>NC_083322.1:99197542-99895635 GCF_963455315.2 Globicephala melas
TATCTCCATTTCATTTAGTTGTTTTTCTGGAGTTTTATCTTGTTCCTTCATCTGGTACATAGCCCTCTGCCTTTTCATCTTGTCTGTCTTTCTGTGAATGTGGTTTTTGTTCCACAGGCTGCAGGATTGTAGCTCTTCTTGCTTCTGCTGTCTTCCTTTTGGTGGTTGAGGCTTGAGACCTTTACTTCTAATTCTTAAATTTACAGGTTATATTGGGGCAGGGTTTTGCCATAACGTTCTGCCCCTGATCTCTGTCACTGGGTCCTTTATTTGGCCATTAGTTTTTCATCACTAAGAACTGTAAAGCTTGTGAAGAATAAAGAGTATTGGTAATCTGAAATTCTGCATTCTGTACTTTAACAAGTCACCTCTCAAAGTTAAGGTACTACTGCTTTTATTACTGCTCTGCTTTTTTTAAAAAATAAATTTATTTATTTATGGCTTGCTGGGTCTTCATTGCTGTGCGCAGACTTTCTCTAGTCGCGGTGAGCAGGGGCTACTCTTCATTGCAGTGCTCGGGCTTCTCATTGTGGTGGCTTCTCTTGTTGTGGAGCACGGGCTCTAGGCGTGTGGGCTTCAGTAGTTGTGGTGCACAGCCTTAGTTCCTCCATGGCATTTGAGATCTACCAGGACCAGGGATCAAACCCATGTTCCCTTGGCTGGTGGATTCTTTACCACTGCACCACCAGAGAAGTCCTGCTGTGCTTATAATATGATATAATGGATGTGAAAATCCTTTGCAAACTGCACACTATACAGATGTAGTCTACTATTTTTTACTAGGGCTTCAGTGACTAGATTTTGTGTACCTATGCCCCCACGATCAGATGATCAGTCTTCTAAAAGATTCATTTGTTTTGTGAAAGGCAGTGTGGTTATTAGATTGTGCCTGGCCTTTGGACTATAATAGGCTGGTTTAATCCTAGGCCAGTTAATTACTTTCTACATGACCCTGGGATGGTCATTTATTCTTGTTAGACTCTAGAATAAAACTGAGATAATAAAATCCATCACTAGGATTAAATGGTATCATGTACTTCTGGCACATGACAGGCACACAACTATATCACTTTTTCTTTTAAAGACAAGACAACTCAGACCAAGAAAGGGTTCAAAACAGTGGACAATGTGATAAAGTTAAAATATTGCCAATCCTCTGTTCAGAATCCTCTGGTGACTTCCCATCTTAGAGTAAAAGCCAAATCCTTGAAAAGGCCCTTTAAACCATGTCCTTACAGAATCTGGCCCCTGTTATCCCTGCCCTCCTGCTTCTTTCTCCTCACTTAGATGCTGCAGCTACGCTGGCCTCTCAACCTTACTCAAATGGCACATCAGGGGAAGGCCTTCCCTGTCACCTCACTGAAAATTCCAACCCTCCCCCTGCTGTCTACCCCTCCTTCTTGTTTTAATTTTCTCTTTGAACTTCTAATTATCTAACATGAAATTTATTTTTCTTATTCATTTTCCATATTTTCCTGCTGCCTCATTAGAAGGTCTAGGAGGTTAGGAATTTTGTCTCTTTTGCTCACTGTTCTATATCAGGGGCTGCTTGGCATGTGGTAGGCACTTATTTTGTTGAATGAAAGAATGAAATACAGTTCTTATGACTCAAGACTAGAACTCTGCTGATTGTAATAATAACTAAGATGTATGTAGCTCTTTGCATTGACAAGTATTTTACATGCATTATCTTGCTTTATCCAAGGGCAGATGTTCAATTGTTTTTGTACAATTTTGGACTAATTTGGTCTGCAATTTTCTCCAAGACATTTTCTGGTGATGCATGACATTACACTGGTCTTTTTGATGGGAGAAACATGTTTGAATTTCAGGAATAATTTGCAATGGCTGCTGGTGTCTCACTTTGTACTGTAGAGCAGGGTGGGATGTTGACCAAGGACAGGCCCCCAGAACTGATTTGGAAATTGGCATTCACTTGGGGGCGGGTTCAGTGAGCCCTATTTCAAATCCCTAACTCTGTCATAACTTCCGTGTAACACCCAGGACACACTGAAGAGTGAGGTAGCTCAGAAGCACCCTCACCTAAGATCCTTCTTATAAGTCATGAAACTCTACTCCATACCAACCATTGAACTGGTGGTTGGAAACTTCAACATCCAGCTTGGCCTGGATGCCTAATCCATTTGTTCAGGATCTGTGACACCCACCACATGCATGGAAGGGAGGGCAGTGAAGGGCGGTTCTGCAGAGAAGCACCATCTTTGGGAAACAAGGATGGACGAGCATCCTTCAAGTGGTAAAAAATAAGTATATATTGTTTTTATTTTGAAACATAGAGATTTATTTCAGTGGAAAATCCCCAAATATTTAGCTGGCTTTAATCTTTAGCATTATAAAAAGGCAAAGAAACAACTAAAGCAAGACAGACCTCATCACTCTGAACCTGCTGGCACATAGATTATTAGAAACTCAAAATTCATCATGTGCCTGAAAAAACTTCCCAACCCAAGGCAGGTTGGGAAGTCAGCTGCCCCTAGTGAACAGGTGTGAGTCTGGGCGTGTCAATGCTGTGAGCCACTGGGGTTTCATCAGTGAACAAAAGAGGTGAAGATCCTTACCCTCACAGAAGCTGGGTTCTAGCTGTAGAAATTCTGTGACTTCTAAAAAATATTTTTAGGCAAAGGGTCCTGCTTAGTGCTTTGGGCAAGTTTCATTCAACATCTATTTTTGAGGATTTACTTTGTGCCAGACAAGATGTTAGATGCTGGATACTGGAGTTTGCCCCTTGGAACTTCTAGTCTAGTAGAGAGGCAACAAAAGAGATCTCACAAGTGCGATGTCAATGTCTGTAACTTCCATCTGTGATAAACGTTATGAAGAATTGCCGCGTGGCATTATGAGACTGTATGATGAAAGGATTTGACTTAGAGAGGGCAGGAGGTGGGAATTGAAATAGGATGTGAAGGAGGAGGCGGTGAGGAGGGCAGATGCAGAGGTGTGGATGCAGAGCCTCTGTGTTTGAGGGCAGCATGGCGAGCCTGCGGATGGAGAGAAAGTCCCCTGAGTGGAGCACACAGGGGAGGCAGGAGCTGGGGCAGATGTGCGGCTGAGGGGAGGAGCTCTGAACTTCATCCAAACGTCAGCGTGGGAGCTGAATGGGTGAAGTGGATAACGAGATTTGGGTTCTGAAATGACTAAAGGGCGTATAGGTAAATCAGTTATGACACTCTGCCTGCTATTAAAACATTGTCTTTTGCCTCCAAACCCACCTGTCTACACCTTGCTTTTGTGACTTTTGGGGACATGTGCAAACTTTCTCCTTTGCCAGTTGGTCCTCCTAGGTTCTGCCATTGGGGGTCCTAGAAGGGGACCTGGGAAGCAGGAGGGGGCAGAAGGGACTCATTGCTGTGGCTCACAGGTGACACCCTGGTAATGACACGGCACCCAGGAAGCAGTAGTTGGTGTCGAGTTTCATCTGCTTCCAGCCTTCCCTGAAGGAGCCTCACTTCTGTCCCCCAGAAATCCCAGCCCCGCAGGGAGCCAGCCTTGTTAAAGTGGCCTCAACCACAAAGGGCCACACTGGAGAGGCTAACAGGCCATGAGTCTGACCTGGGGTCTCAGCTTTAGCTGCTGCCTGAGTCCTGGGGAGCTTTGGAAAATCCCAGTGCCCGGACCACCTGGGGCCCAGAACCGGACACGGGTGTGAGAACCCCTGCAGCCCCAGGATCCCTCTGCAGACCAGGCTGAGATGCTCCCCGGGGGTTGCTGGGTCAGGATCCAGGTCAGCCGCCCCTCGGGCCACAGTGAAAGGCACTGTCGGGAGTTTCCCTGGGCGTGTTCTGTGCCAATTCCACCTTGTGTAGGCCTGTGGGTACAGAAACCCAGGTTGAGGAGCCATAAAGAGCTCACTCATCAGAGCAAAAGATTTCAGGGCCAGCCAGCATCACCGCAGCAGGAGCTTCCAGAAGCATCCATCACCGCTGCCCTCGTGGCTGGTGACGATCTCCTCACAGACGCAAGGGCTGAAGCCAGTGGGCCACGTTGGGGGGAAGCTCGCTGCCACCAGGGCCAGGCCTCCTGGCAGCCAACTGGCAAGGTCTTAGCCGTGCTGTGCTGGCTCCAAGTGAGATGCACGTTGTTTTTGGAAAAGAAACACGCCCCTCACTCACCCAGGCAGGCACCCTGGCACCCCAGCTGCAGCTTGTGTCCAGCTGGGAGCCCCCACCTGCATCCCTGCCCACGGTCCACCTGCATCACCACAGGGTCCTCCCCACCCTGCGGGTCATGGGAACTGCTGGGCACCAGCGGGCTGTGACGGGTTGCAGCCGTGATCTCTCCACGTTACTGTGGATGGTCAGCCTGCCTCGCTGCCCTTGATTGTACACCTACAGCCCTGCCAGGCGCTGCAAGGAGGGCCCGGGATGCTTCCCAAGCGCCTCCAAGGGGACAGCTCTAAGGAGCAGCTCCTCCCTTGCGTTCCCAGGAAGACACTTGACCGGAAGTGGGGAGTTGTGTCTATTTCGTTTGAAATAGCACTACAGTTTTTCCTATTGTAGAAGTAAGACATTCTCATTGCTAGAAACTCAATACATAGAGAGGAAAATAATTTGTCATCTCAAATCCTAAAGATAATTTCTGATAATACTTTGTTGTATGTCCTTTCAGATACACACATAGAGAGAGAGAGAGAGAGAGAGAGAGAGAGAGAGAGAGAGAGAGAGAGAGATTTTTAAAACAATAATGATTTAATCCTTTTTTCATGGCGTTTAATTACTATAAGTGATTCCATCTGCTATAATCTTTTAAATACTGTTTTGCAAAAATACTCATGATAGCTCCTAACATCTTTTCTCCTTTATACCTTCTTTTGAATTGAGTCTTTGATGGTTGTGTCCTGTACTTTGACAGATGTGGAGTGTATATATATTTTAAAAATATATGTTTTTAATCAAATAGCTTCCACAAATCATTTACTTGTTTTTCCTCTCGGATTGTTTGCTAGTCAAGTGTTTTCCTTATTTTCTCCTCTTAAATGCATACTGCCTTCCCCATAAATCAAGTAAGTTGAGACTATTGAGGAAATCTTTTCTCCAAATTAGTAATGAGTGGTTTCCTTTTTTTCTCCCCCTCTTCCCCCTTTCCTGAGAGCTCATTTAATTTCCTGAGTTGTCTGTGACTTTTATTCCCCTCTATCAGAAGAACAAAGAGCAAAGAGACTTAGAATTGGCATGAGACATTTCAGCATTTTAAACAGGCTCCTAGGCTCCCTCTTCCTCACTTTTCTCATTGTGGTAAAATATACATAACATAAAATTTACCATCTTAACCATTTTTAAGTGTAGAGTTGAGTGGCATTAAGTACATTCATATTGTTGTGCAACCATCACCACATCCAGCTCCAGAACTTTTCTCATCCTGCAAAAGTGAAACTCTGCCCCAATTAAACAATAACTCCTGGTTCCCCCTTCCCAGCCCCTGCACCCGCCATTCCATTTCTGTTTCTATGAGTTTGACTCCCCTAGGGACCTCGTACAAGTGGAATCATACAGTATCTGTCCTTTTGTGACTGGCTAGTTTCATTTAGCATAATGTATCCGAGGTCCATCCACATTGTAGCAGGTGTCAGAATATCCTTCCTTTTTAAGGCTGAATAATATTCCATTGCATGGATATACCACATTTTGTTTATCCATTCATCCATCGATGGACACTTGGCTGCTTGCATATTTTGGCTGTTGTGAATAATGCTGCTATGAACATGGGTGTATAAATATCTGTTTGAGTACCTGCTGTCACTTTTGGGGGTATATACTCAGAAATGAAATTGCTGGATTATATGATATTCCTATGTTTATTTTTTTTTGAGGAAACTCCATACTGTTTTCCACAGTGGCTGTACCATTTTACATTCCCACCAATGGTGCACAACTGTGTTCCAATGTCTCCACATCTCACCAACACTCGTTATTTTATGCTTTTTTGTTTTTTGACAGTTGCCATCCTAATGGGTGTGAGGTGGTTATAAGATGTTTTTGAGCTAGACTAGTCTCATCTGTTGAAGTGGGAAGAACATAGAAAGCTGCCTAGAGGCTGATGTTAGTTTAAATCCCCAATCCTGCCGTGTTTTCCTCCTGACCCCTCCAGGTGTCAACTTGGCTCAACAGAAATTGTCTTTGCAGCATCCCCTTCTCTGTTTTACTCCAGGTTAGAATTGGTCACAAGAGAAATTTGAGTGAAATCCGGAAGGCAAAGTGAGTAGTTTAGCTGTCTGAGAGATGCAGGCAGAGGGGTGGTGGTTCCAGCGTGGCCGCCATCGCCTTGGCTCTCAGCACCTCCTCTCCTGGCCGTGGTCCCTCTGAGCAGCAGCCGCCAGACCCAGCAGCAGGTGCAGCCTGCTCCAGCCTCTGCCCTTCCAGCCTGGCTCTGCAGCCGGGGGGGTCGGGGAGGGCTGGCTTCCCAGGTGTCCCTGCAACCTCCAACTTGACCACTTAAACCAGGGCTTCTGGAGGCTGGTAGTTATTTTCCTCTGACCCCACAGCTTTCGTTTTTGAACTTCCCCAGCTCCTCCCACAATATGTAAAGTCTAATAGCGAATAATAAATCTCTTTTCTGTAATATGCAGTGGATCTATTTCCCTTTATAGTACCTTGACAGAAACAGTATCTCCTTTTTTTAAAGTTACTTATCTCTCTTGATAAGAGACAAAGGATTAGAGCTAGGCTTTAGGTCGGTGACTCTCAATCCTGTCCAAGAAAATCACACAGAAGGTTTTTAAAAATACGGATGCTGGGCACCATCCCAGACAAACCAAATCAAAATATTTAGGTGTGGGGCGCTCAGGTATAGGTAGATTTTACATGACCCTTATGTGATTTCAATAAGCAGTCAGAATTGAGACCACATCTTTGAGTTAAATATGTTTAGAACCAAGACACCATGGATTTAAATTCATACAGAAGTAGAAATGATTGACATAAAAATCTTGCTTTGAATGTGGGCTGTGCTGAGTAAGTTGGAAGAGAAAAGCATGACTCTAGGGGTCTGGGAGGAAGTAGGTTGGGGACCAGGGAATGTAAAGCAAAGGCTTCTCTCTCTTTTTGGAGATGCTGAATATAGCAAGCCCAGAAATGGATGAAAAAGAAACTGCAATTATTTGTTTATTTCAAGTTTGGACTTGGGCAAGTTCTATTCCAGGCATAAGAGATTATGTGAGGGAAAAAATAGTAAGTCAGAAGACAAGAAATACATAAAGTAAAATGAAAGGGGAGAGATTCAGTGGAGGCAGTATTCAAAAGGTTTCAGATTGCTGTTTAGCAGTTCATCCAATGGCTAGCTGTTGGCACCAGACACAAGATCTAAGTTCATTCCACAGGTTGATCTCTTTTGTATGACAAACAAGATTTTGCTAAGGACTTCAAGGCATGTCACTTCACCAGCAATGGGACTCTGTCACAAAAAGCTATAATTTGGAAAGAAATTTGGCTTTTGGGGGAGAAAATTTATGATGAGAGAGTAAAATTGTCCTTAGAAGCAGGCCCCAAATATGTCTCACTGGATTTGACTCTCAAAGAGTCTCTTTTCTTTCCCAGAAGTTTAGCATCTAAAATAAGTTCTGGGGCTTCCCTGGTGGCACAGTGGTTAAGAATCTGCCTGCCAATGCAGGGGACATGGGTTCGAGTGCTGGTTCGGGAAGATCCCACATGCCGTGGAGCAACTAAGCCCGTGAGCCACAACTACTGAGCCTGCGCTCTAGAGCCCGTGAACTGCAGGTACTGAGCTTGCAATGCCACAACTACTGAAGCCCGCGTGCCTAGAGCCCATGTTCCACAAGAAAAGCCACCGCAATGAGAAGCCCACGCACCTCAACGAAGAGTAGCCCCCACTTGTGGCAACTAGAGAAAGCCTGTGCACAGCAACTAAGACTCAATGCAGCCAAAAATAAATAAATAAAATAAATTAAAAAATAAAATAAATTCTGATCTTTCCCATATTCAACAGGTTTCAACTAGATTGAAAATGTATTGCTTATGAATATGAGTTCAAACATGTAAAAAATGTAATACTCTCTCAAATGACATATTGAAAGTTACTTTTCTACCTAACATATTACTTCCTAAAATTAATAACTTTCTGACTTACCTAGAAGAATGTAATTTCTTTCTTAATTTTTAACTTTATATTTTTCCTTATCTTATCCAATTTTTTACCTTATCCATCAGCTTCATGTCTATCATGGCTAATACCTCCGAAACTTTCTTCTGCTTCTCCTCTCAGCTCTGTTTTGTCTGGGTTTTGATCATTATTTGAATCATTTTCTCATTTGTACAACTTTCACAACATAGAGTGCCTACACGCTACAAAACCTTGTCCCTAATTTCATGGAGGAGGGAGAGACTGTGAATAATAAACAATGAAATAAACAAGGTGATTTCAAACCATGGTTGGTATCAGGAGGTGGATAAGCAAGGTGATGTGATGAAGAACAACTTGGCAAGGGATGAAGTTTAGATAGAATGGTCTGGAAAGATCTCTGCAGAGGTGGTATTTGAACCAAGAGCTGAAGATAAGAAAGATTCAACCATTGAAGAGGCTTAAAAGTTTACAGGAATGGAAAGGGGGCCGAGTGGGCTGGAGTGAATGAAGTAAGTGTGTGTGTGTGGGGTGTGTGTGTGTGTGTGTGTGTGTGTGAGAGAGAGAGAGAGAGAGAGAGAGAGAAGCTGTAGAGACAAGGGCTAGAGAGAGCCTATTATTTTAGGTAAGATAAATGTTTGAAAAGTTTTAAGCTTAAGAATGATAGAACAGAGGGGGTGCCTTCAAGATGGCAGAGGAGTAAGACGTGGAGATCACCTTCCTCCCCACAAATACATCAAAACTACATCTACATGTGGAACAACTCCTACAGAACACCTACTGAACTCTGGCAGAAGATCTCAGGCTTCCCAAAAGGCAAGAAACTCCCCACGTACCTGGGTAGGGCAAAAGAAAAGAGGAAAAACAGAGACAAAAGAATAGGGAAAGGACCTGCACCTCGGGGAGGGAGCCGAGAAGGAGGAAACGTTTCCACACACTAGGAAGCCCCTTCACTGGCAGAGATGGCAGGTGGGGGAGCAGGGAAGCTTCGGAGCCGTGGAGGAGAGCGCAGCAGCAGGGGTGCAGAGGGCAAAGCGGAGAGATTCCCGCACAGAGGATCGGTGCCAACTGGCACTCACCAGCCCTAGAGAGGCTTGTCTGCTCCCCCGCCGGGGCGGGTGGGACTGCGAGCTGAGGCTCGGGCTTCGGAGGTCAGATCCCAGGGAGAGAACTGGGGTTGGCGGCATGAACACAGCCTGAAGGGGCTAGTGTGCCACAGCTAGCCGGGAGGGAGTCTGGGAAAAAGTCCAGAACTGCCTAAGAGGCAAGAGACCATTGTTTCAGGGTGTGCGAGGAGAGGGGATTCAGTGCACTGCCTAAATGAGCTCCAGAGACGGGTGCAAGCCGCAGCTATTAGCATGGACACCAGAGATGGTCATGAGACGCTAAGGCTGCTGCTGCCGCCACCAAGAAGCCTGTGTGCGAGCACAGGTCACTATCCACACCTCCCCTACCGGGAGCCTCTGCAGCCTGCCACTGCCAGGGTCCCGTGATCCAGGGACAACTTCCCCGGGAGAACACATGGTGTGCCTCAGGCTCGTGCAACGTCACACCAGCCTCTGCCAATGCAGGCTCTCCCTGCATTCCATACCCCTCCCTCCCCCCGGCCTGAGTGAGCCAGAGCCCCCTAATCAGCCATTCCTTTAACCCCATCCTGTCTGGGTGAGGAACAGATGCCCTCAGGCAAACTACACGCAGACGGGTCCAAATCCAAAGCTGAACCCCAGCAGCTGTGCAAAGAAAGAAAAGAAAGGGAAATGTTTCCCAGCAGCCTCAGGAGCAGTGGATTAAATCTCCACAATCAACCTGATGTACCCTGCATCTCTGGAATACCTGAATAGACAACGAATCATCCCAAAATTGAGGAGGTGGACTTTGGGAGCAACTGTAGGCTTGGGGTTTGCTTTCTGCATCTAATTTGTTTCTGGTTTTATGTTTATCTTAGTTTAGTATTTAGAGCTTATTATCATTGGTAGATTTGTTTATTGATTTGGTTCTCTCTTTTTATATATATATTTTTTCCTTTTTCTCTTTTTGTGAGTGTGTATGTGTATGCTTCTTTGTGTGATTTTGTCTGTATAACTTTGCTTTTGCCATTTGTCCTAGGGCTCAGACTGTCCTTTGGTTTTATTTTCACTTAATAGTTTTTAGCTCTTGATATCATTGGTGGATTTGTTTTTTGGTTTGCTTGCTCTCTACCTTCTTTCTCTCTTTTTTTAATTACTTTTTTATTTTTAATAAGTTTTTTCCATTTTAATAAGTTTATTTTATTTATTTATTATTATTTGTTTTCTCCCTTTCCTTCTGAGCTGTGTGGCTGACAGGGTCTTGGTGCTCCGGCCAGGTGTCAGGCCTGAGCCTCTGAGGCAGGAGAGCCAAATTAAGGACATTGGTCTACCAGAGACCTCCTGGCTCCATGTAATATCAAATGGTGAAAGCTCTCCCAGAGATCTCCATCTCAACACTAAGACCCATCTCCACTCAACGACCAGCAAGCTACAGTGCTGGACACCCTACGCCACACAACTAGCAAGACAGGAACACAACCCCACCCATTACCAGAGAGGCTGCCTAAAATCATAATAAGGTCACAGACACCCCCAAAACATACCACCGGATGCGGTCCTGTCCACCAGAAAGACAAGATCCAGCCTCACCCACCAGAACACAGGCACCAGTCTTCTCCACCAGGAAGCCTACACAACCCACTGAACCAACCTTACCCACCAGGAGCAGACACCAAAAACAACAGGAACTACAAACCTGCAGGCTGAGAAAAGGAGATCCCAAACACAGTAAGTTAAGCAAAATTAGAAGACAGAGAACTACACAGCAGATGAAGGAGTAAGGAAAAAACCCACCAGACCAACAAATGAAGAGGAAATAGGCAGTCTACCTGATAAAGAATTCAGAGTAATGATAGTAAAGATGATCCAAAATCTTGGAAATAGAATGGAGAAAATACAAGAAGCGTTTAACAAGGACCTAGAAGAATGAAAGAGCAAACAAACAATGATGAGCAACACAAAAAATGAAATAAAAAATTATCTAGAAGGAATCAATAGCAGAATAACCGAAGCAGAAGAACGGATAAGTGACCTGGAAGATAAAATAGTGGAAATAACTACCACAGAGCAGAATAAAGAAAAAAGAATGAAAAGAACTGAGGACAGTCTCAGAGACCTCTGGGACAACATTAAATGCACGAACATTCGAATTATAGGGATCCCAGAAGAAGAAGAGAAAAAGAAAGGGACTGAGAAAATATTTGAAGAGATTATAGTTGAAAACTTCCCTAATATGGGAAAGGAAATAGTCAATCAAGTCCAGGAAGCGCAGAGAGTCCCATACAGGATAAATCCAAGGAGAAACACACCAAGACACATATTAATCAAACTATCAAAAATTAAATACAAAGAAAAAATATTAAAAGCAGCAAGGAAAAACAACAATTAACATACAAGGGAATCCCCATAAGGTTAACAGCTGTTCTTTCAGCAGAAACTCTGCAAACCAGAAGGGAGTGGCAGGACATATTTAAAGTGATGAAAGGGAAAAACCTACAACCAAGATTACCCAGCAAAATCTCATTCAGATTCAACGGAGAAATTAAAACATTTACACACAAGCAAAAGCTAAGAGAATTCAGCACCACCAAACCCGCTCTACAACAAATGCTAAAGGAACTTCTCTAAGTGGGAAACACAAGAGAAGAAAAGGACCTACAAAAACAAACTCAAAATAATTAAGAAAATGGTGATAGGAACACACATATCAATAATTACCTTAAATGTGAATGGATTAAATGCTCCAACCAAAAGACACAGGCTTGCTGAATGGATAAAAAAACAAGACCCATGTATATGCTGCCTACAAGAGACCCACTTCAAACCTAGGGACACATACAGACTGAAAGTGAGGGGATGGAAAAAGATATTCCATGCAAATGGAAATCAAAAGAAAGCTGGAGTAGCCATTCTCATATCAGACAAAACAGACTTTAAAATAAAGACTATTACAAGAGACAAAGAAGGACACTATATAATGATCAAGGGATCAATCCAAGAAGAAGATATAACAATTGTAAATATTTATGCACCCAACATAGGAGCATCTCAATACATAAAGGCAAACGCTAACAGCTATAAAAGAAGAAATCGACAGTAAAACAATAATAGTGGGGGACTTTAACACCTCACTTTCACCAGTGCACAGATCACCCAAAATGAAAATAAATAAGGAAACACAAGCTTTAAATGATACATTAAACAAGATAGACTTAATTGATATTTCTAGGACATTCCATCCAAAAACAGCAGATTACACTTTCTTCTCAAGTGCTCATGGAACATTCTCCAGGATAGATCATATCTTGGGTCACAAATCAAGCCTTGGTAAATTTAAGAAAATTGAAATCATATCAAGTATCTTTTCTGACCACAATGCTATGAGACTAGATATCAATTACAGGAAAAAATCTGGAAAAAATACAAACACATGGAGGCTAAGCAATATAGTACTAAACAACCAAGAGATCACTGAAGAAATAAAAAAGTACCTAAAAGCAAGTGACAATGAAAACAGGACAACCCAAAACCTATGGGATTTTGCACAGCAAAGGAAACCATAAACAAGAAGAAAAGACAACCTCAGAATGGGAGAAAATATTTGCAAATGAAGCAACAAAGGATTAATCTCCAAAATATACAAGCAGCTCATGTAGCTCAATATCAAAAAAACAAACAACCCAGTCCAAAAATGGGCAGAAGACCTAATTAGACCTTTTTCCAAAGAAGATATACAGATTGCCAACAAACACATGAAAGGATGCTCAACATCACTAATCATTAGAGAAATGCAAGTCAAAACTACAATGAGGTATCACCTCACACCAGTCAGAATGGCCATCATCAAAAAATCTACAAATAGTAAATGCTGGAGAGTGTGTGGAGAAGAGGGAACCTTCTTGCACTGTTGGTGGGAATGTAAATTGATACAGCCACTATGGAGAACAGTATGGAGGTTCCTCAAAAAAGTAAAAATAGAACTACCATACGACCCAGCAATCCCACTACTGGGCATATACCCTGAGAAAACCATAAATCAAAAAGAGTCATGTACCACAATGTTCATTGCAGCTCTATTTACAATAGCCAGGATATGGAAGCAACCTAAGTGTCCATTGACAGATGAATGGATAAAGCAGATGTGGCACATATATACAGTGGAATATTACTCAGCCATAAAAAGAAACAAAATCAAGTTTTTTGTAGTGAGGTGGATGGACCTAGAGACTGTCATACAGAGTGAAACAAGTCAGAAAGAGAAAACAAATACCGTATGCCAACAGAAAACTATATATGCACATATATATGGAATCTAGAGAAAAAAAAAACGTTCTGAAGAACCTAGGGGCAGGACAGGAATAAAGATGCAGACATAGAGAATGGACTTGAGGACACAGGGAAGGGTAAAGGTAAGCTGTGACAAAGTGAGAGAGTGGCATTGACATATATACACTACCAAACGTAAAATAGATAGCTAGCGGGAAGCAGCCGCATAGCACAGGGAGAACAGCTCGGTGCTTTGTGTCCAACTAGAGGGGTGGGATAGGGAGGGTGGGAGGGAGGGAGACGCAAGAGGGAGGGGATATGTGGATATATGTATATGTATAGCTGATTCACTTTGTTATACAGCAGAAACCAGCACACCATTGTAAAGCAATTATACTCCAACAAAGATGTTAAAAAAGAAAAAAAAGAATGGTACAACAGGATCATTATATTTGAGAAAATGGTCCTGGCTGTCTTGTGGATTATCATTTGTGTGAAGATTCACGGTTTACCAAGCATTTTCACATCCATTTTCGATGTGGTCCTCACTGATGGTCCTCATCCTTCCCTCTGAGGTGCTGGGAAACTGAGTGAGAGTGTGGCTGACTCAGCAAAGCTCACCGGGGTGGACCTGAACCCAGTCTTTTGAGCAGAGCGCTACACCTCCAGATGCTCTTGTGTTGATCATTACTGTCTCGCACACACTTACGTTTTTTCTTTCCATTGAAATTTTAGTTGTTTAAGTGAGTGGACAGGAAATGCAGATCAAATGTCTGCTGCGTCCGTGTTAAATACTAGATCGGTACTTGGGTGTGAGATGTATTCCTCCCACTCAGTCTCCCTGTTGTCTAGTGGGGCTAAAACAAAGAGATTAAGGAAGTTACTAAAGTTTTTTTTTTTTTTTTTTACTACTAAAGGTTTTTGAGAGTAACTGTAGGAAGTGAGGGCTTGAGGTCAGCTCTGTAAGATGGGCAGACACAGACAGGTGATGACTTGGAATACATCTGGGGAGATACAGATTCAGTAGCCACACCATGGGATGGAGTGGAAGGGACTCTGGCTTCCCCATCCCTGTACTGCATAATCATAACAACTGTAAGTTACCCTCTACCATGCCTCGACGCCCCAACAAGTGAAGCTACAACCTAAGTAAAACCAATGTGCTACCTTTTCAACTGTAGCTTCAGAATAACTCCTCTGAGAGCAGCCCTCAGTTCTTACAATCAGATGGCTGTCCCAGAGTTCCCCCTTTTAGGAAATTTGGAACTGCTATTGAACAAGCGGGAATACTCGAAAACAGAGGCACCGAGGCTGGAATTTGAAACGTGCGTTTGGAAGATGGTGAAGCTGACGATGCTCATAAACTCAGTCAAGAGACTTAAACGTTCAGAAGGACGTGAGCAGGGCTGTGCTTTAGAAGGATTAGGGTTACAGCAGGGAAAGTTTGGGGTGTGATAGAGACTGAAATCGCTTGAAGGTGTAAAAATTTTCTAGAAGAATCTGCGTAGTTACAATATGAACAAGGGTGGGAAAGAAAGTACAGATCAGAGGCCTGTTATGGTCATGTGGGGAAGGCCCAGCAGTTACCTGTGCTACCACGGCACTCAGTTTTTCTTTAAGAAACATGTTAACTGCCATGTTAACTGCACTCTACGGTGGCCACAGCATGTACAGACCCATTTTTATAAGGATTTTCTTTTAGACTTTAAAGGATCATTTTGCCCGGTAATGGGATCCTTTAGGACATCTCTTAAGCAGGATGATGGTAGAAACAATTCAGTTTGCTTCAGGAAAACTGTGAATTCATTGCTTAGATTATAACTGTTCTAAGTGTTGAGCTTCTTGCCAAGATTTAAGACCAAATCCTAACTTTGAATTCAATGATAGACTGCTATTTGGTTTTCAAGGACCAAGACTGACAGAGCCCTCAACCAAACACTATTAGTATTTTTTTTAATAAACATACAGTGTGTTTTTCTTTTATTTTAAAACTGCGCATCATCAAGCACATCCTGACCTCCATCCTGATATGGAGAGGAATGTGTAGTTTGGGGGGTGTGATGTGAGGGGAGGCGAGCAGCAGTGGAGACTGCTGGCGGGGTGCACCCTAGAGAGAATCTTGAACATGCTGGCTTTTTGGCAACTAGCTGTGCTACCGTCACCCAGAGAGTTTAAAAATAGAAATTCAGAGACCCTGGATCGGTAGGTCCTGGATGGATTCTCGGAATCTGTACTCATAAAAGCTTTGTGGGCAGTTCTGGTGGGCAGACCTTCTAGAGGGGGCCTGCCCAGCCACCCAGAGTCCCATGGTGACAATACCCTGCCAAGGAAGCCATCGCAAAGGCTTTTTGAGTTTGTTGATCATTTGAGTTTGCTGATCAAGAAACTCTCCTTTCCTATGTTTCTTTAGGTTTGTTGAAACCATTTATTAGTCTAGAATCAAACCTGGCTTTCTGCCTAGGCAAAATTCTGCTTTTTATTCGTGTGTTTATTCATTCAGCAAATGTTTATTTAGCGAGGTAGTTGTTTTTTTTTTTTTTTTTTTTTTTTTTTTTTTTTTTTTTTTTTGCGGTACGCGGGCCTCTCACTGCTGTGGCCTCTCCCGTTGCGGAGCACAGGCTCCGGACGCGCAGGCTCAGCGGCCATGGCTCACGGGCCCAGCCGCTCAGCGGCATGTGGGATCTTCCCGGACCGGGGCACGAACCTGTGTCGCCTGCACTGGCAGGCGGACTCTCAACCACTGCGCCACCAGAGAAGCCCCTAGCAAGGTAGTTTTTTAAAGATACAATGGCAGGTAAGACACACTGATCATGTCTTTCATGGAGTTTGTATTCTAGTGGGAGAAGATAATCAGAAAGGTAGAGAGATGAGAGAGAAAACAAACGGCCCTAAAGGAGATATATGACTCAAGGAGAATTTATTTTCAAAGGAAACGTTCACAGAAGCATGTGTTAGTGCAGTATCCCAGCTGGGGGCAGCCCTGCTCTCACCATATGAGCCTATAAGGATGTAGGGAGAGCATGATTACTTGAATCCAGAAAGAAACAGGGTTCTGTACAGTTGGCCATTTTCAAAAGAACAGTGCCCTTAGGTAGAGGGACACATCCAGATACAAACTGGGAGGCATATTCTCAGTGCATACATCTGACAAAGGATGTGTATCTAGAATATATGAAGAATTCATACAACTAAATAAGAGGAAGACAAATAACCTAATAAAAATGGGCAAAATGTGTAGCTAATAAATACATGAAAAGATGCTCAACATCATTACTCACCATATAAATGCAAGTTAACATCACTATTTGCCAACTAGAATGGCTAAAATTAAAAGAAAAATCTGACAATGACAACTGATAGGATGTAGAGCCAAAGGAACCTCCCACCGGGCTGCTGGGAACGCAAAAGTGGCACAACTACTTTGGAAAGTCGTCTGTCAGTTTCTTATAAAGTTAAACATATATTTACCAAAAGACTCAGCAAAAGTATTTACCACCCACACCCCCAAAATGAAAACTTTGTCCACATAAAGACTTAACTTGAATGTTCATGGTAACTTTATTTATAATAGCCCCAAACTGAACACAACCCAAATGTCCACCAATAGGTGGATAAATTAATAAATACCAGCAATAAAAATGAAAAAGAAAACCCTATCAATACATGCAATTCCATGGATGAATTTCAGAAATAGTTTGCTGAGTAAAAGAAGTCAGACATAAAAAAAGCCTTTAGTCCACAGGACAGGATCAAGCCTTGAAGGGCGATTACGTGGACAGAGAAGAGAGTGAGCCCGATATTAGGTCCAGAGTCTAGAGTCCCTCAGTGCTTTCAAACCAAGGAGAAAAGGATCCAAAAAAGGAGTCTGAGAGGGAGCAGCCAGAGGGCTAGGAGGAAACCAGGAGAGAGGGCGTTTTGAGGAGGAGGCAATGTCATCTGTCTGCACTGCTGCTGAGCCAGCAGGGAAACAGGACAGGACCAAGTGGGGTGCGCTGGTGACCTGGCAAGAGCTGCTGCCGTGGGGACCTGGGCAGAGGAGGAAGTGGAAACGCCAGTTCTCTTGGATGCGAGCAAGGCGTTTGCTTTGAAGTATTGCAGAAAATGGAGCAGAAGGTGATATGGAATCAAGGGAGGTGAACTTCTTTGTTATTTGCTATGTTTTCTTTGTTTGTTTGTTCATTCTAGGATTGGAGATACCATTCTGTAGATTGGGATGAGGTGGTAAAGAGAGAGAGAAAAAGAAGTAGATTACTCAGGAGAGAGAACAATTGCAGAAGAAAATGGAATGGAATTGCAACAATTTGAGGTTATTGAAAAATACTTATTTTTCCCTTTGATTTATTGATTGCCAACCATTTACTTGTAAATAAAAGTATCACACCAAGAATCCCTTCATCGCTCATCTATCAGGAAACTGGAATCCCAGGTCCTCCTGGGGTAATCATTCTATAAACACCACTTTGATTTTACTTGTTGGGACAGTCATAGTTTATATTCTGGCATACTCATTCTGGTATATATGGTATATACGTATATTACATATATGACTATTATATGAGTATCAGACACCAAATAACACATCCTCACAAAATTAAAATTACAATGTCCTCAACTGGAAAGACCATGACATTCTAGGTCACTACAATGTCTTATTATTCTGTAAGAGACTGAATATTGCATGAAGAAACATCAAACTGTCATCAAACTTTACTTGAGAACAGGTAAGAGAGCAAGAGAGTCAGAAAATTAATTAAATGTGAGGGCTCTTATAGAAGTAACAAGGAACAGAGAAGAATATTACCAGAGAAGTAAGCAGAGAATACCTTTCTCAAGGCAATGGGGAGATAACCACACAAAGATAAGATGTATTAAAACTAGGAGACAGTCATACTCATGTGTACAACAATATTAGCAATTATCACTTGTATAGTATTTTATGCAATGATCAAAATGTAACAAAATTGGAAATTAATAGTTAAACATTTAAAATAGGAAAAGCAAGCAAAAACAAATTTAAATGACAAACTAGAAAAAATATATGGTCCACAAAGGGATAACAAACTTATAAAAGCTATAATAAATAAACAAAAAGAAATGGAACCAACAAGTTTTAATGAATAAAAATGTGAAGTTATTCATTAAAAAAGAAATACAAATAGGTATCAAAGTACAAAAAAAATGGTAGTAGAAACATTATAAAATGAAAAATAAAATGGACAGCTGTTTAAGTAATCTTAATTGAGGACATGAATAGAGGGAAAAAGCATTCTTGTCTCTCACTAATGAGAGTGTAATTTTGTGTGACTTTTTTGTAGGACTAGTTGCTAATATGAATCAAAAGCTTTAGAATGCCCTTAAAAATTGATCCAATAATTCAACTTACAGAATTTTCCTAGACAAATAATCAGAGAAATCCATAATGATTTTATGTACAGGAAAAAAGGGAGTAAATACTCCAAACATTCAATAAAATGGTGTCAGTTACATAAATTATCTTGTATTAATACAGTGCAAGTCTACAGGTCACTGTGGTAAAATATTCATGTTTATTATGAAGTGGAAGAAGGTATTTCATAAAGCAGTATTTACAATATTACCTTAGTTTAATGTATTCTGCCTATGCTTAGAATAAAAATAAAAAGGATATACAACTAAAGGTTAATAATTGTTATCTCTGAATCGTGGAATAAAGTTATCTTCAGTTAATTGTGTTTTTCATATTTTTCTCTAATGTGTGGCAATCGCACAAAATGCTATTTTTAAAATAAATCAATTTGTATATCTATTTTTTAAATCAATCTCTCAAATAACTATTGAGTTAAGGAGGAAAAATAAAAACACAAGAATATACATTTGGAAAATAACAAGAAAATCACACACTTCAGCCTAAATTTTACCATAATCATAATTCCAAATAAAGAGGAGAAAATAAATAAAACAATCAAGAAAAGAGTGGCAACAAGGAAGTTCTCTTAAGAGAACAGGCATAATAAACCTAAACTAGAAATAATTAAAAATATATAATTAAGAAAAAGCTATGTTATTTTTTTAATTTATTTTTATACATTTTTAAAGGTTACGTTCCATTTACTGTCATTACAAAATATTGGCTATATTCCCCATGTCGTACAACACATCCTTGGGCCTGTCTTATACCCAATAGTTTGTACCTCCCCCTCCTCCACCCATATAGTGTCCCTCCTCCCCCTGCTGGTAACCACTAGTTTGTCCCCTGTATCTGTGAGTTTGCTTCTTTTTTATTATATTCACTAGTTTGTTGTATTTTTTAGGTTCCACATATAAGTGATATCATATAGTATTTGTCTTTCTCTGTCTGACTTATTTCACTACACATAATGCCCTCCAAATCCACCCATGTTGCTGCAAATGGCAGATTTTTTTTTACGGCTGAATAATATTCCATTTTGTGTGTGTGTGTTTGTGTGTGTGTGTGTGTGTATATATATATATATACACACACACACACACACACACACACATATTTATACCACATCTTCTTTATCTATTCATCTGTTGATGGACACTTAGGTTGTTTCCATGTCTTGGCTCTTGTAAATAACACTGCTATGAACACTGAGGTGCATGTATCTTTCTGAATTAGCGTCTTTGCTTTTTTCAGATTTATACCCAGGAGTGGAATTGCAGGGTCATATGGTAGTTTTATTTTTAGTTTTTTGAGAAACCTCCAATACTGGTTTCCACAGTGGATGCACCAAGAAAAAAATATTTTAGAAGATAACTGAAATAGATAAATTTGAGACAAATTTATTCAGTGAAAAAGAAAATAAATGAGAATTTTTTAATTTATAAATTATAAAACAATATACATAAAATTGAAATTTGCCTATGTATGCTTGTGTATACACACAAAGATTTGAAACGAAAAAACACCAAAATGTTAAAAGTTGTGTGATGGTTTTTATTGTATTATTTATATTTTAGTATGTTTCCCAAATCCTTTACAATGAGCAAGTACTAAAATAATAAAAAGAATAACATTATAAAATATTTTAAAATAAAATTATAAGTAAATACTACACAATTATAATGAATTTAAATGTTTAAAAGAAATGGAAAATAAAGTTGATTAAAATGTAAAGTATTATATATTAAGAATTATAGATAAACAGACACCAATTTCTTAACAGTATTTTTTCTCTGAGTAGTGAAATTATGGATAATTTGTCTTCCCTCTGCTTGACTTGAATTTTTTAAATCGTATACAAATGGATACATCACTTTTTAACAAAGGGAAATGTATTTTAAGATACTGACACAGCAAGAGGGAAGAGTAAATAATTTCATTTCTTCAAAAAACAACCACTGTCAAAAATGTCAAAATTTTGTCCATTTCCACAAAAGCTACATTTGTATGTGTACAGCTAGGATTGATGGTGGAGGCTCTCAAACTTTCAAGAAATAAATGAACCCAAGCCCATATAAAAAGTCCCCCAGCACAGAAAAAGTTACAATTGCATGCAGTTCAGTTTTAGTAAGTAAATGTTGCAGATATATCAGTTTACAACCTCAGTCATTGCAGAAATGTAAATTTTCTTTGTTTTTGTTTTCCTTTTCCAACTCAGGATGGAAGAATTTTAACCTAAAATTTCACCAAGATTGTGTCTAAATTCTAGGGAGTTTACCAAACTGCCACAGTGTCACTCATTCATTCATTCATCTGTGCACCTTCTGCTGCATTCCAGGCATCTACTGGCGTGTCCATCCCCCCATCTGACCCGTGATACAGGCAGTTGATTGTGTGTGGGGTTGTTTGTCTTCCCCATCTTCATGAACTCTTGGGTTCAGTGGCTGTCTGCCACTCCACGCTGCTCCTACGTGCTTGGGAATTATTCCTTTCTTCTGCGGGTCTCACTGTCTCTCCAGGAACCCCTGAGTGTCTCAGCTCCACGAATCAGGCGGGGTTTCTGTCACCCGCCTGGGGTTTGGTCTGGGGAGCAGCATGCCCGCTCACTCTTGCTGAGATCTAATGGTATTTTCATTCTCACAGTTTCCCTTCTAACGTTATGCCCTTCCCCAAGTCGGAATAATCTTGGTAGAGAAGGCTTGGGTTAATAATTTCCTTACCATCTCATAAGAACACTCCTTCTAAAATAATCCAGTTTTTCTCTTTTTAGCTATCACATGCCTTTCCTTAGAGTACAGATGTCCTGGATGCACAAATGTGGGAGATGGCCAAGGGAAATGCTGAGAGAACATTTCATATTTTGATAGTTTTGATACAAAAGATGTAACCAAGATAGCCCACATAGGAAACTGGAGTAGACACCACTTAAAGAGGCTGACCTGCTGCAAGTATGCCTGCTCTGAACACTGTCCAACAGTCATGTCTGTGTTAAGTGACCCTACCCCCATGCCACAGTCAAACCGGGCCATCAGATTTCGTGCCAGGAATGTGTAATTTGGGGCTGAGAATCTGGAGACTTACACAGCAGATGTTACTGTCCCCATGCTGCCTTGGACCCCTGCTGCCAGGACCTCAGTGCTTCCCTGTTCCCTTTCCTCAAGCCTTGGTTATTGAGCTCGTTCCTGGGTTCTGCGAGATATTCCATTATCTTTCCAATAAATTCTCCTTTTCTCAAGCCAGGATCAGTTTCTATTACTTGCCATGTAAACAGTATTAATAAAAAATCATAGAACCACCTCGCATCTGAAGACAGAATAAAACAAATGGAAATATTTAAGGACATAACTCAACCAGGTATTAATTGAATTGGGAATTTGGAGTTAACTTGTCAATTTATTGGTGCCTGATTTATCCTCTACTAAAGTCCCATGGAGAGCTGTATGGCCATGAACACACACAAGGGAAAAATCAGCAACATTACTTAGAAGATGGAGATTATCATATGCCAAAGTTAGAAAAATTATAATAACTGCATCATCAATGAGGATATATAGAAAAATACATTTTGGAGTTATATACTGGACTCTGTGAACCGATATAACGCAGAGAGAGGGTGGCAAAGCTGGTAGGGAAAAATGTTAGTATTTCCCTGCAGGCCCAAATATCCAGGATTCACTGAACAGAAAACTAAGCAGGCACCCCCTACTGCTCTGAGCAGTCCCCAGAGTTGGCCATAACCATGACTTCTTCCACCCATGCCAGCCCCGTTGGCTTAGATCTGCCGAAGGCAATACAACTGCCATATTCAGGATGGGTTGGCACAGAGTGGGGTGTGGTGTATTCCCATCCAAGGATGCCCTTAGGGCCAGCCTTCCGCTTCCAACCCCTGTCAAAGAACTACAGGCTGCCTGGAAATCAGTAGCAGAGTTAGGGACCCTGGCAAAGAGGGGACTGGCCAAGACCCCACTGCACTGCAGCCTACCCAGCTGGGAAGACACACAGCCAGGGAGAGGCACACCGACCTCCTCTTCCCAGTCTCCGTCAGAAGGAAAGAGGCTAAAGCAGCAGTGCGAACGCTGTGCCCACACTGTCTGAGACTCGGGACTGAGACTCCTACAACTTATTTCTAAACCGGGTCACTTTGCAAGTGAAAGGGAGCAGTCGTATTAATTATGGGAACAAGTGGTGTAGCCCGGCACACCAGGACAAGTGGTCAGCCGCTGAGACTGCGCCTGACGGATCCCCCTCAGTTCAAAGTCCGTAACAGAAATAGGCCAGTCTGGACCCATTGAAAAGAAGCCGGGAACCAAAGGAAAGGGAAGGGTTACCAACGATGATCCGATCTAGGAGAATGCGTCTCTGAGGAGGAGGGACATTCTGGGACATACCCGCCTGGAGTCCCCAGAAAGATGCAGGAGAACGTGCACACAGCGTACACCCGCCCCGCTGAAGGCAGACAGGAGAGCGGAGCTAGACGCTTGGGCCCCTCTGGCAGGAAGAGCCGCTTCCTGCTTGACATCAGAGCTGAAAGTGGATACTGTGTTGTCAGCACCGTTTACTTCCTATAAACACTGCTACGCATTCCCTGGCAACGGAGTTTCAGGGTGCGAGCTTTCCAATTTCATATCCATTATTCTGTGGTTTACACACGCGCTGGAACTGGTAAAGTTTAGGGCCGTGGACACATGGACAAAAACCAGAGCAAGGCTGCAAGAAAGCTCTATTCAGCTGCCCCCTGAAGGCTCCGTGCTTAGCAGGGGTCACAGACTGACTTCTGCCTGCTACACAGGAAGAAATAAATCTTCTCCCTACACGAAGTTCTCTGATAAAAATGATGCATAAACAAAAAAGAAAGAGTATGTTCTTAAGATAATTAAGGTGACGATGACATTTCAAAAGTGACTGAATCAAGATATCGCTTAAGAAAGGAATACTGGCTTTGCTATTTTTCTGTAAGTTATTCTCATTCAAGGAGCTCTGCTTTAGAATCCCACAGTAGATACTCAAGATGGCATATAGTTGGTCATAACCGTAATAGAAATAATTACAATTTTATATATATATAAAAAGTAGATACCTAGCACTTATTCTGTGACAAATCTACTTTCGGAGCCTCGTCACTCACAATGGTTGTGGTAAGAGTATCTCCATTTTAAAAATGAGTGGACACAAGGCTACCTTCCCGAGTTCACATGGTTAGTGAACGAGAGCTGGCTTGAATCCATGGCCGGCCAATTTGAAGGCCATGGTGTTAATCATCATGGCTAAGTGCCAGAAGAGTTCTCAGCTCAGACAAGCATCTAAACAGAAGCTCTAGCCCGCAATCTGAAGAATTCCCACACACCCCCCCACACACTGAATACGCAAGTCTGCAGGGAGAAATCTTGTGGTCTGTGCAGTAGGCACTGCAGGGCACTGTGAAGACGACCACTCATTGGGATAGAACTCCAAAAGCAGTGTGCACTGTAAGTTAATAAATTAGAACTCCATTTACAATAGTTGACCCAGCACGTGTCCATTGCTAGCTGGCCTCCTGCCGAGAAAGATCATTTCATAAAGTTTTATTTTTTCATATATACGTGCTTTTTCTAAGAGCCTACATCTAATGTCAAAATATTCTGAAGCAGCTGCTAAGCAGTAGGTTCAATAAATCTCTAATTTAAAGGGAGGGTAGAACTTTCTCTGTATTCAGTGTAAGTAAACAATTTTCCAATTCCAATTCAATTGGAAAATACAATTTTCCAATTCTGCACAGAAAATGACTTTTCCCTGCTTCCATGGACCAAGTAGACAATTGATAAACACACAACTTACAGCCACTTTGTGTCTTAGCAAGAGCCGAGATTTAAACTCCAGTGCACGGAATGCACACGTGCTCTCATTCTGCCCCTGGAAGACAGGAAAGGTACACCGCTCTGAGTGCGCTGTTCATCCCCAGAAACGTGTTTACACAGAGAATGGTACGAAATGACAGAGGTCACTCAGCCGTTTGGCCTCTTCCTTTCTTTGGTAATGGGAGGCAGCAGGAGCCCAGGTTCTCACGAGCAGCTGCAGCAGCAGCGGGGCAATCCTCACTGGGGCTGGACAGACTAGAAGCAGATGTGGCACCAGCCCCCCCACGCAGTCCTGCGAGCTGGTCTCAGCGCATGTGCAGTGGGGGTTTCCTGAGCTAAGACGGCGGTGAGTCAAAACAAATAGGCATCTTTATTTCAACACATTAAACAAAAGTGCAGGACTTGACAGGGTAGCTGAGAGTCACGGTCACTCACTTGAAAATGTGGCTTTTTGAAGGTGAATTCAAACATCTGGAAATACTTTTAAAAATAAATCACTTCTGAACTGAAGCACTAAACGGCAATTTTTTGGCAAGTGGTGCATCAGGGTTACTGAGAAATGAACTCCTGGCAAACGACGAGCTTAATGCTCCCCTCATGAGATCAGCACATAATTCACTATATTCTTAGAATGATTTTGCTTGAACTGTTTCAAGAGTTCTGCCTGGCAGGAAATGAGTTTAGGGTGAAGTGGAGACACAGGCCCTGCAGCTTCTCAGAGCAGACATGTCAATTGGTACTCATATGTGTATCTGCGTGGAGTCATGAAGCTTTACAGGAAATTGTTTTCACATACATGGTTACGAACCTTATTCCCACAGTCCCACAGTGTCCAAATCTGTGAAAAACCATATCTGATGAGAGTAGAGAAACTCTACAAAGAGAAACAGGAAAACACTGAAATGGAATTAAACACAAACTTTTTTTATCTGAAAGAAAACAGAATAATTGTGTCAAGACCTCACAGGATGGAAACCTCCTCTTTGCAGTAAAAACAAAAAAAACAAAAAAAAAACCTTCCTGTTTCGAACCTTCATTATGCTTCTTGTACTTCATTACGTTTCTGTATATATAGTCAATTCTGCAGTCATAATAGAAGGCACAATTTCTGCGTGTGTGTACAAAGAGGAAAAAACAATGAGAAATCATAAACATAATTATAATTACACTAACAGTGATAAAAATGAAATATATTAACCTCAGTATACCAGTGAAAAGGTACGAATGAACAAATGAACCAGGGCCCTGTAAGAGGTACTGAAACACATTTTATTAAGTTTGTTTGTCTTTCATTTTGTGTATATATATTATTTTATTAATAGCTCTTTAGAAGACCTGAGGGAACCCTTTAGACTAACGTGTATTCTGGGACTTCCTCTGATCAACAAGAATTATAGGCGTTTTCCTGTCTGTGTAGGAGCGTTCCTCCAGGGATTCATGCTGTTGTTTTGGTAGCCTCACTTTGAATTGGTAAGAAAATATTTAAGATGGATAAGAACTCATTTTTTTAGGAAGAAGGAAACATTTCCCCAAACTTGGAAATAGCCATTGGGCATGTGTAAGGAAGTGAAATAATCTTTTACCACATGTGTATACCTGTAAGAGACAAAAATCACAGTCTGTTCTTAGCAAAAGGCAGCAGGTGGGACCCCTCCATCACCTCTGAAGAAACATCTCACGCTCCAAATCATGTGTCCTCCGTGGTACCATATTCAACAGTAAGAATATTAATTGGTATCAACCATAGACATGGTAATCTAACTTTAGAGAACACTGTATACTAATTTGTATCCTTAAGAACATCTTTATTCTAAAATTCAGATATTATAGCAAGGATGTGAATAGGTTTGCTCCTCAGAATGGCTGGAATGTGAGATTTCACCCGTAAGTTCAGAGAATATTTGTCAAGCGGTGATTTTACTCCACGAAGTTTCCTCATCTACCCCTGGCCTTTCAGCAAAGACCACTAAAACTGAGTCAAAAATCTATTTTAAGACATAAGAGAAAAAATGAGTTTGATATAGTCTCTTTCATTAAAATCTGAGTGTGTTATCTAATTTTATGGCTCTCAAACTTCAGTGTGCATCAGAATTACCTGGAAGGTTTGGTAAAACACAGGTTGCTGGGCCCCCTCAATGAGTAGAAGTTTTGATTCAGTGGCTATGGAGTGGAGCCCCCAAATCTGCATTTCTAACAAATTCCCAGGGCATCCTGAAGGGGCTTATCTGGGGACCAGGCTGTGAGAACCACTGAGCTAACTTAATCGTTTTTTTTAGCCTCTCTGGAAGGTAATGGAATAGTAAGTACATATCAGTGATCACAATGTTGTCTGTTTCATTTGGGTTGACTGATTTCTTCTCTGTCGAGTTAACAGCTAATTCCTTGAAAATCTTCATCCATAGAAATATTAACTAGCACGTATCGAATGCTGAAACAAAGGGTATCAAAGTTGCTCGAATTGAGTATTAAATTTAGCCAAGGCAAAAGAGACACCACAATACATTTATAATGCTCATTGCAAGGTTAAAAACATCCTGAAGGGGAAAAAGCATTTTCCTGGCCATATTCTTTAGAAAACCACTGCCATATAAATTTCGTGTTCAACAAATATTTGAGTGCCTATTTTTTCTTTTTTTTTTTTTTTGAGTGCCTATTTGTACCAAGTGCTGTTGTGGGTGAAGAAGGCCCAGGTCAACGTACAAAACAGGTGAAACTCCAGTCCTCTTGGATTTTTGTAAAGGGCGAGAGATGACAAACAAACAATAAAATATAAAGAATGTCAGATGAGGATTAGTGCCATGGAGAAAAGTCACAAGAGAAGCAAAGGCACAGGTGAGGGTATTAGTTTCCAGGATGGTCGACACGTTGTCAGCAAGGAGGTGACATTTGAACAAGATCGTGAGGATTTGAGGGAGTGAAGCAAGTCACATCTAGAGGAACGGCATTTAGGACAGAGGAAGCAGCAACTGCAGACGCTTGAGGTAAGTACTGCAACACGAGGTATTTTCACTTGATGACCTTCCACACTAGGTACATGGCAAATCCTTACAGGGAGTGAAGAGTAAAACTCCCTATAAGGATCTGAATGGTACCGAGGTCACAGGAGTGAGGTGGCTGGAAGAGCCAGACAGAGAAGGGAGACAAGTGAGCACAGTGAGCGATACTGAGCTAGTCCCTGGGGCTCGGTCCCGCTGGTGACCCATCCGCACAGAGCCTGTCTCCCTAGACCAGGGCTGGGCCTTCGCCCCCTGACCCCTGTCCCCAGGGGTTGGGGACCCTCCATGTCTGGGTTCTGTGAACAGACCTCCTCAGCTTCAGAGAGACACTGGTGTCAACAGGAGGTGGGACCATGACGCAGGTGTCCACCTCCAAAGGGAAGAGTCATTTGGAATTTCTGGTCCTTGAGATTTTCAACAAACAAACAAATAACAGACAACGTGAATGCATAGTTGACGGTGTATTAGGACAATTCAGGAACATGGACGATCAGCCAATTACAGCTAAGTCAAAGGGTCATAAGGACACTCACAGGCAAGGCCATTTTAACTTTACACAAAGAAATTTGGAGTTTGTTTAAAAACCAAGAATGCTTTCTTGAAGTCAAACTTCTATGTTGCTGAACGTAGAGGAAACAATTTCACTTGAGAAGTTTTCCAAGAATCTCAGTAGGCTGTCAGTGTTGGATAGCATTATATTTTCTCCAACATCTCAGTACAAGACCCTTAAAAAAATATACCTATTGGATTCTGTTTGTTAGTATTTTGTTGAGGATTTTTGCAACTATGTTCATCAGTGATATTGGCCTGTAGTTTTCTTTCTTTCTGACATCTTTGTCTGGTTTTGGTATCAGGGTGATGGTGGCCTTGTAGAATGAGTCTGGGAGTGTTCCTTCCTCTGCTATATTTTAGAAGAGTTTGAGAAGGATAGGTGTTAGCTCTTCTCTAAATGTTTGATAGAATTCGCCTGTGAAGCCATTTGGTCCTGGGCTTTTGTTGGAAGATTTTTAATCACAGTTTCAATTTCAGTGCTTGTGATTGGTCTGTTCATATTTTCTATTTCTTCCTGGTTCAGTCTCGGCAGGTTGTGAATTTCTAAGAATTTGTCCATTTCTTCCAGGTTGTCCATTTTATTGGCATAGAGTTGCTTGTAGTAATCTCTCATGATCTTTTGCATTTCTGCAGTGTCAGTTGTTACTTCTCCTTTTTCATTTCTAATTCTATTGATTTGAGTCTTCTCCCTTTTTTTCTTGATGAGTCTGGCTAATGGTTTATCAATTTTGTTTATCTTCTCAAAGAACCAGCTTTTAGTTTTATTGATCTTTGCTATCATTTCCTTCATTTCTTTTTCATTTATTTCTGATCTGATCTTTATGATTTCTTTCCTTCTGCTAACTTTGGGTTTTTTTTGTTCTTCTTTCCCTAACTGCTTTAGGTGCAAGGTTAGGTTGTTTATTCGAGATGTTTCCTATTTCTTAAGGTAGGATTGTATTGCTATAAACTTCCCTCTTAGAACTGCTTTTGCTGCATCCCATAGGTTTTGGATTGTCGTGTCTCCATATTCATTTGTTTCTAGGAATTTTTTTATTTCCTCTTTGATTTCTTCAGTGATCACTTCATTATTAAGTAGTGTATTGTTTAGCCTCCATGTGTTTGCATTTTTTACAGAGCTTTTCCAGTAATTGATATCCAGTCTCATAGCATTAAGATCATACACCATGATCAAGTGGGGTTTATTCCAGGAATGCAAGGATTCTTCAATATACGCAAATCAATCAATGTGATACACCATAATAACAAATTGAAGGAGAAAACCCATATGATCATCTCAATAGATGCAGAGAAAGCTTTCGAAAAAATTCAACACCCATTTATGATAAAAACCCTCCAGAAAGTAGGCATAGAGGGAACTTTCCTCAACATCATAAAGGCCATATATGACAAACCCACAGCCAACATCATCCTCAATGGTGAAAAATTGAAAGTATTTCCACTAAGATCAGGAACAAGACAAGGTTGCCCACTCTCACCACTCTTATTCAACATAGTTTTGGAAGTTTTAGCCACAGCAATCATAGAAGAAAAAGAAATAAAAGGAATCCAAATCAGAAAAGAAGAAGTAAAGCTGTCACTGTTTGCAGATGACATGAAACTATACACAGAGAATCCCAAAGATGCTACCAGAAAACTACTAGATCTAATCAATGAATTTGGTAAAGTAGCAGGATACAAAATTAATGCACAGAAATCTCTGGCATTCCTATATACTAATGATGAAAAATCTGAAAGTGAAATTAAGAAAACACTCCCATTTACCATTGCAACAAAAAGAATAAAATATCTAGGAATAATCCTATCTAAGGAGACAAAAGACCTGTATGCAGAAAATTATAAGACACTGATGAAAGAAATTAAAGATGATACAAATAGATGGAGAGATACACCATGTTCTTGGATTGGAAGAATCAACATTGTGAAAATGACTCTACTACCCAAAGCAATCTACAGATTCAATGCAATCCCTATCAAACTACCACTGGCAGTTTTCACAGAACTAGAACAAAAAATTTCACAATTTGTATGGAAACACAAAAGACCCCGAATAGCCAAAGCAATCTTGAGAACGAGAAATGGAGCTGGAGGAATCAGGCTCCCTGACTTCAGACTATACTACAAAGCTACAGTAATCAAGACAGCATGGTACTGGCACAAAAACAGAAATATAGATCAATGGAACAGGATAGAAAGCCCAGAGATAAACCCACGCACAAATGGTCACCTTATCTTTGATAAAGGAGGCAAGAATATATAGTGGAGAAAAGACAGCCTCTTCAATAAGTGTTGTTGGGAAAACTGGACAGGTACATGTAAAAGTATGAGTTAGAACACTCCCTAACACCATACACAAAAATAAGCTCAAAATGGATTAAAGATCTAAATGTAAGGCCAGAAACTATCAAACTCTTAGAGGAAAACATAGGCAGAACACTCTATGACATAAATCACAGCAAGATCTTTTTTGACCCACCTCCTAGAGAAATGGAAATAAAAACAAAAATGAACAAATGGGACCTAATGAAACTTAAAAGCTTTTGCACAGCAAAGGAAACCGTAAAAAAGATCAAAAGACAACCCTCGGAATGGGAGAAAATATTTGCAAATGAAGCAACTGACAAAGGATTAATCTCCAAAATTTACAAGCAGCTGATGCATCTCAATAACAAAAAAACAACCAACTCAATCCAAAAATGGGCAGAAGATCTAAATAGACATTTCTCCAAAGAAGATACACAGATTGCCAACAAACACATGAAAGAATGCTCAACATCATTAATCATTAGATAAATGCAAATCAAAACTACAATGAGGTATCTCCTCATACCGGTCAGAATGGTCATCATCAAAAAATCTAGAAACAATAAATGCTGGAGAGGGTGTGGAGAAAAGCGAACACTCTTGCACTGCTGGTGGGAATATAAATTGATACAGCCACTATGGAGAACTGTATGGAGGTTCCTTAAAAAACTACAAATAGAACTACCATATGACCCAGCAATCCCACTACTGGGCATATACCCTGAGAAAACCATAATTCAAAAAGAGTCATGTACCAAAATATTCATTGCAGCTCTATTTACAATAGCCAGGAGATGGAAGCAACCTAAGTGTCCAAAATTGGATGAATGGATAAAGAAGATGTGGCACATATATACAATGGAGTATTACTCAGCCATAAGAAGAAACGAAATTGAGTTATTTGTAGTGAGGTGGATGGACCTAGAGACTGTCATACAGAGTGAAGTGAGTCAGAAAGAGAAAGACAAATACCATATGCTAACACATATATATGGAATCTAAGAAAAAAAAAAAAGACGGGAATAAAGACACAGACCTACTAGAGAATGAACTTGAGGATATGGGGAGACGGAAGTGTAAGCTGTGACAAAGTGAGAAAGTGGCATGGACATATATACACTATCAATCAAACGTGAAATAGATAGCTAGTGGGAAGCAGCCACATAGCACAGGGAGATCAGCTCGGTGCTTTGTGACCACTTAGAGGGGTGGGATGGGGAGGGTGGGAGGGAGGGAGACGCAAGAGGGAAGAGATATGGGAACATATGTATATGTATAACTGATTCACTTTGTTATAAAGCAGAAACTAACACACCATTGTAAAGCAGTTATACTCCAATAGAGATGTTAAAAAAAAAAACAACAAACCTAAAGTAGTGGTCTGTGCCGCCGTGTTGGACGAGTTAGCTGCTATTTTAGGTTAGGAGATCCGACCCCGGGGCTCTGTCCTCACCCCTCTTCTGGTCTCTGTCTATAGTCACATGGTTGGTGATGTCTCTCCTGTGGAGCCACATGACTACCTATTTGACAGCTCCATGTGGGCGTCTAATGATCAGTGTCTCCAAAACTGAGACTCTGAACACCCCTCCCCAAGCCCACCCCACCCCCAGCCTTCCCAGTCTCGGATGCTGGCAAGCCCATCCGTTGCATGGTCCGGGGACCCCTCTCGTTCTGTCACAGCCCACATCCAACCCACCAGCAAGGCCTGCTGGCCCTGCTTCCAATAACCCAGAATCTGCTCCCTTCTCAACACCCCTACAACTGCCAGGCCTACCCACAATGTTCAAAGAGAGGCTCACAAACATATTTCTCAATATTTTAAAGGTATAAAGCAAACCATTAAACTTAAGAAGGCTTCTTTCTTGAGAAATACATCTTCCAAAGGATGTGGAGGCCCAGAGTTTATAGAAGTCCGAGACTCCTTGGATCTCTGTGATAGAATGCCATCAGCTGAGGGTGGCAGCGGTAGCCCCAGCCCTGACCAGCTCCCCTCCCCACCCTGGCCCCGTGTGCACACGCATGCACACATGCGGACACAGGTGGACATACACAGGCTCCACCCCCACGCGGTCCCAACAGCTGCCCTGGCCACTAGCAGGCTCCCGGCGTGCACACCGCCTGCATGCTCTTCCTGTGTTATGGTTGCTATGGAAAAGTTTGTTTCTTTCATCTTATTTCACGTGTTCGGTTTGCTATACTTTATTGCTCTTTTCCTCCTCTTTTTAATCTTTGAATAGATCAAAAGTTCTCTGCTATCCCTGAAAGTTATACATTCTTCTCTTATTCTTCTTACATTTACATCTGACTTTTTCAGAGTTTCGCTTATGCTTTTATTACCCTATCACTGTTTCAAGGTTATGATTATGTCTTTTCTCGGGATAACTGAAGAACTTCAGCATTCTCTCATGTGGTGGGTAAGAATCCAGGGACTTGGGTTTGGGGTGATAGATTTGTGCTTCTAGTCTTTGGAATGTGTGCATGTGTGTGTACCAAGTATTCTACACTGGGGGGTGTGAGCACCCCAAGTTCCATGCCAGCCTATAAGCCCACGGAAGATTTTGTCAGTGCATAGGATGGGGTGCTGTCCAGCTTTGCCTGGGCACCAGCTCTCTGTACCCAGGGAGCAGCTCCTGCAAGAGGCCTGCTGCAGGTGGAGTGAGGGTCTGTAGGGGACACGGAAAAAACTCAAGTCCACTCCCTGCAGGACCTCTGCCTCTTCTACTCAGGGACCCCTTCTCTTCCCAAATTGGGATCCAACCACTTCTAGTTCCCACCTTATTTTATTGGCTTATTTTAGGAGAAGAGCAATGCTCTGAATTTATGAAGTGTTGTCTCTCTCCTGGGATCTGCAGAGTTGGGTTGTAGGGAAAGAGGTGGCTATATTACTTTCATATCTCTCCCACATGAACGCTTTATAAAACAAATGTACGTGACCCACAGGGTACTGGGGATGAAAGCATTAAGTAGCAATACCTTCAAACTACTCTGTCAGTGAGGGAGAATTTAATGTCGCTATCCAAGAGGTATTACGACAATCTTGTCCTGAGAAATCTATTTCAAAATCAGACTTACTCAAAAGACATTAAAACGCCCACCCCCGCACCCCGTCAGTTTGATGGAGAAGATGCAGGAAGGGGCGCCCTTAGATGACAGACTGGACCTCAGCACAGCAAAACACAGATCCACTCGACCAGCAAATACGTGGACTCATTTTGCGGGAACACAACGCCTTCCTGGAGGTATTATTGATAAGGGTACTGCTAAGGGCTACCCTAAATGGATGTCTGGGGAAGTATGTAGATATGCAAAGACTAAGGACTTTCTACAGATACTTCCCTTTCACTTTTCCCCACTAAGTCAAGAGTTAAAACAAGCAAACCTCCCAGGTCATACATCTGTCTGGACGGGCAAGATCCTCCCTCCTCTTGGAATCCTAACTTGGGAGGTCCAAGGAGCCCATCTTCAAGAAGGTTGTCTTCACAAAGCCATTCAGCCCGGGTGTGTCATGCACCCTAATGCAGGGCCCAGCAGCGAGCATTTTGATTAAAGTGCAGAATTCCATGCAGCATTGGAAGGAATGGTGTTGAGATGAACAAAGTAGCTCGTTACTGTGGGCGCTGGAGGAAGGCGTGGACTCGTCTCTGCCGATTATAAGAGTGCAGAAAATAATCCAGGAAACGTAAAGTCTGTTGCATAAATGAGAAAGCCTGTTTTTGTTGCGATTTGCTGTCATATTCAGATCACAGAGAGGAGTTTGTCGGAAGCGCTCCCAGCTGAGACTAGTTTGTCTCAGGAGTGACCGTGTGCGTTGGGAGACCCTCAGCTGGACACTGTGAGTGGGCATCTCGGGTGGGACACCACACACAGGGTCATGGAGCCCAGTCACACTGGCTCCCAAGCACCAACTGGTAAATACACAGGAATTCTGTGACTGGGTTGTTAAACTGTTTGTAGCTTGACATTGGCCATGATTGGAATAGTTACACCACAGAAATCAGCAAATGCTACAAATCAGAGCTTCTTTTTTTTTTTTACTCCCGAAAGCCCATGTTTTCACGTGAACCAATATCTTAGCAATAATGCCACGACATTTCTCCCTTAGAAAGAAATGAGCTGCAATGAATTTAAGTGAACAATAAGAAAAGTTTACATATGGAAAGACAGCTTGCCTTTCGTCCTGCTGCTTCAAGAACTAAAAGTACACAGTTTAATATATTTTGTACTTACTGTACAAGATTAGATTCATTGACATATTGTAGTGAATTCTACTAATTCCACATTACTAAAGTCCACGATGTTTTATTATGAAACAGATCTACCCATTATCATATTTTAAATAGCATATTTTCATTTGATGATTCTCAACCACTTATTTAAAAAATGTTCATTTATACTACAGCAACAAACTCCAGGAGAAGAAATGTAAAAGTTAGAGCATTATTATGGGATGACCATATTTTTCAGGGGAGGTAAACGAAAGGGAATAAATACATCAAACTCATCACCTTCAGTTTATTCACCACACAATAAAATGCCATGAGAAATTTGGAAAGGTGCCTGGTAATGTTTTCAAGTCTACAGATGTGAGGATTCAGATCTTATATTGAACTGAATTATGAAATTGGATTATAATTGGATTATGAAAGATCCTGCATACTTTTATAGATTATTTCAAAATTATGGCAATAATTTTCAGCATAAATATTAACCAGCCAACGTTTGGTTTCCTACTATTTCAGAAAAACTTTCCACGAAACCTAATGTGTTTTCAAAGTCCATCCAGTGGAGAAGGAGCAGAAAGGCAGCAGACCCGAGAGCTGCTGATCTGAGTTAGCAGAGAAAGTTAGAAAGGCCTCCAGCAGCCTTGCAGGAAGTGCTCGTCGGCCTCCTAGCAGCTCAGACTCAGCGAGGGGCAGGAGGCACCAACCCAATAGAGCATAAGGACAGGCTAGTAATTAGGGAAAGAACAAGGGATAGGGAAAGAACAAGGGAGTAACTCCCCAGTTAGCAGTTTCCCAGCTGAGATGTGAGTCAGTGAAAGACAGAAACCCGCTCCTCTGACTCATCTACAGCATTTTAAGGCCACAGCACTCACGCTACTGAACGCAAGTTGGATTTAGCATGGAGAGTAAATTGGGACACAAAAGCACATATAGGAGTTTTTCCCACTTATCATTTCACAAATTATCCTGGTCAGATAGACCTGGGCATCAAAAAGCCTACACTCAGAAGAAAGGTGCAGTCAAAATCACAAGGGAGTGAATAAAATAGATTTACTGACTTCGTAACATCAGGAATGGTCCTAGACCCAGATAAAGATGTAGAATAATTATCTGAGCAAGAAAGCTGCACACCTTAGACTGAGTGAAGGGCATCAGGACTCCAGTTACAATCCCAGGGCAGCTGCAAGAATTAGGTTAAGTGTTCAAGTAATTTTATTCCTGGCATAAATTTTTACATACCGAGTAATGTCTGAAAGAACATTCCAAATTTATTCTAGAAAAAAAAAGAAGTTTTGTTTAGGTGCAAGGAAAGTTGCAGTAAGGGACTGGAGAAAAAAGAGCAAACACAAATGTAAAAGAGATGTTCAGAAAAGCCTTCACACTTGCACCTTATCCTGTGTGGACTGTCAGCTGAAGGTTACTGTGTTCTGTCTGCTGATGAGGAAACTTAGTCTGATCTCAACAGTTTTCTAATTCATATAAACTATTCCCAGTGTGCTAAGGCCACAGCACCCTATGATGGAGGCAAGTGATAGAGTTTATATTTAGTGCCAGACCTGCTGTGGGTTTTCTCTCTCTGCTTTTTACATTTTCTGGGATATTTTAAAGGTAAGTTAGAAAGAACAAATAACATGCTGTTTCCTGCTCCAGATTACTCGCATGAAGTCCACTACAAATTTTATTTCTTAAGAAATAATACCTGATTCAAAAGGGCTTGGAAGTGTATTTATATTCTGCACACAGTGTGACAGAGCAAGTAACACTGAAGTTGAGTCACAGTTTCAAGTGAGAAACTCTTAAGTCACACCACCCTAAGCTTCAAATGGTGTTAGGTTTACATACAGGAAGTTGAAGGGAGAATGGGGTTTTGCAGACGTTTTTTGATCATTTCTGTTCCAAGAGGAAACATATTTTTCTATGTCCTGATTGCAAACAACTGGGCTGAAAACTCAAAATGTACCATCCTTGTCTGTCCTAGAGATAAGATATCACCTGAGATGACGAGAAAGTGTTAATATTTCATCAACTCAACAACCTACTGTGGAGCATCTGTTTTGTGACTGTCACCCTGCCAGGTGCTAGAGTTACATAAAGAAAAGAAACATATTTACTCCTCCCAGGGACTCAGAGACTGCTGAAGAGACATCTGAAATAATTATTACAATATAGTCTGTGTTATTCCGGTACAGCCTGGAGAGTGCAATGCTCAAGGTGTGCACATAATGATGAGGTGTGTGTGTACTTACTTGACGTACCTTTTGCTCAACTGCAGAGAAGTCTAGGAGCCAAGGAATTAGACAAGAATAAAATCAATGATTTGATTACACTTAACTGTGTCGATTCGGAGGGAAAATAATAGGAGAGGTTTTTAAAATTTCATAAGTCCGTATACAAAAAGCATCCTGGGAATATAGAGGGAACCCCACGTGGTCTACAGAAGTTCTGGGGAGAATGTTCTGGAGAAATGATATTTCCATTAAGACTTAAAGTGGGAGTTTGTCAGAGAACTGAGGGGGAAAATGGTCACAGGGGCAAGATAAAAAAAATGTAAAGTTGTTTGAAATGGTCTGGCAAGTTGGGGATGACAAGCAGTTCTGCTGCTAGATCACAAAATGCAAGGCCTTGCCCAACAGCAGATGGCAGCCTCTGAATGAGACAGGACCTGGAAGCCAACCAGGCCAGGGACCAATCCCACCTATGAGCCCATCCACAGTAGTCAGCCCAGCCACAACAGAAGGGCCAACCCAACCCACATAGGGTTGCAACTGTAGAGCAAATAGCTCTGGTGACCAGAGGTGAGTGTGCTGCTGGGCCCCACAGGACATCTCCTATATAAGACCACTTCTCCAAGGTCAGAAAACATAACTGACCTACACAATGTAAACTAATAAACACAGAGAATTAATCAAAATGAGGCTACAAAGGAATATGTTCCAAATGAAGGAACAAGATAAAACCCCAGAAGAGCTAAGTGAAATGGAGATAAACAGTCTACCCTCAAAAAAGTTCAAGGTAATGACCATGAAGATGTTCAATGAACTTGGGAGAAGAATGGATAAACGCAGTGAGAAGTTTACCAATGAGTTAGAAAATATAAAGAAGAGCCAAACTGAGTGAAAGATACAATTACTGAAATAGAAAATATGCTAGAAGGAATTAACAGTAGATTAGATGATACAGAGAAACAGATGAGCAAACTGGAAGACAGAGTAGTGGAAATCACACAAGCCACACAGGAAAAAGAAAAAAGGATTAAAAAAAAAACTAAGGACAGATTAAGAGACTTCTGGGACAACATCCAGCATACTAACATTCACATTATAGGGGTCCCAGAAGGAGAAGAGAGAGAGAAAGGGGCAGAGAGCATATTTTAAGACCTAATAGCTGAAAATGTCCCTAAACTGGGAAAGAAAACAGACATCCAGGTTCAGAAAGCACAGAGAGTCCCAAACAGGATCAATCCAAAGAGCACCACCCAAGACATATTGTAATTAAAATGACAAAAATTAAAGATAGAGAGAAAATATTAAAAGCAACAAAGGAAAAGTGACTAGTTACATGCAAGGGAACTCCCATAAGACTGTCAGCTGGCTTTTCAGCAGAAACTTTGTAGGTCAGAAAGGAGTAGCATGATATATTTAAGTGATGAAAGGAAAAAACTTACAACTGAGAATACTCTACCCAGCAAGGTTATCATTCAGATTTGAAGGAGAGATAAAGAGTTTTACAGACAAGCAAAAGGTAAAAGAAACTGGCTTTACAAGAAATGTTAAAGGAACTTCTCTAAGTGAAAAAGACAAGACCACAACTAAAATATGAACATTATAAGGGGAAAAATCTCATTGGTAAAGGCAAATATATGGTAAAGGTAGTAGATCAAACACTTATAAAGCTAGTAGGAAGGTTAAAAAAAAGTAGTAAAATCATCAATATCCACAATACAAAACAAAATAACACAACACAAAACAGAATAACACAAAACAAAAATATGTAAATATGATGTCCAAAACATTATTTTGGGTGGGGAATAAAGATGTAGGGTAGTTAAAATGCATTTGAAATTAAGAGATCAGCACTTAAAATAACTATATATATATATATATATATATATATATATATATTTACAGATTGTTATACATAAACCTCCTGGCAACTACAAACCAAAAATCTGTAATAGATACACACACAAAAAAGAGAAAAGGATCCAAACATAACACTAAAGATAGTTATCAAATCACAAGGGAAGAGAGCAAAAGAAGAAAGGAGCAGTGACAAAAAAAAGGCTATAAAAACAACCCCAAAATAACTTTAAAAAATGGCAATTGGGCTTCCCTGGTGGTGCAGTGGTTGAGAGTCCGCCTGCCGATGCAGGGGACACCGTTTCGTGCCCCAGTCCGGCAAGATCCCACATGCCGCAGAGCGGCTGGGCCCGTGAGCCATGGCCACTGAGCCTGCACATCCGGAGGTTGTGCTCCACAGTGGGAGAGGCCACAGAAGTGAGAGGCCCACATACCACACACACACACACACACACACACACACACACACACACAAATGGCAATAAGTACATACCCATTAATAATTACTTTAAATATAGACAAACTAAATGCTTCAATCAAAAGACACAGACTGGCTGAATGGATACAAAAACAAGACCCATATATATGCTGCCTACAAGGGATTCACTTCACATCTAAAGACACACACAGACTGAAAGTGAGGGGATGGAAAAAGTTATTTCATGCAAATGGAAATAAAAAAAAGCTGTAGTGGCAATACTTATATCAGACAAAATAGACTTTAAAATAAAGACTGTTACAGGAGACAAAGAAGGACATTACACAATGATTGAGGGATCAATCCAAAAAGAATATATAACAATTGTGTGTATATATATATATATATATATATATATATATATATATATATACACACACCCCCAACATAAAAGCGCTTAAATACTAACACAAAGAAAGAAATTGACAGTAACCCAATAATAGTAAGGGGACTTTAACACCTCAATTAAATCAATGGACAGATGGTCCAGATAGAATATCAGTAAGGAAACAGTGGCTTAAAAGGACACATTAGATCAGATGGACTTCATAAATACATATAGAACATTACATCCCAAAGCAGCAGAATACACATTCTTTTCAAGTGCACATGGAATATTCTCCAGGACAGATCACATACTAGGTTGCAAAACAAGTCTCAAATTTAAGAAGACTGAACTCATATCAAGCATCTTTTCTGACCACAATGCTATGAGACTGGAAATCAACTATAAGAAAAAACCTGCAAAAAAACCCCACCCCAAACAAACAAACAAACAAAAAACTCATGGAGCATAAATGAGATGCTACTAAACAGTCAATACATCACTGAAGATCAAAGAGGAAATTAAAAAACACCTATAGACAAATAAAAATGAAAACACAACTATCCAAAATCTACGGTATGCAGTAAAATTATTTCTAAAATGAACATTTATAGTGACACAGGACTACCTCAGGAAACAAGAAAAATGTCAAATAAACAACTTAGCCTTACACCTAAAGGAACTAGAAAGAGAAGAACAAACAAAAAACAAAAGTTAGTAGAAGAAGAAACAAAGATCAGAGCAGAAATAAATGAAATACAGACTAAAGCAAAATAGAAAAGATCAATGAAATTAAGAGCTAGTTCTTTGAAAAGATAAACGAAATTGATAAACCTTAGTTAGACTCCTCAAGAAAAAAAGAGAGAGGTTCCAAATCAATAAAATCAGAAATGAAAAGGGAGAAGGTACAACAAACACCACAGAAATACAAAAGGATCAGAGAAGATTACTATGAACAACTGTATGCCAATAAAATGGACAATCTAGAAGAACTGAACAAATTCCTAGAAATATACAATATCCCAAGACTGAATCAGGAATAAATAAAAAATATGACCAGTAAAGAAACTGAATCAGCAATTAAAAATTCCCAAGAAACAAAAGTCCAGGACCAGACAGCTTCACAGATGAATTCTACCAAATATTTAAAGAATTAATGCCTATCCTTCTCAAACTATCCCACCAAATTGAAGACGTCTGTACTCATTCTAGGAGGTCAGCATCACCCTGATACCATAACCAGACAAAGACACTACAATAAAAGAAAATTACAGTCCAGTATCACTGATGAACATAGATACAAAAATCCTCAACAAAATATTAGCAAACCGAATTCAACAATACTGTAAAAGGGTCATACACCATGATTAAGTGTGATTTATCCTATGGATGCAAGGAAGTTTCAATATTCACAAATCAGTGTGATACACCATAGTAACAAATGAAAGAATAAAAATCATATGATCATCTCAATAGATGAAGAAAAAGCTTTTGACAAAATTCAACATGCATTTATGATAAAAGCTCTCAACAAAGTGGGTATAGAAGGAACATACCTCAACATAATAAAGGCCAAATATGACACACCTACAGTCAACACCATACTCAATGGTGGAAAGCTGAAAGCATTTCCTCTAAGGTCAGGAACAAAACAAGGATGCTTCCTCTGGCCACCTTTATTCAACATAGTATTGGTAGTCCTAGACACAGCAGTCAGACAAGAAAAAGAAAGGAATCCAAATTGGAAAGGAAGAAGTAAAACTGTCACTATTTGCAGATGACGTGATAATATACATGGAAAATCCTAAAGACATCACCCCAGAACTATTAGAAATACAACTGCATCTAAAAGAATAAAATACCTAGGAATACATCTAATTAAGTAGGTAAGAAACCTGTATTCAGAAAACCATAAGATGCTGAAAGATGCTGAAAGAAACTAAAGACAACACAAACAAGTAACTTTCTACTTGTCACGGATTGGAAGAATTAATATTGTTAAAATGACCATATTACCTAAGGCAAACTATAGATTCAATGCTATCCCTATCAAAACACCAATGGCTATCACTATCACTATCACTATCACTATCACTATCACTATCAAAACACCAATGGCATTTTTCACAGAACTAGAACAAATAATTTTAAAATTTGTATGAAAACACAGAAGACTTTGAATAGCTAAAACAATCTTTTTTTTTTTTTTCTTTTTGCGGTACGTGGGTCTCTCACTGTTGTGGCCTCTCCCATTGCGGAGCACAGGCTCCGGACGTGCAGGCTTAGCGGCCATGGCTCACAGGCCCAGCCACTCCATGTCATGTGGGATCTTCCCGGACTGGGGCACGAACCCATGTCCACTGCATTGGCAGGCAGACTCTCTACCACTGTGCCACCAGGGGAGCCCCAAAACAATCTTGAGAAAGAAGAACAAAGCTGGAAGTGCCATGCTTCCTGATTTCAAACTATACTACAAAGCTATAGTAATCAAAACAGTATGATTCTGGCACAAAAAAACCAGACAAATAGATCAGTGGAACAGAACAGAGAGTACAGAAATGAACCCACACTTTTATGGCCAATTAATCTATGACAAAGGAGGCATGAATACACAACGCAGAAAAGAAAGTCTCTTTGATAAATGATGTTGGAAAAACTGGACAGCTACATGCAAAAGAATCAAACTGGACTGCTTACTCACACTGCACACAAAAATAAACTCAAAATATATTAAAGACTTAAATGGAAGGCCTGAAACCATAAAACTCCCAGAAGAAAGCATAGGCAGTATACTCTTTGATGTCAGTCTTAGCAATATGTTTTTGGAATATCTCCCCTCAGGCAAACAAAAACAAAAAGAAACAAGACTACGTCAAACTAAAAAGCTTTTTCACAGAGAAGGAAACTGTCAACAAAAGGAGGCCACTACTGAATGGCAGGATGACATATCTGTTAAGGGAGTAACATCAAAAATATGCAAAGAACTCATACAACTCACCTTCAGAAAAAAAATAAAAAACCTGATTAATAAATGGGCAGAGGACCTGAATGGACATTCACCCAAACAAGATATACAGATGGCCAACAGACACAAAGAAAGATGTACAACATCACTAATCATTAGAGAAATGAAAATCAAAACCACAATGAGGTATTACCTCATACCTCAGAATGGTTATTATCAAAAAGACAACAAATAAAAAGTGTTGGCAAGGATGGGGAAAAAAGGGAACTCTCATGCACTGTTGGTGGGAATGTAAATTGGTGCAGCCACTATGGAGAACAGTATGGAGCTTCCTCAAAAAATTAAAAATAAAGCTAACATACAATCTACCAATTCCACTTCTGGGTATTTTTCCAAAGAAAAGGAAACACTAACTGGAAAATATATATGCACCCCTATGTTCATTGCAGCATTACTCACAAAGTACAGAAGTAACCTAAGTGCCCATCAATAGAAGAATGGATAAAGAAGATGTGATGTGTATATATATATATATATATATGTATATGTATATGTGTATATATATACATATATATAGGTATATATATAATGGACTATTATTCAGCCATAAAAAAGAATGAAATCTTGCCATTTACAACAACATGGATGAACCTACAGGGTATTATACTAAGTGAAATAATAAGTCAGAGAAAGACAAATACATATGGTTGCACTTATATGTGGAATCTAAAAAACAAAACAAATGAACAAACATAAAACAGAAAGTCATCAATACAAAAAAAACAGGTGGTTTCTAGAGGGGAGGGAAGTAGCTAAGGGCAGAGCCTTTATTGTAGGGACTTTATTATCTGATCTTAAAGAAAATGTGAAAATATGCACAGATGTAGATATACAAAGTTAGGGGACAGACATTTGAAAGTAATCATGCCTCTTGTTCTCAACTTCCTTTAAGAGGTAGGATGGAAAGTAACCTGCTAAAGTTGATAAGGGCTGTTGAGAAGGAGACTTAAGGAGAATAAATGCAAAGGAAAAGTTCCTGAAGGAAATTAAGTGTTACTCCAGTGAACACGTGACTCATAAGAAAGCAAAACAGCCTTACTGCTGATATGGAGAAAGTTTTAGTGGTCTGGATATAAGAAAAAAACCAGCCACAACATTCCCTTAATCCAAAGGCTAATCCAGAGCAAGGCCCCAACTCTCTCTTTGATTCTATGAAGGCTGAGCGAGGTGAGGAAGCTGCAGAAGAAAAGAAGAAAAGTCGGAAGCTAGCAGAGTTTGGTTCATGAAGTTTAAGGAGAGAAGCCAACTCCATAACATGAAAGTGCAAGATGAAGCAGCAAGTGCTGATGTAGAAGCTGCAGCAGGTAATCCAGAAGATCTAGCTCAGATAATTCATGAAGGTGGCTACACGAAACAACAGATTTCCACTGTAGACAAACAGCCTCATATTGAAAGCAGATGCCATCTAGGATGTTCATAGCTAGAGAGGAGAAGTCAATGCCTGGCTTCAAAGGACAGGCCAACTGTCTTGTTAGGGGCTAATGCAGTTGGTGACTTTAAGTTGAAGCCAATGATCCTTTACCATTCCTAAAATCCTAGGGCCCTTAAGGATTATGTACTCTGCCTGTGCTCTATAAATGGAACAACAAAGCCTGGATGACAGCACACCTGTTTACAACAAGGTTTACTGAATATTTTAAACCCACTGTTGAGACCTACTGCTCAGAAAAAAAGATTCTTTTCAAAATATTGCTGCATTGACAATGCACCTGGTCACCCAAGAGCTCTGATGGAAATGTATAATGAGATTAATTTTGTTTTCATGCCTGCTAACACAACATCCATTCTGTAGCCTATGGATCAAGGATTAATTTTGACCTTCAAGTCTTATTAGTTAAGAAATGCACTTTGTTAGGCTATAGCTGCCATAGACAGTGAATCTTCTGATGGACCTGGACAAAGTCAACTGAAAACGTCTGGAAAGGATTTACCATTCTAGAGGCCATGAAGAATATTAGTGATTCATGAGAAGAGGTCAAAATATCAACATTAACAGGAGTTTGGAATAAGTTGATTCCAACCCTCATGGATGATTTTGAGGGGCTGAAGACCTCAGTGGAGGAAGTAACTGCAGATGTGGTGGCAACAGCAAGAGGAATAGAATTAGAAGTGGAGCCTGAAGGAATGGTGACTGAATTGCTGCCATCTCATGATAAAACATTAATGGATGAGGAGTTGCTTCTTATGTACGAACAAAGAGAGTGGTTTCTTGAGATGGAATCTACTGGTGAAATGCTGTGAAGATTGTTGAAATGACAACAAAGGATTTAGAATATTGCATAAACTTAGTTGATAAATCAGTGGCAGGGTTTGAGAGAATTGGCTCCAATTTTGAAAGAAGTTCTACTTTCAATAAAATGCTCTCAAACAGCACTGAATGCTACAGAGAAATTATTCATGAAAGGAAGAGTCAATCGACGCAGCAAACTTCATTGTTGTCTTGTTTTAAGAAATGGCCACGGCCACCCCAGCCTTCAGCACCCACCACCCTGATCAGTCAGCAGCCACCAACACCAAGGCAAGACCCTCCACCAGCACGAAGATTATGCCTCACCGAAGGCTCAGATGATGGTTAGCATTTTTAAGCAATAAAGTATTTTTTAAGTTATGTTCGTTGTTTTTTTTAAGCACAATGCTATTTCACACTTAATAGACTTCAGTATAGCATTAAAATAACTTTAATATACACTAGGACTTGCCTTATTGCAATACTCACTCTACTGCAGTGGTCTGGAACCGAACTCACAATATCTCTGAGGTATGTCTGTACTCAGTCGCTCAGATTTGGAATAGAGAGGACAGATTTGAGCATGGATACATGACTAAATTCTACCAGGCAGGTGTTGAGTGAAGACAGGAGTGGGAACCAAGTGTGCTGTTGGATCTAGTGTGAATGAAGGAGGAGGGGGCAGGCCAGGCCTATGAGCCTTGGGAAACAGAGATTTAAGATATCTCTAGGAAGCTGAAGCCCTGGAAACTGAAGGAATAAAACCTAGTATTTCAGAGGTTGACTAGTTCATAGTGATAAGTTACAGTGTGTGGCCATGAAAGTAAAGAAAAAGGGGATAGTGGTTATTGGAGTTGAGAATTATTCAACAGAAAACGCTTATTTTCTTCCCTCTCCTGCTCACATGAGAAGGGACAGAACCCCTCCTTCATCCCCTGGTAGTGAACAGGAGTAGGGTGAACATTTTGGTCCCTTTCCCTTTTCCTTACTCACTGCTCTCTTTGGGAGGAGGAATCTTATTTGATCACTGAGCTCAGTGGAAGCTAGGTTCACTGGTCTATATTTCCAGGGGCCGCCTTGCTGTCTTGTGATGTGGGTGACACTGGCCCATGTTCTCTGCTTCGTGCTCCCTCGTGCTAGGTGACAGCGCCTGCACTTGGGTGAATAGTCAAGACTGTGCTCATGCCAAGGTCTGCACTTGTGGGGGAAGACAGAAGCCACAATTTAACCTCAGTTCCAAACTGCACTCTCCCCCTCCCACACCCCAAGCCTTAGTCATAACAGAACAAACATATCTTGACTCCTTATTGTTTAGAAACTCCTGCTGGGAAGGGAATGAATGACTTATGTTCCTTACGTTTTAGTAAGGAGGTCAAGGCATTTTGAGGCTCGGATCTGGATAGGTTATCCATCTGAGTGGTGGTGGGTACTGATAACCCAGAGTGATGGCAGGACTTTGGGAGGAAAAAAAAAAAACTTGGAGCCAGATACCAGATTTTCTATAAATGCAGCAGAATTACTAGACATCTGATAAATGGTAGAAATGAGGTGGGGCAAATATGTTGGTTATGAGGGGCAAGACCCTCAAAGGAGCAAAAGTATCTATGAGAATGGGCAGTAAATGACCTTAAGGTGACACTGGGGATGAAAAGGAATGTTGGTCTCACCTTTTGGCTCTGAGTGTGGGAGGATGAGCAGCCTCTATTCGAGTTGGCTGCTAGGGACTCTTCATCCTCAGGAGAGAGGTGGGTTTCAGGGAAGGCCAGAGGGTGTCACTTCTGCAAAGAGTTTCATGATGCAGAAGAGTTTGTTTACCACATTTGTGGTTCTAGAGGGAAGAGTGAAAAATTCAGAATTATAAATTCTTACCATTTTTATATCCTTGAGAGCAGAGGGTGTGAATTTTTATTGTATTCCCACTGCTGAATAGAGTACCAGACATACAGTAGGCACTAGTGAATATTTGCAGGATGAATGAATGAATGAGTGAGCCTACGAATGAAGAGCGATAAGGCGATCAGACTACAAATAGAGGAGGTGACAACAGGTTTACACTAAGAAAGGAGACCCAAGACATGTGACACTAAAGACACTAAGAAATGTGAAGCACGGTCGGGATTAATTTGGCTCAATGTATTAAGCACAATTGAATTAGAACTGCCTTGGTGTGAGTAAGGAGAGGCCCATGGAAAGTGACTTTCTCTGCAGGTGCTGAGCACAGGCTCAGCTCTGGGGTGGCTGAAGGTTCCAAGCTCCCTTGAAAGTAAGAGGAATCCCAGGGCTCCAGCCTCTGTTCTAGCAGTCACACTGGGGAAGGGCTGGCCAGTAAATAAAGGCCTAAAGCAAAGGTGAATCAGAGACCGTATCCCAGACAAAGGGAGGCTGTGTATGCAGCAATGTAGAGCATCAAGCCCAGAGAAGTTGAAACAGGAATTTTAAGTAAAGGAAGGCAAAACTGGAATCAGTGGTTTGAGGAGCCAGGAGAGTTTCCCTTGACCAGCACCCCTTTTTTACAGGTCAAGAGGAAGTGGGACTGCTGGTCTTCAGATCACTGCTTTCCCAGTAGACTGAGTCCTGGTCAGGCATTTCATTGTTAGGGTCCATAACCCCCAGAATACAATACAGTACTCCCCACTCCACTGACACTACAGTAAGGATGTGTTGCAGGAAAGGAGGAGGGTTACTAAAGTTAGACAAGCCCCCAGATGTGAGAGTCTCATTACCTGAAGAGCCCCCAGGAGTTGCCCAGCTGATGTGAGAGGTGGTATGTCAATGCCTGGAGAAGAGCCAGAAGGCATGTCTAGGTCCAGAGGCCAGTCAGCACGATGCCTGTGCTGTTCCTTTCCAGGTGGGTCGTACGAGGGAAGCCATACTCAGTGGACTGGTGTGAGTGGTGCTAGAGCGTGGGGCTTTTGTTTGAGCAGGAGAGTGGGAGCCAGAGCTGGAAGGAATGGAGCGTTCCAGGTAGAAGGATTGGAGAGCTGTGTTTGAGTTATGATGTGGTAAGAGAGATGGAGAAATGGCAGCACAGGGGCTCTTTAGGTGACCGAGTGGTAAATCCCACTGGATTTGGGGCAAGAGACACTAAGTGACCTTGAAGAGAAGGAAAACGAATGTACGATTAGGAAATAGGTATCCAGGGGCAGAAGGTCTTGTTGGCACGTGGTTCAGAAAAGACTGAAGAAGTGGATAAGAAGTAGGAGAAATAGCTCAGTAGGCCAAGCACTCGCCTTGGGAAAGGATTCTACCACTGTTGCTATCAGAAAGAGGCGTGGTTATACAAGGTGAGTGGACAGAAGATAAAATGAGAATAGCTATTTCACAGGAAGCTGTAGAAAATCCAGGCCAAAAGCTGGTCCCTTGAAATTAATCAAGGGGTTCTAAATTAAAATTTTGCCTTGGAATAATGGAAAACAACATACGGAAGCAAAATTGTTTGAAAAAAATGGGTGTAAAAACAGAAAATAAGACTGAACGTTATGATCCATCTTCAACCACTTGAATGTTTTTGGTCAATGGTGTTTATGTATGAGGTGGAACCAGGCAGAGGCATGACAGAATGTGTTAGGATTAGAATCCTCTTGCCTCCATAGCGATATACTTTTTAATGGGCTGAGTTATTGAAAATATTTCCTTCCTTCTTATTTGAATTCCACCTCTCAACTTAGGCAGTTTTTCCATAGTTGATTCATAGCTAAAAACTTTTTTTTTTTCATTTTCATCAAGAATTTTATTGAACAAGTTATTTTACCCTTTTGTTCCACTACCTTCTGCCATTTTTTCAGGCAACTTCATAATTCCATCTTCCCAAAACTTTTTACCTTTTTTGAGCAAAGAACTGGTCTAGGTCATAGCTAAAAACTTTTATCTATGATTGTTTCTTCTTTTATTTGGGGTTATCTTCCATGTACTAAGTTGCCTGATACACAAACAACAATTCCATTCTATTTGGCCACCAAAAATGTTCTGAAAAAGTGGTGAATCTGCGCAACCAGACAGAACCTAATTAAGAATATAAAATGTCTTCTAGCCACTTATCCTATAAAATTGTGATGTAATTCAAGCCATTTCTTGTTTTATGAGCTATGGTTATACAACATGTAACAGTCTACCCCTCCTACGAGAGAAATTCAAGATCACTTCCTTGAGGTCAGCGACTCCTCTTGCTTTTTGGTTCTTAAATTGAAGGCTGAGTAAAGTTCAGAGCTGCCGTCATAAGGGAAGAAAGTAAGCCAAGTTCAGAGTTCAGTGACTGAGGAAATAGTCCAGATCCTACCGAGTTCAGATTCCTTTCCACAGCCTTCCAACCTAAAGTGCTGACTTTTGCCCTTGTATGTGAGAAAAAGGCCTGGGCTTGGGAAACCTCCTCCTCTGGAAACATCCCCCCAACACCTTGTGCTAAGTCAGGAATTCATCGAAGGGTAGACATTTCATAAATGCGAATGCCTTGCCAGTAAGTCTAAACCTGCAGTTACCACCTCAACGTGAACAAATCGATTAGAAGTATGAGCGTTCTTTCTTCCTAACAACTGCTTGAGATCCATGGGCTCAGGGAAAGGAGACCCAAGCAGAGCAGTAACCATCCTGCGTGGCTGAGAGGAGGCTTCCGTCATGGAGGGCAGCACCCACTCCTGGGGCGGGGGGCGAAGAGGAAGTGATGGGGAAGCAGGACAGGGGCGCAGGATGCTGGGGAGGAGGTGCCGCACACATGCTTTCCTGTAATTTGCAATCCTGCTCCGAGGGCCCCGTTGGCCACATGTCATAGTACAGGTGTGACTTAATATGGGAATTTGTCATTTTTCTATTGGTGTAGTCCTACAATCCATTGTTTTTAAAAAAGTGATTTTGGACCTATGTGAGAACAAAGCTGAATTATCGGGAGCTAAAATCGCATTGAACACTTTGGTGTGCAGTGGCCTCAGAGGCCTGTGTGCCTGCCTTGCGAAGTGTTCTCGAGCCCCCCCTCCATGAACCCCTGACTTTACATGGGACAAGGCACGCTGCACATCCACCTTCTTCCCGCTGGCAAGAGGACCCTGGGCAAAAATTCAAAATACTGGAATATTTTCTCAGTACTTCTATACTCCTCATGCTTCCCTCCCTTGCCACTCAGGCAAGCTAGGCAGCTTTTGGTCTGGTAGCTTCTTGCGTCTTGACCCGATTTCAGTGGTTAGCATCTACCCGGGTCGGGGCAGAAACATACCTCGCCTTGGTACCATGATGTCCGCCCACCCAGAGCTCCGTTCCTTCCATTAGCGGCTTTCTAATTGGCTAGTCCCTGAAGTCTGGTGCTTGCTGTTGCCACTCGTGGTAAGGACATGTGGGCTGGATGAGGTAAACTCTCCACTGTAGGTAAGCTACATTTGCAGAGCCTTTTCTGTCAAATATCTCCCTCACTCTTTCATTCACTCATTTTGAAAACTTTAATTGAACACCAGCTTTGTGTCAAGCCTGGGGGATAGAAAGATACACAGACAGTGGTCTCTGCCTCAGAAGGTATCGCAGTCTTTTAGGGGCAAAGGTTGTAGTGACAATACTCCCCCTTTGTGTTTGTGAGTGCAGTGTGATGATTCTGGAAGAGGCAGCCGGTATCTCTCCTGAGGCTCCAGCACAGATGTTTGGTGGGGACAGGCGCTGGTGCACTGACTGGGGCAAGGAGGTTAGTAGATATTCGGACAGTGTCTTAAACCCCACTTCCAGGCAGAAACGGTAAGAGGCAGGCATCTGCCTCTGTTGAGGAATGGGGAGTAAACTTGCAGCTTTTAAAAATAATCAGTGATAGAAAATGGAAAAATAGAGGCGCTGGAATGCCATTCTGGCTTGCATAATTCTGGAAAAACAAAATGAAAAGTTTCTAGAACTGTGTTCCGGCATGTTTCCTTAATAACACAGTCTTGTTTATGAAGATTATGTGAGGTAGAACCTAGACCCTAAAGCAAGTAAAAGGAGTGAATAACCGTAATTACCTGCATGTCTACTAAAACTAGTTTGTGTGATGCCATTGGCCAAATACGTATCCTAATATTACACCACTGTGTCTATGGGAAAATTTAAGTGTACCTCTACCAATTCAAATACAGGACTTTTTACAGACCTACAAACGTAAGGTGATATACTCAAGCCCAGCATAGCCTCACTGAGACAGAACTCTGCAAAGGACACGGCTTCCTAGGTTCCTCCAGACACTGAGAGCCTCACCCCGATGTCACTGACAGTGAAAAAACTTAAAGTGGGTGCTCAGCACAGCTCTCCTATTGGTGTCCCTGAAATGGGTGCTGGCTTTGTCCAGCACTTTTCTAGAGGAGAAGGCTAAGCACGGCTTGGGAAGGAACAGAGAAGAGTGGAGGCCCAGACCTACCTCCCCAGAGGCCGATGGCAGGCCAGTGTTGTTACCTGAGCCCCCCTTGGGTCTCACCCCATGGCCTATCAAAGGATCTCTTCCAACAACATAAGACTGTCCTGAAAGGCTTTTTGCCAGTTTTCCAGTGATGCATTATTGCTCACTAATGATTTAATGACCCAAAGGAAGGGCACCACAAGCTACTTAATCCAACACTGATGTGAAAAGTAATTTTCTGTTTGGAGACAAAGCTGAAAGCAGACCCTCTGCTTTCTCAGTGCCTTGGTGAGTCTCAGGTTACACCACTAAACAACATTCTGTCTCTAGTAAAGAGGCATAGAAGTAGCTCTGGGAATTATTCTTTAGTCATGTCATATCCAGATTATCTAAACATTGAATTAAACAGTGAATTTTATGGTGCACTTAACATTTTTCAGTATTTTCTCATTTCAAGAAAATGATGCCTTTCACAGAGCAGAATCTCCAAGCACATTTGTGGGTTGATTATTGAATCAAACTCTTCATTCACATTTTGAAAAGAAACATCCAAGTATTAGGTTTGCTACTGCTTTAAAAGATGTAAATCAATGTTTCCATGACTATGGAAAATTATAACAAAGGAACTAGAAAATACACTCTCACCTTTGTGAGATGTACGAGGAAATGCACTTTACACTCAAAATCTCAGAGATCTCCGTGCAAGGTGGGGATGGCATGAGTGAACAGAGCTAAAGAAGGAAAAGCACGGGGGCTATAGGGTCAGCCACACGGGGCCCTGCTCTTGGAGATGTGATGCGCCCACAGGGCAGTGTCGGCACAGGCATCGCTGCTGCCGCTACACACCAGTCTTTAACCACCAAGCACACATCAGAGTCTGCTGACAAATGAATAAATGAGTTTTTCAGGGAAGTCCTAGTCAGCATTTTTAAGTGCTTACAGAGAACTGAGGAAGAACAAATGGCTTCAAATACAAGAGAAAAGATTTCATTCAAAAAAAGTGATTTGAGAAAAATGCTGGAGCGTGGCCTTCCGGGTTTAGGGTACGTTTGAGAAGAAAATGCACATCCATCTGTGATGGTTTGAAAAAGCTGTCTGCTTGAGGAGAAAATAGGCTGAAGGAGCCCATCTCCTCAGGTTCCTCTGGTATCAAGGTCAGCTTAATCCTTGTTAACTGGCGTTTTATTACTGCAGCTTTCGGTGGTAACAAACACCTTCCCGAGCTGTGAACAGCGCTGACGTGGAAAATATCTTAACCTGCGAAGTGCCAGCCCCGGTTCCCGAGAGCAGGGACAGTGCATCAGCAGGTGCCCAAGGGGTGGCCTGTGGATACAAACTCAGAGGCTTAGGACGTGGACTTCTCAGAGACCTTGAAACCTGGAAATTGTTTACAAAACGCAGTGCCTTCGTATCCCATTTTCAGAGGCGAGGATCAGTCTCAAAGATAACTCTGTAGCCACTGCCTGGGGGAATTCTGGCACAAACCGTGTGTTCTAACTATCTGATGGCTCCTAGGACATCACAGCCTCTTAAACCTCTACATCTTTGCTGAGGTTGGGAGGGTCTCCCAGGGCCCCCGGTGCGACTTTCCCAGGACGTGTGCTCCAGCCTGCCGAGCAAACGAGGGACAGTCCCATTCAGGACAAACCCTGGAATCCCCTCTGTCAGCCTCCCTAGTCTACCACTTTGGGGAATTTCCAAAAAAACACAGGCATGGTGTGGGGTTAAATGGCCACTACTTTCAGAGTCACACCGAGGCCAGCCTTGTGTTTTCTGTCTGCTTCTCTCTCTCGATTATTTTGGCACAACTGACTGAACAAATAAAGGGTTTGGGGTGTGTGTGTGAAATGATGCAATAAAGTTCTAACATGAAGCTAGAGGGTAACACTGTGATGCATTCACGTTGACGGGTGTAAGTCAGAAAATGGTGACGCTGCCAATGTTTGCTATTTTATTAGAATGTAGAAACCCATTAAACTGATTGCACTGTAAGCATGACTTGCTGCGTCTATGTACTTTACTCCGACAGAGAGGGTGTAAATATAAAGTCTGATCTTAAATGGAGGCTTGCAATGACATTTACTTTCCTGACCTGCACAGCCAAGTTAAAGTTTATGTAGTCCTCCCTTAAAGCCCAGAGAAATATAGGTTTGAGTCAAAATGGCCTTTATGACTCTCATATGAGGAGCTCTGGCTGAGTTCATAAAGTCGAGGCATGTCCTGGGGGCACTGTTCTTAAATATGGAAAACTATTTCCTAACCCAGAGCCAGGCTTCAGCCACAATGAGATTACACCAGCATCAGAAAAAGAATGGGGCTCAGATCTTCAGACCAGAACATCCACCCACAAGAACATCATGGAAGAACGGCAGTTTTCTCAGTGCCTGATGTCTGCTTCTATGAAAGTAATAGAGAAGCAGAGAGGGGGCAATAAGGTAAATCGAGTTTAAGAATATCAGGAAGAATAGCAGAACATTGGGGTCTTGGTAAATGAAGTGAGATTCAGGCATGAAACTAAGGCCCTGAGCAACTTAGTTTCAGAGGAGAGCCAGGAATGTTTCTCAGGAGTTGTAAGCACCGGGCCCTGGCTGGGAGTCAACTGAAGAAGAGGCTCACTGCACGCGAAGGACCTCGGCATCAGACAGCGTGTGCACGGCAGGGGCCTCTGGGCTGCAACAGAAAGAGCCACACACAGGTCCGCAGAGCACTTAGTGAAAAGCACCGGGGGCTGCCTGAAGGCTTCGCTTCAGATGGAAACTGCAGGAGGAATTCTGAACTGAAGTTAGAAGGACACAGATAATGCTCTGGATACCAAATCATGTGGGCCCAGAGAGAAGCAAGGTCCGCCTTCTCACAGGTGAGACCATACTCCCCAGTATAGTGAATGTTCTCTTTTACAGGTTTTAAGAATCAGCTTAAAAAAACAACTTAAATCAGCTTCAAGGGTATCTCGTGACGTTTGAGATATAGGCAAATACATGGGTTATTGGCTTCAATTTCAATATTGTTTTAGAATGTTTCTATTCAGAAGATTTCTTTTTTTTTTTGGCGGTACGCGGGCCTCTCACTGCTGTGGCCTCTCCCACTGCGGAGCATAGGCTCTGGACGCGCAGGCTCAGCGGCCATGGCTCACGGGCCCAGCCGCTCTGCGGCATGTGGGATCTTCCTGGACCGGGGCAGGAATCCGTGTCCCCTGCATTGGCAGGCGGACTCTCAACCACTGCGCCACCAGGGAAGCCCCAGAAGATTTCTTGATTGACAAACTTTGGAATAAAGTTTATGTGGGGTGTATTTAGGGATTCAGCAGGAATGGGATATTTTGAGACTAGATTGTCAGATGGCCACTCACTCGTGCTCCTTGACGAGAGATGGGGAAATACCTACAACAGCATGGGTGGGGATCCCTGCACCCTCTCAAAACCTGACCCCATCATGCTTGTACACATGCTCCTAGTCTGCTTCTCATGGTCCCACAGAACAAGGGACAGCCCCCTTCCCTATGATGTCTTGGCAGGGTCTCTGAGTTCTCCTGCTTCAGTCAAAATATCCTTAGTGCCTTCCGTATTTCCTCAAAGGATCTTTTAATTGTCTTGGCTGCTTTTATCCTGAATGTGCTAGCTTATGAAGAAATATTAGGCTCAGAATTTAAGGTCTATTTATTCCTCGATACATAATCATGAAAAGCGTCAAAGAGCTAATCTGAAATCTGCAGAGAAGAGTAGAACCACCGTGTGCAGATGTCTCTAGTACTAGTCTGTGCTGGGCGAGCAGTTAGAGAGCTGTGTTAGCAGAGTCACATGCTTTCTACTAACTTAAAACCTACTTCATAATTGCCCCAAATTGGAAGCAACCAAATGTCCTCCAATAGGTGAATGGATAAACAAGCTACGATACATTCATACCACGGAGTATTGTTTAGCGATAAAAGAGCGAGCCATCAAGCCACAAAAAGACGTATTATTTAGCAATAAAAGAGAGCCATCAAGCCACCAAAAGACATGCAGAAATCTCAAGTGCTGGTTACTAAGTAAAAGAAGCCAATCTGGGTGGTTTCCGGAGGCAGGGGGTAGAGGTGGGCAAATGGTAGTCACTTCTAGTTATAAAATAAATAAGTCCTGGAGACATCACATACAGCACGGTGACTGTAGGAAACAATACCGTATTGTATATTTGAAAGTTGCTAAGAGATTATCTTAAAAGTTCTCATTACACACACACACAGAATTTGTAACTATGTGCAGTGATGAATGCTACCTTTATTGGGGTAATCATTTTACGATATGTACCTGCATCAAATCATTATGTTGTACATGTATAACTAATTCAATGTTATGCATCAATGAACTCTCAAAAAAATTAACCAGAGGCGCAGCCAAGCCCATCTGAAAAGACTCCACACGATACGATTCCAACTATACGACATTCTGGAAAAGGCAAAACTACAGAAACAGTGAAAAGACCAATGGCTGCCGGTGTTTGGGAGCTGGGGGAAGAGGACCGAACAGGTGAAGCACAGGGAATTTTTAGGGCAGTGCAACTATTGTGTATGATACTATGGTGGTGGATAAATGACATTATGCATCTGTCAAAACTACAGGGGGGGCTGAGTCAAGAAGGCAGAGTAGGAGGCCGTGGAGTTCACCTCTTCCCACAGGCGCATGAAGAGTATGTTGACAGATGGAAATTCTCACAGAGCACCTGCTGAGCACAAGCAGAGGGCCTGGGAAACCTAAAAGGACAAGGAAAGATCCATGTGTAACTGGGCAGGACGAAAGAGAGAAAAGGAAAAACAAAGAAAAGAGGAAGTAGGACAGGACCTGTGCCCCTGTCGGGAAGCTGAAGGAGCGGAGAGCTTCCCGCACCTGGGGAAGCCCCTCACTGCGGAATAGGTCAGCTGAGACAGAAGGGGAGCTTTGGGGGCCCTGAGGAGAGCAGAGCACCCAGTTTGTGGCAGGCAGGACAGAGTGAGACCTACACAGATGGTCATGCCACAGCGCTGTATGACCCAGCCTGAAAGGTATGGACAGGGGCTGGGTGCTGCAACATGGGGTTTGGAGAGCAAACCTTGGGACAGGACTGCTGTTGGCTGTGCAGAGACAGCCTGAGGGGAAAGGAGAGAGGAGCTCTGCAACCAGGAAAGCTTCCGGAGGAAACCTGGTCTGCCGTACAAGCAAAGGGCCATTGTTGAGTGACGCGAAGGGCGGGGTCGCCATTGCGGCCTCTCTCCCCAGGGGCCGGCCCCTGCCTCTGCAGGCACTAGGAGGGGCTCCCACCAGAGCAGGTTCGTGTGCCTCATTCCGTCGCCGCCTCCTCTCCCTGCCACCTGAGTGGGCACATGAGCCCCAGTCGGTCGCCACCTCCATCCCTCTTGCCTGTGCAGGGAGCAGACACCTGAGGGTAGTCCACACGCAGAGGTGTGGCGGAAACCAAAGCTGAGCCCCAGGGGCTGTGTGACTAAGGAAGAAGAGCCGAAATCTCTCCTCGCAGCCACTAACCTTGGATTAAACCCCACCACGACTGGCTTGGTAAACTCAGTGCCTGCGGAACATCTGGACGGACAACAAGTGCTCCTGCAACTGAGACTGGTCTTGCTTTCACAGCTATGGACTTTGTGGGCACGTACATGCCGGGGTTGGGCCAGGCCAGATTCTGAGCTGCATCATAACTCCCACAGTGGGTCCAGATCCATGATTACTGCAATTCTGGAACCTGACTTCAGTGGATCTGTGCTGGTGGCCTGGTATGAACAATGCTCGAGAGACACCAGGGCCAATTGCCGGCACACCCACAGGTAAGGTGGAGCAGAGAGCAGTGCCAACAACAGTGCAATCTGAGAGCTCACACAGCAGGTGAAAGGCGACACAACAGAGCACACCCACAGGTGAACAGCTCCAAAGGAGGAATACTCAGTGGCTTCTCTCGCAGTCGGAGTGCTCCAATTGCACATACCTCACACCGCAGATCAGAAACACAGCTAGGAAACAGATCTGGGGGCCTCTACTGCAACAACTAGGGAGCAGACTACACCTCTGACAGGGCAGTGACAACCACAGAGCAAACGGGAGGCCCTGCTCAATACCCAGTGTAGGCTCTGGTCACCACACCACCAATCAAAACCCCTGTCAAGGGGATAAAGGCCAGCATACACTGAAGAAAGTGGTGGCAGACATCCATACTAAAAACAGCCCTTGTACCAAAAAAAAAAAAAAAAGAAAAAGAAAAAAAAATTAAACCCATGCAGGCTACACAGCATTGTTCCCACTTAAAAATAGTCCTCCAAGACAGTCTGAGGGTCTGGCATCAGGAAGAAGAACGCCCAGAGCATTTAGCCTTGAAGGCCAGTGGGGGTTGAGTGCAGGAGCTCCTCAGGGCTGGGAGAGGCAGAGACTCCACTCTGGGAGGTGCACACAAGGTCTCACGTACACTGGGACCCAGCACAAGGCAGTGCCTCCACAGGAACCAGGGCTAGACCTACCTTCGGACTTTGCAGGGCCTCCTGGGGAAGTGGTGGTGGGCTGCAGCTCACAGTGAGGGCAAGGACACTGGGAGCAGACGCCCCAGGGAATAGTAATCGACATGAGCACTCCTGGAGGACCCCGTTTCAGCACCAAGACCTGACCCCACCCAACAGCTTCAGGCTGCAGTGCTGGAACTCCTCAGGCCCAACAACCAGCAAGACAGGAACACAGCCCCACCCATCAGCAGATAGGCTGCCTAAAGTATTATGCTCACAGCCACCCCAAAGCACATACACTGGGCTTCCCTGGTGGTGCAGTGGTTGAGAGTCCATCTGCCGATGCAGGGGACACGGGTTCGTGCCCCAGTCCAGGAGGATCCCACGTGCCACGGAGTGGCTGGGCCCGTGAGCCATGGCTGCTGAGCCTGTGCGTCCGGAGCCTGTGCTCCGCAACGGGAGAGGCCACAATAGTGAGAGGCCCGTGTACCGCAAAAAAAAAGAAAAAAAAAAAGCACATACCCTGATAGGGAACTGCCCAACAGAGGGACAAGACCCAGCTCCACCCACCAGAGGGCAGGCACCAGTTCCTCCCACTAGAAGCCTGCAGAAGCCCCTGGACTAACCTCACCCACCAGGGGGCAGACACCAGAAGCAAGAGGAACTATGATCCTGCAGCCTGCAGAAAGGAGACCACAAACACAGTAAGTTAGACAAAATGAGATGATAAGGAAATATGTTGCAGATAAAGGAGAAAGATAAAAACTACAAGAACAACTAAATGAAGAGAAGATAGGCAAGCTACCTGAAAAAGAATTCAGAATGATGATAGTAAAGACGATCCAAAATCTTGAAAAAAGAATGGAAGCACAGACTAAGAAGATAAAAGAAATAACAAAGAGATAGAAGATTTAAAGAACAAACAGAGATGAATAACACAATAACTGAAAAGAAAAATACACTAGAAGGAATCAACAGCAGAATAACTGAGGCAGAAGAACGAATAAGTGAGCTGGAAGACAGAATGGTGGAAATCACTGACACAAAACAAAGAAAAAAGAATGAAAAGAAATGAGGACATTCTTAGAGACCTCTGGGACAACATTAAATGGACCAACAATCGTATTATTGGGGTCCCAGAAGAAGAAGAGAAAGAGAAAGGGCATGAGAAAATATTTGAAGAGATTATAGTCGAAAATTCCCTAACATGGGAAAGAAATTGTCACCCAAGTTGAGGAAGCTCAGAGAGTCACATACAGGGTAAATTCAAGGAGGAACATGCCAAGACACATATTAATCAAACTGACAAAAATTAAAGACAAAGAAAACATATCAAAAGCAACAAGGGAAAAACAACAAATAACATACAAGGGAATCCCCAAAGGTTATCAGCTGATTTTTCAGCAGAAACTCTGCAGGGCAGAAGGGAATGGCATGATATATTTAAAGTGATGAAAGGGAAAAACCTGCAACAAAGAATACTCTACCTAGCAAGGCTCTCATTCAGATTCAAGGAAGAAATCAAAAGCTTTCCAGATGAGTAAAAGCTAAGCAAATGGAGCATCACCAAAATAGCTTTACAACAAATGCTAAAGGATCTTCCCTAGGCAGGGGAAAAAAAGAGGCCAAAACTAGAAACAAGAAAATCACAAATGGGAAAGCTCAATGGTAAAGGCAAACATACAGTAAAAGGAGGAAATTATCCACACACAAATATGATATCAAAACCAGCTACCATGAGAAGAGGGGAATACAAATTCAGGAAATGGGAACTGCATTTGAAATTGAGACCAGCAACTTAAAACAACCTTGATATATATATATAGACTGTTATATCAAAACCTCATGGGAAATGCAAACCAAAAAACTACAGTAGATACACACACAAAAAAGGAAAAGCAACCCAAACACAACACTAAAGATGGTCATCAAATCATCAGAGAAGACAGCAAAAGAGGAAGGGAAGAAAAAAGACCTACAAAAACAAATTCAAAAAATTTAAGAAAATGGTAATAGGAACATACATATCAATAATTACCTTAAATGTAAGTGGATTAAATGCTCTAGCCAAAAGACATAGACTGGCTGAATGGAAACAAAAACAAGACCCATATATATGCTGTGTACAAGAGAACCACTTCAGACCTAGGGACACATACAGACTGAAAGTAAGGGGATGGAAAAAGATATTCCATGCAAATGGAAATCAAAAGAAAGCTGGAGTAGCAATACATATCAGAAAAAATAGACTTTAAAATAAAGACTGTTACAAGAGACAAGGAAGGACACTATATAATGATCAAGGGATCAGTCCAAGAAGAAGATATAACAATTGTAAATATATATGCACCCACCATAGGAGCACCTCAATATAAAAGGCAAACACTAACAGCCATAAAAGAGGAAATCAACAGCAACACAATAATAGTGGGGAATTTCAACACCCCACTTACACCAATGGATAGATCATCCAGATAGAAAATTAATAAGGAAACACAAGGTTTAAATGACACATTAGAACAGAAAGACTTAATTGATATTTATAGAACATTCCATCTGAAAGCAGCAGAATACACTTTATTCTCGAGTGCACAAGGAACATTTTCCAGGGTAGATCACATCTTGGGCCACAAATCAAGCCTCGGTAAATTTAAGAAAACTGACATCATATCAAGCATCTTTTCTGACCACAACGCTATGAGATTAGAAATCAATTACAGGGAAAAAATTGTAAAAAACACAAACACATGGAGGCTAAACAATATGTTCCTAAATAGGCAATGGATCACTGAAGAAACCAAAGAGGAGATCAAAAAATACCTAGAGACAAATGACAACAAAAACACAGTGATCCAAAACCTATGGGATGCATGCAGCAAAAGCACTTCTAAGAGGAGAAGGTTATAGCAATACAATCTAACCTCAGGAAACAAGAATCAACTCAAATGAACAACCCAACCTTACACCTAAAGCAACTAGAGAAAGAGGAACAAACAAAACCCAAAGTTAGTAGAAGGAAAGAAATCATGAAGATCAGAGCAGAAATAAATGAAATAGAAACGAAGAAAACAATAGCAAAGATCAATGAAACTACAAGCTGGTTCTTTTAGAAGATAAACAAAATTGATAAATCTTTAGCCAGACTCATCAAGAAAAAAAGGGAGAGGACTCAAATCAATAAGATTAGAAATGAAAAAGAAGTTACAAGTGACACCACAGAAATACAAAGGATCATAAGAGACTACTACAAGCAACTATATGCCAATAAAAGGGAAAACCTAGAAGAATTGCACAAATTCTTAGAAAGGTACACCCTTCCAAGACTGAACCAGGAAGAAACAGAAAATATGAACAGACCAGTCACAAGTACTGAAAATGAAACTGTGATCAAGAAACTTCCAACAAACAAAAGTCCAGGACCAGATGGCTTCAAGGTGAATTCTATCAAACATTTAGAGACGAGTTAACACCTATCCTTCTAAAACTTTTACAAACAAATGCAGAGGAAGGCACACTCTCAAGTTCATTCTACGAGGCCACCATCACCCTGATACCAAAAACCAGACAAAGTTATCACAAAAAAAGAAAGTTACAGGTCAATATCACTGATGAACATAGATGAAAAATCCCTAACAAAAAACTAGTAAACCAAATCCAACAGTACATTAAAAGGATCGTACACCATGATCAAGTGGGATTTATCTCAGGGATATAAGGTTTCTTCAATATACACAAATCAATCAGTGTGATACACCACATTAACAAACTGAAGAATAAAAACCACACGATCATCTCAACAGATGCAGAAAAATCTTTTGACAAAATTCAACACCCATTTATGATAAAAACTCCAGAAAGCTGGCAAAGGGGGAACCTACCTCAACATAATAAAGGCCATATATGACAAACCCACAGCAAACAGCATTCTGAATGGTGAAAAACTGAAAGCATTTCCTCTAAGATTAGAAACAAGACAAGGATGTCCATTCTCACCACTTTTATTCAACATAGTTTTGGAAGTCCTAGCCACGGCAATCAGAGAAGAAAAAGAAATAAAAGGAATCCAAATTGGAAAAGAAGAAGTAAAACTGTCACTGTTTGCAGATGACATGATACTATACATAGAGAATCCTAAAGATGCTACCAGAAAACTACAAGAGCTCAACAATGAATTTGGTAAAGTTGCAGGACACCAAACTAATACACAGAAATCCTTGCATTCCTATACACTAAAGATGAAAGATCAGAAAGAGAAATTAAGGGAACAATCCCATTTACCATCACATCAAAAAGAATAAAATCCCTAGGAATAAACCTGCCCAAGGAGGCAAAAGACCTGTACTCAGAAAACTATAAGATACTGATGAAAGAAATCACAGATGACACAGATGGAGAGATATACCATGTTCTTGGATTGAAAGACTCAATATTGTGAAAATGACTATACTACCCAAAGCAATCTACAGATTCAATACAATCCCAATCAAATTACCAATGGCATTATTTTTTACAGAACTAGAACAAAAAAATCTTAAAATCTGTATGGAGACACAAAAGACCCCGAATAGCCAAAGCAGTCTTGAGGGGAAAAAAATGGAACTGGAGGAATCAGACTCCCTGACTTCAGACTATACTACAGATCTACAGTAATCAAGACAGTATGGTACTGCCACAAAAACAGAAATATAGATCAATGGAACAGGATAGAAAGTCTAGAGATAAATCCAAGCACCTATGGTCAATTAATCTATGACAAAGGGGGCAAGAATATAAAATGGAGAAAAAACAGTCTCTTCAATAAGGGGTGCTGAGAAAAATAGATAGCTACATGTAAAAGAATGAAATTAGAACACTCCCTAACAGCCTACAGAAAAATAAGCTCAAAATGGATTAAAGACTGAAATGTAAGGCTGGATACTATAAAACTCTTAAAGGAAAACATAGGCAGAATACTCTCTGACATAAATCGAAGCAAGATATATTTTGATCCACCTCCTAGAATAATGAAAATAAAAACAAAAATAAACAAATGGGGCCTAATTAAATGTAAAAACTTTTGCATGGCAAAGAACACCATAAACAAAATGAAAAGACAGCCCACAGAATGGGAGAAAGTATTTGCAAATGAAGTGACTGATGAGGGATTAATCTCCAAAATACACAAACAGCTCTTGTAGCTCAATATCAAAAAAACAAAAAACCCAATCAAAATATGGGCAGAAGATTTAAATAGACTTTTCTCCAAAGAAGACATACAGATGGCCAAAAAGCACATGAAAAGATGCTCAATATTGCTAATTATTAGAGAAATGCAAATCAAAGCTACAATGAGATATCACCTCACACCAGTCAGAATGGCTATCATCAAAAAATCTACAAACAATAAATGCTGGAGAGGGTGTAGAGAAAAGGGAACCCTCCTACACCTTTGGCAGGAATGTAAATTAGTACAGCCACTATGGAGAACAGTATGGAGGTTCCTTAAAGAACTAAAAATAGAATTACCATATGAACCAGCAATCCCACTACTGGGCATATACCCAGAGAAAACCATAATTCAAAAAGACACATGCACCCCAATGTTCACTGCAGCACTATTTACAATAGCCAGGTCATGGACGCAACCTAAATGTCCATCAACAGAGGAATGGATAAAGAAGATGTGGCACATATATACAATGGAATATTACTCAGCCATAATAAAGAATGAAATAATGTCATCTGTAGCAACATGGATGGACCTAGAGATTGTCATATTGAGTGAAGTCAGACAGAGAAAAACAAATATATGATATCGCTCATATGTGGAATCTAAAAAAAATGGTACAAATGAACTTATTTACAAAACAGAAATAGAGTTACAGATGTAGACACAAACTTATGGTTCCTGGGGGTGGGGAATGGCAGGGAGAGGGATAAATCAGGAGATTGGGATTGACCTATACACACTACTATATAAAAAGTAGATAACTAATAAGGACCTACTGTATAGCACAGGGAACTCTTCTCAATACTCTGTAATGACCTATTTGGGAAAAGAATCTAAAAAAGAGTGGATATATGTATATGTATAACTAATTCACTTTGTTGTACAGCAGAAACTAACACAACAACTATACTCCAATTATACTCACCTATAATCCAATAAAAATTTGGAAAAAAAACTATAAAGCTACACAACACAAAGAGGAACCCTAATGTAAACTATAGATGTTAGTTAATAATATATCAATATTGGTTCATTGATTATAACAAATGTACCATAGCAATGCTAGATGTTAATAGAAAAAAAGAAAAAGAAAAAAACCCCAACTCTTAAATAAAACCTAAAGTAGTTTTCATAATCCCTCTAAGCATGTCATTTCATCCCATTATCCTGTTTTTCTATTACCTTCTGGACCCAAAGGCAGGCTTTTTATTTAGTCCCTATTAACCTGCACTGTGTATTTATTGGTCTGATAGTGTTGGACCATGATTCTACCACCCAGCACATGCCCTATTCTCTTGTAGGTATGCACTACCCAGTAGTCTGGTGAGTAGTTCTTTGTTCATGTATACGTCATAAATTAAAATGAATGAACCAATTTCGTCAACAACTATTTGTTAAGTAACTGGTGTGTACCAGGCATTGCTCTGGTATCAGTGAGCAAGATATAAGTTCTGGTGGAACTTATATTCGTGAGCAGGAAGACAGACAATAACCAATAACATCACAAATGAGTTCTCAAATAGGTTAGGAAAATCTAAGCATCATGGGAAAAACAGAAAGGGGTGGAGGGGATCATTAATTATTCAAGTGCCCTGGATCTGAGCTTGGAAGGAACATGGCGGGTTTGAGGTAGTGTGGAAAGGCCAGTCTGTGATGGCCACGTGGAGAGCAGGAGACAGATGAGGCCACAGGGTGCTGCGAGGCCAGAGCACGCTGGGCTGCATGGGCTGAGGGGAGGGCTTGGAACTCTATGCCCTCCTTCCCCCCACAATAGAAAGCCATTCCACGGTTTTAAACAACAGGGATGATGAAACAAGCCTCTCAAAGAGAGAACGGACGGGAGGGAGGTGAGAGGCGCCGTGGGGAGGAGAGCAGCAGCAGTCCAGAGGGGCTGCGGGGCTTGGAGCAGGACAGCGGGGAGACGGGAAAGCAGGGGCCGCTGAGAGGAAGAGCTGACTCCCCGGCCTCCGTGAACAGTCAGGCGGGAAGGGGAAGCGCTCACCGAGACCGGAAGTCCTGGAGCCGGGGGAGCGGTCCGGGCAGCCTGATGGGGTGTGAGGCGCCTGTGACGTGCACAGGCAGGAGAAGCGGCAGGCAGGTGCATCTGTGGGGCTGGGGATCAGACCCGTGCGTTCATTCAACAAGACATAGCTTTTCCTGGCTAGGGCAGTATCATAGTCACTATTCCTGCATCTTGCAGAAGTGTCGCAAAGGCATGTTACGGGAGACGAGAACAGGGCTTCACGCCACGCGGACGTGAGTGCAGTTTCCTTGAGCTCACTGAACTTCTCTGAGTCTCAGCTCTCCCTCTTTTGCAAGTTCTGGTCATCACTTCAGTGAAGGATTTTTGTCAGGCTTGAAAAAGATAACGTGTTAAAAAACTCTAAAAGATCTTTTCTATTTGAGATGAGAATCCTCAAGTCCCCCCTGTCTCTGTCCCTCTCTTTATCACCCCTCCTCTATTTTTTCTTCTAGAGTTTCCTATTTTACTTTCAAAAAAGGAATTTTGTTCTCACATGTCTTATCCCCAGGGTATCTACACAGTCTCCTCCTCAGTGACTGACATGCCTCTAATAATCTGCTCTAGGATTTTTTAACGTCGACCATAAGAAGGTTGTGGACTTAAGAACGCATCTTATTTTCTTTTGTCAAGGCTTTACCTACATCTGACACTCCCGTCTCTTACCAGCCTTGCACAAATCCTAAATGCTCACGAACAGCATTTGTCATAACGTCAATCCGCCATCACTTGATTTCAATCCAGCTGCACCAGGCAGTGAAGGAGAAACTGAGAATGTGGGCAGATGGGTTCCTTTGGAGTTGGGATTTGACGACACAGCTTTGGTGGAAAGATAAGAAAGCAAGAAAAGTGCAATGCTGATGTACTATTGTAAAATGGTCAATCATTCTGTTCAGCCTTGCTGATAGAGTGAACTGGGAAACTAGGATGATATATACATCCCAGTGATACAAAGAGCAGTGTTACTCGGAATAAAAGAAAAGGCAAAGAGAAAGAACGGCAGGCTCGGTGACATCTAAGCTCATTATTTCAGAGGTGGGATAATCACAGTGTGACCAAGAGAAGAAACTGCTTAAGTGAAATAGAAGTGAAGATTGTCAGGGTTCAGGAGAAGAATATTTTGAGAAAAATTATAACATGAGATAAGAGTCTCTAACCAGATATAGAAACATACTATAACATATCATGTTTAAAGCAAAGAAATATGGCTGAAAAACAGAAAAACATATGAGTGGTAAAGTACAGACAGCCCAGAAATTGACCTAGATCAGTGTGGGATTATTGAAATATTGCTGGATAATGAGTGGGAAACAGCAGAAACTTAATAAATTATATTGGGTAAAAATTAGACAGTATTTTGGAAAAAGTAAATATATAACCATATTCGGAAATCTCTGAATATATCAAAGAACTAAATATTAGGGAAATCACAGACGAGCTTGCATAAAGGCAGAATCTGTTATAACTTTAAACTGTTGATATCATTTGAAGAATTGAAGCAATATAAAAGTATGAGAGAAAAACAACAGATTCTATTACATAAAAATGTAAAATTTTTGTAAGCAAAGAAGGGTTAAAATAAAAATGCAACAGAAGACTGGGTAACACATACAAACAGAGTGCATACATATAATAAAGCAAGTGGTATAAATTGCTACAGCCCTAACGGAACGTTAATCGACTATGGAAATATTCATATAATTTGGACCAGTACTCTAACCTCTAAAAATTTATCCTAAGGAAATAGTAAAAAGGAGAAAAAGTTAGGTCCATGAAAGTATTAATTGCAGGATTATCTGTAACTGTAAAATAATAAAAACAAACCAAATATCTAACAATAAGGGAATGGTTAAGGAAATTAGGACATAGTGGCTCAATGACATATTTAGCTATTAAAATGGTAATTTGGAAAACGATATAATAACACGAAAAATATTTGAGATAATATTTAAAGGGTATGGTAACATTTATATGGTTATGGAAGAACACTAAAATAGCACACTGGAGAGTTAATACAATTCTTTTAGTGTGTTAGGATTATGGGTGATTTTATTTTGTAAGTTTCATTTAAGAGTTTAAAATAGTATATGGAAAATTCAAACAGAAGACATGCACAAGGTAGGAAGGACTACAGGTGTTGCTGAAACCAGACTGGTAAGTCACCCAGGCTAATGGCACAGGCTACAGGAGTTCTGGGTTGTGTCTGAAGCCCCCACAGGGTTTCCTTATCACCTCGATTCCCTCACCAATACTAGAATTAATTTATGTTACTCACAGGAAGTGGTTTGCTTAGATGACTGACTTAATGTCCTCAGATGAGTCTCCTCCCTGAGGCACTGCCCCTCCTAGTAACTACGCACCACCATCATTTTCTAGGCAATAAAAATTTAGGACGGTCAAGCCTAAGCTTCTGAAATGCATAAAAACTGACGTTTTCAAAGTTTGGGCTTTTTCAAAACTTCCTGAATCTTCTGAAAGCAAAATGGACCCATAAGCACCAATTCTATTGGTCCTTCACTTCCTCTGTGCCCAGACAGAGGAAGATTTCTTCCTTTTACTCTACGTCCTCTGCCAGGTAATTTGTGGACCTTTTGGATTATGGATCTTCAAAACATGGAGAAAAGAGGAGAAATGAGACCTGAGACAAGGAGGAACAGAGGAGGGCCAGGAGAGGCTATCAGTCTACAAAGTAAGGCAAGGGGATGTGAGCGGAGGAGGGGCTTGGGGGGGACGGGTCTGCCACCAGAGGGCAGATCCAGGGTGCAAAGGAAGGGGGTGAAGGAAGGGGCTTTGGAGAAGGGCTGCTCTGGGTTCCGAGTCTCTCTCGATGTCCCTGCAAGATGCCAGCGATGCCTTTTTAATTAGTTTGTGGCTGAACCATACTTCTATACGTGAGCCATTGATTTCAGGGAAGGAGCCACACTGGGCCTGAGAACTTATAAGTGCCTCCCTCCCCTCCCTATGGATACGTCCTGGGACATCCTGGTGCCACTCCAGACAAGAGGCCGGGTGGTTCGTGCCTCTCCTCCTTCCTAAGGAGCAGGCCCTGTCGAATGGCTCACGGGAGCCAGAGCTGAAAGTTTTCTCTGCTGGATGTTTCTGCCAAGGAAGGAAAGTAAAAGCAGAATCTTCCGCATCAGAGTTAAATGATGAAGGATACCAACTAGAACAGTATTTCTACGTATTTCCATTTTCCATGAGAGACTGTACCTCATGGAAATTCCTCTCTGGAGTAAAATAATTAAAGGTAGATACAAGTGTGTCCTTTTGCCACACTTAGTATTAGTTCTCTTAAGGGGTAATATTTAACATATTTATCCACTGCCTAGGACACAGGCACCAATCATTAAAATGAAACAGACATTAGCCTTGACTGGCTGGAGTGACGGGGCGTTGTGAAGGCTTGGAGCAGGGACCATTTACCAGCCACTTGGAAATACTGCAGTATTTTAACAAAAGTGTGGCCATGTTGGCATCTACTTATTATCAGCCTTGGTTCTTCCTCTTCTCTTCTTTCCCTTGGTAGCTGCAGCCTCTTTTTTGTCCCGCCTGACCACCGCCAGTGCTGGGTGTGATTCCCTTTCACTCTGATCATGAATTACTTCATGTGCCTGGTGGTGACCGGGATCCTACAGGTAGACTTACTCCTCAGGCGCGAATGGGGGCAAGTGGATGGGTAGTGGTGCGACAGCCAGGGTGATGACCCCAATTGTCATGGAAGCGGAGGACAGTTTCCGTCTTGGGCAGGAAGTCAGAGAGTGCCCGCGGTGGCAGAATGGAGCCCGTGGGGACATTCCAGACGGGGAAACTTTTCCCAGTGGTATAACACTGGGTGGCCCCTAACATCTCCAACCTTCTCAAAGCTGCAGACGTTGCTCGCTTTTGTGAGACCACGCAGACCCCTCACTGAGCCCAGCTGCAGCACTGTTTCGTAGCAACGAATTCCCTCAACGTATCCCCTGGATGAATTCCCAAAGGAGGGGTGGGAGCGGGGACGGGCAAGAGCTTCCTGTGAGCTACACTGATTTCATTAATTTCATTCTCAGTACTTGTATCATCTACTAGAACAAGTAAATCAAGTTATAAGGATGGCTGTCTCGATTCAAGCTGTAAGGAAAAAAAGAAGCAAGTGTTCCACATTACAAATAGAAACAAAGGGGAAAGAACGACGCTTTAGAAGAGGTTGATGATTTTAACACCTCCAGGTCTATACTCATTTACTCAGTACAGCAAACCCTACTTGGTAAAGTAAGACAAAAGAATGTCCTGTTAAAGAAGCACACAAAACATTTGCATTTGAATGAGTACAATCCCCAAACCTCAATGCTGAAAAGCAGCAGCTGGGGTGCAGTGGAAGGAACTTCTGGACCAGGAGCTGAGAGAACTGGGCTCCAGGCCGGCTCTGCCATTCAGCAGCTGCCTGACTGTGCCCAGCTCAGCCGGCCTGAGCTTGGGTTTCCTCTTCGGTAAATGAAATGCTCGACTAAAGGATCTCTACAATCCCGTCGAGTGGCAATCTCTCTTACTGTTGTCTGCAGTAGACACAAATGAATGGCAACTCCTGACCACCTCTGCCCTCCCCACCCAGCTCACAGCCAGGTGAGTCTGGTGGTCCAGGGAGTGGCAATGTACGATGGTTTATTTATCTATATTTCCCCCAGTACTTCTCTTAAATAATTGATAGTAGCTGGAAAATGCTTTCAAACTTAGAAGTCACTGGGCAGAGATGAGAGGTTGACCCTTAGACTGATTTTATTTAAAGACCACCACAATCTGCAAACCCTCTATACTTTCCTTGCTGTGTGTGGCAAACTTTTTTTGCAGAAGCTGAAGTGTCAGACAACGTTTTGTACGTGGTCCTGCCCTGTCTAAGGTAAGGGTGACCTGCCTATAACTTCTCTCCATTACAGACACTCCAGGCTCCTTTAGGAATGGCTATCAGCACTCTTCCTTGACAGATAATGTGCATTTCTTTATGGCATTTTGATAATTATTTCCTTAAGCCATTAGTTAAAGATATTATTGATATTTTGCTTTTCAAGTGCAGAAGTGCTGTGCCTATAAGTATTAATAGCTATGATTTGATGAGAACCTACCACGTGCAAGTTTCCAGGATGGAAACTTTATATACAATATTATTTAACTGTCAAAATACCCCTTTGAGTGGAGATATTCCTATCTCCAGTTAACAGATCAGGAAAAGCTAAAATCACGTAAGTATCTCGCCCAGTGTCAAACTGATGGTGGGGCAGAAATCTGACCCCAGGCCACTCCAGCTGCGGTTTCCCACTCATCCCCTCCCCCATCCCTTCTGGATGCCAGGCTCACAGCTTTCAATCCCATGGTTTTTATTCCCCAATTCTTATAAATTCTTTATATTAAGAAGTATCTGCTAGCATCATTTGCGTTCATCCCAATATATTCCCTATAATTTTAGCATAATCAACTTAGAGCCTTATTTATAGTGAAGAGGTCATGCTTCATACAAGAGGGCTTGAGTGGACCTGAGGCAAATCCTCAAGAGACCTAAGGATTCAGCACTGCTGCCTCCCAGTGGCTGTGAACCTTGAGTGACTACCGAGCTTTAGAGACCTGCGATTATAGTGATTTTGGGTAGAATGAAGATGTAGAGGAAGGAAAAGATAGGAAAGGTTCTGAGGAAGTATATACTATGAGGCTTGATGACTGGGTATGGAAAGTGGTGGTAAGTGAGAGAGGTTGGAAAGTAGATGATGTTTATCACAATATTGAAATGAAATTACAAAGGGTTTGGTGGGGGACAGAGGGACTTGGAGGCCAGTGAGAAGACCAGTGGGTTGAATGTGGAGTTTCACTAACGTTTAGGAGGTGATCAGAGCAAGAAAACAATCAGTAAATAGTCCGAGAAGGAACAGGAAGAGAGTAGAATAGAAATGGGGAAAGATGATGTGGAAGAGAATTTTAAGGACTAGTCAGCCAAGGGTGTAAAATGTCAGAGTCTATGATTGTATTAAGCTAATTGTTAGTTTAAGAAAATTGCTTTAAAATTACTGCAGCAGATTACTTGACTTCTAGAAATACACAGCGAAATAACTTGTGTAATTTCTCCATTATGTGTCATTCTTTAGTCCCTAAGAGCCCTGAAAACAGATATTACACTGGTAGAGGAAAATGACCCCAGAAATGGGTCATGGTAGAGCCTGCAAAAGATTTGTTTTGCCTACTTTATAGATTTTTATCAACATTATGAAAGTAAATCTTATTAATTGTATGAGTCAATAATATCTACCCCAAGGATTGATATTTATGAAATAAGTAAAACTAGAATGCTGACTTAAACCCCAGGGAACTTTGTTATAATGAGAAATCCTCAAGACCTGAATTTAATCAAGAACTTGATGCGGATTTTACACTGTGCTATTAGTCATACTCCTCAGGATTTATTTTAGCTCATCATATACTCTTCCTTCATTTAATAATTTTTTTCTAACTTTGCTGATTTAGAAGCATTCCAGAAACTGATCACGACGCAATAAGCATTACCAACAATGACCCTATTGTAGTGGAAATGACCTCATTATCACTCTTGTTGCCAAAAGCAATCCAGGGCAGATGTGGTCTTGGTTTGAGATGAAGAAAACAGTCTTAGGATGAAACAGAGACACTGGGAAGATGTCTCCCCCCAAATCCCGATCTGTTCCTCTTACAAAAATGATCATGAAACTTTGGTTCCAATACCAATGAATGCACCGCTGATTTAAGAGACAGTGCACGTCAAGCTGACGATTAGAATTTCTATAAATGAGGTATGGACAGCATGACGCGAGCTTGGCTGTGTATTTAAGAGCAATAGCTGGAGTCACAGCAGTGACTGCCCTGCACCTGTGGCTTCTGCTCCCAGTTACAGCACTGCCGTAAATTCAGACATCTCCTTAGCAGGCCTCTGTCACTACCGAGACATAACTTCAAGTAAATATGGCCTTTCCTTCTAACTTTCAGTTCCTTTTTCAGTCATTTACTTCATCATTACTCATGCTATTATTATCTTATTCCTTCAACAAATTATTTTTTGTTTACCTTTCTATGTGCCTTTCCATGTACTGTTCTAGTGGCAGACAAGACAGACAGCATCCCTGGCTCTATGGGGAGACAGAGCCGATGGGCCCCGCTGCTCAGGCCCTCCCTACTTCTGGTGGCTGAGCAGAGAGCTTGGGAAGGAGACCTGAGCCAGTTTAACAGAAGGATGGGCTAATTACTAGTTTCCATGACCTGGAGCATCCTCCTTTCCACCAAAGCTACTTCCCCAGCCAGGGAACTTACGTGATCTCAAGGATGTTCTCTGACCCTGTCCCTCATCCACAAAGTACTCACCACAAATGTATGGAACATTGCAGGGGACTGTCCTTCTTCATTGGTACCTTGGCCATGGGACATATCTACACCCGGCCTAAGCTCTGACAAGTAACAAGAGTCAAGGAGATTCTATCTGCTTCTACTACTTCTTTGAAGGTTTTTCTCAATAAACTCTATATCTGAACTGGATGGTGCTGCAACAAATAAATAGATAGAGATACAATTTCCGATAGTGATAAGTGCTGTGAAGGAAGCAGAACAGTGCAGTTGGATCGAGAGGGACTGAGGCTGGGTCAGGACCAACCTAGGCAGGACAGTCAGGAAGGGCTTCTTGGAAGAGATGGTAACAGAGTCAAAGCGGGAGTGATAAAGGGCAGGCAGCCCAGCAGAGAAAGAACATTCAAACACAGGGAACAGCAAGAACAGTGGCTTGGATGAAAGGATGAGATTGAAATGTCTGTGGGACAGAAAGAAATCGAGCACCACAGTGAATGAGGGAAAGAGTATTAGGGGTGACTTCAGAGAAGTAATCAGGGGACTGGTAAGGAGATGAGGTTTTGTTCTAACTGGAATAAGAAGTTATGGGAAAAAAGAAAAAAAAAAGAAGCTATGGGAGAAGTTAAAGTGAAGGATTAATAAAAATTGATAAGCATATTTAATAGTTTAACTCTTGGATCTGGAGGAGAATGGCATGCAGGTGACATGGAGGGAAGCAGGGAACCAGTTAGGAGGCTACCACCGTGGTCCAGGGGAGTGGGGAAAGGTAGAGGGGCAAAGACTGCTTAGTCTAATTACGGGACCTGCAGTGAGTGTTGGTGGGATGGGAGAGGTGGGAACAAGGCGAATCACAGATGATTCCAGAGTAGAGAGGGGCTGTAGCCCTTTTAAAAGCTGGTGCACACGATCACTCAAAATTCTGTAAAATTAACCACCAAGAAGAAAGTAGGAGGCCACAGGAAATAAAGATGAACAAAGACTGGAGGGTGCAGGGTGACAGGAAGCTGGAGACAGGCAGTGGTTCTGAAACATTCCCGGGAAGTGCTAACTCCTGCAGTTCCTTACAGGCAGCTGTCATCTGAGGGCTTCTTTTAGGGGGTCCCGCAAGCTAGCACTCACTGCAAAAATGTGGCAGATTATTCTTCAAACCTGCATTTTAAAAGGGGGATGAGAAGATAGACTAAGCTTGTGAGAAGCTTTTTTCTTTTCTCACGGCCCTTTATAAAAAAAGTTCAGGACCAGAGTCTCAAGCTGACTGCGGGTTTGGCCACCAGACTTTACCTCAGAAATTGAGAATTAGTCACAAGATTCCACGTAAGCCACAAAAGAGAAGTGGGAAGCAGACAGCACTCACCGAACTGCGATGTGCCAGGCCCCGTACACATTATCCGTTAATCCTCAAAAAGAACCCATGAGAAAGATGTGTTTTCCTTCAGGATCTGCAAGAACAAACTGAAGCTCAGGGAGGTTTATGAACAGCTCAAGGTGTCCCTGACGGTGGCAGGGATGAGCAGCAGGGATGAGCCCCGGGCTCCGCCTCCTGGGCCAGGTGTGGGGCTGCTACAGGTGAGGGCACCTCCCCTCACACCATCACCGTGCCCGCCCTGAACTCTGGCCTCTGCTTTCACTATCACGAGGTTCACCCCTGGGACTGGGGTCTGCTCTCAGGGGAAGAGTCATAAAAATGGGAAATTTACCAAGTGACCTCTCTCCTTCCACGTCCACCCCCCTGCAGAATCTGCCTGCTTTTCCTCTCTCTCCTATGTCTTCATGTAGTGTTTAAAATATATTATGTCGAGATTACAGTTATCTTCAGGAGAGTTCCTCGACACTCTATTACTGAGAAATAATGTTTTAAACAAAAAAATTCTGAATCAAATAAATGGTTTCTAGAAATGTACTCATTTTCTTTTCACCCTTTACTCTGATAGAATGAATGCTTTTTGGTGCTCACTAATCATCTCATTTTAGTCTCTTTTTGTAGAAGATCTAGTTGGTTCCTACGCTAAACCCGGTGCCCATAGCGTAATAACCACACAATTCCACTGGCGTTTTCCACATTGCATTTTGGTATCTTATTTATGTTTCTGTACTGCCCTCTAGTGGCTGACTGTCTGAAATACAAATCAAAGTACAGCAGGCCCTTTGTATCCATAGGGTCTGCGTCCGGGGATTCGACCAACCACGATCCAAAATGTTCAAAAAAACAAATTCCAGAAAGTTCCAAAGAGCAAAAATTGAGTTTTCTGCAAGCTGGCAACTATTTACAAAGCATGTATATTATACTTATAAGCAACTACTTACATAACGATAGCATTTACATGGTGTTAGGTACTATAGGTAATCCAGAGATGATTTAAAGTATAGGGGAGTTTGTGTGTAGGTTATATGCAAATACTCTGCCATTTTATATAAGGAACGTGAGCATCCCTAGATTTTGGATTTTGGTATCCACAGGGGTCCTGGACCCAATCCCCTCAGATACCGAGGGATGACTGTATTAATTTTCGAAATGCAGGCACTTTTTCTAGAGGTAAGACAAATCTCAGACAGTTCAATTGGCTAGTAACAACTTGTAGTAGACATAAATCTTCCTAACAACAATCTTATTGATTGTGAACTATTTCAATTTTGACTTTGACAACAATAGAAAAATTTTTAATGCTTAGAAGAACTTTAAAAGTTCTGGAGATATTTAAAGAATCTGTTGGCATAGTTGGAATGTAGACAATAATTAATTAAGTATATTGGAAAAGACTCCTGAAAGCCCCTGGAGAAGAAAGTGCTGGGCCTAGAACCTGATTTGAGAGGAGGCCGGGGGAGTATATGCTTTCTTGGAGTAACATCGCCATCTTGCGTCTTTCTTAGATACTGCTGATAAAAATAAGCAAACCCTTATTTCTTTTAGCACTCCTAAATGTTCTCTAATTAAAGAAATTTGAACATTTGTTTCAAGGTTCAAACAGAAGTTTTATTTATTTATTTAAAGAAGAGTTTTTAAAAAGACTGTATTGAGGTATGATTTACACTCAATAAAATGCACCCTTTAAAGTGCACCAGTTTTCAATGAGTTTCAAAAATGAACTCCCAGGCAGCCACCAGAACAATCAAGTTGCATAACATTTCCATCATCTCCCAGAGGTACCCTAGTGCCTATTTACAGATAACCCCATGCCCAGCTGCTGCCCCGGGCAACCACTCATCTGCTCTCTATCATTAGAGATCAGTTTTGATGTTTAGAATTTCATATAAACGAAATCATACAGTATGTACTCTTTTGTGCCTGTATTTAAGTATGTGCTTTTTTTCTTCATCATAACATTGTTAAAATCTGTTCATGCTTTTGCATCTATCAGTAGCTCATTCATTTTTGCTCCTGAGTACTATTCCTTTGCGTGACTACTCCTCTATTTACCATTCTCCTGTTGATGGCCACAGCTTGTTTCCAGTTTTTAATTATTTTGAGTAAGACTGCTCCGAAAGTATGTGTATAATAAGTGTGTACAAATGTTCTCATTTCTCTTGGTAAATACTTAGAAGTAGATGGCTGGGTTTCAGGGTAAATAGATGTTTAACTTTACATAAAACAGACAAAGTATTTTCTAGAATGGCCTTACCATTTTATTTTCCCAGAGCAATCAATGAGAGTTCCAGCTGAGTCGTATCTTTCATATTTGGTGTTGTCATTCATATTATCCATTATGATGGATATATAGTAGTAGCTCATGATGATTTTAATTTGCATTTTCCTGTTCACTAATACTGTTAAGCATCTTTTCATATGCTTATTGGTCATTCATATATATTATTTTGTCAAATGTTTGATTAATTTGCTTCCCTCTTTATAAAGTTGGGTTGTCTTCTAATTATTGAGTTATAAATTTCTTTGTATATGCTCTGCATGTCTTTTGCCAAATACATGCATTGTTAGTATATTTTCTGAGTCTGTGACTTGCCTTTTTGTATTCTTAAGTGTCCTTTGAAGAGCAAACATTTAAAATTTTGATGAAGTCTAATTCATCAATAATTTTTATAGGTATAGCTTTTTGTTACCTATCTAAAACTTTTGCCTATACTGAGATCACAAAAATTTTCCCCTATGTTTTTTTCTAGAAACCTTATAGTTTTAATATTTGTATTTTGGCCTATGATCCTTTTCATGTTAATTTTTGTATATGATAAGAGGGAAGTACTGAGGTTTCTTTTTTCCTAGATAGATACCTAAATGCACCAGCATCTTTTCTTAAAAAGACCATCTGTTCCCCTTGGCCCCTTTCTTGAACATCAGTTGACCGTATTTGTATGGGCATATTTCTGGACCCCTTATTTTATTCCTTTTATCTGTTTATCAAAACTTAGACTTGTCCTGATTACTCTCATTCTATACGTCTTGAGATCCTCCAAATGTGTCCTTGTTTTAAAATTATTTTGGCTACAGTATGTCCTCTGCATTTCCTTATATTGGGTTGGCCGAAAAGTTTGTTTGGTTTTTTGCCCTTAGTTGTCTTTAACTTCATTTGAAACAATTTTGTTAGACTGTATTGTGATAGCTGTCATATAAGCGTGCATTTAAAAAAAAAATCAAAATTGGTGAATTTTTGTGTAGCCATTTTAATATCGAATATGGAAAAAAAGCGCAGCATTTTCTGCATATTATGCTTTATTTCAAGAAAGATAAGAACACAACTGAAACGCAAAAAAAAAAAAAAAAAAAAGATTTGTGTCACGTACGGAGAATGTGCTGTGACTGACTGAACGTGTCAAAAGTGGTTTGCGAAGTTTTGTGCTGGAGATTTCTCGCTGGACAGTGCTCCACGGTCGGGTAGACCAGTTGAAGTTGATAGTGATCAAACAGAGACTTTAATTGAGAACAATCAACGTTATATCACACGGGAGATAGTCGACATATTCAAATTATCCAAACCAAGCGTTGGAAATCATTCGCACCAGCTTGGTCATGTTCATCACTTTGATGTTTGGGTTCCACATAAGTTAAGCGAAAAAAACCTGCTTGACCGTATTTCCGCATGTTATTCTCTACTTCAACGTAATGAAAACGTTCCATTTTAAAAACAAATTGTGACAGGCGATGAAAAGTGGATACTGTGCAATAACGTGGAACGGAAGAGATCGTGGGGGAAATGAAATGAACCACCACCAACCACACCAAAGGCCAGTCTTCATCCAAAGAAGGTGATGTTGTGTACGTGGTGGGATTGGAAGGGAGTCCTCTATTATGAGCTCCTTCCAGAAAACCAAACGATGAATTCCAACAGCTACTGCTCCCAATTAGACCAAGTGAAAGCAGCACTCGACGAAAAGCATCCAGAATTAGTCAACAGAAAACGCATAATCTTCCATCAGAATAACATGAGACTGCAAGTTTCTTTGATGACCAGGCAAAAACTCTTACAGCTTGGCTGGGAAGTTCTGACTCATCCGTAGTATTCATCAGACATTGCACCTTCAGATTTCCATTTATTTCGGTCTTTACAAAATTCTTTTAATGGAAAAACTTTCCATCCCCTGGAAGACTGTAAAAGGCACCTGGAACAGTCCTTTGCTCAAAAAGATAAAAAGTTTTGGAAAGATGGAATTATGAAGTTGCCTGAAAAATGGCAGAAGGTAGTGGGACAAAATGGTGACTACGTGGTTCAATAAAGTTCTTGGTGAAAATGTGTCTTTTATTTTTACTTAAAAACCAAAGGAACTTTTTGGCCAGCCCAATACATTTTAGGATCTGCGTGTCCAGTTCTACAAAATAGCTAGCTGGGATTTTGATTGGGATTGGCATTGCATCTATTAATTTGGGGAGAACTAACATCTTAACAATATTGAGTCTTTCAATCCATGAACATGATATTTTTCTTTACATCTTTAATTTCTCTCACCAATTTTTTTATAGTATTCAGTGAATAGGTTTTGCAAATATTTTGTTAAATTTATCTTTAAATATTTCATGATTTCGATGACAGTATATAAATATAATGGTATTTAAAATTTTTCATTTTCTAATTTTTCAGTATGTAGGAATACAAGTGGTGTTGTATACTGACCTTGCATCCTGTGGCCTTCTTAATTCACTCATTAGCTCTAATGTAAGTTCTGGAGATTCCTTAGGAACTTCTACACACAATCATGTCATCTGCAAGTAAAACAAATGAACATTTTTGTTTCCAAGACAAAAAATGCCTTTTATTGCTGTCTTGCTTTTTTTGTACTGGCTAGCCTGGCAAGGACTTCTTGTGCAAGGCTGAAAAGAAGTGATGGGGATGGAGCCTGATCTTAGGGAATATGGATTCAATCTTTTCTGTTAACTGTGATGTTAGCTGTACATATTATGTAGAAAAATGTCTTTTATCAGTTGCCTTTTATTCCTATTTTGGTGCAAGTTTTTGTAATAATTGAAGACTAAATTTTGTCAAATGCACCTTTTCTTCTCCTCCTGAAGCAGGAAAACTTATTTTCCCCTTCTTTATTCTGTTAAGGTTGAGTTACATTAATTTTTCATATGTTAAGTCAACCTGGCACTCCCAAGAAAAATTCCACTTGGTCATAATATATTATGCTTATTACACATAGTTAGATTCAGTTTGTTAATAGTTTATTAATTAATGATTTTTGCATCTAGGTTCCTGAGAGATATTGGTGTGCAGGTTTTTTTCTTTGACGTATTTGTCTGGTTTTGGTATAAGAGTGATGTTAGCTTCAAAAATTGAGTTGGAAAGGGTTCCTTCTTCTTTATTTTCTAAAAGAGTTTGTGAATATTATTATTATTTTTTTCTTCTTAAAATGTTTGGTAGGGCTTCCCTGGTGGCACAGTGGTTAAGAATCCACCTACCGATGCAACGGGGTTCAGGGAGATCCCACATGCCGTGGAGCAACTAAGTCTGTGTGCCAGAACTACTGAGCCTGTGCTCTAGAGCCCATGAGCCCCAACTACTGAAGCCCACGTGCCTAGAGACCGTGCTCAGCAACAAGAGAAGCCACAGCAATGAGAAGCCCGTGCACCACAATGAAGAGTAGCTCCCAATCACCACAACTAGAGAAAGCCCGCACGCAGCAACAAAGACCCAATGCAGCCAAAAATAAATGAATAAAATAAAAAAAATTTTTTTAAAAGTAAAAAAAAAATGTTTGGTAAAATCCACCAGTGAAGACATTTGGGCTGGGAGTTTTCCTTGTAGAAAGATTTTTAATTATGAATTCAGTTTACTATATACATGGCTATTCAGATTTTCTATCAATTTTTATATTACAAAGAATTTGTCCATTGCTTCTAAGTTACCAAATTTAACAGCATAAATTTATTTGTACTATTCTCTTTTTATCCTTTTAATGTCTGTAGGATTGATAGTGATGTCTTCTCTTTCATTCTTGGTATTAGAAATTTGTATTTTTTTCTTTTTTTTATCATCTTAGGTATAGATTTACCAATTTTATTGATTTTCCAAAGAATCCTTTGGTTTCATTGATTTATCTCTATTTTCTACTTAAAAAGGTGGTAAATGTTTTCTGTTCGTGGCCAAATAAATATTTTAGGTTTTTCAGCCATATGATCTCTAAGGCAGCACTAGACAACAAGTAAATGAATGAGTGGAACCATGTTCAAATAAAACTTTATTTACAAAAACAAGTGGTGAGCCAGATTTTGCCTGCAAGCTGTGGTTTGCCGACCCTTGGTTTATTAATTTCAACTCATCTTTATTTTGTCTTCCTTGTACTTTGGAGTTGATATTCTCTCATTTTCTAGCTTTGTAAGGTAGAAATCTTAATCCTTCAGTTCTGAAGGACATTTCCAATGAGTTTAGAACTCTAGGTTCACTCCCCCAACCAGCACCAGTAGTTTAAAGATGTGATCGGTTTTAGATGAAATGCTTGCTCTTGGTCTTTGTTTCTGTGTATTGCTTCCTCTGGCTACTTTTAAGATGATCTTTTTAATCACGATTTTCAAAAATTTGATTATGATAATGATATACTTTGCTGTGTTTTTCTGTTTCTTCAGCTTGGTTATTTGTTTGTTTCTTTGTTTAGCTTATTGGATGTGTGTGTTGGTTTATAATTAATCAAATTTGGAAAATTTTGTGTTCAGTGATGTCACATTGGTACCTTGAAATCAACAATAGTGTGAGTATTTACATCATAAAAATTGGCCTATGCTATAAATCAAGTCTTTTTCCCCCCCTTGAGCTAGTTGTTAAAATTTACTGCCTACAGGTCACTAAAATTTTGTTCTTTTGAATTTTTTTTCTTTATGTTTTTCTATTATGGTAGTTTCTGTTGCTATGTGTTCACATTTACTGATATTCTTAAGTTTTCATTGGATGCTATCCTTATACTGTAAATTTATTATTTAAGATACTGTATTTTTCAGCTGTAAAGTTCTGTTTGGATCTCGTTATAATACTTTCCACTGATCTTTTCATGATGTTTTTCTTTGAATCCTTGACCATATATATATATTTTTTGCTGCGTTGTGCCTTTGTTGCTGTGTGCGGGCTTTCTCTAGTTGCAGCGAGTGAGGGCTACTCTTCATTGCAGTGTGCTACCTTCTCATTGCAGTGGCTTCTCTTGTTGCAGAGCATAGGCTCTAGGTGCACGGGTTTCAGTAGTTGCTGCACGTGGGCTCAGTAGTCGTGGCTCAAAGGCTTCAGTAGTTGTGGCACGAGGGCTCAGTAGTTGTGACTCGCGGGCTCCAGAGCACAGGCTCAGTAGTTGTGGCTCACTGGCTTAGTTGCTCGCAGCATGTGGGATCTTTCCAGACCAGGGATCAAACCCAAGTCCCCTGCACCAGCAGGTGGAATTCGTAACCACTGCACCACCAGGGAAGTCCCTTGACCATATTTTTAATAATTGTTTCAAAGTAACTCATTGTTAACGCCCTGTTATTGTTGACAGGAACACTGTCAACTCCTGTTTGGCTTCGACTGCTGCTTCCTTCCCTCCCTTCCTCTCTGTGTTTACTCTATGTCTAATTTAGTACTATTACTAAGGTATCACCCTTCTGAGGTTTCTACTAAATGTTCCATATAGTTGACAAAGATTCCCCATTTGGCTGGTCAGAACTTGCATGTTTCCTAGATCTTGTGTCCTCTGGGAATGATTCATCTGAGGGCACCTGGTCATTGTTAGCCCAGCCTGGTGGAGTTTTACCTTATGTTAGCATAGCTTAGTTTTTATCAACAGACTCACAGAGAACCCTGAAGATTTCTACAGCTCTTTCTCCATCTAGCTCCCTCCTCTATGCTGCTCTGCCCCAGAAATTCCAGCATCTCAGACTTCTTGATCCCTAATAATAATCTCCTGAACTCAAGACCTCTGCAAGGGATCCTCCCCTCAACCCTGAAGCTTTGCTTTAGACAGTGCCCTTCAGGCAGAAGGCTGGAGTGATTTTAAGACTCAGTGTTTGAAAGCGGTTATTTCATATATTTTGTCCAGTTTCATTTTTTTTAAACAATGCGTGGACATGTCTTTTTCTAGTTTCTCCATCATGGCTGGAAGCTGAAGTTCTTATACATGCTTGACCAAACCAGTAATCTTCCTTCACCTGGTATATTCAACCCCTTTGACAGAGCTCTTAATAGCACTATCAGTCTTAAGTGGTATGCATTATGAATAATAGAAAGGGAGGAGATATTATAATCCACTGAGTCAACACCAGCTATAATGGAGGGAGCTGGATGTTGTGGGTAGATAGATGGTCCTCTTGTGCAGTGAATAAATCATGTCCTTCCTTGGTACTTAATCCTTAGGTTGGGTTGAACTAACCTGAGGGCTAAGTACTAAATTTCTCATTTCTTAAAACAGCTAGAAAGTAACAATCTGAGGATTCACTATGGGGTAGTAGAGAAAGAGATAAAATGCAAAAATAATTCCTTCCTGGGAGTTAGGAAGCTTGGCTCAAAGGCCAAGACTCTGCATTTATAATCCTCCACACTTCCTTCCATTTCTATCTGTAAAAATGGGCAATTGAACTCTTTGTCCTTTAACAATCCTTCTGGCTTGGCGATTTTTACTACTGTTCTGTTTTCTCACCATTATTCCTAGTATTATCCCATGTTAATTGGTGTAATATCATAGGCTAGAACAGTTACCTTCTTAAGGGTTAAATTATTCCTATTGCATCAATTAGTAGAGGGTAGGTGCTAAGAGCAGTGCTAGGAAAGTGAATAGAAGATAAAAACAGGCATATCAAATAGCCTCTTGTAATAGTGTAGAGATCTCTGTATTTCCAGTTAAAGAGAGCTTCTGGATTAAAAACAATCACAAGATAGCAGGGCCTGATATTTTAATCTCCAATCTTCTTATTAAAATAGCAATGATTGTGAATTAAAGCAGGAGCTCAGAATTCATCTCCTCCAACATCTAACGTAACTAACAATAATTATTAGCACAGCGAAAATTTCAAGAGCAAGAACCAAACAAGGAAAAGCATACAACTTCATGCCATAGACTTCAATAAGTAGTGAAAAAAGAAAAAAAAAATATTCTGGCACGGCTTGGCATAGCTTCCTAGCCTTAACCCTAAGCTCCAGAAAGAGAGAGAATGAAATATTGAGAATTTCCACAATTATTTCTTACTTTGGAGAAAAGTAGTTGGAGGGTTGAACAGGAAGCTCAGGTAAAATTCAAAAAGAAATTGTAATAGGGAAGAACAAATCTGACTCCATATTGGATGTATTTCTTTTACTTTAACCTTTGTTATGCATAACAGCCCATCTCTGGGAACCCCACCTCCTATGCCTGAACATTAAGATAAATCCCTTTTTTCAGCTCACAGGAAGCATCCTGACCAGGCCCACCTGTGAATGGCTGCAGGAAAGAAGAAACTGACCCACCCCCTTGGAGTCTGGCAGAAACCAGGAAATATTTGCAACAACTTATCTTTTTAATGTTACCTCCTCACCTCCCACCTCTCTGTTCCATAAAAGAAACTAGCACCCAAACCTGGGCAAGATGGGTCTTTTGGACACTAGTCCACCATCTTCTCAGTCTGCTGGTCTTCTGAATAAAGTCATTATTTCTTATCCCAACAACTCGTCTCTCAATTTATTGCCCTGTCATGTGGTGAGCAGTATGAGCTTGGGCTCGGTAACAAAATCTTCAGGAGTAAAAGCATCTACAGCAAGACGCTCTGGAGGGGCAGAAGAGCTCTAAGACCTGTGTGGGTTGGAAGAACAGTCTGAGAGTAAGGGATCACCCACACAATAACTGGGTGCACTTTGGGCCAAGCGAATATTAAGATAGGGCACTGGGTCAAAGGAGAAAACAGAATCCATATCCTTAAGCAAAGGAAACATAGCTGGAGCCAGGCCTATGCCATTTCCCTGCATCCTCAGGCTACAGAGAAGGCAACAGGAGCAATGCTCACCTTCCGAGCTGCAGGTCTAAGGAAACAATCAGGACTCTGAGTATGAGCGACACTGAGGAAAACTCGACCACACTATAGAGAACAAAGGGCAAGTCAAGCAGAGTAGCCTATGTTCTGCATATGCAAGATGAAAAGAAAGGACATAATTATACCATTCCCTGTATTTTTGTGGCTTTAAATTTTTCATAATAAATATTTTTAAAGGATTGTTTAAATTTAAATTATACAAGCATACTACTGAAAGGTAAATACAAGGAGATATGAAGATAGCATAAGAAGACAAAGAGTAGAAATCTCAAAGAAACAGAAGGAAACTCTCTACAACTTTTTGTGACAAAAGAACCTTAATAAGGACGTGAACTCCAGAAAATGATTACTCGTCAGTTAAATTTTAAAAACAGAATAAAAAAGACAAAACTGTACTACTAAAGAAAAAAATTGAGAACAAAATAATATCAGGGAATGAATTAGAAATAGCAAGAAACAGAATAGAGTTAAAAACTGAAATAATAAAGTACAAAAGGGCTTGAGCTAATCACAGTGAACAGAGGAACAAGCAAGGTAAAACATTAAGAAAATATAATATATAAAGAAAGAAGAAAAGCTAACAAAAGGTCATTTCCTTAAACAGATACCCCAGCAGATCAAGCAGAAAACTTACTACAAAATTTCCCTGAAGTACGAATCAAATAGTCTATGTAAAAAATTATACAGAATATCAGTTTTTATTGAGAGTTGTTTACCACTGAATTTCAGGAATAGAGAAATAATTCTTTAATCGCACAGAGGGGACAAAGTAAGATGGGAATATTTCAAGCCAGTGTCAAATTTCTCCTTAGTAACACTTAGTGCTAGGATATAACGGAGTGATTAATTTCAGCCAAATTTTTAAAAATAATAAAGTGACAATTTTATACCCACCCATGTCACTAAAATATAAAGACAGATATATTCAAACATGTGTGAACTCAGGAAATGTACTGTCTATAAGAACCTTAAAAAAAAATAAAACTACTTGACAAGGAAATTTAACTGATCAAGAAATAGTTTTGAAAAGATAGTTTAAAATCTGCAATCTTTCTCAATATAAATTTTCACAAAGCTCTATAAATATCTTCCTAAAAGGTTAATTCTACAGTGCAACCATGGAAAACATTTCATGATTTTTATATTCTTGTGATGTTACTGTGTCCAAAAATTATACTTGCTTGAACTTTTATTTCTTTTAGAAAACAGGAAGAAAAAAAGGCAATAAAAACTTGCCCCAATTTGCTAGAGCTGCCATAACAAAGCACCACAGACTGGATGGCTTAAACAGAAATTTATTTTCTCACAATTCTGGAGGCCGGAATTCTGCGATCAAGATGTCAGCAGGGAAGGGTTCTTGTGAGACTGCTCTCTTTAACTTCAGATGGCTGTCTTCTCACTGTATCTTCATACCACCTTCCCTCTGCACCTGGGTCCAAACTTCCTTTTCTTATAAGAACATCAGGCACACTGGAATAGGGCCCACAATAATTACCTCATTTTAACTTAATTACCTCCTTAAAGGCCCCATCCCCAAATACAATCACATTCTAAGTCCTGGGGCTTAAGACTTCTACATGTAAGTTTTGGGGAGACACAATTCAGCTCCTAACACTCTCCATGGCTCGATGTAAAGAAAGTGCAATTGAATGTCATCATGCTCCATTATTTAAGCCCCAGGGAATGCAATGAAAAGGTCAGAACCCCGTGCCTTCTTGAAATAAGTCAACTGGTTATAGCTAGGTTTGGGATCAAAGTCATCTCATCCACTTTGTCTTGGGAGAGGTGCTGGACTTCTCATCATCTTGGGGGAAGAAAAGACTGACTGGTAGTAGAGGGAAAGAGCACAGGACACTCAGTGTTGTTTAACAGTGGTTTTGATAAAGCATAAAGAAAACAACAGAATGACTAGTTTCTTCCCATTTCCTAGTCTTATTTTTTATTTTCACTCACTTTACTGTTTAAGGTTTACAGAAAACATTGAATATAAAGTACAGAAAATGACTACACCCTCCCCCTCCCACTGCAGTTTCCCCTATTATTCACAACTTGTACATCTGTTACTATTGATGAATACATTATTAACCAAAGTCCATCATTTACACTAGGTATCACTCTTTGTGTTGTACAGTTCTATGAGTCTTGACGAATGCATACCATCATGTAGCCACCATTGTGGTTCATTCACAAGTTTCCAGGCACTCAAAATCCCATGCTACACCTAGACATTCTTTCTTCCCTGTCCCCATACCCCAGGTAACTACTAACTTTTTCCTGTCTTTACAGTCTTGCCTTTTCCAGAATGTCACAGCTGGAAGCAAACGGTGTGCAGCCTTTTCAGATTGTCTTTTTTCACCGAGAAATACGCATTTAAGGTTCCTTCACGTCTTTTCACAGCTTGATAGCTCTTTTTTTTTTTTTTTTTAAACACTGGATAACATTCTATTCTATGGATGTATCACAGATTGTTTATCCATTCATCTACTGAAAGGCACCTTGGTTGCCTCCACATCTCACAATGATAAATAAAGCTGTTATAAAAATCCCTGTGTACGTTTTCAACTCATTTGGGTTAAACACCAGGGAGCGTGACTGCTGGATAGTATAGTCAGATTATGTTTAGCTTTGTAAAAAATGCCCAAGTGTCTTCCAAAGTGACTGCACCATTTTGCATACCGACCAGCAATGCATGAGAGCTCCTGTGGCTCCACATCCTCATTAGCACTTGCTGTTGTCAGTATTTTGGATTTTAGCGATTCTAATAGGCACATCTCATTGTTTTAATTTGCAATTGCCTGATGACGTGATATTGAGCACTTCTTCATATTTGCCATCTGTATATCTTTTTTGGTGAGGTATCGTGTGCAGATCTTTTGCCTCTTTTTGAATTTTTTTAGTTGCTGACTTTCAAGAGTTCTTTGTAGATTCTGAATACAAGTCTTTATCAGACATGCATTTTGCACATATTTTCTCCCAGTGACTTGTCTTTTCATTCTCTCAACAGTGTCTTTATGTAGAGCAGAAGTTTTCGATCTTGATGAAGTCACACTTATCTTTTTCTTTCATGGATCATGCCTTTGGTGTTGTATCTAAATACATCACCAAACCTAAGGTCACCTCTGTTTCTCTTACGTTATCTTCTAGACATTTTAGAGTTCTGCATTTTACATTTAGGTCTATGATCCATTTTAATTTTTGTAAAATGTCTAAGTTCTGTGACTGGATATCCAGTTATTCCAGTACCTTTTGCTGAAAAGATTATCTATGCTCTTTTGAATTGCCTTTGCTCATTTGTCAAAGATCAGTTGTCTCATTTGTGTGGGTCTATTTCTGGATTTTCTACTGTTCAATTGATCTATTTATCTCTTCTTTCACCAATACCATATTGTCTTGATTACTACAGAATATACAGTAAGTCTTGAAGCCTAGTAGTGACAGTTCTCCAACTTTATTCTTCTTCAATATTGTGTTGGCTACTCTTTTGTCTTTCTATAAACTTTAGAACCAGTTTGTTGATACCCAAAATAATTTGCTGGGATTTTGATAGGAATTGTGTTGAATACCAAATTGGGAAATACTGACATCTTTAAAATATTGAGTCTTCCAATCTGTGAACATGGAATATCTCTCCATTTATTTACATTTGTATTTCTTCCAACAATTTTGTAGTTCTCTTAGTATAGATCTTGCACATATTTTGTTAAATTTATACCTATGTCTGCCTGCCTCCTTCCTGCCTATCTCTCTCTCTTTTTTTTTTTTTGGTGCTAATAAAAGTGATGTATTTTTTATTTCAAATTCCAATTTGAAAGCAATTGACTTTTGTATATTAACTTGGTATCCTGTAATCCTGTAATCTGGCTGTAATTGTTTATTAGTTCCAGGATATTTTTTTGTTGAGTTTTTGGGATTTTCTATACAGACTATCATGTCATCTGTGAAAAAAGACAAGTTTTTTTTATTCTCCATCTATATGCCTTCCCCCCCTCCCCTTTTTTATGTCATGAGTAAGGACATCTAGTATGATGGTTAATAGGAGTGTGAAGGTCTTACAATTTTTACTTTTCTTATAATTTTTACTTTATTGTTTTAAAAGTATTAAAGTGGGCTTCACCAAGAGATTAATTCCTTGTGTAGGGACTATTCCAATACACTAACAGAAGTTGGAGGGGAGAGGAATAAGGAGGGAGGAAGTGTGTTAAATTTCTCATCATAGCACGGCACCAATTTTACTAAAATTAAAACATTTCAAGAATATATACCTTATAATAACTCCAACCTAATGTTTCCTCTTAATCTAAGAGTTATAATTAAGGAGCAATATAGCATGTGGTAAAGAAATGTTTATCATCTCACATTCAGAAATTTGGAAATTATTTCATTTTCATTTCAGTTCATTTTTCTTCTGTTAAACTCAGATAAACTTGATATTTTAAATATAATTTTAATATGATCATATTTTTATTATATATCTGTATACTTTTTCTAGCTATTTACCTAGATATCTTTCAACCTGTATGTTTGCAGAGAGAGAACTGGAGTGGGTTCATCTGTTAACAAAGCATTTTACTGGATAAAGGATAGTGGTTGATTTTTAACATTTTCTTTGTACTTGTCTGTACTGTCTGAATTTTAAAAATAATTAGCATGTATTATTTTTGATAAAAATGTTATTTCAGGGGTTTCCCTAGTGGTGCAGTGGTTGGGAGTCCGCCTGCCGATGCAGGGAACGTGGGTTCGTGCCCCGGTTCAGGAGGATCGCGCATGCCGCAGAGCAGCTGGGCCCGTGAGCCGTGGCTGCTGGGCCTGCGCGTCCGGAGCCTGTGCTCCGCAACGGGAGAGGCCACAGCAGTGGGAAGCCCACGTACCGCAAAAAAAAAAAAAAATGTTATTTCAAAAATATAATCACAACTGCTTAAAAAAGATGTACTCAACAACCAAAAAAATTAAGATAACAGCTATATGTCCAAATATGGATGGAATTTGCTCTAAATACATACTATAGTGTTAGATTTTGACATCATGTTTACACAGGTTCTACCCTCTGAAGCAGTACCACATAACTTAGGGGGTTAGGTAGCAATCACTGTCTTAACTTTTCCCATCTGCCTCTACATGAGGGATTAAAATGCTACAGCAACCAAAAACTGCACAACCACAGACTTAATTATGCAGAAGCTACTTTATGAAACAACTAAATTGGTGGACTATCCTCTCCACTCCCCAATTAGCAAGTCTTATTTCACATACCTTAAATCTTAGGACAATAACCCAGTATCATTCCTAAATTGTTAACAATAATTTTTAATATTATAATTAGTGTATGTATAAAATAGCAGCTTCTTTATTGAATCAAGATAAATATAAGCTGTCATAAGTTAATATGCTTTTTAGATATATTTGACTCATAGATTCTTTTTCTCTTGTAATTATTTTAGAAAACTAAGTCATCTGTAGAGTTTTACTATCTCTTGTTTTATCAAATATCTTATTACCTTAAAAAAAAGGACTTAAAATTTTTTTAAATTTAAACTAGTAAAAATTGTCAATGGAAAAAAATTTAAACAGTATCAAACCTAAAGTAGCAAACATCATCAAATCTATATCAGATCTATATCTTTAAAGGCTTTCCCTGAGACATATATAAATACATAGATGTTGTGATATTTACTATAATGTAACCCAATGTGGTACATATTTACTATTTTGTGGTATGATATTTACTATTTTGTAACCCAATATAGAACTAGCTCAATTACTGCAACGAGAATATAATTATTAGAGAATTACATGTTTTAAAGCAGGCATACCTCATTTTATTGCACTTCACTTTACTGTGCTTCGCAGATACCGCACTTCTACAAATTGAAGATTTGTGGCACCCATGTGTTGGGCAAGTCTACTGGCACCATTTTTCCAACAGCATTTGCTCACTTCCTGTCTCTGTAACACAGTTTGATAATTCTCATGATATTTCAAACTTTTTCATTATTTTTATATTTGTTATGAGGATCTGAGAGCAGTGATCTTTGATGTTACTATTGTAATTGTTTTGGGGCACCACAAACCACACTCATGTAAGACAGAGAACTTTATAAATGTTGTGTGTGTCCTGACTGCTCCACTGACCAGCTGTTCCCCCATCTCTCTCCCTCTCCTCAGGCCTCTCTATTCCCTGAGACACAACAATATTGAAATTGGGCTAATTAACAGCCTCTAAGTGTTCAAGTGAAAGGAAGAGTCAATTCATGTGCCAAACTTAATTGCTGTCTTTACGGAGAAATGGCCACGGCCACCCCAGCTTTCAGCATCCACCACCCTGATCAGTCAGCAGCCACCAACATCCAGGCAAGACCCTCCACCAGCACAAAGATGACAACTCACTGAAAGCTCAGATGATGATTAGCGCTTTTTAGCAATAAAATATTTTTTAAGTAATGTACACTTTTTAGGCATAATGTTACTGCACACAAAACAGACTATACTATAGTATGAACATAACTTTTATATGCACTGGGAAACCAAAAAATTCATGTGACTTGCTTTATTGTGATATTTGCTTTATAGCACTGGTCTGGAATTGAACCCACAATATCTCCGAGGCACACCTGTACCCATTTTGAAAACCTATAGAAAGAAGATATAAAGGTACAATCTTTTTTTTTTTTTTTTTGTGGTATGCGGGCCTCTCACAGTTGTGGCCTCTCCTGTTGCGGAGCACAGGCTCTGGACGCGCAGGCTCAGCGGCCGTGGCTCACGGGCACAGCCGCTCTGCGGTATGTGGGATCTTCCCGGACCGGGGCACGAACCCGTGACCCCACAGGGAAGCCTGTGGGAAGGGAAGCCCTAGAGGTATAATTTTTAACTCTCTTTCAGAGAAGCACAGAGATCTTGCTTGTTAGTAAAATAAATGTAAAAAAAAAACATATACCCCATTTTCAATTAAAGATTATATTTTTCTACTTTAAGGAACAAAAGACTAGAACTCTGGGTAAAATATTACTTAACCTACTTGGAAGGTGTATTATTTAAACTTGGCGTTTTTTAAAAAAATCCTATATCTATACAAGGGTTTTTAAACTTTCTTACTTCAAGCAGAGATTCAGGAATCTAAATGGAGCATTAATTCAGCTTATCTCACATAACACTATCAATATTTCACTGATATTTTTAAATTGAGGGGCAATTTAAAATTTCTACTATGTATACTTACAATTTATAGTCGACATTATTTATGTCAAAACAAAATTTTAAAAACTTGACTTAGTGATGTGCATATAGATCTTTTCCACATTATGAAAAAATTCAAACATACGTAAAAGTTCAATTGTTCAGTGAATACCCATACTACTACACCTAAGAATCTTTCAATGACTGTATACTTGTACCTGTACACTTCACTCCTGTCAGTGGTTATATCATTTAACTAGAGCAAGAGTTCAGTGTTTGTGTATGGTGTTTTATTTTTTGAGGTAAACTTTACATGAAGTAGAATACAGACCTTATGAGTACCATTCGATGTCGTGTGAGAAATGCACACACCTGCTGCCATGACTGAATGTCTGTACGCCCCACATTCATTTGCTGAAGTGCTAATGTGATGGTGCTTGGAGGTGGGGACTTTGGGAAGTAATCAGGTGATGAGGGTGGAGCCCCCATGGTGGGATTAGCATCCATGTGCAGATGCCATGAAGACAGCCGTCTGTAAACTGGGACCACACTCTCTACTAAGAACCCAACCACGCTGGCACCCTGATCTGGAACTTCTATCTTCCAGAACTGTGAGAAATAATTGTTTACTGTTTTAGCCATCCAGTTGATGGTATTTTATTACAGCAGTCTGAACTAAGACTCCTGTGTAACCCTAATCCTTGTCAAGTTACATTATTTTCACGCCTGAGTTCTCTCGTCCTCCGTCTTAATCCCTATGCCCAAACACTGTTTTCAACATATATTAATTTTGCCTTGTCTGGAACTTCTTACAAATATTATTTACAGTATGCGGTCTTTTGCATAGACTTCTTTCACTCACCACAATGTTTCTGATATTAATCAATGGTGTTACATAAATATATATATTTTAGTATTTCATTGTGGAAATACATCTTTTTGTTCATCCATTCTTTGTTGATGGACCTGACTCACTTTTAGTTTTTTGTCTATATCTTTGTACAAGTCTTTTGGTGAATATATTTTCATATCACTTCAGTAAATACCTAAAATTGAAATTGAGGGATTATAGAGTGGTATACACCTAATTTTATAAAACTGCTGGGTACCATTTTACACTCCTGTTGACAATGATAACAGTTCTGACTGATCTAATATTTATACCCAGATTTGATGTTGTCAACCTTTTTAAGCATTCTCAGGGTGTGTAGTGATATATTGCAGTTTGATATACTATATTCTCATTATCATTCGGTTCAATTAATTTTCTAATTTCCCTCTTGATTTCTGCTTTAACCCTTTGAATTATTTATTTAGAAGCATGTTATTTAATTTCCAAATACCTGGAGATTTTTCTAAGTATCTGGTTGTTATAGATTTCTAATTTAATTCCACAATGGTCAGAAAAAAATGTATGATTTGAAACTTTTTTAATATAAGACTTGTTTTATGACCCAGTATATGTTCTATCTTGGTAAAGTTACCATGTGCACTTGAAGACGATGTGTATTTGCAGTTTTGGGGGGTAGTGCTCCACTTGTAGACTAATCAGGTCAGGGTAGTTGACAATGTTGTTCAGATCTTCTATTTCTTTGTTGATTTACTTTTTTGTCTAATGCTGTAAGTTGTGGAACAAAGACATAAAATCCCCTACTTGTTTGTACAGTGGTCTTTTTGTTAATTTTTGTTTCCTGTATTTTTAACCTCAGTTACTAGGTGCACACAAATTTGATTGATATACCTTCCTGATGAAGATATTATGATTGATATATCTTTTATCATTATGAAAATGCTTCCTTTTTATCTCCAGTAATTCCTATGTTAAAGTCTACACTATCTAATATTATCTGATATAAACAAACCCCAGTACCAAATTCTGACGTCTTCTTATTGTTTGCATTTCCATCTATTTACTTGCAACCTATACGTCTTTATACTTAAAGTGTACTTATATAATCAGCATATAGCTAAATCTTTGTTTTTTTTTCAATTACTTTGACATCTGCTTTTTAAGGGGAGTTTTTAAACATAAAAATTACATTTGGATGTAATGAAATTACAGATGTGGTTATATTTAGTTCTCCTGTTTTGTTTTTTGTTTTTTTTTTTCTCCCTTCCTCCTTTTGGGTTTTGGGTTAATTGCGTATTTCTCTGAATGCCATTTTAATACGTGATTGTTTTTTCAGCTATATAGCTTTGCAGTTTTTAATTTTTTTCTTTAGTGGTTGCATTCTTAACATAGTCTTAATACTACACCACTTCATGAAAAATATAAGAATGTTGCAATAGTATAGTTTCATGCACCCCTTCCATGGTAAAAGGCTGTACTCTGCTTGTATGACATTTGGCATTTCCATATCTATGTCCATAAGTTCAGAACTCAAGGAGAAACTCTATAATTACTCAAGTGTGGATATACAAATATAGTCTCACCTAAATATCAAGGACATAATGGTTCAATGTGGCGTCCACAGAGCTCAGCGGTCTGCTGTAATATATATATTGTCAGGGTGATGGGCATCACTTGTTTTCTAGGTAAGAACCTAGGTTTTCCGAATATGTGATGATATGATTATGGGGTTTTGTCCCATGTCAAGGCAAAATACTGGAGCCTGTTAACAGTTATTGCACAGAATATTTGACTACAGGATGTGTTGGGAATGAAGCAGAGTAAAAACTTTTCCAAAGCCCAGAGGTCTGTAAAACATACTTCTTCTCTCTGCCTAACAATGGAACATGACAAGGGTACCAGAGGAATAAATGTAACTCAGGAGCAGCTGATAGAGCTGAGTTCAGAGAAAGGTTAGAACCCTCAGTGCTGTGATCTTCAGTACCTAAACGCTCCTGCTAAGGTTAAAAAAAATGTAGGTTTCTAATCCCTAAATGACTAAATATTCTGATTCAGTGGGTTAGAGGTCAGGAATTTACGTTTTTAACAGTTTTCATACACTGTACTGCAGGTGGTCCATACGTATTGTAAAGTTCACATGGGTACTTGGCCTTAGTTTTAAGAATTTTAAAATTCTGGACAGATTGGGGTGTTTAACTAAGTCTTCACCCCTAGGCCTTTAGCTCAGGTGACGTGGCCTTAGAGTCCTACAGTGATCATCCAAAGGAATGCTGTCTTTATTCCACCGTCCTTTATTTTTTTCTCTCTTCACAACACACTTTTTATTTGCCATATAGTATTTTTACTAACGTATATTTTGCTTTCTTGTCTGTTCCCTTCCCTCCCCTGTGAATTCCCTTACTAGACCGTAATAAGAGAGCATGACATATCTGGCTCATTCATAGCACCTAGTAAAGCGTTATACACCTTAGGTGCTTGATAAATAATCGAGGACACACTGATTCATTCCAAAAACGTAACATCACAGCACCATTTAGCACCAAATGTCTGGGTTCATAATAGTCTCAGCAAAACCCATAGTCGGATAACACGTATACCCTGTACCATGTCCCCACGGCAAACCCAGACCATGGCCTCAATTCCTGGGGAATTCCAAAGATGGACACAGAGGAAGGCCAGGTTTTGCGGGTGGGAGACCGTTTCAAGGGAGGTCGGTCACAAAACACTATGTTGCTTACAAGGTTCATTGTTGACGACTACAATTAAATACGTACAAACGGACGGGCAGTCAAGAGGTCACCGCCCAAGACGAAGCCTATCAGAGCCTGTCGTCCGGACCGGTCCAGCAGAGTTGACCCAGCTAGGGAGCTCGGGTGAGTATCGCGGCGGCCCACGGAGCGCAGGGGCCCACGCCACTCCCCACGCTCTCCCCGGAACTACCCAAACCGCCGCCGACGCCATAGACTCGCACTCCGCGAACCCGTTCCGGAAGCGGGGCCGAGACGCACGTCGGACTGCGCCTGCGCGCCGACGTCTTCCCGAAGGACCAATGAACGGAGGGGTGGGCGGGCACTAGGCGGTTTCCGGTTCCGGTCGGTCTTTGTGTGTCGGCTGTTGTGCTACGTGTCTTGGACTTGGCCAGCGGACGGCGGGCAGGTGAGGCTGCGTCTGGCGGGGGCTCCGGGCTACCGTTTGGTCACTCGCGGAGGTGGCGGACGTGGGCGAGTCCGCCGGCCGCCCGCCGGCTGCCCGCACGGCGTCGGGGGAAGCAGACCCGGGGCCGCGGCCCGCGTACCCGATGGAGAACGGCTTCCAGGGCCTCTGTCCTTCGGTGCCGGCTTTGCGGCCGCGCGGGCTCGGCCACGTTGCTGGGAACACTTCCGCCGTCTCGGTGCTGTGGTCACGGAGGGTCTCTTCGGTGTTGGCTTTGGGGCCGTGTGTGTGGAGCGTGTCTCGGGGAGCTCCTCCCTGTGCTGTGAGGGTGAAAGGGTTGATCTAGAGTCTGGATCAGGAGTCCATAGTGGGTTATTGGATCCCCTCCCCTGACGTTCAGTGCAGTGTTTCGGGTGTTGCACGGGTTTTTTTGTGTATTTTTTTTTTTTTTTCTGAAAGGACCCTTCGCATTTATCACGACATCTGTAAAGTTTAGGCTTAGTGGATTTGCAGAACAGAGTTAAGTGCAAGACTAAGGAAACAGGCGTTACTACCTGTGTGTTGCAGGGGCCCAGCACACCCGGCCCGGGACGTTTATAGAATTCCGGACGTCCTTTCAGTGTTCCTGGGTGAGGAACCCGGGGCTTAGAGAGGCTGCATTTCATAGAAAGGGATTTGAACCACCACCTCTTGCGAGTGGCATTAGCTCAACAAAAGCTTATCGAGTATCTGGGTGCCTGGCCACGGTTGTAAGCACCTGAAATACAGTAAAGTCCAAGTAGCGAATCGGCTTCATTGGCTGTTGTACCAGTGACTGTCAGAGCCAAGGTTGGATGACATTTCTACTGTATGACGGGTTCCACAAGAGAGCCCATCGGTAACATACATATAGCCCTTTTCCTTAAAAGGTGTGTCCAGACCTAAAGGTTCAGACTTCAGCGGATAGCTTCTGAGAGTCTGGGTCTTGGTTTAGCCAGTTTTTGTGGTTTTGAAAATTGTACAGATGATCTGCCCCATGCAGAGAAACTCTTTTCTTCAAATGTTGTGTGGCCATGGTTTGGAACAGTCAGATGGAAGTCCACATTTACCTCTACTCTAGGCCCTTGAAGCATCACAGCATTCACTGCACGGGACACTGAGGTCTGGGGAGTTTAAAATAAAATATAGCAAATATTTGTTGGGTCCCAACCCTGTTGATTCCTCAGCAGGAGCAGTGGGAGGACTGCAGGGTGGGTGAGGAGCGGATCTGTTGTCAAGTGCTTATTAGACTTTTCGTAGTGAGAGCCCTTTTATATTAAGAGCTTGCGTCCTTTGTCAGTGATAAGAACACGGGAAAACCTGCGGTTTTCTTATTGCCTTTGTTTTGATGATTGGCTGGAGATTGCAAAAAGTAATGTCAATTTACTCTTGGAGTCTGGTTTTTTTTTTTTTGTTTTTTTTTTTTGTGTGTGAGATGATATCGACCCACCCATATCAGGCTGGTCTCATTCACATTTTGATATAACTTAACAAGTCCTTGCTCTATAATAAATAACATCAGTGAGTATCTTTTTTGTTTTTTAAATAGGCATCATGGATCAGGTAATGCAGTTCGTTGAGCCAAGTCGGCAGTTTGTGAAGGACTCAATTCGGCTGGTTAAAAGATGCACCAAACCGGATAGAAAAGGTAATAAATAGCTTTGGAATGAGAGAAAAAAATTAAATCTTTGCATTCTCTAAGCCCTTTATTTGATTAATGTCTTCCTGTTTAATAATTGTTGCAATTCTTTCATCAACATTTTTATTGATTTATTTTGCTTTATTGCTTTTTAACATTGTTATTTTTTCTAAATTTTGTATACTTTTTACACACCTCATAAATTTTTCTCTTATGTGTATTTTCACATCGTATAAGGTTATTTGTTACAGCCTTATTTTCCATGTTGCTTTTGCCTTAGTCGTATTTAATGACTTGAGAGTTTTTAATATCTTTTACATTTCTACTCTGGAAAATCTTTTGGAGCTCTTCCTGCGGTGCCACTCCCTCCCCAAGCCTCCCCCAAGCAAAAAAGGCCTTAACGTGAAATCAACAGCATAGTTGATGCCAACCTAGGAAGTTTAACTTCTTATTTATCACAATTCATGTGTTAAAAGGTGTACCACAATTTGTCTGCTTCTATTCATTTATTGACTGCTGCCTGAGTTAGGAGGTGGGAATATAATAGAGACTATAATATGATGCATTATAATACATATATAGCATAATATATAAAAATATACAATAGGGAGCAGTCCTTGCTTTTATGGACCTTAGATTCTTTGAGAGAAGATAGTCATAAATAATGACAATTACAATTTTTAATTACTGCTATGGTAAGTATTATGGAAGGTAAATAGAGGAATATTTGATAGCATGTAATAGGAGGACTGACCAAGTCAGGAGGTCAGGGAGAGCTTCCCTGAGGAAATAACATTAACTGGAAATATTACCAGGGTCTGGGACCTTTACATAAAATTGTGCTCAACCCAGTTCGGTTTTTCAAGCCTTATTTTTGGCTTCATTATAATATCAAAGACAGTTGACCTATTATTTATAAAAAGTTATGTTCTGTGCTTTTATAATTAATACTTTTAGCAATGTTACAAAGTTTTTAAGACAGATACTGTGTATTCTGTCCATGTTTCATTTCTTTTTGGTATTCTGGTCATTTGCTAGGAAGATAAATATGTCACTGTTGGTTGATGGAATCACTAGCCTGAACATGCAGTTTATTTTTATATATCATTAAATATCAATAAAATATGAAAGTTAAAAAAATCTGTCAAATACCTTATTTACTATTAATACTGTCATGTTTTATGTAAAATTATGTACTTATTATCAGGAGAAATGTACGTCAGTAAGTTTATGTCAGTGCTAATTTTTTCCCCCTATACTTGCAGTGACAATGCAAAAAATAATGTAAATTTTGTGTTTTTAAATCCAGAGTTCCAGAAGATTGCCATGGCAACTGCAATAGGATTTGCTATAATGGGATTCATTGGCTTTTTTGTGAAATTGATCCATATTCCTATTAATAACATCATTGTGTAAGTAAACTTTATGAAATAGACAATATCTAGGATAGAATGAAAATGCAAACCATTTGAGTTAACAGCCTGCTATTTCATTAATACACAGATATGTTTCTTGACTTTTTAATGTTGGTACAGTCTACTGCTGTTTACTGAGTACCAGATAATTCAAAGTGACTTTAAATCTTATATAATTTTTATAGCTACTCTGTGAGATAGGCACTAATTTTTTAATAAGTAAAATTTTAAAGGATCAAGGAAGTGAGTTAAAGGCACTCAGTATGAGACAAAACAAGTATTCAGTGACAGGACCAATATTCAAATCCAGGTCCTCTTTCTGCAATATATTAACTTGTCCACAAGAATTTTAAGGTGAAGAGAAAATGCTCCCCATCTGAAAATCACTACAGCGATAGAGTTCAAACTCTGGACCAGGTTGCTTAGGTTTAGATTCTCTTTCTTGTTACTTAATAGTTGTCATGACCTTGGACAGCTTGCTTAGCTCCTCTGTGCCCAGTTTATTCAATAAGGATAATAGTTCTTAACTAGGGCTATGGAAAGATTAATGACTTAGGTCATGTAAAACCCTAAAAAATAATTTGGGTAAAAACCTAAATGGAAGTTGTGGTTATTGTAATGAGCCATTGATACTAATATACTTTTAGGTATATATAGGAGAAAAGACAGAGGAACACTGGGATTACTTTATTCTATTCTAAATGCTTTTGCTTTTTAGATTCATTACAAGATTCATTACAAGTTGTTGGGAACACCTTATGGCAGTGTGCAATTAGAGCAGTCAGTTTTAGGCCATTTTTTTTGGTGTAAAGAGTTAGTATGAGTTGCAGTACTTATTTGCTCTGTGGTTTTGTATTCACCTAATCTCTGAGCCTTACCTGCCAGTGAGATAATCATGAGAGAAGCCTTTTAGACTTATTTTATGGGGTGGGGATGCTTTGTAAACTATAAGTCTCTTTAAGTACTAGATATTTTATTACGGATGCTGGTGGAAGTTGTCTTTTAAATGACGAGACTGGATGAGTATTGTCAGGTGGCTTTCTTAAGTAGGTTTTCATAGCTATTATGCAGACATGCCACAAAGGGGTATTTTAGGATCACAGAAAGTTAGACCTGGAAAGGACCAAGTCTCTCAAACCTCCTCCATCAGTTCAGAAATCTCTATTATATTCCTAGTGAGGAATGCCATTTCTGGAATAGTGGAATCACGGAGCGAATCCTGACGTAGAATTAGGAAACCTGAGCTCAGTGTCTCTGGGCTACAGCCCCTACCTAGTCAGTAAACAGAGGAGGTAGGGTGGAGTCTGTGACATAAGCTCAGTGCTTCTGCTCTCCTGCTCCCCAGTCCATTGTCAGACAGGTATAACTGACAGTTATTTCTTTAAATTGTTATGAAGTTTAATTAATTGGTAAGGTAATATTAATACGTAACTGTATATATATATATATATATATATATATTCTGTAGTTTGTGCGTGTGTATACACTACAGAACTTAGTCCAGTGTATTGTACACTTTGAAAACACTTGAGTACGTGTTGAATTAAGTGAACAACGGCAGGTTCTTAACCTTTTTCTAAGGATCATGATGGTAATAATAATTGCTAACATTTATTGAGCACTTGCTGTGTGCCGAGGACACACAGCTTAATGTGAGCTGACTCTTAACCCTCATGACAGTTGTGTGAGGTAGCAGTATTATTATTTCCATTTTATAGATGAAGAAACTGAGGCGTGGAGAGTAAGGAAGTACGTCGCATGCCTATAAGTGGTAAAGCAGCATGTGAAACCCAGGCTTGGGAGCCTGTGTTCTTAACCATTGTATGGGCCATCTCTCATTCCGGCTCAGTTTCAGACCACTACTCATCCTGAGTCAGGCGCCTCACTTCAGGCTCCAGTTTGCATTTCGTTAAGCCCTCTTAAAATCCAGTGTTTAGAATCCAGTGCTTACTGTGGATGTTTTCTTGCTAAAGGCTAAAATCTTCAGTTTCTCACAGATAACGGCTACAATAAACTTCCTTTATCCTGGGTTTACATAGTTGGTGTGGTTTGTTTTTAGCCTAAGAATGGAACATTACCCCTTGTTAAATTCCTTTTTGCTAGATTCCGTTATGGAAGACTTTTGCATTTTTAATCTGTTCATCATTGTTATTTATCCTAGTTTTGTGTTCAAACATCTTTTATTTCATGATCTGAGTTGTGACCTAAAGTACCTTTTAGGACAGTGCTCTCTTAGCACACCCTTTCGGGATTGAGATTCATTAGTCCAGTTGTTCCCAACAGGTCTTTGAAACAAGTGTTAAAGATTTGTTTTCTCCCTTCCCACTAGCTGTCTATTTTAGGGAGATCAGCTTGGTGCTTTGTGACCACCTGGGTGGGTGGGATAGGGAGGGTGGGAGGGAGGGAGATGCAAGAGGGAGGGGATATGGGAACATATGTATATGTATAACTGATTCACTTCGTTATAAAGCGGAAACTAACACACCTTGTAAAAGTGTTAAAAAATAAAAAGATGTCTAACAATAAAGATGTTAAAAAAAAAAAAGGCAAGGGAGTTAACAAACGTTCAGTAATAATTTGAATTGTTGAGAAAAAAGGATCCATTTATTCACCGGCCAAGGCTATTTCTGTTAGGTTGATTCCGTCCAGTAAAATGTAAATATTATTTGTCACTGGATAATTAATCAGCATGTGGTATTAGTGTGCTTAGATCCAAGGATTAATTATCATTATTTAGTATAAAAAAATCCATTGAATGAAGTTGTCTTTTACATGGAAAATGCACGTTATCAGTGGTCTTTTGCCTTGGTCTCACTAGACTATACAGGTGCTATGCTGTGTGTGTTTCCTGACTGAGATGAATTTTAATTTTTGCCAGAATGAAGGGCACAGGGAAACTTACAGATAGCAAGTCAGAGAAGAAAAACAATATGTCCTTACTTTTATGCTTGCTCTTTGCTTTTTTTTTCCTCTTAGAAACCTTGGCTTGCATTCAAACTCTGACCAACTAGTAAAAAAAAGAAAATTAAAAAAAAATTTGCTTTCTCTTAATTCTTATTTCTGCAGCAGGCACAATATATCTTTTGCCAACCTTGCTAGTCAGAGATTGTTGAACTATGACCTTTTGGAAGCTAGTTGCTTAGAAAACTTTTCTTCTAGTAACACAATTGTTTTCAGTGTTTAAAGAGTTAAAAAAAATATATCTCTAGATAGTTTTTACATTAAAATGAAGGCCAAATAAAACATTTTGTGAGAAAAGCTATCAGAAAACTTTAAGATTCTTCATGATACGCCATGACAGCTGTAAAACTAAAAGAAATCTTTTTTTCCTACTTGAAAGAGCATAAATCACTGTTTAAATCATTTTGAGGCGGTAGCAAGTGAAGTATAAACACAAGCTTCTCTTTCACTAGGCTGAATTATCACATGTTTTTCCTTATGATGAAATTTTTTCTTCTATACAATTACAGCAGTCAAAATTAATATCCACAGGGTTATAATTTAAAGGAGTTTTATAGTTGTGGGTATTTTAGTTGCTGCAATACAGTTTAATGATATAAGCACTTAAAGCACTTCACGTTAAAGTATAGATGCAGGAGTGTTTCTTTTAGGAGTATAACTTTCATCTAGTATTGGAATTATTCTCTTTCTTTAACATCACAGTTTTAAAATGTATATCTCAGTATACAGTTTTAATGTTTATGCTTTTGAAACTTGGAAGGTCTTCTGTAGAAAAGGTGATTTTTATGTTCATTATTAATCCAGGTTTTTGAGTGATTATGGGAAGATATAGGGGTTGAGAACCAGCATACTACTCTGCACTCTTGATTTTCAAATTGCTGATTGTACATCAAATTGAAAAAGTTCTCAACTAACCGCCCTGTTATGTAATTCATATTTTTTGTCTTGTTGAGAAAGATGTTATGCTAGACTGTTAAGCATGTTTTCCAAATGAGGATTCTGAGGTTTAACAGATTAAGCCTGTTCCAGCAGCCACGTCCTCTGTAAGGACCTTTTCAGTTCCAAGATTTTAAAGTTCAGTTTCTTCCCTTTTGTGCTATTTTGGAGTAACGTAGGCGTGGTTCTCAAATAACTGGTTTTGCTTCCGTAAAATTACAGCATATTGCATTTCAAATTTTTCTTCTTATTAAAATCTTATGTACACTCAAAATTGACCATCTTTTTTTCTTTTACAGTGGTGGCTGAATACCTTTTTAGAAAAGTGTTTTTCATCTTGGGGATTGGTGAACAAGTGAGGATTTGAGACGCTCATGGACTAAAAATTTGCCTATATGTTTTGTGTTTTTCTTTCATTTTTTTTCTTCCAAGATGTTTTCTATTTGTAAATTAAAATAATTTCAAAATAGACAAATTTCTCTTTTTTCCATCACAGATATTTGTCAAATTTTAGTGGTAAAAAATAATGGGTTCTTTTCCCTTCTTCCCTTCTTTCCTTCCTTCAATCCTTTATATTTTGGTTTACAGGAGAAATTAAAGGGCACAGTGGAATATTGCACTTTCTGAGTACTCCTCTATCAGATCAGTGTTTTGCCATCATGGAGGAAGAAACAGCAAGTAAAGGATGGTAGAGATAGTGAGAGAGAGCTTGAAGTTGGGGTAGGAGTTTTGTCCCTAAACACTGAAGGTGTAAGTAGGTAGTCAGACCTATGTACAAGTTTATGTGCTACTTGAAATAGCTTCCTGAAAATCATGGTTAAAAACTTTAAAGTGAGAGCTCCTCTTCAGGTAAACTATAATTTGTTATACTGTCATAAACATTGGAGTTCTAAATATTTTAAAGAATTTTTTTGATAATTAAATGTGAGATGAAAAGGTGCCTTGTCTTCTTTCCCTTTTAAAAAAAATACTGGTATAAAATTGAGACAGTCTATTCTCAGTTTTATTTATAAAACTATTAATCTGTTCATTGAGTGTTTAGTTATTGAACTTTATTTCTCAAGTTCTAATATTTAAAAAAAAAAATTGTGTAGCAGCACACATTTGGTAGGTGTCCTCTGATTCTTAGCAAGTAAGGTAGACAGGTGTCTAACTGGTATTGTTTGGCAGTATTCCTCAGTTTTGGGATCCATGGTTCAGAGAGCAAAGTCTGTTTTCATAGTGATGATAACAGATTTTCTGCCTATTTTTGAAATACTGATAACTGTTTTCAGTCTTGAATGAATTGATGTCTTCAAGGAAATAAAGCCTTGGCCATCTCTGCTCTTAAGAAGACCATATAGCTACGTTTGATAGTTATGTAGCTCCTTAAAGGCCAGAAGTGTGTGTGTTTACGTGCATGTGTGCATATGTATGTTTGTCTCTATGTTTACACAAGCACTCATATAGTGTGCCTATACACATATATATACACGTTTACATATATACACATATGTATTGAGTACTTATGGTAGAAATCTAAAATGTAAACTTGCTAAAATGTCAGACTTGCTTCTGGCAAATGTGTGTATTTTCTTGTAGGATAAAATCTGTACATAAATATTGACTTGATGTAAGATAATTATGAATCTCTATAGCCTACATTTGTGCAGCTCATTTTTTATTTTTCTGACTTACTGGTTCCTGACACACGGGTAGGTAAGGCATGACATAAATATTTTGTATTTATAAATGTGAAGTGAGGGCTGACCAAGGATTGTGGTGATAAAACAGAATAACCTTCACACTCAACAATTGAATTCTTAAATAGGAAAGAAAAATACCTAGATTTTTCTTACTAACCATACCCCTAGTATATCTAAGATATGCTAGTGTGTTTGTTTTGTAAAACAATACTTCTTAAACTTCAGCAAGTTTAAGAATCACCTGAGGGAGTTTCTTCCCAGCCTGAAGAATGTTGAGTGAGCAGGTCTGGGTGGGCCTGAGAGTCTGCATTTCTGTCTCCCTGCTGATGCTTCTGGTACACAGAACACACTTTCAGTGGCAAGGTTTTAAAGTTCTTGATAATTTTCTGGTGTCTTAATACCTGCAGCAAAACATACTAATGCCCTTGTGGCAGTTCTGGCATTTCCATGAACCCCTACACCTTACAACCAAGTGCTTGGCCACCTAGACTAAAACCTGCTGTTAACAACAGAAAGACAGTCGAAGAGGGAGGCAGTTAATGGTCCAGACAGGATGGCAGAGTCTTGATAGGAAAGGGTAGGAAGTAAAGCCCTGTTTCTATTTCAGTGTCTTTGTTACTGCTGGAAAGCAGTGCTTTGCTCCAGACTCTGTCCCTCTTGGGGCATCTGTCTCCCATTTATCTGCCTGGAAGGAAGGGTACTTAGTTTCACCTGAGTACGGGAGGCACCATGGTGCTTCATGTTTAAAGGGTGCACCTCACATTGGAAAGCTCCTGCTTAACAGGAGCTGCGATCTACTGCAAGTTACGCATGTCATGGTGTACTCTAGAAGTCTTGTGGCAGATTTTCTAGATTCTGTGGATGCAGTTTTGTAAGGCTTATTCTACCTGTAGCATCTCTCACTCCCTAACCACTATTATAGTAATGTATATGCCTATCTCATGATCTTGAGGTCCTAATAGAGCTTGCTATTTTTTTTTTTTTTTTTTTCGGTACGCGGGCCTCTCACTGTTGTGGCCTCTCCCGTTGCGGAGCACAGGCTCCGGACGCGCAGGCTCAGCGACCATGGCTCACGGGCCCAGCTGCTCCGCGGCATGTGGGATCTTCCCAGAAACGGGTCACGAACCCGTGTCCCCTGCATTGGCAGGCGGACTCTCAACCACTGCGCCACCAGGGAAGCCCAGGTATGCCTTCTTAAGAAGCGAGAAGAACGTGTGTAACCTCCCAAGTGTGGCTGTATAAAGAGGATGCGGAAAGTCCTATTGGTAGTTTATTCTAACCACTTCCCTAATCAGCCTGGGGTAGAAAGAATTACATCCACTGTAGGCAATAGAAAACGCATGATTAGTCATTTTAGGAAGCTGCAAAATAGTCACCTCAAGACATCTAAAAATTGTGCACGACTCACTACCTGTTTAGTCTCTGTGAAGAAATTAGAGGCGATTTCTCAGGTGTCCCTTAGTGTTGCATTTCTGTGATCTGGCGTATTCAGAGGAGACTCTAGGTTATCTGAAAGTGTCCCCACCCCACCAAAGCTGGCCTTCAGTTCAGGGGCACTCCCTGGATCTGTAATGCTTTTCTTTTAACACCAAGTATGTGTCATTTTTCCACCCCAGTTCTCCAGTTTTCCGACCAACTGAGTGTCCAGCAGTTGAACTCAATCCTGTCTCGAGTAGCCTCAGATCCCACCTGGTAAAGGCCTCAGTCCCATGTGACTGCCCCACTTCAGACGCCAACTGCAAGTGGGGTCCCCAGACGACCCCTACTTATGACAGTTGGCTACAAATCGGGGGTTTCTGCAACTGTCCTCAGGTTCAATAACTCACTAGAATGAATTACAACCCAGGTCAGTCATCTACTTAACGATTACAGTTATATATGTGTGTGTGTCTATATATATATATACACACATAAATAATATGTGTGTATTTATATGCTATATGTTTAAAGAAATACGTGTTGACTATTTTCAATATTTATTACATATTGGTCTTTCCCCATTCCATTGTTGTTCAGTAATAACATGTTTCATTTAAAAGATTTTACAGATAACCTTAAAAGCACATAAAGTTAGAAGGAAAAATGGTAGAGGTTGAAAAGCACAGGAGATCCTCAAGTCCTTCTCCTTTTATAGAAGTGGACACTCCCCTACTCCTGGCCCTTAGAATTCTACTCTGAGCAAGAGTCCTGCCTTATTCAATTTTCTATTTACTTGCTTTACTTGGACTCATTGATTCATATTTTTCAATGGTTTATGATTCATTATTGTCTTTAAATTTGCCATTATTAAAAATTGTACTAAAAGCAAAAGTAATAAATCCTGAAAACTCATCTCTTGCTAAATATTTCTTTTTTGGCCTTCTGCACGTATTACCTTTACCTGACCTGGATTGTCCTGATTAGTTTCAGCACAGTTAGGGTACCTAGGAGGCTTGGGTTCTTTCTCTCATCTATATTTTATCTGTCGATATTATAGGTCTTAATGTTGAGGTGACCTGAACTAGATTAAGCCTTTGTTGGAACCAGCAGTCGCAAAACTACGCTTGTAAGCTAGGCCATTATCTGAATGCTCTGTAACTAGACAAGATGTTTAGAAAAAGAAGTCAGTAAGGAGCATTGTTTAGGGTCAATAAAAAAAACACACACAGGAGTCCATGAACACACACGAGAAAGGAAAGGGTTAGGTAACAGTACTTATCCTTTCACTGTGCATTCTTATATTTTCTATTAAATGTATTCCGTTTCATTTTTTAAAAAACAAAGGCTTGCACTCTATGAGGTGGAAGTGCACAGGGTTACTGCTTTCTGCCTCTAGAGGGCTGAGGGGTTAGATGATGAACTTACTGACAGCCAGCTGGATGGACCTAACGCCAGGGAGACTGTGACTGCTGAAGGCTTCGTGTGCCCTTAGGGCCTGTGCAACATCGGGCCTGGGGGGAGGGTCTTTGCAAACCACTGAGGTTGAATTCCTGACCACCTGTAGGATGGGATCTTGGAACAGGTTAACTTTTATTAGAGGAGAAAATGTGAATTTCTTGCATCCTAGTCTATGGTGTAAAATTCATACCTGGGTATTCTGTAGCTTAAACCTTTGCAACTCTCACACGTACATTTTATCAAACTAATAAGAAGCAAGACTTTCAAGTGTTACAGAGGCTTATAAATAACATCGACCTTTTCTGTTCCTTCAGCTTGGCAGTCCCACTCTCTAGAAGCATCCTCTTTTATTTTAGCTGTTTCTTCTGATGATCTCAAAATCATAGAAATTATTTCTAGATTCATCTATGTAGATATACTCTTGATATTCTGTTATGATAGGTGATACTTTAGCTCACATACCTGCCACTTGTTCTTTTCCATCTTCCTAACATAGCTAAACCACTATTTTTAATTGCTCTGACTACCTTTGTATCTTTAAATAATATATTCACACCTCTATTTCTTATTCTAACAAGTGTGGAAGGTATCTTTTCAACTCCCCGCTGTGAGGATGAGGAGTTTGTGGACTTGCTTTTCTCTTCAGTTGGCCCCTCTCCATCACCTCTCATCTCTTGTCATCTCAGCTTTTAATTTTACATTTTCAGACTTGATGCTGTGTCCTTTTTATACAGGTAGATTCTAAAAGTTAAAAATTAATAGCTGGGGTTTACATTACTATAACAAGTAAATATTGCTAATTTTCTGGCCAAGTGTTATACCACGATTACATTCCTTTTTTGACCAGTTGTATGTATTTTGTGTGTTGATGTTTTTATTTCTGTTTTCCTTAACATGGCCTGCCTTGTCACCATCTCTCAAGGAATATCGAATGTATGGCATTTTCCCTTTTCTGCATCCCTCCCACCTCCCTCTAAAGCCTGTCCTCCCATTCCAATTCAGACTGATCATTTTCTTGTCCTGATGTACAGCTGTCACCCTGGGATCTTTCTTCTCTTGATTCTCTTCCACTTTCTTGCTTTGTTCTCTTATTTTACTGTAGTATATCACCAAATAACCTCCTAAGTAAAATGTATGAGGTTAAAATATCTTTAGTCTTATATCGTATTTGATTGATAGTTTAACTGCATATAAAAAACTAGGTTCTAAATAACTTAAATATTTTTCCCTCAGAACTTTGAAGATATTGATAATTGCCTCTGATAATGTACTGCTTTTGATATATTTTCAGTGTGATTCTCATTTTTTGTTGGTTACTTTTGTTATTATAGTTGTAATTATTACTATTATTGTTGATATTATGAAAGCTTTTAGGGGCTTTCCTTTACCTTGATAAATTTCACAAAGAATTGCCTAGGTGTGATTTATCTCTTGTGCTGGGCACTTACTAGACCTTTTAAATCTGAAGACCTGTGTCTTTCAGTTCTAGGAAATTATTTCTGAAAATGTTCTTTCCTCTGTTTTCCCTGTTTTCTTTCTTTTTCTTTTCCAGAACTCTAGTTAGTCAAATTCCTTGTCCTGGAGTTCTATTTCCTGGGAGAGTTTAATCTTCCAAATTTAAATTTTTAAATTTCAGCAATGATTTAGCATTTTTTAAGCTTTCTTTTTTGTTTTGATTTTTTAATAGCATCATCTTATTGTTCCATGGATGCGATAACATCTCAAGTCTTTTTGAGAAGAGAATTGTTTTCTGTTTCTCATTTTAAGAACGTTTGTTTTCCCATTCTTTGCGTTATCTTTCCTGCTGGGTCATTTTTTTTTTTTTTAGCTCATATTTAAGGATAGGGCATAAAAATATCATTGAGAGTTCTTTGGGCCAATCATTTACCTGTTTGCTCTAAGATTCATCCTAGTGGCTGACTCTGCAAACTAGATTTCCAGACTGTCTTAGTGACTGGTTTCAGCCATAGAGAGGCACTGGCTGGAGGAGGGAAGAACCTAGACTGTTTCGTCTTTTCTCTTTCAGCTCCAGGTAAAGTTTGCCACAGTGCTGCATTTCCCTTCTGGTTTAGGCTCCTGGACATTGCTCCGACTGGTGGCCTTGGCACCAAGCCTCAGGGAACACCCCTTCTCCCATTATTCCTTCAGACCTACACATGGTAGTGGCTTCCTTTTACTAATTTGGGTGTTTTCTCACCATTCCCGCTTTCCTTTTTAACTTTACAACTTTGAAACTAGCTCCTTGTATTAAATTTTCTGTCTGTGCTACATGGAGTATCTTTTCTTGACTGGATTCTTACTGACAAATCTTTGGAGCTTATAGACCAACAAAATTTACCTATGGTGGCCGTTATGTTTGGAGACTCCTGATCACCAGGATGGGAAGTATTCTTCTGGGACCAATCCATCTTTGGAATAAAGTTATTTTATTATTATTTTGTCTGGGGAAAAACACTTGTCTGCAATTTTTCCTGCCTATAGTGAGAAAGGGGAACAGGACTCTTTATTTTCAGCATCATTCTTCAATCCAGGGTGCATATTAAATTTGTTTTCCTCATATATTATCCAGTATTTCTTTGCATTTATAGCGTGAGGTGTCTGCATTAGGTCAGTCCATCTTGTTGCTGGGACTAGCTAGAATTTCATTTTAGAAAGACCATAGTAGGAGTAGTGCAGAGGATATACTGATTGGGGTAATAACAGTGAGTAAAACTGAAAGCAGAAGGTAGTTTGCAGTCTAAGGTTCTAAGAGGTGATGAGATTATCCTGAGTGAAGAGCACTAGTCAGAAGGAAAGGAGAGGATAGGAAATGGGTTACAGGAAGATTGAGGAGGTTAGAGTTGGAAGGCACTAGAGTGTAAAGGGAGGCAACTTCAGTACTTGCCAGTTGTGTCATCTTGGATAAATCATATTGTCTCTGTGTGCCTGATGCCCTCATCTTCAAAACCGGGTGCTTGTGAAGGTTGCATGTAAAGTGCTTGGAAGTGTTCCCAGCACAGTAATAACGAACATTATGAGAAAGGGGATATCAGAAGACTTCAGGGTCAGAAGACTTCAGGGTCAGACTGGTTCAAATTCTGCCCTGGGCTTTCAGTAACCATAAGGACAAGTTTGTGTTGTTCACTAATCTGTAAAACGGAGGAAATACCTGCCATGCAAGGTTGTGGTAAATATTCAATCTATTATGTCGAGTTTATTTCACAGTGGGTGGAAGAAAGTAGGTGTTCAATAAATGGTCATTATTATTTAAACATTGATGTTAATCTTACATTCAGACATAATATACCAAGTGATTCAACAGTTTAAAGAATAATAACACACATACCCATGTTCTCTACCCAGTTTAAGAAATCAAATCCAAGCAGAAGCATCCTATATGCTCCCTAGTTGTATTTCCCTCCTTCCACCCACACAGAGGTTATAACTATCCTCAGTTTTCTTTAGGCTGTACACGACATGCATGAGTGCATAAACAATATATTGTTTAGTTTGCCTGTTTTTGAGCTTCATGTAAATGGAAAGATGCTGTTTGTATTCTTCTATGACTTGCCTTCTTTGCCCAAAATAGTGTTTTTGATATTCATGTATATTAATACTTAGCTGTAGTAGCTGTAGTCCATTTATTCTCAGGGCTGTGTAACAAACAGTCCCTTGTAAAATTATTCCACAACTTACTTACTCATTTTACTGTTGATTTACTGTTGATTACTCATTTTACTGTTTGGATTGTTTCTTTTCTTTCTTTCGTTCTTTCTTTTTTTTTGGTGCTATTAAGAAGAACTCTGCTAAGAGTTTGCTTATACATGTACCTGTACATGTATGTCCACACTCCACCTTGGTACTGGCCATCATTTCCTGAAGCGCTCCGCGGCATGTGGGATCTTCCTGGACCGGGGCTCGAACCCGTGTCCCCTGCATCGGCAGGCGGACTCTCAACCACTGCGCCACCAGGGAAGCCCCCAACTTACATATTTTATATTTCAATCCTAAGGGACCTGAAGACCACATAGACATCAAAATAGTTCTCCTTTTTGAACAATTATATACAAATCCTGGAGAATCACTCCCATACAAATATAGGCCTGATGAGGTTGCAGTTAATAAAATGGGAATGATTAGGATAGGAGTGGATTTGGAGGATAATTGGGAATTTGGTTTTGGGCATGGTACTTCGAGATGCCCATTGGGTTGAGTAGGCAGTTGGATATACTAGTCTGGTGTTTCTGGGAGATGTTCTGCTAGAGATATAAATTTGGGAATCATCAGGGTAGAAATTTTTTTAAACCTTGAGATGGAATAAGATCATCAAAGGAATGAAGGTAGCAAGAGAAGAAAAGAAGTCCTGGGGTAGCGTCTTGGGAACGGCAATGTTGAGGACTCAGAGGGAAAAGAAGCAGCCAGTGAGGTAGGAAACAGCCCTGGGGGTCATGGCGCTATGGAAACCAAGTGAAGAAAGAGCTTCAGAAAGCAAGTGACCACTGAGTCAGTGCTGCTGAGAGGTTATGTAAGATGAAGGTTGAGATATGACAAATCTGTCAATGTACAGAGTATTTGTGACCTTGATAAGAGCAGTTTTAGTGTTGGGACAAAGGCCTGACTGGAGTGGGTTAGGGGCTAGAGATACAAGAAATGAATTATGGATGAGTCTTTAGAGATTTCTGTAAAAGGTGGCCATTGAAAGGAGTAGTGGGGTCAAGAGAGGGTTTATTTTTAACATGAGAGAAATGGTAATGTGTTTTTATAGTGGTAGGAATGGTCCAGGAGAGAAGGGAAACATTTTAATGCTGGGGTGAGAAGACAGGGGATCTACTGCCCAAGCAGTGGGACTGCCTCATCCTTGCTAACAGAAAGAGCATATGCATATAGAATTGATTTTTTTCCAAGTGAGGAAATAAATAGGCAGGTGGATTGAGGGTACATGTCAGAGAGTGATATAATGATGTGCCACGGGATTTAAGCCAGGTAAGAAATAGAGGACAAGTGTTGGATGAGGGACAATGGATTGTGGGTCCCAGTGAGTTGAAGCTTTGTTGAAATTAAGGTCTTGGAGGGAGTGAACTAGAAAGATAGGAGTTTGTGATTGAAAAGTAGAATGCTTGAATTTAAATTATGGAGGTGGTGTTGTCATTGATAATGACCAGTCATAACACTGGTCACCGTGGGAAACAGCAACTAAGGTAGGGTGAAAATCCAGATCCTTGGAAGTGAGGAAGAAAACAAAAAGCAAAAGTTATTGGAAAGATTATTTTTGTGGATATTAACATCACCAAGAATTACTTAGAAGTAGAGGGGTGGAGAGAGCAAGCCAGGAATAAAGTCTTCCAGGAATAAGGTGGGAGGGAGGAATGACTCAAGAGTATACCAACAGTGTATGCAAGGGTACCCTTTTCACCGCATCCTCACGAACACCTGTTGTCTCTTGTCTTCTTGATGATAGTCATCCTAACAGGTACGAGGTGGTATCTCATTGTGGTTTTGATGATTAGTGATGTGAGCATCTTTTCATGTGTATGTTGGCCATTTGGATGTTCTCTTTGCAAAAATGTCTATTAGTTCTTCTGCCCATATTTTAATCAGATTGTTTCTTTTTTTGTTGTTATTAAGTTAACTGAGTTCTTTATATATTTTGGATATTACCTCATTATTTGATATATGTTTTACAAAATTTTTCTCCCATTCTGTAGGTCGTCTTTTCATTTGACTTTTTTTTTCTTGTGTGCAAAAGCTTTTCAGTTTGATGTAGTCCTATTTATTAATTTTTGCTTTTGTTGTTTGGGCTTTTGGTGTCATGTTAAAAAAAGATCATTGCCAAGATTAATATAGATGAGCTTCTTCCCTACCTTTCCTTTTAGAAGTTTTATGGTATTAGGTCTTATGTTTAAGTCTTTCATCCATTTCAAATTAATTTTTGTGAGTGGTGTAAGATAGAAGTCTGATTTCATTTTTCTTCAAACATTTCTCTAGTTTTCCCAGCACCATTTGTTGAAGAGACTATCCTGTCTCCATTGGATATTCTTGGTTCACTTGTGAAATATTAATTGATCATATATACTGGGATTTAATTCTGGGCTTTCTATTCTGTTCCATTGGCCAGTATGTCTATTTTTGTGCCAGTACGAAACTTTTTATTACTATGACTTTGTAGTATAGTTTGAAATCCAGAGGCATGATATGTTCAGCTTTATTCTTTTTTCTCAGGATTGTTGTGACTATTTAGAGTCTTCTGTGGTTCCACACAAATTTTAGGGTTGTTTCTTCTATTTATGTAAAGAATGTTTTTGGTATTTTGATGGGAATGGTGTTGAGTCTGTAGGTGGCTTTGAGTAGTATAGCCATTTTAACAGTGTTAATTCTTTCCATCCATGAACATGAATGTCTTTCCATTTGTTTTTGTCTTCAATTTCTTTCAGCAAAGTCTTGTAGTTTTCATTGTATAGCTCTTTCACTTCCTTGGTTAAGTTTACTCCTAAGTATTTTATTTTTTTGATGCTATTGTGAATGGGAAGGTTTCCTTATTTCTTTTTCAGATGCTTCATCATTAGTATAAAGGAATGAAACTGATTTCTGTATGTTGATTTTTTTATCCTGCCACTTTTTTTAGATTGATGATTAATTCCAACAGTTTTTTTGACTGACTCTTTGGGTAAATTAAAAAATTGTATGTATAAGATCATATCATCAGCAAATACTGATGACTTTACTTCTTTCTTTCTAATCTGGATGCCTTTTATTTCTTTGTCTTGCCTAATTGCTCTAGCTATGATTTTCAGTATTATGCTGAATAGGGGTGGTGAGAATGGGCTTCCTTGCCATGTTCCTGACTTTAGAGGAAACACTTTCAGTTTTTATCCATTGAGTATAATGTTATTGTTGGGTTCATGATACATGACCCTTATTATGTTGGGGTATGTTCCTTATATACACAATATGTTAAGGGTTTTTATCATGAAAGATGTTGTATTTTGTCACATGCTTTTTCTGCATCTGTTGAGATGATCATGTGATTTTTAACTTTCATTTTATTGACGTGATGTATTACATTTACTGATTTACATATGTTGAACCATTCTGGCAACCTAGGGATAAATCCTACTTGGTCACGTGCAGAATCCTTTTGATGTGTTCTTGAATTTGATTTGCTAACATTTTATGGAGAATTTTTACATCTATATTTGTCAGGGATATTGGTCTACAGCTTTCTTTTTTCTGGTATTTTGATATGGTATTGGTATCAATGTAATGCTGGCTTCATAGAATGAGTTTAGAAGTGTTCCCTCCTCCTTGATATTTTGGAAGAGTTTGAGGAGGGTTAGTGTTAATTTTTCATTAAATGTTTGGTAGATTTCACCAGTAAAGCCATCTGGTCCTGGAGTTTTCTGTGTTGAGTGTTTTAAAATTACTGATTCAATCTCTTTATTCATTACTCGTCTCTTCAGATTTTCTATTTCTTTCTAATTCAGTCTTGGTAGGTTGTGCATTTCTAGATATGTATCCATTTCTTCTAAGTTATGTAATTTGTTGTCATAAAATTGTTTACAGTAGTCTCTTACAATTCTATGTATTTTGGTAGTATCAACTGTGTCTCCTCTCTCATTTCTAATTTTATTTATTTGACTCTTGTCTCTTTTTTTTCTTAGTTAGTCTAACTAAAGGTTTGTCAATTTTGTTTATCTTTTCAAAGAACCAGCTCTTAGTTTTGTTGATTCTTTCAGTTGTTTTTCAGGTCTATATTTTATTTTCACTATGATCTTTCTTATTTTCCTCCTTCTGCTGACTTTGGATTTAATTTGTTCTACTTTTTCTATTTCCTTGATGTGTAAAGTTAGGTTGTTTATTTGAGATCTAACTTCTTAATATATGCATTTATTGCCATAACCTTTCTTCTCAGAACTGCTTTTGCTGCATCCCACTATACTTAATATGTTATATTTCCATTTTCATTTGTTTCAAGGTAATTTTTTATTCCCTTTGGATTTCTTTCTTGACCCAAATGCTGTTTACAAGTGTGTTGTTTAGTTTCTACATATTTGCTGATCTCCTTACTTTCTTCTTGTAATTGATTCTAGTTTCATACCACTGTGGTCAGAGAAGAGATTTGGTATAATTTCAATCTTTGTAAATTTGCTAAGATTTGTTTTGTGGGCTATCATATGATCTATCCTGGATGAATGTTCCCTATGCACTTGGGAAGAATGTATTCTGCTGCTGTTAGATGGAATATCCTATATACGTCTATTAAGACAGTTTGTTATAAAGTGTGGTTCAATCCCAATGTTTCCTTGTTGACTTTCTGTCTGGACAATCTCTCCATTGCTGATAGTGGGATATTGAAGTCCCCTATAATTACTGTTTTGTTATCTATTTCTCCCTTAAGATTTGTTATTATTTGCTTACTATATTTTGGTGCTTGGGTGTTGTGACCATATATAAGATTGTTATATCTTCTTGACGTACTGACCCCTTTATCATTATATAATGACCTCTTTGTCTCTTGTTACCCTTTTTTGGCTTGCAGTCTATTTGTCTGATATAAATATGGCTACACCTGCCTTCTTTTGGATTCCATTTGCTTGTAATATCATCTTATGTCCTTTCACTTTGAGCCTATGTGTGTCTTTTAGAGCTGAAATGAGCCTCTTGTAGGCAGCATATAGTTGGGTCTTGTTTTTTTAATCCATCCAGCCACTCTGTCCTTTTGATTGGTGAGTTCAGTCCATTTACAGTTGAGTGATTATTAATATGTAAGGATTTACTACTGCTATTTTATCTTTTGCCTTCTGGTTATTTTGTCTTTCCATTGTTTCTTTTTCCTTTTGTTTCTCTCTACCTTTAAGTTGGTGGTTTCCCGTGGTGATTTGCTCAGTCTCCCCTTTTTAATGTTTTGTGTCTCTTCTCTACCTTTATGCTTTGTAATTACCATCAGGTTTACATAAAACATTTTCTAGATAAAATAGTCTTTTTTCTGCTGATAGTAATTTATCTTCATTTGTCTATAAAAGTTTCATCCTTTTACTCTTTCCCTTTTGTATTTTTGATGTCACAAATTATCTTTTTATGTTATGATTTTGTTATTGAATTGCAGTAGCTATACATATTTTAATGTTCTTTTCCTTTAACCTTTGTGCTGTAGTTAAGAGTTTAATATACTATTCTAAAAAAGAGTTACAGTTTTCTAATTCTGACTATCTACTTATCACATTGATCAGAGTTTTGTGTACTTTTTGTTTCAGATTGAAGATCTCCTTTCAACATTTCTTGTTAGGCAGGTCTAATAGTGGTGAACCCTCTCACTTTTGTTTGATGGGAAAGTCTTTATTTCTCCTTCATATGTGAATAATAACTCTGCTGGATTGAGTATTCTTGGCTGACGGTTTTTATCTTTCAATACTTTGAATATGTCCTTCCACTCTCTCCTAGCCTGTAGAGTTTCTGCTAGAAATCTGCTGATAGCCTATGGGGGTCACTTGTAGGTTACTGTCTTCTCCCCCAGGCTGCCTTTAAAATTCTTTATCATTGACTTTTGATAGTTTTAATATAATGTGTCTTAGAGAAGTTCTTTTGCATTGAGATAAAAAGTTTTCTAATAGTATCATGGACTCGTATATTCAGTTCCTTCCCCAGGTTTGGGAAGTTCTCAGCTATTATTTCTTTAAATACACTCTCTGCTGCTTTCTCCCTCTCTCCCTCTTCTGGAATACCCATTATTCTTATTTTGGATTTTCTAATGGAATCAGATAGTTCTTGTAGAATTTCTTCACTTTTTAAAAATCTTAGCTCAGTCTCCTCTTCCATCTGAATCATTTCTAGATTCTATCGTCCAGCTCGCTAACTCTCTCTTCCATCTGATCTGATTATTTCCAATGTGTTCTAATGCATTCTTCATCTATCTCATCTGTTGAGTCCTTCAGCTCCAGAATTTCTGTTTGGTTCTTTTTTAGAGTTTCAATATCTTTGGTAAAGTACTCCTTTTCTTCATTAATTTTATTCCTGAGATCATTGTATTAGCTTTATGAGTTTTCCCATAGCTCACGGAATTTTGTCATAACAGCTCTTTTGAGTTCTCTTATCAGTTATATCGTGATATTCTGTCTTTGGGTTTGGTTGCTGGATAATTGTCATTTTTTGTGTGTGGAACCAATTACTATGCTGCTTGATGAGTTTTTCCTTTGCTGCTACATTTGAAGTAGTGAAAGCCTTTCTTATTCAGGTAAAGCTTTATTTTGATTCTAACAGTTCAACAGGCTGCTGGCACTTAGGAGCCTTCCTTTTGTTTTCCAGAAGGTGGCGCCGTCCACAAGTTTTTGGTTTCTCTTAGAGGAGCTGATGAAGCTAAGGTCAGAACATGGTAAAAAGAAAGTCTGGGGGCAGAGTGAGGGGAGGTGTGTACTTAGCATTTGGAGCTTTGGTGCGGGAGGGGGGTCCATGTCTGGTAAGGGATCCTCAGGTGGGGGCGTGTCCCAGAGGTCTGGGCCAGCATCGGGGGAGACAGCAGGAGAGCTTCCCTTCAGATCTCTTTGCCTACTTCCCTTTCCTTTCCCTCACCCATCACCAAGTCTCTCCTCAGGGAGAGCAGGTCCCTCCAGCTGCAGGACACACGGCAGGACAGAGCCCCACTCATTGCCTTTACCCTCACCTCCTCTGCCAGAAAGGTCCTGCTGTCCCACTCCGTGCCTGACCCAGCACCACATCTGCTGCCACTCCCCTTACTTTGCAGCCTCTGAGGTCCAGTCTGCCCACTTGTGGGGGCACAGATGGATGGATCTCTCAGGTGACCTGGTATTGACAACAGATTTTTGGGTCTTAATTTTAAAATTCTGAGCTAATTTTAATCCCTCTGCAGCTCTGAATACCAAGCTTAAACCTACTTTTATCTTATAATGGGTCAGAATCTTAAATGAAGCCCTCAAAATCAGTGGAAGGAGCTCCTTCCCTACTGCATATCAAGTAAATTTGGATTAGCTTCTTGATTTATTCAATACATATTGAAAGCCAGGCTGCCCCTAAGAGTAGAAGGAAAACCTGTTCAGAGCAGCTGCTTGAGGGCCTGAGTGTTTCTGTAGGGCCTTTGGCTGTTGGCAGCATTGAGGTAAGGGTCCTGTCAGGTGGGAGAATCTTAATTGTATAAGATGCCACACACATTTGTGTAATTGGGGCATGTGTAATTATATATGATGGAGATCACTAGTTTGTGGCCTAAATAGAAAATACTTACAGACATCTAGATGTGTTTGGTTCTTTTTAAAAATTTAATTCATTTATTTATTTTTGGCTGCGTGGGGTCTTTGTTGCTGTGCGCGGGCTTTTCTCTACTTGCAGCGAGCGGGGGCTACCCTTCGTTGTGGTGCGCGTGCCCCTCGTTGCAGTGGTTCTCTTGCTGTAGAGCACAGGCTCTAGGCGTGCAGGCTCAGTAGTTGTGGCTCGTGGGCTCTAGAGCACAGGCTCAGTAGTTGTGGTGCACGGGCTTCGTTGCTCCACGGCATGTGGGATTTTCCCGGACCAGGGCTCAAACCTGTGTCCCCTGCATTGGCAGGCAGATTCTTAACCACTGCACCACCAGGGAAGTCCCGATGTGTTTGGTTCTTGAGTCAAATTCATTAAGACCACATTGTCACTTGAGGAAGAAGTGGTTTCAGCACTCAGGTGTTCCAGCCCTGACTCCCTGGTGTCCTGTAAAGTCAGTCTGTCAACATTAGCACTGCAAATTTAACATAGTCTTTACATGGAAGTCCTGCTTCTCCTGTCATTTGTAGTACAAACAGGTCTTCTGTCTTTCAGCCTTCTCATTCTGGCAAAATAGAAACCCGTGATCCCTCTTCTAATCTAATCTGTTTGTCACAAACACATCTTATGTTAATCAGTCTCTTTCATTACTGCAATGTTTCATCTTCACATTGGGATTGCATTCCCAATGTCACTTTAGTGTGTAAAATATATGCTGAAGTTCTAAGATTTGCATACATGATGAGACACTTGTGAATGTTTAGTGAAAAGTACCGTTATCTTGATGCCACCATCTCTGTATCAGGAAATTCGAATAATCACCTTTGATTTAAGTCCTTGAAGAATTGCTTAAAGGACTGTTTTGATGCTTGAAACTTATGCTAGTTTAAAATTTAGGTTCACTTCTATTTACTCAATATAGTTTTGTTTTAAAAGGAAGATATTTTACTTCTTTTCATGAGTTGGTAGAAAGTGTAACTATCGATATTTTATTTGAGTTTGAGCTTCAAGAATTTGTGTGTGTGTGTGTGTGTGTGTGTGTGTGTGCATTGTATAGCTGCCAGATTCTTGGTTAATAATTAAGTCTAGATAAAATTCCTAATATGTACTATGGATAAAGGAAATAAAATTTGTATAATCCTTCATTATTCTTCTAGTTATTTAGTATTATGTAGATATAGCTTACATATCTGCTTTTCAAACCAGGAGAAAAGTGTGGGTGTCCTACTGGACCAGCAGTAAAGTTTTCTATAGTAATGAAAAATTGTCCACACTTTGAAATCCATTGCTTATGAGCCATCTGACTTTCATTTATGCAGTATTTTCTCAAGATACTACAATATTTTATATTTATCTAAACTCATTTAAAATCTATATTTACAGTATTTTTCTTCCTCTCTGTAGTGTATACAGATGAAGACATTTATTACAGCCTTCAATTTATTTGCTGTTTACTTAATAGCCAGGTTCACTTAATGTGACCCTTATTAGATAAAAAGGAAATAGAGTATCAGTAGATTTCTTTCATCAATAGGATGCAATTACCTGAGTGATTATTTAATGAAAGGATAATGTCAGAAGAATTGTATTGGAGGAGCTATTTTAAGACCAAAGGACAGTTTTATGCAAAAGTTCACACAGAAGGTAGGGTTATCATTAACATGGGCTTAACAGTGAGTAGCAGCCAATTTTCTTCTCTTTTCTCTTATTTCATGCTTTAGCAATCAACACAAATGATATGGATGATAAATGTACTTCATCAAACAAGGAATGTTAAGTTTAGAGAATGCTTCAGTTTGTTACTTTTTAGGAACTTTGCAGAAATACAGCAGTCACCCAGAATAAAGCTGAGACCCACTTTCCGTTCAGTATGAGCCCTGCCCAAGGTGAGAACATCCACACACCTGACACATCGTTTGGACAGTTCTATTGAAATGCACGGAAATGGTTTTATTTCCTTGATCTAGACATTCATAAAATAAAAACTATTGTGCTATAATATAAAATGTGTTTTTTATATTTGTAATAAAATAGGTTAATTTAGAATTTTTTCCATTTTCTCTAAAACTTAGAGTGAGAATTTATGAACTGCCAAAAGCAAGAACAATTACAGTCTTCGTGGTGATTATTGCTGAAGCCTTTGTTTGGCATTGGTTCTGGAGGGGTGTTATCTCTTTTATTTCAAAATGCCAGATTTAAGACACATCAGTAAAGAACTGTATTCACTTGAATGTGAAAAGAAAGCCCTTGGTGGGTTTCCTCAGCTGGAAATCTGTACGTTATATTCTTCTTCTTCTTAAGAAATTCTGAGAAGTGATGCACATATAATAAAACCAACCTCAAATTCAGCAAATCTTTTCAGAAACCAGTTGGCAAAGTCAAAATGATTAACTGCTTACCTTTCAACCCAAGAAAAGACCAATGCCTCTGAGTTTTAGAAGTTTTTAAAACTTCCAAATTGTTTAATGAAATTCAAATTTTTTCTTTTAGTCATGTTACCTTAAAGACAGTCATTCTACTTTCTAGAAATTTTCCCTTAAAAATTAAAAAATGTAATTTTTAAGTAAGTGTCCAGTTCTCCTCCGCTGTCTCCTTCAGTGGCACATCCAATCACCGTTTGTTAGCCAAGTGTCTCAGTTATTTATTGTTAGGTAATAAACCATTTCCAAATTTGGTGGCCTAAGCAACACAATTTATTATTTCTCACAGTTTCATGGGCCAGGGCTCAGTTGGGTGGTTCTCTGCATAAGGTCTGTTATACATATGCATTTAGCTGAAAGCTTGGTCGGGGGGATATCTAAGGTGCCCTCTCCTTCTACAGGGCCAAGCTCCATTTAGGGCTCTGGTCTGGGCTTCCTTACATCCAAATGGCTGAGCTCTAGGAGAAGAGTGTGTAAGTTGAAATCCCCTTCAGGCCTGGGCTTCGAAGCCCCAGAACATCACTTCCACTGTTTTCTATTGGACAAGTCAAGTCACAGAACCACTCCAGATTCAAGGGAGGGAAGACAGATTTCCTTTGTTGATGAGAGGAGAGGCATACATGTACACGAACAGAAGGCGTTAATGGCTGCTTTCATTAACACTATCTGTTACCCTAGAGTGGTAATATTTGTTTATTTCTCAGATGGCAAACATTTATTGAGCCCTGGGAAACAAAATGGAGATGGAGTCCATAAATTGACACGGTTCCTATCTTTGTGATAATTATAGTGTTGTAGAAAAGATCGACAATTAAACAAGTACACAGCACCTGTGTTTTTGGCAACATGGCAGATTAAATAACCCAGACAGAACATAAAATATGCAGAATAAACTTTGACAAATTTTTGAATGCATAGCCAGGAAATTTCCAGTGACACAAATAAAGAGGATAAAATTTAAAGCACATTAAGTGTGTAAAGTGATGCTACAGTGGTTTATAAAGACATCCAACAGGATATAAGCTTTAAAGGCTAGAGGCCAGGGTTTGAAGGTGTCCAGGGAGAGGAAGGGTAGAGAATGGAAACAGACTGCTGCATCTTTCATGTAAAGGGTCTAAAATTTCTACCTGAACAACCTAGTGAAATTTTGAAACACTAAACCTGGGCAACCAATGGGCATGGAGCCAATAATTTGTAAGAAAACCAAAGCTGAAAAATTAACACAAAACTATTATATCTGTAAAATCCTTGGGATATCAGGCAGAAATTAACACAAATCTTCTCCGTACGGGCACCTCACGTTTATAGGGCACAGAGTGCCCACAGAAAAAAAGTAACCCCAAAAGTTGAGCTAACAATAAAACATTAGTCACCATAGATGGTAGTTTCCTAAGGCTGCTCACCAACATTTCTGGGTGTTTCCCGTTATGTATTCAGTATTAATGCATTTCCCCATTCCCTTGAATGCCATGTGAATGGCACGACTGGCTAACAAATTGTGAGTGGAGATTACATGTGTCATTTCTTGCTGGGAGCATTTCAGAGTGTGTGTGCTATTATTTGTAATACTCTCATTCTACCTTGGTGATTGATTGTGAAAGCATATATGTTGATAATGAAGATGCAACTCTGAGCCCTCATACTGAGGACACTGTCTTAGTAACTTGAACCTGAGGCCTGATAGATATGCATCTTAAAATCATTTAAATTTGGAGATTATATGCTTCCATGGCATAACTGAGCATATCATAATTAATAAAGTGTACAAGGAAATTAATTAAAAAACAATTCAAAATATAGTACTTAAAGAACTTTAAATAAGGGATAACCTGAAAGTCAAACAAGTGTAATGTTGATTACTTTATTTTAAAACTCTATTTTTAAATAATTATAAATGTAAAAGAAGGAAAAGGCATTATAACCAAAGAAAAAGACAATGCAAAAAACAGAGATTTAAAAAGTAGCCAGTGGGATTTCTAGAAATGCAAAAATGTAGTTATTTAAATTGAAAATTCAGGCATTCAAACGAAATCACCAGGCATGTTGGGAAACAAGATCAAGTGAGTGATAACTAAAAGTAATGTCAGACAGTAAAAATAAAACCATAAGTGATTGAGACATTGAACTTATTAGGTAAAGATTTTACAATAACCATGGTCAATTTCCTGTCACTGTGGAGGGATGGCCATTTCTCAAGACAGCTGCAAGTTCTCCAGACAGGAGCAGAGATAGCCCTACCACAAGAAGCAGAAATGTGACTTGGAGTGACCATCAACCAGCACAAAGACCAGCCTGCATGGCATACTGACAGTGTGGAAGCAGGCAGCAAGAAGTAGCATCCTCTAAGGCATGTACTCACCAACTTAGAGTCACCAGTGTGGTCTGTAGGGGTTCCAGTAGTGAGCTATATTAAGATCCTGGTGAAGAGTGCTATGCTCAGATGGTACTGCAGTACCCAACAAAGAGTCTTCTTCTTAAGCTCAATTAAACATTCAGACTCACAGAATTACCAAAGGCTACTCTTAGAACATAATTACTTAGAAAAATATAGGACAAGAAGCACAGCCTGCCTGGGAAGGCAATCTGCTTTACTCAGACTACTCATTCAAGTGTTAACCTCGTCTGGAAACACCTTCACAAATACCCTGCAAAACAATGTTTAACTGGGCACCCCATGGCCCAGTCGAGTTGACACATAAAATTAACCATCACATCATCCTTGAACAGAGAGAGTAAGTGATAAAATTTGGGAGCTGACCACATAACGAACCCTATGTCTGGTTCTATCCAGGGGAACCTCTTAAGCTAATTATAGAGCAGAGTGGGGTGAGAATGGGGCATGCACACCCGAATGTCAGACCACAGACAATGCTGTTGAGGAATTAATACAGGCAAGTCATGTGAGAAGGTTGGGGGAAATCTGGTTGGGAGCTACTGGAGGATGTAACTTTTCTGGCTATAACCCAAGCCCCTTAGATATACTAAAAAAATCAGATTTTGAATAGAGGGACAAACCACATGGTATAATTTTGGCCATGCTGTTAAAACAATGCCAGAAGCATAGAAATGAAATGACTGAATCATGATTTTGGAAACAGAATACTGTATGATCAACCTAAAGTTGGAAAGATTTTTCTAAGATGAATATCGTGTATCCCTTGTTTAAGTCATAGTACCTTAGATTCCTTATACATTTTGTGGGCCACGTTGTATTATTAGAACTCCATATTTATAGTTACTTCACAGAATCTCTTATAAATTTTTCTTACTTTGAATGCAGCTGCACACATCTTTATATATTTTTTCATCTTAACTGAATTGCTTCAGCACTGTAGAGAAATATTGATTTTCAAGTCCTATTAAATGTCTATTATTGCTTAGTAGGAAACGCTCCCTCATCCTTGCCTTGGTTGATGAATATCTGCTCTCTTGCTTTCGCTCCTTGTGATTTACTTCTCTCTCAGTGCAGCAGGAGGTACATAATTAACACTTCATACGATAAAGAACTTTGCTCCCCCAGAGTTCAGGAGAATCTTACTTGGTGCCAGTGAAGTTCTGAGTGATTTTCTGCTCCTATTTTCTGAGGGAACGGGGAACTTGAAGAGATTGTAAATCTTAAATCCAGTGTCCTTTGAGTGACCTTGCAGGTCTCTCCTGTTCCCAAGCCCATTGGTGGTACAGTGTGTACAGCAGAAAGGCGCCAGCTGGGGCGTCCACTGGTCAGAGCTGGGGGCCTTGGCACCGAGCAGGATCATCCAGGAGGAAGGGGACGCTTCTAATCCATCCACCCAGGAAGGCCACCCTGTGTGCTTTCAAGAGTCTTGTACATTCTGGCCCCGTCGTTTAAATTTAATATATTTTTTCAACTAGCTAGTTAAATGTCATAGTAATAAAACCATGGACTTTAGAGGGAAAACCATACATGTTTGAATTTTGGTTTTACCATTAATCACCAATTTGATTTTTGTTAAGTTAGGGTAGCTGCATGAGCCCCTGTTTTCACATCAGTTTTTTCTTTTTAAATTACGAAAGTTATTCATACTCATGGAAAATGAATAAACACACCAAAAAAAAGGGGTGATATCTCAGAATTCCACTGCAGAGGGGACTTGGTGTGACTACCTTCAAAGTTTTTTCTCTGCCTACACATGAAAATTAAAATTAGAATCAGAGTTTATATGTATTTACTTGCTTAAATTACAAATATTTTAATTCAACTTTATTTTCTTGACTGCATCTTAGGAATGTACCGGATTTATTTCACTAATCAGCTATTGCTTTACATAGATGCATATTTATGCACATTCATGACTTTTTCCTGCTAAAGATAGTTTTCCAAATGCCTTTTTCAAATTTATGTCTACAACTGTCATATATGAATAGTATATAAGAAATGTCTATTGCTATATATTATCATCCTTTCAAGAATGTATGCCTTTTTGATAGATAAAAATTATATATTTTTTGGTTGCTATAATTTGCTTTTCATTGAATAACGTAGGATTGAGCTTGTTTTTTATTTGTTTACTTGCATTTGTATTTATTACTTTGTGAATTTCATGATTCTGACTTTTCCCTACGTTTCTATTCTTAAAACATATTTTTCTTCTTGGTTTGTAAGAGCTCTTTATATATTTTTTACAAAGTTAACCTTTTCTATGTCCTGTCTGTGTTTCAGGGGATTCCACACCAAAGATTAGAGGAGACTGCCTTCTCTTAGTTTATTCATTGAGTCTCTGTAACAGCCAGAGAGAATTCAAGAGGGTGACATTAGTCAGAAGAGGTTTTGTTTTGTTTTGTTTTGTTTTTAAGTCCCCTTTACTTTCTGGACAAATAGTATTTATGATTGAGTACAATCTGCAGTGGTTCTACAGCTTTCTGTTGGCAAGGTATATTTCTTTGATCTGTTTCCTAGATCCATTGTATCTTAGGAGATGAGGACAAAGATGAGGCTGGTCAGTTGTTAAACCTTTGTCGACACAATCTAGTCACTACATTTTCCCTGGATGAAGGACGCACCTCCCTCTTTAGTTTGTGGGATGATTGTCAGCGATGGCATCCAATTACAGCTTTTCCATTCTTGACTGGGTAGAAAGTTGCACTTCCTTTACACTCCAGCAGAAACACAGCAGAGCCAGCATGAGAACATTTTCTGATACAGAGCAAGCTCTAATTATTTTTACCTCATACTTCTGTTTTTTCTGTTGATTATAACTTCTATATGAGTCTGTTGGTACAGCAGTCCTCTGATGTCAGTTTCCAAGTTTTTTCCTGGAGGAAGGAAGGACAAATTTTTCTTATGGTAAATGGCCAAAACTTTTCATGCTAAGGCAAGATTTCTTTTGGTTCTCTGGCACAGTAAGTTGCAAATAAAATTTTTCAGTATATAATTTGCCTTTTAATTTTGTTTACAGTGTATTTTTCCAAAACTCTACTGTTAATATTTTCAAACATCCAGAAGCACTGAACTAACACAATGAATACTTGTATAGTCTCTACCTGTCTTCACAACTGTGAACAATTTTCCCTATTTATTTGGTGTGTTCTCTATATATTTCCCTAAACCATTGGCAAATGAATTTCAGAAATCATAATACATCACCCCTAAATACTTCCAAATGTATCTGTAAAAATATTGAATTATATAAATAAAGCGTATATATATATATATAAAACCATATACCATTTGCTACACTTAATAAAATTAACAACAATTTTATATCACCTAATATCCAGTTCAAATATGATGTATTTTTGACATTCAAATTTTTAAATCATCAAAACTATCAATCTTTTCCTTTGAGCTTTTTTCTTTGATAATATGCTTTAAAATAAGTTCTCTATTTCAAAAATATTGTATTATACTTATCTGTATTCTTGCCCTTGTATTTTTTTTTCCATTTGAATTTCTAATCTATTTAGGATTCATTTAGATGAATTTGGTTCTAAGGGAAAAAATCAAATTTAATTTTTCCACACTGTTAGATGATTATCTCAGCATGATTGATCAATCATATTTCCCCCACTGATTAAAAATGACACCTTTATACTCTACAGGAATCCACTGTGTATTTGGTCATTTCACTGCTCTGTTTATTCCTGTGCCAGTGATGCCTACTTACAATGACTATAGCTTTTCCTGAGTTTTAATATTAGATATCCATATGCTCATTCCAGAAATCTCAGTTACTTCTATCTACACCCCCTCATGGCCTCCAATCTGGTTTTGTCATCCTTGTACTTAGTGACTAGACTTCCTTGAATACAAAATGTCAGTAAGAAACCACACTGCACAAAATGTTAGAGGCACCCCATTTATTGTGATAACTACAATTACCCATGCAGATTTCAAAAATGCCACCTAGGGGTCCATTTGTGATAAGTTAGTTTAAGCATCATTTCATTAAGAAATGTCTTGAGACTAGGTAAGCACTCCTGTTATACATGCCAGAGCACATCTGAACTCTCTTCAAAAAATACTTGTCTTGTTCATCAGCACCTATTACATACAGTGCCTGCCACTTGGTTCATGATTAATAAACATTTGTTAAACGGCTTAATGAATAGAATGGCCAGATATAAATTGTACTGGAAAAATAACAACGGCAGCACAAGCCTATACTATCCAAGAATAAGAAATGTGTGAGTAAAAATTATTACTAAAAAGAATAAGACAAAGTGAAATAAATAGTTTATGGCTGAAAATATGAAATATTATAAATTAGACACCACTATCATTGGATCTAAATGATTTGTTGGTTTAATGCAATTTGAATCTAATTTTAACCATGATTCAATATTTCTAAAGGTCTTTGGAAAATAAACAGATGAGACTAGCTAAGGCAATATTAAAAATTAAAACAATAAGATGGTAGTACAAGAACCAGCAGACAAGCTACTGTAACGAAGCAGACCTAAAAGAATCCTGGTTTGTATAAGTACTGTGCATAAAACAAAAGATGAAGAGAGAGGCTATTCAGTACAGGGATTTGGAAAAACTGGCCAAGTATTTGGACTAAAAAAAGACAGATACTCATTTCTACCATACACTGAAATAATTTTGATATGGAATAAAGAACTAAGTGTAAAAAGAATAAATAAATATTTTATTTACAATCTACCTCTTGCCTTCTGATGAAGTGGATGCAAAAGAGAGATAGTTGGGTAATGGCTGAATTTGATGAAAAGCATTCAACAGGAAATAAAATCGCCATATGTATGAAGAGAGGCAATGAGTGTGTGTGTGTGTGTGTGTGTGAGAGAGAGAGAGAGACAGAGAGACACACAGAGAGACAGAGCGACAGAGAGAGAGAGAGAGAGACAGAGAGAGCAAAGGAGATACCAGGGCAAATAGAACTATGAAGCTGAGGATGAGAAATCACTAAGTCACTGAAATATTAAAGAGAATTTATTTTCAGAGAAGTTTTTTTGTTTATCTGAATATGTGAACTGATTCATTTCTCTCTTCCTCTATATCTGCGTGCTCCCACCCCAGCACACACACACTCTCGTCCAATCTCATTGTCACTCACCTGAACACCATCACCTCCTGCCAGGTCCCCCACATCCTTTCAAGCGTGAGGGATCCAGACATCCCGTGTCCTCACGTAACTGCTGTGGAAGGAACTGGACCAGCTTCCCATTGCTCTTAAATGGCCTCCAAAGTCCCCCCAAGGTCTCCAAACTCAGCTCGTGCCGCTCTCCTCCTTACTCTATGTGCTCCGCCATATCTGAAGAGTTCTCTGTCCCTCAAAAGTGCATCCTTTCCCCTACTTTAGTGCCTTCACCACATACTCTCTTCCATGTGGAACACTCTCCCCCAGCCAATGCCTCCTCTTCAGCCTCAGATTTAACTCCGAGTTTTCCCTGGACTTTCAGCAGCATCATGTCCCTACACTTCATGCTCCCCGGACCTGCTGTCTTTTCAAGTGAAGGGGAATTGGGTTTCTTTACAAGTGTTCTGAATAAGCTGATGTAAGCCCTCAAATTTGCCCAAAGAGATCAGAGTCGGTTGCTTTACTCTGCACCTATTTGGAGTCATTTTACGTGCCCATAAGTTTTGTGACTCAGTGACTCATTCAGCTGCTTCATAATTCACTCACAGCACATCTGCTCAAAGGTTTCAACAGCATCGTCACTCCAGGTGTCCCACCTAGCAACCATTAATCAATGCTTGATTAAAATATGACCTTTTTCATTTTTTAAAATAGTGGTATTTCAAAAAAAACCCCTATAGCACACAGCTTCACATGGCCTTTCATTGTTTTTGGTTCACAATCTATAAACCGTTATATGAATTTCTGGAAATACACTTCCAAAGCACATGAGTATCTTGAATTATTTAAAAATTATTATCGAAGTAATATTTTAATTGACTTAACAAGGTGCCAAGATAACAAAGAGTATCTTATAAATGTTATATTTTCCTTAGAAAATCAGAACTTACTTGGCTGTAGGGTGACCAAACATCTTGGTTTTCCCGGGACTAAGATTTTGCTAGGATCTTGGATTTAAATGCTACAGTCAGGGTAGTTGTCCCATGTCCTCCACTATTGTTTCATTTTTCCACCTGCCAGGCATTGTCTTGATGGAACCAGTTTAAGTCAGTGCAGACCAAAGCAGAGATGAAATCCACCCATCCTGTGGGACCTGGACTCTGTTTACGTGCTGGGGATTCGCTCCAGACATCTGTGTAGCATGTGTCACAGCAATGTTCATTTCTCCCCTGCCCTATTTATCTAATGATTGTATTAGATTCTAATTTGATTCTAACCTTTATGACCAGACTCAAATTTTGGTTTAAGTGGTTAACAATCCAGTTCCATGTTGGGAGTAGATTAAAACTGTTAATATCACTTAGCTTGTCTGGGCCCGCAAATCCTATGTAATTCCTGCCAATAATTCTGACAATCAAAAGTCTATACCTCCTCTCTGGCTCTCTCCACTACCAGCTGTGAACTATGGTCTTGCTATGACTACATCAATCCTAGGAGCCACGTAAGTATTTATATGTGTTTCCTCAATTAATAGGGACAATTATTTTTCCTTGAATTTCTTCTTCTACCCAATTTGCCTAATTGAATCTCTTCCTCCACCTCAGTGGTTCTCAAACAGTAATGCACAAGAATCTTATGCTTTACTCTACTTATGCAAAGCTTTAGTGCAGAAGAATCTCCAGGAGAGCTTTTAACACACAGTTCTCTGGGCTCTATCCCCAGAGATTCTGATTCAATAGGTCATGGAAGGGTCCACGTATTTGTGTTTCTAAGAAGCTCACAGGTAAATCTGATGCTCTTGAATCAAGTACTGTCCAGAGGGGGCACCTGTCTGGTACCCAGTTGCTTTTCTTCCAAACCTCTATCAAGCTCAGTTCTAACTTTCTCTCCTTCTTATCAGTTCATTTTGGCCACCGAGGTGCTTGCACACCAAATGACTCAGACAAAGCTGCTGGCAGACAGGCTGGAGTGACCGGCATCCCTGCTGACAGTGCCTTTAGCATATCCGTTTACCTCAGAAATCACAGAGCCTATTTCAACTTTTACTTCACTGTCTTAAGAGGGGTGCACGTTTATCAGATTAAGTCAGCAGCTGAAATAAGATTTAAATTCATTTAATGTTCCTGTTTCCTCAATGTATATTTACTGGATCTAACAATGTGAAGTAGGATCAAAATATAAAAATTTGCCCCAAGTAGGTTCTGGCTCTGAGGCACAGTCTAGAATGTCTTAGTGGATTGAGTGTGAATTTAATAAAATGGATAGTAAATAAGTCTCCTGAAGTATTTTCGTTTCCCCTCTCAATTTGAATTGTCAGAGTATGTATAAGATAAAGAAAAAACAGCATAAAGCTAACATTATGGAATGGAGGCATGTATTATTTAAAAATATCGTATTATATTATTGGTTATATTGTCAGCTGTGGGGAATTTTAGCCAGGATCTTGTTAGCAGTGAAACATAGGAAACAGCTATGAAGCTTGCTGAGGTAGCATTTCTCGTGTTTTTCTTCCTGAGAACAGATTAATAGGGACTTTGATGACTTGGGACTTTTCTTTCATGGTTCACAGAGTGAGAAATGCATATATAGAATAGCTGAAAAAAAAAGATTTAAAATTAGAGAAAGAGGTGATTTATTCACTGATTCATATTTACGATGGAAAAGAAGCAAAAACTCCTAAATAGCTCTTTGGTCGAAGAGGAAATAAAAAAATATAATCATCACTTACTGAGAAAATGAAGTTAATGAAAAGACTGTATAAAAATTTATCTGATTTGGTCTGATAAATCAGATTTGGTCCGAACCCTAAAATAACTGTTTTTTTTTTGTTTTTTGTATTTTAGACTTTTTTTACAGAGTAGTTTTAGATTCACAGCAGCATTGAGAAGATAGATTTCCCATATACCCTCTTCCCACACACAGTCTTCCCCATTAACATCCCCACCACAGAGGTACATTGGTCACAACTGATATCGACATGTCATTATCACCCCAAGTCCACAGTTTACGTTAGGGTTCACTCTTGGTATTGTATATCCTATGGGTTTGAACAAATGTGTACTGACACATCCACCATTATAGTATCATACAGAGTGTTTCATTACTCTAAAAATCCTCTGTGTTTCATATTCATCTCTCCTTCCCACCAACCCATAGCAGCCAGTGATCTACTGTCTCCATAGTTTTACCTTTTCCAGAATGTCATAGAGTTGGAGTCATACAGTATGTCACCTTTTCATACTGGCTTCTTTCACTTAGTAATATGCATTGAAGATTCATCCATGTCTTTTCGTGGCTTGATAGCAAATTTCTCTTTAGCACTGAGAGATATTCCATTGTCTGTATATATCACAGTTTATTTATCCATTCACCTACTGAAGAACATCTTGGTTTCCTCCAAGTTTTGGCAATTATTAATAAAGCTGCTATAAGTATCTTTGTACAGTTTGTGTGTGTGTGTATGTAGACATAAGTTTTCAGCTCCTTGGTTAAATACCCAGGAGTGCTATTACTGGATCATACTGTAAGACTATGTTTACTTTTGTAAGGAACTGCCAAATTGTCTTCCAAAGCAGCCAAACCACTTTGCATTCCCACCAGCAATGAATGTTCCTGTTACTCCACATCCTCACCAGCACTTGATGTTGTCAGTGGTCTGGATTTTAGCCATTCTAATAGGTGTATAGTGGTATTTCATTGTTTTAATTTTCATTTCCCTGATATAATGTAGAGAACATTTTCATATGCTGATTTGCCATCTGCGTATCTTCTTTGGTGAGGTGTCTGTTAATGACTTTGTCTCATTTTTTTTTAATGAGATTTTTTCTTGTTGAATTTAAGAGTTCTTGGCATATTTAAAATAACAGTACTAGGCTTCTCTGGTGGCACAGTAGTTAAGAGTCTGCCTGCCAACGCAGGGGACACGGGTTCGAGCCCTGGTCCAGGAAGATCCACATGCCGCGGAGCAACTAAGCCCATGTGCCACAACTACTGAGCCAGCACTCTAGAGCACGTGAGCCATAACTACTGAAGCCTGCGTGCCACAACTACTGAAGCCCATGCACCTAGAGCCCATGATCCGCAACAAGAGAAGCCACCGCAATGAGAAGACTGTGCACCACAACAAAGAGTAGCCCCCGCTTGCTGCAACTAGAGAGAGCCCACATGCAGCAACGAAGACCCAACACAACCAAAAATAAATTAAAAATAAATAAATAGATAAATAAAATTTAGTAAAAAAATATATAAAATAAAATAACAGTACTTTGTCAGATGTGTATTTGCAAATAGTTTCTTCCAGTCTTTGGCTTGTCTTTTTATTCTCTTGACAGTGTCTTTTGCAGAACAAAAAATTTTAATGAAGTCCAACTTATCAATTGTTTCTTTCATAGACTGTGCCTTTGGCATTGTGTCTAAAGCAAAAAGCAATCACCAAACTCAAGGCCCTCTGTACTTTTTCCCATGTTATATCCTAGGAGTTTTATAATTTTGCATTTTACAAATATGTTTGTGGTCCATTTTGAGTTAACTTTTAAGAAGGTTGTAAAGTCTAGATTTATTTGTTTGTTTTTTACATGTGGGCATCCAGCTCTTCCATCGCCATTTGTTGAAAAGAACATCTTTGCTTCATTGTGTTGCCTCTGATCCTTTGTCAAAGATAAGTTGACTATATTTATGAGGGTCTATTTGTGGGCTCTCTATCCTGTTTCATTGATTTACCTGTCTATTCTTTTGACAATACTACACAATCTTGATTACTGTAGCTTATACTAGGACTTGAAGTTGAGTAGTGTCAGTTCTTCAACTTTGCTCTTCTACTTCCATCTTGTGTTGGTTATTTTGGGTCTTTTGCCTCTCCACATAAGCTTTAGAATAAGTATATCTATATTCACAAAATAACTTGCTGGGATTTTGACTGGTATTGCATTGACTCTATAGATCAAGTTGGGAAGAACTGACATCTTGACAATATTGAGTCTTCCTTTCCATGAACATGGACTATTTCTCCATTTATTTAGTTTTTTGATTTCATTTGTCAGAGATTTGTAGTTTTCCTCAAATAGATTTTGTACCTATTTGGTTAGATTTATACTAAGTGCTAAGGTAAGTGGTATTGTGTTTTTAATTTCAAAGTCCATTTGTTCATTTACTGGTATATAGGAAAGTGATTGACTTTTGTATGTTAACCTTGTATCCTAGAAGCTTACTATAATTACTTATTCATTCCAGGAGATTTTTGTTGATTCTTTTGGATTTTCTACATGGACGATCATATTATTTATGAAAAAAAAGGTTATTTCTTCCTTCCCAGTTAGTATACTCTTTAGTTCCTTTTCTTGTCATATTACATTACATGGGACTGCTTTTGTTTTTAAACAAAGAGATGAGATCAATAAACCAAGTGTTTATTCAATAAGTTAGAATAGATAAGGAGATTCTGGTCAAAGTGGAATATTTGGTGCACCACATATCCTCAACCCAAAACAATAATAGATAAAATGTAAAAAGACAAAATAGAGCAATGTTGATGGCAAAGGTTATTGGACTGTGGCTATGAGTATAACAATAGTGGGGGTTTAGCACCTATTGGGTAAAAATTCTGGAACCAGGCTCACAGCTTGAAGCCAGATGAGGGGTGAACCCTCTTTCTCATGAAAGAAGATAGAGAAATACAAATAAAGTTTCATTATAGAAGATCTTGGCCTGGGAAGGCAGCTGAACAAAGACACAGTTTCATGTCTACACCTGAGCCAAGGTACCTCCTGCGTTAATAGCATTGACAAAATAACATTGTCCCCAATATGAATATGGACTAAGAGTCCTAAAACTACCTTTCTCTAAACTGGTATTTGGAAGACAACGTAAAAATCTCTACATAGGAAGAAGTATACAGGAAAAACAACAAAGAGAAAATGAAAGCCAATTAAAAAAAAAAAAAAGAAAGAAACTGAAAAATTCCCCAAACACAAGCTTACAAAAATTTATAAAATGCATAAAATATTTAAGGATAAAAAGAGAAGAAAAAAATCAAGAAGTGAAATATTAAATTACTTCAGATAAAATTATCTGGAGTTGTTTGCTAAATATTTGCAATAATCACATTTAAGATGTAAAAAGATATAGGAAGGAATGGCATCTATAAAAATGTGACCAATATTATGTTAAAAAGTAGAAAAGGTAAAAGCAGCAAGATATAAAGAAGAATCAATTAATCAATCAGTTAGAAATATAACTATTTTAAAAAGGTAGATGGGAAGGATTTTAGACAAGACACCATTGAATAGTGAAGCAGTGAACAGAAGTTTGTACTGAGAGATTGTCCCAGAGTGCTGCTGAGAGAGCTGGAGGCCAGACTGTGAGATAATAGTAATGGGACCTGGAAAATGGACAGAGAATACACCATATGGATATGATGAGAGTTCCAGAATAAGGAAATAGAAGGAATGATGAGGACACAATATTTTAAGCATTGAAACAAAACCACTTGAGACCTGAGATCCAGAGAGCAGCCCAAGCTCTCCAAGCTAGATAAAAAAACAAATCCAGGGCTTCCCTGGTGGCGCAGTGGTTGAGAGTCCGCCTGCCGATGCAGGGGACACGGGTTCGTACCCCGGTCTGGGAAGATCCCACATGCCGCGGAGCGGCTGGGCCCGTGAGCCATGGCTGCTGAGCCTGCGCGTCCGGAGCCTGTGCTCCGCAGCGGGAGAGGCCACAACGGTGAGAGGCCCAAGTACCGCAAAAAAAAAAAAAAAAAAAAAAAAACAAATCCACATCCAGACACATAACCTACTGCAGAATATAAGACGGTAAAGAAAATCTAATATGCATCCTGAGGGCAATGACCAATAGTCTACTGATGGCAATTGTAGGCTTGGTAAACAGGGATCCTATTTTCAGTGTGCTGATGTAGCTACTTTTACCTGTATGCTGGACAAGCCCAGATGGGAGGATGACATAATTGCAAGTTTTCTTGCTCTTCCAACTCCTTTAAAATATTGTCAGTGAGGGAAGTCACTTCTCTCTCTCAAAGTGAGCAGACCCATGATGCTTCTGAGTACTCTTAGGTTAATAAAGTTTTATGAGCACTTTAAGATGTGAAATACATTCAAACCGAGACGTCCAGTTCCATCCCACAGTTAAAGTTCCTAATTCCCCTTCATTCAAAATTACTCTGAAGTTGCTGGAGAGGGGAGGTCAGGGAGGGGAACAGGAAAATTTCCCTGGACTTGATCAGAGCTGGCTCTGCACTTTCTGGGCCTGAGTAATGTTGGAAGCTGGCTTGATTTGCATGGGCCTGACCCACATGACCTGTGTTGTTCTTTACCCTCTGGCCTCTGGCCTCTAAGAATCCAGTGATCCACCTCCAGCTTCTGGTGCTGAGACCCCCTGCCCACTGGAAACCAGACCTCAGAGGACTCACACCAGTGCTCTCAGGGTGCCGCCCACATTTGGTCCATGGGTTAAGTGCATGCTCCCCTTTGTCCTGACAAACGCTGGGGGTGCTAGCTGGTCCCACCACAGTCCCCTCTCCCTCAGCAGCTAGACTGCTGTCTCGAGCTCTTCAGATTTCACAGGCAGGATTCAGAAGCCAGTTCACCGTGTCCACCATACTTCACAGCCCACATATGAAACTCCCCACGTCACCCAACTGGAACTCTATCTGAGGAGTTGGCACCACTGACCCCCACCATTGCCGGGGGTATGGGGGGAGGACACAGTGAAGCTCCTCCCCACTGTTTCTCATGTGATATTTTAAAGGTTGTCCAACCATTGCTGAGCTGTTTCCTGTAAAATTGTTCACATCTTAAAGGGTTATCTGTCTTAGAACCCACTTTGTACATTGGTACCTTGAATTTTCCTACTAAATATCCTATTATACCAACTAAATTATCATTCAGGGTAACTTAGACATTTTTAGATATAAAAAGACTAAGAGGTTTGACAGTTGCTAAAACATATCGAGATGTATTTCTGTAAGAAGAAAAATGAGCTTGGAGGGAAGGTATGGATATAATGTGTATAGAAATTATTTAACTATGAAACTATATTTACTATTACATTTATTTATAGTTTTTGTTTTATCAAAATCATGCAGGCACATAATTTAAGGAGTCAGATAATTCTATAGGGCCTTTTAAAAAATCCAACAGTTTCCAACCCTTCTAGCCCCCAAGATCCCTCTGTCCATCTTATCCAGTCCCATTATTTAAAAAAATCAAATCTACACCATGAACTTACCAATGGAAGTGTCCAGTGCAGACCACTCCCCTGAGCTCTGGACACGTGTATGTGGCTGCCTGCCTGAGCACAGCACTTGGAAACCTAACAGGCATCGCAGATTAGTAGGATTCAATTGAACTCTGGATTTTCATCTCCAAACCTGCATCCCACTCCATATTCCTCACATCTGTAAAAGAGAACTTTAGGATTCCAGATGATCAGACCAAAATAAAAATCTCTCTCTTTACAAATCCTACCTCAAATCCATCAGCATATCCTGTTGGCTCTATCTTCAAAATAGTCCCAGAATCTCACCATTTCTGTCACATCCTCATGGATCTCACTATTCTACTCTTGTCCACTCATATCGCCCTCCCTGCCATCCCTCGAGCATTTCCTGTTTCCCTTAGCAGGTGCTGTTCCTTCAGCCTCAATGCTGTTCCACCTGGAGAGAATTCTGGCTGCCTCCACACTCCTTTCAGGCCTCTGCTTACCTGGTGCCTCATCAGTGAGCCTTTTCCTGACCACTTGATGCATAGGGTCACTTCTCCTGGCACTGTCCTTTTATCTCCTCTTGTGTACTTCACTTGTATTCAATATCTACCACCATTTCACTCTCTCCCACTCATTATCTCTCTGTCTCTTTGTCTCTGTCCCTGTTTCTACACACACACTCTCTCTCTCACACACACATCTTGTTCATTTGTTTTTGTTTATTAGTTTATGAAATATCTTCTTTCCCTAGAATGTAAGTTCCATGAGAGCAGAGACTTTATTTTACTGCTGGACCTAGAATAATGCTTGTCACATAGTAGGGCTTCAAGATATTCATTCTTTAGTCTAGTTTTTTTTTTTTTTACTGAGTTATGAAATACATGCAGTAAGGTGTGTGAGTCTTGTGTACAGCTTACTGAATTTTTACATATGCACAGAACCACACAGAACCACTGCCAAGATACAGAGCATGTCTGTCACTCCAGAAGATTCCCTTGGCCCTTTCCACTCAATACTCCCTCCAGGAGGTACTGCTGATCTGACGTCTGTCACCATGTGTTAGTTTTGCCTGTTTTTGAACTGCGCACGCATGAACCACACGTTTTGAAGTCCTTTATGTCTGCCTTCTTTTGCTCAATATGATGTCTGTGTGATTCATCCATGTTGTTGCTCTACTACTAGTTCGCTCTTTTATTTTCATTGCTGGGATGTATTCTATTGCATGAATAGACAACAATATATTCATTGGTTTTCTGGTTGGTGAAAATTTGGGCTGTTCCAGTTCTTGGCAAATGTGCGTGTCTTCTGGTGGACACACTCATGTCTCTTGGGTATATGTCTAGGAGGGCAGGGCGATGTCATGGACTTCAGTAGATACTGCCAAACAGTTTTCTAAAGTAATTGTACCATTTTACACCCCCACCAGCAATAACTACTGGTTATTTCCCCCTCATTTTTCTACCCTCACTCTTTCAGGAAAGGGAAATTCCTTGTCTGATTGGAAGTCATCACTTTAACGTTGTAGGAGCTAAACAATCTTGTATCCAGACCAAATTCAATCTAACATCTTCAGAACTAACTCCCTCACTATGGATGCCAGCCCATTACAAGAGGGCCAGAGCATAGATGACTTTTGTCTCCTATTTTTCTACAAAATTGTCAACTGATTCCAGTCAAGGTCTATTGTTCCATGAGTATGTGATCTACCAGAAATCAAGGCATCTATTTCATCTATTGATACCTGTTTTGGGTTGAATTGTGTCCCTCAAAGACATGATTCAGTCCTAACCCCTGTGCTTGTGAATATGATTTTGTTTGGAAATTAATTTTTTATAGCTGTAATCAAGTTAGGATGAGGTCATAATGAATTGGGGTGGGCCCTAATCCACTGACTGGTGCCCTTATAAGAAGGAGAGATTTGGACACAGACACACAGAGTGCCATGGGTGATGGTTGATTTTAGGTGTCAAGTTGACTGGGCCACAGGGTGCTCAGGTATTTGATCAAACATCATTCTGGGGTGTCTGTGAGGGTGTTTTGGATGAGATTAACATTTAGGTAGGTAGGCTGAGTAACGTATTGCCCTCCCCAATGCAGGTGAGCCTCGCCCAATCAGCTGAGGCCCTGACTAGAACTAAAAGGCTGTCCCTCACCGAGTAAGGGGGAATTTTTCTTGCCTGATTGCCTGGAATTGGCACATTGGATTTTTTCCTGCCTTCAGACCTAAACTGAAAGTTAGGCTGTTTTGAGTCTCAAGCCTGCCAGCCTTTAGTCGATGGACTACACCATCGACTCTCCTGGGTCTCCTTGCCAGCCTCTATAATTATAGGAACGAATTCCTTATAATAAGTCCCTTTATGCATATATATCCTGTTGGCTCTGTTTCTCTGGAGGACTCTGACTACTGCACCATGTGAGGATGGAGTCAGAGATTGCAGGGGTGCCTCTACAAGCAAAGGGATGCCAACAATATTGGCAATCACTAGAAACTGGGAGAGAGGCGTGGACCAAACCCTTCTTCAGGGGCTCAGAACCCCCAGAGAGAACCAACCCTGCCACACCTGGATGTCAACCACCTAGGCTCCAGAACAATGAGAGAACATATGTCTGTTGTTTCAAGCCCTGGTTTGTGACCCTGTGTTACTGCAACCCTAGGAAACCAATACAGTGCCTTTGCCCAGTGAGTCCCTGTTGATAGTTTGATCATCAGAGCCCACAGATGAAAAATAGAAAGTTCAGGGCTTTTTTTTCCCCTTGAACTATGTGAATTTTCTATCAGGTATTTTTTTTTTAATAGTTATTTACTTATTTGGTTGCACTGGATCTTAGTTACGGCAGGTGAGCTCCTTAGTTGCAGCTTGCTGGCTTCTTAGTTGCAGCACATGGGCTCCTTAGCTGTGGCATGCATGTGGGATCTAGTTCCCTGACCAGGGATTGAACCTAGTTCCCTGTGTTAGGAGCGTGGAGTCTTAACCACTGTGCCACCAGAGAAGTCCCTCTACCAGGTATTTGACCATAGAAGCATCTTAGTAGGTGTCCTATCACATGAGCCACATTAGCAGGTATTGTAGAGGTCCTCACTGTGAGAGACCTTCTGGTTCAAGACGTTCTCAGCCCTCTTGCTTGGTGGTTGCTGCTGCAGAGAGAATCCAGCAGCCGGATGGCAGTACCTACCCCACAGCAGCACCTGCGTAAAGCCAGCCCCAGCCAGTGGGTGCTGGTCCAGCCGTGGAATGTGGAGTTGGTGGTGTAGTAATGGGGGAATCTTCTCCTAAAACCACTAGTTATATTCTAAGTGGAGAATCACCACTCGAGTGCTGTGATTCTATTTATTTTTAATTTTTTTCTTCCAGTTTTATTGAGATATAGTTTACATACAGCAATGTATAAGTTTAAGGTGTACAGCATAATGATTTGACCTGAATACATCATGAAATGATGGTCACAAGTTTTGTGAACATCCATCATCTCATACAGATACAATATTAAAGAAGTAGAAAAATATTTTTCCTTGTGATGAGCATGTGGGATCTTTCTGGACCGGGGCATGAACCCGTGTCCCCTGCATCGGCAGGCGGACTCTCAACCACTGTGCCACCAGGGAAGCCCAGGATTTATTCTTTTGACAACTTTTACATATAGCATACAGCAGTGTTAATTATATTTATTATGTTGTACTTATTTATCTTATAACTGGAAGTTTGTACCTTGTGACTGCTTTCATCCAATTCCCCCTCCCCACAACCTCTGCCTCTGGTGATCACAAGTCTGATCTCTTTCTCTGTGAGGTTGTTTGTTTGTTTGTTTTTGAAGTATAATTGACCTATAACACTATGTTAGTTTCTGTTATAAAGCATAGTGATTCGATATTTCTATACGTTTCACAATGACCACATGGTAAGTCTAGTTACCATCTGCCAACATACAAAGATATTCTATCGCTATTGACTATATTCTCCACATGACACATTTCATATCTGTGACTCATTTATTTTTCAGCTGCAAGTTTATACCTCTTAATCTCCCTCACCTATTTCTCTTCTCTTTTCCCTCCTCTCTGGAAACCACTTGTTAGTTCTCTGTATCCATGACTCTGTTTCTGTTTTGTTATGTTTGTGCATTTGTTTTGTTTCTTACATTCTACATGTAAGTGAGATCATACAGTATTTGTCTTTCTCTGTCTGAATTATGTCACTTAGCATAATACCCTCTAGGTCCATCCATGTTGTCACAAATGGCATTATTTCATTCTTTTTTATGGCTGAGTAATATTCCATTGTATATATATACCACACCATCTTTATCGATTCATCTATTAATGGACACTTAGGTTGCTTCCATACCTTGGCTATTATAAATAATGCAGCAATGAACATAGGGGCACACATATCTTTTCTAATTAGTGTTTTCATTTCCTTTGGGTAAATACCTAGGAGTGGAATTGCAGGATCATACAGTAGTTCTATTTGTAATTTTTTGAGGTATCTCCGTATGATTTTCCAAAGTGGCTGAACCAATTTACATTCCCACCAACAGTGCACAAAGGTTCCCTTTTCTCCACATCCTCACTAACACTTGTTATTTGTTGTTTTTTGATAACAGCCATTCTGACAGATGTGAGGTGATATCTCATGGTGGTTTTGATTTGTTTTTCCTGATAACAAGTGATGGTGAGCATCGTTTCACGTGCCTGTGGGCCATCTGTATGTCTTCTTTGGAGAAATGTCTCTTCATTTTTCAGTCGGGTTGTTTCTTTTTTTGATGTTGAGTTGTATGAATTCTTTGTATTAGATTTTGGATATTAACCCCTTATCGGATATATTGTTGGCTGTGATTCTATTTGATACACACTTGCAGCTCCTTGCAGTCCTGCAGGTGGCCCTCCGGGGTGTCTGGTAGCCTTGCCAGCAGCCTGGCCCTGTCAACCTGCCATCCCGGTTTCGCTTACGCTCTGCACAGTCAGGCCCAGAGGTCCTAAATGGATTTGGGTCCCACTCTTGATTTTGGAGGCAGTACTGGAAAGATAGCTATCCCAGGGGAGAACAACAGTAGAACATAGATCAATGAGGGAAAAGCAAGCACAAAGGAGACAGATGAAAGCAAAACGAGGAGCTCTGCTGCAGTGCCCTGATGATCTTGCTGTCTCCACACGGTCACACGGGAAGGGAGGCTTAGCCACGGCCAGACTCATGACTTGCGGGACGCCGCGTAACAGCTCTGGAGCACAGGGAGACACACAGCCCTAAGCAGCTGTCAAAGGCAGTTGTCTGTCTCCCTCCCTACCTCGCGGGAGGTGCCTGGCATCTGCACCCCGGTGTCACTAAAGCGCTGGAATTCCTCCGCATGCCCCTTGGGTACAGCTGCAGCTATAAACCACGTGGCTGCAGTTAGAATTGGCTCTTCGGCGGCCAGTGACCCGCATGCTGCTTGTCATCTGGACCCTCTGGTTCAGTGTCATCCGTGGAACTAAGGACGTGGGGAACTGACATCAGGCTGTTTGGTTTCTGCTGTAAGTGATAAACCGTGCGAATCCACGCAGGCAGGTGGACCTAGCAGGTACAAGGAGTGATGCTTGCAGCTCTGTTCATCCCTGGTGACTGCCTGCGGTCTGCTGACTGCATGTTATCAGTGGAAGAAACATAATCTCCCGAAGCAGAAATAAAGTTCTGATAAGTGCATTGGACGACTTACTCCACTGCTCTGACACTTAACTTTCTCTTTTGCCAAATGGGGATTGTAATACCTATTTTTCAGAGTGGCTGTGAGAAGAGCATGAGAGACTAAATTTACTGGGTTTAGAATAAATTCATAAAATCAAAGTCCTCTACCTGGAAGTAGACAATCAAATGATGTGAGATTGTTTTGTGCTAAAACATTTTCTTAAAACACTGTAAACTTTGAAGTGAGCTATGATAATCTAGTTTCAATATAATTACATCCGTTGGGTGTTTATATCATTTTTATACTATATTTTTTGCTATTAAGTGCAAGATTCTCAGCTATTGTTCTAATTAGTATTTTTGGTTATTATTTAGGATCATATTCTCTCATGTTTTGTTCATTATTTGTAAACCTCTATACAGTTTTGTGTGAAATATTTTAATCTTTTCCCACATATCTAATGGGATGTTAATATAAAGATCAATTAAAAATATAAAATTACATTTAAAAAATATGATTCTTTCCCAATTGTAATATTAAAAATGTTTTCTAATCTGTTGCTTTTTAGGTTGTTTTGTTTTCTTCCTTCTGTAGCTTGTAAATATTTTATGTTCAAATACACTAGTTTATCCAACTGTGATTTCTTCTACTGCTTCAAAGCTGAGATTGCTCTCATGATACAGATCTGGTAAATATTCTATTACTTGAAGATTTTCTTTTTAGATTTTTAAAGTTTTATTTTTGTTTGATTTGGAAGTTATCTTATTTGGATGTACCTTAAATATTTTTACACAGTTGATAGGCATTAAAAATATTATCATATCAATGATATTTCAATATATACTTGTTCTTGACCCTCCTGATCAAGTCATGTGTTTTAATTTACAGTTACACTATTCATGTTCTCTCCACTTGTTTTTCTTTGTTGCTAGTAGCTGAGATCAAACATTTTCCTATTGTTTGTTCACTGTATTTATTTGACCTATTTAAAAAATAAAGGGCATTGCTTTTTATCCCAGTTACAAAAAATAATAGATTCTCATTTATAGATGTGCAAAAAATACAAAAAAGTAAAAATAAGAAAAACTCATAATCTAAAACATAATCCTTTTTTAACATTTGTTATATTTCAATTTTTATTATATGTATTTTTAGTTTATGAAGTTCCAAAATATATAAGATTGGAGCAATACTTTACCTCCTCATAGAGTTGTGAGGATTGAACAAAATTAAAAGTATGAAGCATCAAGCAGTGTTCAACATACAGTATTTAATGAATATTAGCTATTATTTTTCTATTTACATGGTTGTAAAATTTTGCACTTTGTTTAACTTTATATAAGACTCTACTTTTACCCATTCAGATATAAATATTTTAAATCAAAAATTTTAAACACAGTTTTAACTGGGTTTATAGTATTTCCGTCATATGTGAATATGTCTGTGTATGTTTGTGTGTGTGTGTGTGATTCAACCTGCCATTTTCCTGTTATATATTTTTGGTTTTTCCTGTTAGTATATTTTGGTTTGCACTGTGAGAAAGCATTATCTGTTTTGGAATTGGGTGCTTAGTGTAGAAATCTAGAGCTGAAGTTGTTCAATCAATGACTAGGAATGATGGGTGTGTATATAGATGTATATGTCTGTGCTTATGCACACAAACACATACATGCACATACACACACAATGTATATATATACATTCAAAAGGTCTCATTCCAATTTTTACTCCAAAGAATTTTAAGTTACTGTTTCATTTCAATTTGTCCATATATTGTCTTATTCTTTATTTTACTAATTTTACACTGCTTTTCTTTTTTGCTCCTATCTGAGATTGGGCATTTTCCCATGTGCTTGTTTACTATATCATATTCTTATAAAATATGAATCACTAGATTATGTCTTTTGCCTATTTATCTAATTTCTTTCATCATTTCATGGTCTCTGAATATAGCAAGTTCTGTCTCCAAGGGTCTAATAATGTCCTACTCCATTTCCTTTTGTAATATTTCTATGTAATCCTTATACTTTCTTCATTATGAAAGTGCTGGTAGAGAAATTTGGAAATCACTGATATGTGAAAAGATGCAAAAATAAAAAAACCCCATATAGTCCAATAATAATAATAAATATGTTGATATTTTTCCAAAAAATTCTATTCATTTTTCTTTGCATATTTGAGTTTTATACATTATTTTTATGCATTGCTAATATTATTCTATAAATGAGTCTAATTTCATAAAAACTATCTGCAAATCTCATTATCACATAGGTGTATTATAATTACTTTAACACTTAATTTAAATATTCATTTTCTCACAATTTTTGCTTTTGCAAATAATAATGTATCTTATTATGTAGATATTGTTCATGTTTCTAATAATTTCCATTGTGAAATATGTTTAAATGTATAATTATTTGGTAAAATTTTTCAGTACTTTCAAGGCTCTTAAAACATAAGGCAAGTTGCTTTTAAGGACTTGGTCTATGTCAGCATCCATTTCTTGTGTTTGATCTTTTGTGGGTCACTTTCAACCTGGAGTCTCATGTTTTTTAATTTTGGAAAAGGTGGTACCAATATATTTATTTAAATTTATTTTAAATTATTCATAATTCTAGATGAAGAAAAGTGAGGAAACACAGACTTCTTGTAATAGAGCTCAATGAATTATACTTTAACTCATTAATGTGCTAGTATATTTTAACAACTGGCTTTCTGAATAAGAAAAAAGTATGCATTATCTATGTACAAAAGTTTATTATAGATTCTATTGCTATAAAGGATGTGTAGCATTAATTTACAAATAATAATAGAGTGTCCAATATTCTTTATTGTAAATTCCAGATAGTCAATTGACTGTCACAGAAGGCTTTCACTGATAATTTGCCGAACTTTTGTGTCAGCAGCCAATTTACGTTTGCAGTTGACAAGTGAGCATAGTTGTGATTTGAATGTTGGTTGATCAGTTTTCATTTGTGTTAACAAGTAAGTCAAATGTGAAACAGTGAAGTTGTGTGCTGGAACTGCCCTCATGGGGGTTTCTTTGAAGAATTAAAGAGTAGTTTTCAAATACTGGATGAATATTTCTTAAGACATTTTGTGCTGTTTACAATACAGCAGCTACAGACAGGGCAAAATTTAACTTTTCATTCTTAACATGTTATTCATCAATTTATGATGTTTAGACAATAAAAATGCCATAAATCAAGCTCTGAAATGAAGCATGTGCTAATTTCCATGCTGTGAATACTTTCACCAGGGCCAGTTTAGACCGTCAACGTGATGTCAGGAGTGAGGAGCTGGGCAGAGATGCTCTGTAGCAGAGTTTCTGTCATCAAGTCAGGCAGACATAAATAATCCCAAAGTGTACCAGGAGTAAAGCATACCAATAGTAAAATAACTAGGAAGTGATGAGTTCTAAGTAGTTATTACCTTTTAAGTATAATTTACTTACGTGTAAGTTTAAATAATTCACCCTTTAATAATGGCTGTTTACTAACTGGCATGCCAGATTCTGGAAAATGTAAAATGTAAAATTATGAAAATGTAAATATAAACTTGAAAGTGTAAATCATGAAAATGAACCATTACAAGGCGGCTCTAGCATAGCTGCTTAACCCCAAATGTAATGAAAAATTCATCTGCCTGCAGTTCAAGTAAAAGTGTTGTAATGTCTTATAAAAAACAGTGGTACTTCATCTTACCTCTTCCCTCCACTCAGACCTGTTCCCAAGATGCAATCCACTTCAACTCCTCTAGCCGATTCCACTGGTATTTTTTATTTTTTTAATTTTTATTAAAAAATTTTTTTTATTGGAGTATAGTTGCTTTGCAATACTGTGTTAGTTTATACTGTATAGCAAAGTGAAACAGCTATACGTATACACATATCCCCTCTTTTTTAGATTTCCTTCCCATTTAGGTCACCACAGAACATTGAGTAGAGATCCCTGTGCTATACAGTAGGTTCTCATTAGTTATCTGTTTTATACATAGTTGTGTATATATGTCAATCCCAATCTCCCAATTCATCCCACCCCTTCTTCCCCCTTGATATCCATATGTTTGTTCTCTACGTCTGTGTCTCTATTTCTGCTTTGTAAATAAGATAGTCTATACCAATTTTTCAAATTCCATATATATGAGTTAATATACAATATTTGTTTTTCTCTTTCTGACTTACTTCACTCTGTATGACAGTCTCTAGGTCCATCCATGTCTCTAAAAATGGCACTATTTCATTCCTTTTTACCGCTGAGTAATATTCCATTTTATGTATGCGCCACATCTTCTTTATCCATTCCTTTGTGGATGGACACTTAGGCTGCTTCCACTGGTGTTTTTTAAAAAATACTTTATTCTTTTCCTTTGTTTATTCATATTAGATCTAACGTGTGGACTTCATGTATTGCTCTCCTACATGCCACATCACCTAACATAGTTACATTATAATTTATGGTTAAATCAACATCAATATTATATTACAAATATTATTAAAAAATGAAAAAATAAAAAAGTACTTTTGAGCCATATGGTTAAAAATTTCTCCTTTCTTATAAAATCCTTAACATATTGTTAATGTTAATTGTTAATTGTTAATGTTAATTGTTAATTACCCTTCACTTCTGATTGATGAATTGATTTCTTTACCTATTTATTTCTACCTAATTTTCTCCCACATATGCTAATATCTTTACTCCATGTATATTAATAGTATTTTTTGTACATGTAATAATATCAGTTTTTTTTTAATTTTATTTTAATTTCCCTGTACACTTCTAAAACAACCACACTTCAGGATCTCCTAGTTAGTTTCCACTGGTCAGGAGCACAGTGGTGGCTCCTTTTAGGGTCTCCCAGGCTGCAGTCAAGGTGTTGGTTGGGCTGTGTTCCTTTCTAGAGCTTGGGGTCCTGTCTAAGCTCACATGGCTGCTGGCAGAATTAAGTTATGAGGCTGTGTGTGTTTTACTGGGATTTTTCTCTCTTTGGTATATCTTTCTTGTTTTTAAATAATTTCACTTGGTAGTTAGCAAAATATATATTATCTAGAAGTTTTCTTTATTGTGCTCCTAATTTATCCCTTTTCTTAGTTAACTTTCCTCTCACTGTTGTGGCCTCTCCCATCGCAGAGCACAGGCTCTGGACGTGCAGGCTCAGCGGCCATGGCTCACGGGCCCAGACGCTCCGCAGCACATGGGATCCTCCCGGACCAGGGCACAAACCCATGTCCCCTGCATCGGCAGGCGGACTCTCAACCACTGCGCCACCAGGGAAGCCCCTTAGTTAACATTTTACTATTTCATCTATAGTTCAGAGGTATCCTTGACTCCTACTTATTACCGGTAGAACAATTAATCATCTTATTCTGCCTTCCCCTCTCTCTTTCCATTTTAGCCACATTCTTTCTACTTTGTTAAAACATATGACATTAACACACCATTCTTCCACCGGAAGACTTAACTCCCCTTCCTATCTCTTCTTTCTCTTCTCTAGCATGTCTCCAAGAGGCACCACCCTTTTCCATGAAGCTGATTCTCCCACGGAAGCGCTGATTCTTTATGGCTACCGTTCTAGTCCCAGTCATTCTAAGCCTTTCTCTGTGGTTTATCAGGTCCTGACAGTGCTCAGTACTTTGTCACTGCTTTTGGTGATTTGTTCTGCTTTTCTGCATCCCCCATGCTCCTCTCTGCTTGTACACATTTTCTTATCACCCCTTCCATGCTTTCACACTCGAAGGCTTGGTGGTGGTGGAATTTGGAATTTGGTCTGAAGGTTGTGGCAATCTCTGTTCTCTAGTGCTGCTGAAGGTGTAGCTCCTGTGTGCTTTTAATTGCTCATGTGTGGGAGGGGGTGTGGGAAGATTTGAAATTGGACAGCTGCCGTTTTCCTACAGAACTGAAAGTTGAATCAAAATGGTATTATTTGTTCAGTAATGTCCTCTCCACTGTCTAGATAAGTCCCTGATTTTCTGCCTTTGATAATTTTAGTCTCTGTTGTTGTTTTGATCTGCTTTCTGGGAGTTTCTTAGACTTCCTTGTCAATCCCTTTGTTTTAGTCAAGTTCAAGCTACTGTAACAAAAATACCATAGACTGGGCAGCTTAAACAGAAAACTCAGTTTCTCACTGTTCTGGAAACTGGCGTCCAAGATCATGTTGCTGGCAGACTGGCAGATCTGGTATTTGATGGTCAATCTCTTTGTGGTTTGCAGACAGCCATCTTCTTGCTGTGTCCTCACATGGTGGGGTGGGGGGAGAAATAAGGCTTTGGTCTTCTTCATCTTATCAGGACACTAATCTAAACCCCCTCATGGCCTCATGTAAACCTAATTTCCTCCCAAAGCCACATCTCCTAGGACCATCATATTGGGGCTTAAGGCTTCAACCTATGAGTTTTGGGAGGATATAAACCTTCAGTCCATAGCATTGAATTCTTTGTTTTACCTATCATGTTTTCAATTTTAAATAGTTTTGCCTTGCTTTTTCTTTTTATCATAGCATCTGGTTCTTCTTTCATGTTTATAGTATATTTTTGTATCTCTCTGAGAGTAATTATAGCTTTTTGGAAGTTTTCGCCTTGATCCCTGAGTTGTGTTTGTTTTTCTGTTTTTCTATTTCTGTCTCTAGCCATTAAATTCTAGTGCAACCATGATCATTTCTTGCCTGAATTAAGGCAATTGCCTCTGTATCCATCAAGGTCTAACAGGGCGATAATAATTACTCTAAGTATTTCAAATAGAGGGCCTTTTATACAGGAAATTGCTTTCATAGCGATGACTGAGAAGGTGAATGGGATTGTGGGGAAATGCCTTGAGGGCTGCAGGCACAAATAGGTGAGATGATGCTTCCAGACTCTGAAAGCCAGTGTAGTAAGAAAGACCTAGAATCATGCAGGATCTGAACGGTGGATTCTGGCTGCCTGGAAGAGACAAACAGGGAGAGGAAGACCTAGCTTCTCCCTCGGCCTGTCCCCGTCTTTCCTGGAGCCTCTCTGGCTAAACCTTCCAGGGAGCAGCAAAGCTAAACCTAACTGAAATCCTGAGCAGCTACAAAGCCCAGGCCTCCCAGCCATCCCTCTTAGGATAGAGAGCAGAACAAAGAATATCAGTGAACCAACCTGGGAGAGAAGAGAGTCTGTCCCCACACACTGGCAAGAAGGAGGCTTCGAACATGCAAGTCCGATCCTCTCTGTCCTCTGCTTAAATCTCTCGAGTGGCTTTGCAGCGATTTCAAGAACAGCAGAGTGGTTTAGCACCGCCCAAAAAGCCAGATGCCCGGGGCCCAACTCGTCCTCACACTCACCTTCCTCTTGCCTTGCTGGCCTGCTTGTAGCTCCTTGAATCTCTCATACAAAACATACTCCTTCTGTGCTGTGCCTGCTTTATTCTCCCTGTACCTCTCTCTCTCCAGCTGCCATTTTATCTTTTTGTTGGTTCACTTTGGGGGGACAAGAATATAAGCTACATCAAAGGAGGAACTTTATTTATTGCTTTCTCCACAGCACCTAGAATATCGTAGGTAACCACTTAATGCTTGTTGGATGAACAAGTTCATTAGGCAATTATTCATCGAGCATAGGGAACAAGGCCAATGCCGGGGGCACGCAGGCATTGTGCAAGGACCTTCCGCTGCATTATTCTCCCACACTCAAGAAAGCAGGGACGTGAGGGGTGTCCTGACTGTATTTTTTCAAAACATAAAATTTATTGAAGTGGAAACCTACAGGCTTATCTCTCTCTGGTATTGCTCCCAGAGGATTCAATTTCAAAAAGCAGTCAGCAAAAATTCCCAAAACATTCCTACAGAAAGAATAAATACTCTCAAAATGCAGAAATAAGAGAGAAAAGAAACCAATTAGCTGAATGAACAATAGAGATCATTTGCCCAAAACCTGCCTCAACCATTTTGTGAGCTGATCATGAAAAATTTACTTTGAATTTTATTTCTTATATGTGTTGCATAAATTAGGAAGAGGGAGAGTAATCCATGGTGTAGCTGGCTTCACTACAAACTTTCTGCAAAGCACACAGAAAAATAAGTTCTAGAAAAACAAGCCAGCAAGTTCACAAAAGTCACTGCCAGAGAGGTCAATTACTCTGAGAAAGTTACGGTTTGCAATTTTTGTTTCTTTCTCTTTTGCTCTTGTTTTCTCATGTTATACTTCACCACAGAACTCCTTCAGTGTATCTACACACACTCACACACACAGCCATGCCCTCATAGGTTTTGCTGTCTCCCCAGCACTCAGAACCGTGCCTTCCCCCCAAAATGAGTTGGGTTACTAAGAGAGGGGTGATAAGCAGTGTCAGTCAGAAGATTGACAATAGCATTAGCCTTCTGCTGAGCCTGGACCCTCTGCTGCCCAGGACCAAATGCCCTGGTGTTTAGCACAATTTGCCCACCTGTTTTCCTACTTCCCACACATGAGTGTTCTGTAAAGGGCCTCTGGTAGCTGCCTGCATGGTGACTTCAGCCATGGGGAATTTTCTCATAACACTGAACTTCAAAAAAGAAGAAAGAGATTTTCTCTTCCGTTTCTCATAAGAACTCTCTTGGCCCCTTTACAGATTTGCCCGTTCTTCTAACTTTTACATTGTTATGAGTGAGATTTTCCTAAAACGTTTTAGAGCTATTTCTTAGTCTGTGCTAAACCAGAAACAAAATGTCTGTTCCAATGTTCCTCTAAAACAAGAACCTGAATTACATCTAAATAATGACAAGGGAAATGCAACTGATTCTTCTCGACGCGATTAAGTGTCTCATGCACAACAAATACAGGTGGATTTTGACTTTCTCATGCAAAAAAGTTACAATTTACTGAGCCTCTGTTACATATACACATACACACACACAGACATATATTTATTTTACAAAAAGTCAATCATACTATTTTTAATGTTTCATGAACCAGTTAACCTGATTTTTGTAAAATTAGCAATGTACATGATGTGTTTTTCTATATAATAACCTTGATCTATAGCATAATTTTAATGTCATAATATTGTATTCTATAAATGTGCCATAATTTATTTGAACAATTTTCTATTTTTGGAAACACAGCTTGTTTCATTTTTTTGCAATAATGAATAGTATTGCTATGACCAGTCTTATACAAACATCTTTTAAAATAACTCCAATTATTTTCTTTAAAAAAATTAGTAAGGGTGAAATTACACCAGAGAATTCTGGGAAGAGGGTGGAGTAGGAAGCACCAGAATCTGTCTTCCCACCTAGACAACAACTGCATTGGCAGAATCTGTTTGATGTAACTACTGTGGAAGTCTGGAGTCTATTAAAGGTTTTCACCTTCCAAGGGAAGACTTGGACCAGAAAGCACAGTTAATATTAGTCAATTTCAGTGCTTAGCACAGTAGCAGTCACCCATGCCCCCTCCCCAACCACATGGCAGGCAGCTGTGCGCACATTCCTGAAGCAGCTTGCACACAGCTTGCAAGAGCCAGGGGTGGCGAAAAGGACCCTGTCCACAGACATCAGGTGTCTGTGCTCTGATTGCCGATTGCTCCTTCTGATCACAGAGGTAAAGAAAAAGAGGGGGCAGCCATTTGTTGTATCTCCCACCACTGTTGTGAGCCCCTTCTCTTACTGAAGTGAATTCCAGAATATTTAAAGACCAGAACCCTTTCCACTCTACCCTATCATTTCTAAGAACCTATCATTTGTAAGAACCTATCACCCTATCATTCAAAAGAACCTGCATGTACAAGAAAAATTAGAAAGTAACTATGCATGCCCAGAAAGGCTAAGAGAAGACCTTGAGTTTACACCTCAGACTGATCCTCAGCACAGAGACAACCAACAGCAATTAAATAACAAAAACAATAACAAATAACAATGAGCTTGGAGAAACCCTGATTTCCAGGGTTACATTATTAGATTCAAATAACAATGAGCTTGGAGAAACCCTGATTTCCAGGGTTACATTATTAGATTCAAACGTCCAGTTTTCAACAAAAATATCACAAGGCATACAAAGAAATAGGAAAATATGGCTCACTCGAAGGAAAAAAATAAATCAGTAGAAACTGTTCCTGAAAAAAATCCCGATGGCAGATCTATTTAGGTAAAAACTTTAAAACAATTACCTTAAAGATGCTCAGAGAACTAAAGGAAGATATGAGAACGTCGAGAAAATAATGTAGGAACAAAATGGAAATATCACTGAAGAGATAGAAAACTTAAAAAGAAACCCCAAACAAATTCTGGAGCTGAAAAATACAATAACTGAAATGACAAATTCACTAGAGGGATTCAAAGACAGATTTGAGCAGACAGAAGACAAAAGCCAGTGAACTTGAAGGTAAGACAATAAAATTGATTAAATCTGGGGAACAGAAAGAAAGAAGATTGAAAAAATGTTAACAGGGCCTGAGGGAGCTGCAGGACATTATCAAGGGCACCAACAGACATGTTGTCGGAGTCTCTGAAGGAGAGGAGAAAAAAGAACAGAGAGAATATGTGAAGAAATAATGCAAGATAACTTCCCAAATTTTATGAAAAACATTAATATAAACAGTCAGGAAATTCAACCAACTCCATACAAGGTAAATCAAAGAGACCCACTGGTACAAATTATAATCAAACTTTCAAAAGCCAAGCACAAAGAGAAAATCTTGAAAGCAGAAAGAGAAGTGAATCATCAATGCAAGGGGTACTTGACAAGATTGTCAACCGATTTCTCATCAGAAACTTTGGAGGCCAGAAACCAATGGGCTGATATATTCAAAGTTCCAAAAGTTAAAAAAAAAAAAGTCAACCAAGGATCCTACATCTGGCAAAACTGTCCTTCAAAACTGAGGGAGAAAGTAAGACATTCCCAGATAGATCAAAGCTGAGTGAGTTGACCACTAGACCTGCCCTGCAAGAAATGCTCAAGGGAGTCCTGCAAAATGAAATGAAAAGCCATTAGACAGTAACTCAATGCAGTCCCTATCAAAATCCCAATGATGTTTTTTTGTGGAAATAGAAAAACTCATCCTCAAATCTCAAGGGACCCTGAATAACCAAAACAATCTTGAAAAAAAGAATAAAACCAGAGGACTCATACTTCCTCATTTCCAAACTTACTAGAAAACTACAGTTATCAAAACAATGTGATATTGGTATAAAGACAGACATATAGACCGATGGCATAGAATAAAGTCCAGGAATAAGCCCTTGCATATTAGGTCAAATGATTTTTGACAAGGGTGCCAAGACTATTCAGTGGGGAAAGGACAATATTTTCAACAAACAGCGCTGGGAGAACTGGATAGCCACATGTAAAACTATGCAGTTGGTTACCTAGCACTATGTACAAAAATTAACTCAAGGTGGATCAAAGATCTAAATGTAAAACCTAGAACAATAAAACTTTCAGAAGACTACATAGGACAAAAGTTTCAGCACATTGGATCTGGCAATGATTTCTTGGGTATGACACCAAAGGCACAGATAACAAAAGGAAAAATAGACAAATCGTATTTATTGAAAAATTTAAAACTTTGTCCTCAAAAGACACTATCAACAGAGTAAAAAGGCAACCCACTGAATGGGAGACAATATTTGCAAATTAGGTATCTGATAAGCGATTAATATCCAGAATATATAGAGAACTCCTAAAGCTCAACAACACAAAAACAAACAACTGATGCAAAAATAGGCAAAGGAATTGGATAGACATTTCTCCAAAGTAGGTATACAAATGGCCAATAAGCACATGAAAAGATGTCCAACATCACTATATATTAGGGAAATGCAAATCAAAACTACAATGAGTTGCCACCTCACACCCACTATCATAGCCACTATCAAAAAACAGAAAACAAACGTTGGTGAGAAACTAGAATGCTTGAGCACTGTTGGTGGGAACGTAAAATGGTATAGCTACTGTGATAAACAGCATGGTGGTTCCTCCCCCAAAATAAAAATATAATTTCCATGTGAAATCAGGGTCTCAAAGAGATATTTGTACACCCAGGTAGCATTATCACAGTAGCTAAAACATGGAAACAACCCAAGTATCCATCAATGGATGAATGGATAAGAAAATGTGGTATATATGTACAATATAATATAATTCAGCCTTAAAGAAGGTAATTCTGAAACATGCTACAGCATAGATGAACTTTGAAGATATTATGCTAAGTGAATTAAGCAAGTCACAAAAAGATAAATAGTGTATGATTCCACTTCATAGAGATAGAAAGTAGAGTGGTGGTTGCCAGGGACTGAGAGGAGAAGAAATGAATGAGGAGTTATTGTTGAATGGTTATAGAATTTCAATTTTACAAGATGGAAAGGGTTCTGAAGATGGATGGTGGTGATGACTGGACAACATTATGAATATAATTAATACCACTGAACTGTACACTTAAAAATGATTGAGACTGCAAATTTTATATGTATTTTACTACAATAAAACACAATGAAGAAAAGTAAAATTGCTGGGTCAAAATATGTGCATACTGCCAAAATTCTTGGTCTATCATCAAATTGACTTACAGAAAGTTTGTACCTATTCACTGATTGGAGGGGTCATTTTTCCTTTAGGAAATTGATATGCTAAAGTACCTCTCTCATGTGTGTCTTTCCCACCCACTCTTTAATTATGTCCCTGGAGAGCCTGTAAAACGCTGCTACCTTCTAAAGGTAGAAATGATTATCAAAGTTTAAGGAAAAGAGCATATCTCTAATATCCACTGTGGAGGGGAGTGCTTTCATGGCTGTCCTTCGTTGGCTATAGATGCTCATGAAACTAAAATGGTCCCTGGTTTCAAGAGGTGTGGGAACATGCTGAGATGGCAGAAGCCAGGTCACAGACCCATCTAAGGCATGAGATATACGGGAAGCAGATTATGGCTACCATATTAGATAGTAGAGTGCGTTTTTCAGAATGGTCTGATCACAGAGATCTCTGGAGCTCTACTTGCCATTCCATTCCTGATTAATAGTTTATTTATTGCCTTTGAATGATTGGATTGTAGGTTTGCTAATTATCATCGCATTATATCATTAACAAGGTGAGAGTATCCAGTAACCTAAGCAACTCTCAGTGGTGCCGATGTGGCTTCATCCTAGCCAAATGTTTCCCCACTTGTCGGAGTGTTCTTGGCTTATCTTCTTATGATCAAGAGATCGTAATTATTTCACCATCTCTTTCTTCTTATCCTGCCTGTTTCTTTTTACATTTTACTAATCAAGCTTGGCTTCCTAAATTCACTGATATTTTATTTTCTCTTTCTATAAGCATAACATACAGAATGCTTCCAAGCACATACTTACTCAGTATACTCCAATTTTCTTTTTTATAGTTTAATTTTACTCTTTAATCCATATCGAAATGAATTTTGAGTGAGCTTTTTTCTAACTAGTTAATCAATAATCCAATTACTATGCCTTAAATAATTCCTATTTTCTCCATTGATCTGAAATACAAACTCTATCATATACTAAATTATCATGTTCTTCGATAGATTTCTGCATTTTCTCTTCATTTTCATCAATGTGCCTGCCTACTTTGATAATGATACAATATTATTAAATGTATTGTAACTTTGCATTATGATGTCTGGCAACGAAAGTGGCCTTTTATATGCTTCCTTCTGCATTTTGTGTGTGTGTGAGGTAAGGTTTGGATAATTTTTTCTCCACTGCATGTTTTTCAAGATGACCCTTAGCTTCATTTTGTTGATTTATGAAGAGTGTCTATCTAGTATTTTGTATAGAGCTAACTGAAATTTAAAACTCAACTTTGAAAAATTGATTTCTTTACAATATTGCTTTCTCCTTCTCTTCCCTACCTCTGCTCCAGTAGGAACATAGTATGCTTCTCAGTTTATATGATTTTTAGAAGTATTCCTAAGTAATTTTGTTGTTTTATTCACCTATGACCTGAGTCATCCTTCCTTCTCAAGCTTGTTTCTATGTATTTTATATTCTTGTTTCAATATTTAATACTAATATCTAACAACAACTGAGTACTTATAGTGTCCTAACCCCCTCACCTACTTTATTTCACTTATTTTTCCAAAGTGCCTTATGATGTAGGTATTATCATTGTTTCTTTTTTGTAGATAAAGTAATTGAAGCCTAACTAGGTTTAATAATTTGCTCAAAATCACACCATGTGTCCTCTTATTTACTACATCAGGGAACCTAGACTTTAGAGAGCAAAATAACTACCTGGGGATCTGTTTAAAATTTCAGAATCCTTGGCCTATGCTCTGAGATTTTGAGTCAGGAATCCCGGGGGTCTCAGGAATCTGTACTCCTCCTCCCCTAGCCTGGTGTGGGTGACATGATCCACACACCATGGGAAGCATTGCACTGAGGTAGATATCATGAGAATGGTGTCTTTTTCCATTCTATTTTCCTACTGGTTATTTTGCTAGAATATTAATAGGAAACCAACTGATGTCTGTGTATTTATTTTATATCTTGCCACCATCTAAGCCATCATACATACATACAAAAAATTTTCACTTCATCCTTTTGGGATAATGAGATAGATGATCATACCACCTGGCACAATGTCTCAAGAACTATTAAATAAATGAGTAAATTACCTGAAAATATTGTAAATTTCCTTTCTTTGATGGTGTTTATATTGACATCGATGGGGCATTTTCTATTAGCTAGGACTTCCAGAACAATATTAACTAACAGCATCAACACTTTGTTCTTTTTTGTCCCTGCTTTTTAACATCTAACACAGACAACAGAAGGTAACAAAGATAGGAATTATGATGGGTTATATTTATTTTCCTAAATAACAATTGAACTATTATCCATTTTTTCTGAATGTAATTAATTTTTTAACATACATATTTTTATATTCTTAAAATATTCTAAATATTTATAAAAACAGATCTTGAGATTTACTTGAATGTTGAAATTAAGGCAACAGTGTCCATAAAGTATTTTGATAAGACAAATCATGGAAAACTCAAATACAAGTTAAGGAAAAAAAAGAGAAATATAGTCTAAAAGATTTGTTTTAAATGTTACCTAAGGTCTAGCTCCTGAGGTCAGCGCCCTTAACTTCCTACTAAAAGACATAAACTCACCACACTAAAAATTAAGAGCCACAGAAAGGTCATTTTCAGAATTTGGGAAGAATCTCAACTGCATGAGATCCATAGGGTCAATTTCTGTAGGTTTTATGAGAAACCTATAGCAACATGGAGCTCACTGGTGTGGAGAGGACAAAAATCTGATTGGCGTGGATTTTGGAGAGAAGTGAAAGAGAGAAGTTGGAAATGGCAAGTGTATAGTAGCGAGAACTCTTTAGAGTAGATTTGCTGTCAAAGCGAGCTGAGAAGTCAGGCAACAGGGGGAGGCACAGTGGTGTCAAAAGAAGGATTTCTTTCGATGGGAAGGGTAATAAAGTGTTTGCAAAATTAGGGAGCGACCCAGCAGAGTGGGAAAAACTACTGATGCAGGGGAGTGAGAGACAAAGAGAGAAAGAGAGAGAGAGAGAGACAGTAAGCAAGAGGGAATGAGATGTGGTGAACAAGTTGAGATGTTGGCCTCAATGTTGTAATCGGAGAGAAAGCAGGGAGTTTGTGGGCACAGATTCAGGTGGGCGGGTAAGTGTGAAGAAGGGGGCTGTGGGCATCCTCCCTTAATTGCTTTATTTTCTAAGTGGAAGGGAGCCAGGTGACTACTGAGAAGGAGGATGGGAGGAAGGCATGGGAGGTGTGAAGCAACACAGAGAGAATAGTAGTCAACAAGGAGAGGGAGAGTAAGTGCGTGAAGGAAGTTTGGCATTACAAGGGCCACTAAGGCTGTGGTCATGACCTTGAAGGAGACAGAGCAGTATGGTAACATGCTGTCTCATCCAGCTGAGCCGCATGGCCTCAAGTGCAGAGTAGTCCTGTCAAAATAATGATGACATTAGACATGTGCATAAGGAGGTCCCCTGTCCTTCAGCCTCCGAGACTACTTCTTCCCTTCTTCCCACCTGACGAGACACCTGCAAAGGAGCTGCACTGACTTCTCAGTGGATGAAGAATGGGGATGTGTCCGGGGGGGAGGGGAGAGGAAGGGGAAGGCACTTGCCCAGGTAAACAATCTTGTTCCTGTCACTAATAAAAGAATGAAACATCAACAGAGGCAGAAAGCATGAAGACAAATGTGAAATGTGGCCAACTTGTTATATATGAAAATCAAGGTGAAGATTATTTGAAATTGATCAAAAGCTGAATTGGTTACACACAACAGAGCTGTTCTAGGTTAGCAGTATTAAGTATACAGTATTCATGCAAACGTAAGCCTCTCTGTATGTGCATTCAACTTGAGCCCGCAGCTGGGGTTATAAAATACTCTCAAATAGTATATCAACGACATTGCTAATTTTTTTTAACGGCTCCTATAAAATCTCCATACTCTTTGCCTCCATTCTGTGATTTTCTAAAAAGTAAACTTGTTTCATTAAATGTTCTGAATAACCAAACAAACTTAACTGGTTCTTTCCGGGTAAATATCTCAATTTTTAAGGAAAGCTAACTGTTAGGCCAAATGGTCCCCAAGGTGTGTCGTAACTCCCAGGCAATGGTGCTCTGGTCAGAGGAAGGGTCTCTGAGGCACAGCCATTCAGAGCCAGCTGAGGGGCAACTGCCGTCCTCACAGGCCTTGTGCAGCCGCCTGGGTGTGCTCACCAGCCGCGGCAAGGGTTTGGGGCCAGCCTGGAAGAGATGCCCGCACTCCTGCCCCGTGACCACCCTTTCCTGCCAGTTTGGCTGGGAACCCCTGGAGGGCGCCGGTTCCAAGGGTGAAAGCAGCCTGGGAGAGGCAGTCTCCACTCTACCGCCACTGCTGCACTGAGACAGGCCCGTTGTGCGTGTTTTAATTTTAACTCGAGCTTTGGAGTTAGCCCCCTGACACGCATGCCAAACTGTTCTGTGGCTGTCGGCTTCCTCCTTCTGATTTTATCCGTTGAGGTGGACTCTGTCTAGGGATCATGAGGTCTATGAAGTACAAGGCTTCATAAGAGCACAAGCCTTTGGGTGCCTGTCCTTCAGGAGACTTTGGGGTCAGAGTAGGTAGGTGGTTTTGCAAAGAGAGGAGGCTTAATTGAAAAACAAAAATTCAAGAACCAGCCCCTGACGTGGGAATTGCAGCAAGTGGGGTGAGTCTAAAAGTTCCGGTGCTCATTCTAGTTATTCATCCCGCTCCTGGATCAGTGAGGAGACCCGAGCCTCCATCTCAGGCAATACATCGACAATCACTTGTAAAGAAATCATTGCCACTTCCTCACTTTGCATAAATTTAATGTTTTCGATTCTCTGGCGTAGCTGGCTAAAGATGTGCATAGATGGATTTCAACGAGATTCCAAATTCTCCAAATTCTATACAAAGCATAAATCTTACATGTACAGATCTGGGGAAGCAAACAAGCGGACAAAATTGTTACAAAAGCATTAGTGTCCCGACTCTAATATATTGAGTAAAACTCATGTGACTCGTCAAATGCAGACAGAGAGAAAACAGGAAAACCCTGAATGTGATTTCACACATGCTCACTGAGCTTTGCCTACACTGGAGCGGGGAGGCTGAGCGAGCTCCCTCTTTTTTCTTTGTTGTTGTTGTTTTTATTCCAACTTCTCTTTACAAGAAAGATTGTTGTTTTCTAATCTTCTTAGCACTCAGACATCCTTTATCATTGCTAGCTGACTTGCCAGGACCAAATAAAGGGAAGGCATCCTCCAAGTGTGCCTGAGTTTTGTTACTCTGTCTAAGGCTGCTGTACTGATTCACAGCAAGAGACATACCAGCTCTGGAGAAGGGAAAGAGCCAGGGTTCGTATGTCAGGAAGCTTTGTGCCTCTTTAAAAGAGAGCAGAACTTCCCCCCACCTTATAAAAATCACAAGCTCCATGTGGAAAATTTGTAAAATGAAATAGAAAAATATATACTTTTAAATCTGCTGCTTAGAGATAGTCATTGCTAATGCACAGGGGTTTTCATTCCAATTTTTTATAAATTTAAATCATTCTGCCATTGGTTTTATACCATGATGTTTTATTTACCCATGTAGTCATTCTCATACTGGTAGATCTATCTAGTCTGAAGGTTGCTAAGGGCAGGTTAAGGGGCAACATTCCTCCGTACAATTTCTAGTAGGGAGCAGACATTTAATAGGGGCTAAAGAAGGAGCAGCTGTTATTATTATTGCTTAAATGCAATCTTTTCCTACTCTACAGCTTGGTTCTTTGACATAGTGGGCAGATAGAAAACTTGAAAAACTCTGATGCCTGGTAGAAATTCCCACAAGGCATCATTCTATGTCTGACCTGCCTGTAGCATTTGGCTTATAGGGGCCACACCTCCCAAGATTCAAGGTATCATTAACAGTCTTCCTCACAGGGATGCTGCAGGGGCGTGTGACCTGGACAGTGGTAATGGGCCCCTCTCAGAAGCGCCCACTCTCAGAAGGGTCCTGTGCTTGGTTTTATGCTCTACTGCTGCCATCTTGAGATTCTTAAAAATTTATCTCTGAACTTGTATTTTATCAGTGAAGTCCTATGGGCCAATGGAGCACACTTGCGAGAAGAGGAGATACACAGGGTCTGTGTGTCTGCAGTTCCCCCTCCCAACCCCACAGAACCTTAAAGTCCCCATGAGCACAGAAGTCCCAGGGACCCACCATGCTGGGACTTCGGTGGGACTCAGTGAGTTACAAGGTGTCAAGCATGTTACCTCTGTGTCTGAGTAAGCAGGGTACTGACAGCCCCAAGAGGTTACACTTTTTGTCTGATTTAGAATTTGCTTTGAATGGAGAAAGAATGCATTTGCACTTTAAGAAACAGGAACAACCAGGGAAGCCTTTCTTATTCTTGTTACTTTCTGACGTTAGCCAACCACTTACGCTGCAAAAGAAAAAAGAAGGAAATGGAAATATAATTCCTCTTCCTTGAGCCCTTCTTTGTCATCAGCAAGCTAAAGATAGGGAGTGTTGGTAGCATGTCAAGAGATGAAATAAAAATAGTAGGGTTTTGTGTAAGTTTTCATTGTTCTAGTAAGAACAAAATACATATACGTGGACAAGCTAGGAGATAAAAATGTGTGGATCTTGGTTACTGAGTGGGTGTTCCACGTGGCTTTTTCTGGTAGTTGCTACTTCCAATCAGGTCCCCTGGTCTCCAGGAGGGAGATCACCAACAAAGCACAGTTTTCGTTTTAAGCCATGGGTAGTAACTTGTTCTCACAGCCATGCTGGGTTCTCTGCTTGGGGTCCGTTGTGCTCTCTGAGCCAGGCTCTGGTCTGGGCACAGCACCTACAGAAACTCCGCACTCCCAAAGGAACTTGTTGGGAGCCCTGGACCACATGAGAAACGTTTCTCTCAATGCTCTTTCACCTCTGCAGCAATCTTGCTTCCAGGTCTCGCTGGATACCTACTGCTCCATCTCTGGATTTTGATAATTTGATATTTCCAGTATGAGGTCTGGAGAACCAAACATGATATAATCCTTGTAACTTGTACTTTACTTACTTTTCCATCTTCTGTATTTGTAAAGACAAAGCTCAGAATCTCCCTGGTGATCCATACCTTATTATATGCCAGGGCATCTAAAGCATTTTCAGTCAATAAAATGGTACACCCAAAACCCTTGGGGGTTTTTGATGCTACCTTGTTGAAATGCCACAAAAAAGTGAATTTGGTCTCTAATGTGTGATATACAGACTGTATGAAAACATCCACTGCCCAAAAATACAGTTGAACAGGTGCATTTACTTAATTTCTTTCATTATTCAAGCCACAGCTTTAGATTAACAGGTGCCTGATACAGCTTTGTTCAGAGAGTGATGCCATTCTTATGGTTACTGCACCTTTTAAAACAACTTGAAAAATGCACAGCCTGTAATCCTAACTCCTGGGGGGAGTTAGGTTTTGTGTCTGTGTGTGCGTGTGTATGTGTGTGCGAACGTGTGTACATGTGTGCATTCTCTGAGAAAAGAGTTCTCTTTCGGTGAATCCCGGTTCTTTGTAAAACTAGCATTTAAAGAAACTTTTTCTACCATTAGAAGTGATTAATCCACCCCCACTTTTTCTCTCATCAGTGAATTACATTAACACGGTGTGTTCCTTCCTTTGAGAGATTAGCAATGAAAACTGTTCCACCTTTCCTCATCAACACACACCTGAGAAATGGAAATAGGTGCCTGTTATTTGTCGCTGCTTGTGCGGGCTGTTCGTATGAGGACCTTCAGCCAGTTTTCTGTTCATGCATTTGCATTCATCTGAAGAGTCATTTCAGATCATCTTCTAAGGTTTTCAGAGACACCAGATCCTAAGCTTTAGTCATCATCAAATGAGTTAAAATAAATGCACTCCTACTAATGTATTCATATTCAGAACCTACAAAGAACACTCATTTCTTAATAGAGGTACGTGTTTTAAAGAATGAAGAGCTGAATTTTAGATCAGTGCTTTCTGCTTAAGGCACTGAATAAACTAGGCAAAAGAAAATAGAGAAAGAGAATCCGTTTGCCTTGCCTCCTTCCCTCATTGGGCATTTTCTTGTTATTATTAAGGAATCCTGGTCCCTCAAATGGCCAGTTGCTCCTGTGGCGGCTTCTCATAGTGATGTTGCTGTCCGCCATCCAGATCTGAGAAGTGATACTTAAAAGTGGGAAACTCTTCCTACTCGCATTAATGATTTACTATTTAACAAAATCTTTGGACTGCCAATGAGAATGCTCCCATTTCAAATTAATTTTCCTAAAATTAAAACTCCATGAGTTTCCCCTATGGATGGTGAATTCAGGGAATTGGTGGTGAGGCACATCTTTGAGGATAGAGCATCATAAGACATCCTCCAAAGGTATAGGACCATTTCAGATCTCTGAGTGGGCTTTTTTTTTTGCGGTACGCGGGCCTCTCACTGTTGGGGCCTCTCGCGTTGCGGAGCACAGGCTCCGGACGCGCAGGCTAAGCGGCCATGGCTCACGGGTCCAGCCTTTCCGCGGCATGTGGGATCTTCCCGGACCGTGGCACGAACCCGTGTCCCCTGCGTCGGCAGGCAGACTCTCAACCACTGCGCCACCAGGGAAGCCCTGAGTGGGCTTTTTACTTGGACATCAACTGTCTGCTTGATGTCTCCACTTGGAGATCTCCAGGTTAACTTGGCCTCAATGTATCCTCACATGAAACCATGATCTTCCCATCCAAGGCTATTGTATGAAAACGCAGTGTTCCCTGTCCCAGGATGGCACCATCTCTTCATCAGAGGACCCCCACCCCCCAATCTTTCAGGTCCCAGCTTAATGCTTTAGAGACTCTATCAACACCCAAGCTAGGTCTGTCTTTTTACTTTCTTACATTTTCCTGTACTTTGAGGGCATAATATTTACTAAATTAATCAATTACTATTACATGGCTGGTTATTTGTGTGACTTCTCTCCTGTGTTAGAATGTTAACACCAGGTAAGCAACGACTGAAACAGTTTGTTCACCATTGCATTCCTAGATCCCTTTCCCAGCTCTAAGCAGGCACTTAGGAAGTGTTTGGAATACGAATGTCAAATATGTTATGACGGTAAGTAATGTATGAGCATCAGGAAGATTCGACAATGTAACAACCCCTGCCCTGCCAGCCTTGCAACACACAAATCCATTGACAGTGCTGTATTCTACTAGTACTGTTGACAGGACCTTTCTTCATATCTATATGGCCTCTGCAGAGTACGAAATTCTCATTCCCATTTATTTGCTTTATTATATATCACCTGTAAGCTTCTAGAAGGAAGCAACTAAAGGACCTCATCTGGGATTATTATAAACAATGTGGCCAAGGTCGCCAGAGCTCTCTGAGATCTGTCTTTTTTGTTTTCCTGGAAACACAGAAAAACAGCCTTCCAGAGCCCATGCAGTGAGTTGGGTATTGACTGTGTTCCGGCCAGTGGGATGTGGTGGGCATGATGTCAGCACTTCTGGGCTGCACATACAAAGCAGCTTCTCCTCCAGTGGCAAGCTTGGAGGCTGCATGTTGAATATGGAAACACCACAGATAGAAGGAGCCTGGGTCATTGAGTCACTGCTTGGAGGAGAGCCAGCCAACTCTGATTAGACTGTGATATGAAGAAGAAAAACATTTATTGTGTTGAGCCACTGAGATTTGAGAATTGGTACAGCAATTAAATTACCGGGACTAATATAAAAATATTGGTACTCTGAAAGGCTATAATAACAAAAATCTGATGTCTGGCATTGAGTCAGGCAGCAAGAAAGATGGTGATCTATGAGAAAATATTTAGTAAAACTATTACCTGAAAATCTCTTTGGAAGTAAATTGTTGCGTCTCATGGTTTGGCAACTCTAGCAAAAGTGGTTGGAAAAAAATCAAAGTGTTAATGTGGGTTTGCTACAATTGGCTGTGTTGGCACACTGTTAAAAGAAAGAGAACTCGGGAGAAAACTGGCTAGTTTGTAAGCAGAGAGTCCAGAAACTTGAGTCCATGAAGGGTTGGAAATTCCGACTGCTTCTGGAACACAAACAGTAGGAAATGAGATATTGGAATAAAAAAGCCTTGAAGCTCCAAAGCCGTATGATGACAGCCTCATGGCAATGATCAAATTAAGAAACTGTTACAGGCAGTTAAGCTGTTATGTTAAGCTGATATAAGCAAGGGTATGAGAAAGCAAAAGAAAAAAAAATGAAGATTTGCAAATCTGGTGTACAGAAATGCTTAGGGTGTGGTTACAACCATATGGAACTGTTTGGAAGCAAATATACCAGAAACCTTCTAAGGTTCTGAGGAAATTATATTGCCAGAGAAACTACAAAACTAGTCTAAAAAGACCAGGTGATGGACAGATAGAAAGTGGGATCCAAAGCCTATATAGAGCCTCTGAAAAATACCCGCCCCGCTCCAACACCCAGGTCAAGTAAGGAGCACAGTGTAGAGAGTAAGGACTACCAAGGAGGAAGATCCAGGGCAGGGATCCCTGAGAAGAACAAACCTTGGAACTTCTGACCAGGGGCCCCCAAACAGGGCAGAGACGTGAGGTTGCTTGTCCTGCAGAGTCCAAGTGTCCCTGTGGGTCAGTGACTGGTGTGTCTCTGTCCTTTCCCCAGGGGTGGTGTTTAGTGCAGTCATCCTGTACTGTATATCGAGTGGGAGGAGAGCCTCACTAGTCTCTCTCGTTTGTAAGTTATGGCACCAAGAGCAGGCACATGGGGCCTGATGGAGCGGAATTGCTGGGAGGTCTGTGTCCTTGTATGGGATGCAGTGTCTGTTGGAACTCTGGGCAGCCTCTCTAGGGAGGACCCGAGAGTGTTCCACAAATGGGAAGACAAACGTTCAGGTGTCTGAAGGGTCTGGCCAAGTCGGCTAGAGTCCACTGTATGCCTTTTGTCCTCTGCGGGGGAACACAGCTAAACACGCCCCCAATACGTGCGCATTAGCTGGGCTGTGTCTCTGACTGGCAGTTACCTACCATGACCACAGAACTACGCCCCCTGAATCATTCCTTTCTCCCTTAGGCGGTGAACTTGGAGGCCACATTTTGAAGGTGGCACAAAGATGGAAGAGCCTGTGCCCCTAAATCATTTCTCGGAGTGTTCCATGGGGTATGTGAGAAAGGAACGCACTGTTTCAAGCCACTGAGATTCCGGACTTTTCTGTTTCAGAAATTAGCCTAAGTGTACGGGTCAGTGGACCCCAGCTGACGACCGTGCTCGATCTGTCACAGCCTTGGTCACAGGGCTAGACAGACAGGAGACTCTCCGATCTCACTCGGGAGGGAGGGCTGCCCTTTGCTCACACACTTGCGGAGAATCAGGGGGTATAGACTTTGCATTGGGCCGAGCAGTCTGCCGACCGAGCTCGTCTTCTGTTTGATTTCTTTCCTCAGCTGGCTCCTCTCTGTTTACCGATCACCCTCATCCTCCAATCCAGCTGAGACAGTCTTTTTCACGGACAGGCTCTTGTTCCCCTGGAGGCGGCGTCCCGGCCCCGAGCAGCCCGGGTGCAGGTGGCGGTGCCGCAGGCGGCCAGGGACCAGACGCCCAGAATCCAGCTCCTGCGTCAAGTGTCCGCCCGCAGCCCTTACGAGCTCTGTGTTTCCCACTTTCTCTGCGTGGGAATTCTCCCTTGCAGGACAGGCCAACAGGACAGGCCGTGGGCAGAACCAGTTCACACTTGCCAAGAGCCCGGTGTCCGCAGGCGCGGAGCATCGGGAAAGCGCTCTCCTTACTCAGCGCAGCGCGGGCATCCTGGGGGGGTCCGCGCAGCTCACTCTAGGCGTCCAGAACCGGGCCTTTGCGACCCTGGGCATTGTGCTCAGCCTCTTGAACTCTGTCTCAGCTGTGAAAGGCACTGTAACGTCTGCTCTCAAGCGGTGGGAGGGGCAAGGATTCAGCACACATTAATGGAGCGTGTGTCAGATCCAGAGCCATCTGAGAAATTGCCTTCCCTCTGTCCCCTCCTTCCCAGACTCCATCTAAGTCACCCTACCTTTTACCTCGGACGACAGCTTTCTAACTGGTGCTTCTGCATCTGCTTTTACCTCCCTTCAACCTGTTTCTACAGTGTAGTCAGTGACCTTTTAAAAATGCAACTTGATACTGTTTGAAACTTTTTATATCTTCCCGTTGCCTTTAGAATAAAATGCCATCTGGGGTATGTTCTACAGGGGTTGTATGATTTGGTCCTAACATTTATTTTACATTTCTCTGCTCATGCTTCCTTTATTTCACTCTCCACATTCCTGCTTGAGGTTTTTAGTTTTTTCTTTTTCTTTTTTTTTTTTGCCAGTTTCTGGAAATCTGCAGATTTTTATTGCTTCAAGGCTGATGTCTAGACCTGGATTGTCCCGCACGCATAGTTTACTCTGTTTCAGTGTTCGTGCCCAGTCTTGACTCGTCAGCCTCTCTCCCACAACCCCCTCTTAGCGCAGTTTTCCTGAACCCTCACCCAAACTGAGTGAGCCCCTTGTGTTGTAATACAGCCCAGTTCTCTTCTCTGCAGCAAGCACCACAAATTATTCTTTCAAGTTTGTCTTCCTGCTGGGTGGTAAACTCTGGGAGCCCAGGGTGTGACTCTTTGTCTCACAGCTCTGACTCCAGTGCCCCCTGCCTCTCAGGCACTCAATCCCTGTTTGCAGAGTGAATTTATAAAGTCAAGGTCAAGGTAAGTACCTGGCTCCTTGCTGAAAACAGGCCATGGCTTCCAGCACCCTAGGGATACAGGCAAACTGCTGGCCTCTCCTTGGAGGTTCTAAGAGATCAGGGTGCCCTGCCCCTTCACATGGGGGCGGGGGGGGGGGCGGGGGCGGGGATGCGGGGCATGGAGGTCCAGCCCTAGCTCCTCGGAGTAGCCAGCCTGCTGGCCCAGGCCCCACCCATATTGCCACCCACTCCTTAGGCCCTTACCCTCCCTACTTGGTGCTTGGGGGCAAAGGAAGGAAGAGCTCTTTAAAGGATCTAGATATTTTGTTCTTTTTGATGCATGGTAAATGGGATTGTTTCCTTAATCTCTTTTTCTGATCTTTCATTGCTAGTGTATAGAAATGCAAGAGATTTCTGTGTTTTAATTTTGTATCCTGCAACTTTACCAAATTCATTGATGAGCTCTAGTAGTTTTCTGGTGGCATCTTTAGGATTCTCTATGTATACTATCACATCCTCTGCAAACAGTGACAGTTTTACTTCTGTTTTTCCAATTTGGATTCCTTTTATTTCTTTCTCTCCTCTGATAGCCATGGCTAGGACTTCCAAAGCTATGTTGAATAATAGTGGCGAGAGTGGACATCCTTGTCTTGTTCCTGATCTTAGAAGGAATGCTTTCAGCTTTTCACCATTGAGAATGGTGTTGGCTGTGGGTTTTGTCACATATGGCCTTTATTATGTTGAGGTAGGTTCCCTCTAAGCCCACTCTCTGGAGAGTTATTATCATCAATGGGTGTTGAACTTTGTCAAAAGCTTCTTCTGCATCTATTTAGATGATCATATGGTTTTTATTCTTCAATTTGTTAATGTGGTGTATCACATTGATTGATTTGCATATATTGAAGAATCCTTGCATCCTGGGATACATCCCACTTGATCAGGGCGTATGATCCTTTTAATGTGTTGCTGGATTGGGTTTGCTAGTATTTTGTTGAGGATTTTTGCATCTATGTTCATCAGTGTTATTGGCCTGTAATTTTCTTTTTTTGTAGTATCTTTGTCCAGTTTTGGTATCAAGGTGATGGTGGCCTCAGAATGAGCTTGGGAGTGTTCATTGCTCTGCAATTTTTTCAAAGAGTTTCAGAAAGGTAGGTGTTAACTCTTCTCTAAATGTTCGGTAGAATTCACCTGTGAAGCCCTCTGGCCCTGGGCTTTTGTTTGTTGGAAGATTTTTGATCACAGTTTCAATTTCAGTGCTTTTGATTGCTCTGTTCCTATTTTCTATTTCTTCCTGGTTAGTCTTGGAAGGTTGTATGTTTCTAAGAATTTGTTCATTTCTTCTAGGTTGTCTGTTTTATTGGCATATAGTTACTTGTAGTAACCTCTTATGATCCTTTGTATTTCTGGGTGCCTGTTGTAACTTTTCCTTTTTCATTTCTCATTTTACTGATTTGAGTCCTCTCCCTCTTTTTCATGGTGAGTCTGGCTAACGGTTTATCGATTTTGTTTATTTTCTCAAAGAAACAGCTTTTAGTTTCATTGATCTTTACTATTATTTTCTTCATCTCTATTTCATTTATTTCTGCTCTGATCTTTATGATTTCTTTCCTTCCACTAACTTTGGGTTTTGTTTGTTCTTCTTTCTCTAGTTGCTTTAGGTGTAATATTAGGTTGTTTATTTAAGATTTTTCTTGTTTTTTGAGGTAGGATTATATTGCTATACACTTCCCTCTTAGAACTGCTTTTGCTGCATCCCATAGGTTTTGGATTGTTGTGTTTTCATTGTCATTTGCCTCTAGGTATTTTTTGATGTCCTCTTTGATTTCTTCAATGATCCATTGATTATTTGGTAACATATTGTTTAGTCTCCATGTGTTTGTGTATTTTATTGTTTTACAAAGCTACAGTGATCAAAACAGTATGGTACTGGCACAAAAACAGAAATATAGATCAATGGAACAGGATAGAAAGTCCAGAGATAAACCCATGCACCTATGGCCACCTAAGCTATGACAAAGGAGGCAAGACTATACAATGGAGAAAAGACAGTCTCTTCAATAAGTGGTGCTGGGAAAACTGGACAGCTACACGTTAAAGAATGAAGGTAGAACATTTTCTAACACCATACACAAAAACAAACTCAAAGTGGATTAAAAACCTAAATCTAAGGCCGGATACTATAAAACTCTTAGAGGAAAATACAGGCAGAACACTCTTTGACGTAAATCACAGCAAGATCTTTTTTGATCCACCACCTAGAGTAATGAAAATAAAAATAAGCAAATGAGACCTAATTAAACTTAAAAGCTTTTGCATAGCAAAGGAAACCATAAACAAAATGAAAAGACAACCCTCAGAATGGGAGAAAACATTTGCAAATGAAGCAACTGACAAGGCATTAATCTCCAAAACATACAAACAGCTCATGCAGCTCAATATCAAAATCAAACAACCCAATCAAAAAATGGGCAGAAGACCTAAATAAACATTTCTCCAAAGAGGTCATACAGATGGCCAACAAACACGTGAAAAGATGCTCAATATCACTAATTATTAGAGAAATGCATATCAAAAGTACAATGAGGTATCACCTCACACTGGTCAGAATGGCCATCATAAAAATTCTACAAAAAATAAATGCTGGAGAGTGTGTGGAGAAAAGGGAACACTTCTACACTTTTGGTGGGAATGTAAATTGGTACAGCCACTATGGAGAACAGTATGGAGATTCCTTAAAAAACAGCATAGAGCTCCCATATGACAACAATCTCAGTCCTAGGCATATATCTGGAGAAATAGTTTTCTTTTGCCAGTTGCTTTGATGATGTCCATAGAAGGTGCTGGAGAGATATTGCAGAAGGAAGGGATTTCCCTTCCTGGCTCTCAAGGCTCATTGCCAGGTCCTGCAGGACAAGTATCTGGTCTTGTCTTTACTGCTCAGCAGTGCCATTTCTCCAGGGTTATGTGCATGCATGGTGTGGCTCTCTCCAGCATTCTTTTGCTGCTTGCTCTCCAAAGCTGTTGACGTGGGCAGCACCTGTGCAGTCAGGAACTGCAGATGGCATAGAATGGGACCACCCCCCAGGTTGCTGCCTCTTGTGGCATCTCCTTAGTCCTGCACATGGGCACACTGGGCTGGCTGCCTGCCTGACCTTTGTCCCTTGGAGGGGCCCAGCGCTGCCCAGGCCCAGGCTGTGCACAGAAGCGTGCTGGAGTCCTGGCATGGAGGTCTCTCCAGTGCACCCACGTGGCACCCGACTCTGCCTGCTTGCCGCCTGTCAGCCTTGGCTTGCCTGCGTCCTGGGGGTGGTTTCCTGTGGTCCTCCTGACATGACCCTGTGTGCTTCGGACCTCAGTGCACCCTCAACTCTCCCTGCCTACCCACTGGGCTCAGTTTGCCTGTGCCCCAGAAAGAGGTTCCCATTGGTCCAGTGACTGTGGACCAGCTCTGGCCCGGGAAGCCCAGCAAAATCCTCTCCCACCCAGTCGGTGCTGTCCCACTTTCTTCATTGAGGTCTGAGCACCTTCCACTTGTGTCTGTCTTTGGGTCCTCTCCTGCAGCTCTAGGGTGCCCTGAGAGCTCTCTTTCTGTCTCAACAATTACCCCCCGTCTTATTTCCTAAAAATCGCTTAATGTTTTTTTACATTAAACTTTCCTTGTTTAAATTATGTTGTGATTTGCACTTCTTGGCTGGACCCAGATTGATATAGAGAGTGTGTGTGTGTGTGTGTGTGTGTGTGTGTGTGTGTATGTATGTGTATATATATTATATGTATATGTATATATTGATAGATGTATATATATGTATACATATGTATATGTACATATACGTATATGTGTGTGTGTGTATATATATATATAAAACAACATATTTTGATATAAATTTCAGATGATTTAGGCAAATATGTGATTTGATCCAGATTACTTGATAAATATGTGAAAAATGCACCTGTTTTGACTTGTGGTAAATGACCTGGACGCAGCGGAGAGCATTGCATGGTATTCAGGGCAAGGGAGCAGCTGAAGTCTGGGGGTCTCGCTGGTGTTGAGCACCTGGTGTCCTCAAGAGACCATCAGGACCCCATCTGTCCCCTCTCACAGCCCTGCGCTCCACTCCCAGACACAGCGAGGTATGAGGACTCTCCTCCCCAGGATCACCCAAACTTCCTCTCCGTGCTGCTCGGCTCACCCCTTTTCTCACCTAACAGACACTCACCCGTTTCCTTGAGCCCTCCCACAGACCCCTGGACTCTGTTTCTGTGGTCCTCACCAGCATCATCACAATGTTTCCACCATTCCATCCTCACTCCAGGCAGGTGCTAAACATCCAATATGGATTATTTCATTAAGCCTCATACGTTCACTACATGATAGATTCGATTTTACCCTCATTTTATGATAAGGAAGTCGACACTCTGAGAGGCTGAGTCACAAACCAGGTCAAGAGTGGAGCCTTGGTGTCAGGTTACTGTCTGTGCTCCAGACAAGCACTGTCCAATTCTGCAGCCCCTAGTCATATGTGCTAGTTAAATGTATTTAAAATTAAGTAAGTTTGAATATTGAGGTCCTCAGTTACAGGAGCCACATCCCCAGGGCTCAGTGGCTGCGTGTGGGGTTGGTGCAGGAAGGGAGCATTTCTGTTGTTGCAGAAAGTTCTGCTGGATGGCACTGCTCCACACAAGTACTTTCTCAAGCTATCTGTGGTGAAGAGCCTGGTTCTTTTCCCATTCAATTTTATTTTCAGTCCCTTCCATATGGACACTTTTGTAAGATATAATAAAAATAAATTACAGAGTGAGAGATGTGAACAGTGATGGCTCAGGCGACAGAGCAAGATGGCAGCCCAGAGCTGCTGACAGGCTGCTAAGCCAGCACCCCAAAGCAGCCTCCCAATTACAGACTTGGAGGAAATAGCAGATTAAAGTCCTTATTCGTCATGAAGGGGATCCAAGGAAAGATTTTCTCTCTAGGATCTCCTTGGGATCATCCATAGAATGAAGGTGCTGAAGGTGCTGAGTAAAGGGATCCGATCCTTCACTCATTCGTCCCGTGGGGTGAGCATCCCATTTGGTGAGAAAGTTAAAATTTCTTTTAAGTCACCACTGAAGCTTCACCTTTTGCCGCCCCTTTCCTGTGTCTTCCAGTATGTTGAATAATATTCTGCTGCTTCTGGGGGCTGTGTGAGAGCCTGGGAACAATGTTATGGACCCAGTTTGGTGTCCTTGCAGGGAAACATTTGGCTCCAAAATTCCTGACACACTATGAAGCTCTAAACCTTTCACAAGGAAGGTTTTTGTGCCTTCCTTGTACTGTTCCCTGGGAAATGGTGAAGATCCCTTCTTCTCTCCATTCTCCCAAATATGCCTTAGAATTTTCTGCCTCTAAGAGGTCCTGCCCCAAATCAGGTCAAGGACCCATCTGTTGAGAGATAATTCTCCATAGTCTGGGGTTTATGCATGTCTCATGAGCAAAGGATATTGAGAGCTTTGTTCAAGGATGTTTGCGTGAGACAGGCTTGGCAGTAGAAAGACAGAGCCTTCCTCAGAGAGGAACATCTTTCCTTGGAGAAATTCCAGAGCAATAAAGATAATGTCTCTCTCCAGAAAGGAGGAGGGCCAGGTCTCCTAGCAGCTCCTACCCATGCAAGACCAGGATCACGTAGCCTTGGAGCTCCTTGAGTGTGACACACATCCTTTGTGGGTGTAGCACTCACCTGGTCTCCACATCACACTCTTGGGACTTTGGGGGAAAAGGACCCAATGCTAACATGAGACAGCTGCTGCCTGCTGTGTCGGGGCAATAACTCATTTAACTCCATTTGGGCTCTTTGTCCCGTTCCGGACTGAACATTGGAAATGTGTGGTTAGCCCACCCGGCAGCTGCAGGAGGCCTCCAGCCCAGGAGCTGCTCGGCTGCCTGACAGTCTCTCTGCACCCTCCTGACTTTTGTGCTCTTGTCACATCTCTCCATCTTTCCCTTTCTTCTTCATTTCTATGTCCTGATGAGTTTACCCATGGGAGTCATTCAGCCCTCATTCATCCAGCAAATGCTGTTGAGACCTCACCATGTGTCGGGCACTGTTCCCGGTGCTGTGGATACATCGGTGATCAACACAGTCATTATTCCTACTTTCCCAGAGCTACATTCTAGTTGGAAAGGTGCAGGGAGGGAGTGCTTTGGAGATGACAATAAACCAGCAAGTACTGCAAAAATATCAGATCGAGTAAGTGCTATGCAGAGGATTAAGGGGGCCTGGTGAGCAGATGGGAACTGCTCTCTTTGGCTGTTCAGATTGGATGGCCATGGAAGGTCGCTGGGGAGGTGATGTTGAGATTTGAATAAAACAAGAACCAGTCATGGGAAGACCTGAGAAACAAGTTCAGGCAGAGGAAATAACTAGAGCAAATGCCTTGAAGGAGGACCAATTTGACAAGTTTCAGAGAGGCTGGAGCTTGGGGTGGGGAAGGAGATGAGGGGCATTCCAGGGTAGAAGGCACCAAAGCCAGGGCAAGGGGTTTATTAATCTCCATCTTCTGTGGTCCAGGAAGTCACTGAAAAGTTTGAAGCAGAAAGAGATGATTTAATTCATATTTTTGTAGATTATTCCGGATTTACACTGGAGTCATTGTAAAGGAGACTTGGAATGAGATAGGATTTGCTTTCAAAGTAAGGTTGACAGGATTTGCTGATAGGTTAGATGTATGTGGTAAGTGAAAGAATGGGAAAAGTCAAAATATCTTCTAGATTTTTGCCTTGAACACATTGGACCAGTAGCTAGGATGCTGTTACTGAGAGGGAAAGAGGGGTAGATGGAGATTTGTTGGGGTGAAAGGATTGAAATGTGCACGAGACATCCATGTGGACCTGTCAAGTGGGCAGTTGAACGCGTGGGGCTGGGGAGCAAAGAATTTACCAGGGCTAAATATGTAGAATTGAGAGTCGTTGGCAAAGAGATGGTGCTTGCAGCCCTGGCACTGAATGGGCTTCCTTAGGGAATGTGTGTCGATAGGGAAGGGGACCCAGGGCACATTTCTGTGGTCTTTCACCACCTAGAATTCAAACAGAGGGAGTGAAACTAGCTAATGACTCTGAAAAGGACTGACCAGTGTGGTCAGAGGTAGTCCAGAGAGTGAGAGGTCATAGAAGCTGAGACAAAAGAGTATTTCTAAGTAAAACTTTCCATAAAATTCATTTGGCAGCAGGAAAATTCCATAGCCCTTTGCAAGAGGGACCTCAGTGGGAGAGAAGGAGAGACAGAATGCTGACTGAGCAGAGGTGACCTAGACTAACAGATGAGAAGGAACAGCGAGGGAGCGTAGACAATCCTTTACAAAGTTCTGCCGTGCACGGGACGTGAGAAACGACGTGAGGGCTGGAAGATGACGGGGATGGTGGTCACGGGAGGGCTGTCATTTTAGTAGAAGAAACAAGATAGTATTTGTCTGTTGATAGAGATGATTCTTTAAAGAAGTAGAATTTAAGATACAGGGAAAAGAAGGGCACCGAACATCATTTTCTTATTGGGCTTAAGGCTTTGGGAAACAAAGAGAAAGAGAGAGAAAGTAACAGACTATTTCTGATTCCCCTGAGGTGATGAGCCCGGAGAGGATCATATACTTAAAATTGGCAGGGTTGGGGCTGGGGGAGAAGAAATAAAAACTGATATTTTAAAAATATTGCCCAGACACGAGTATTAAATCCATCCACTTCCTTCCTTTTCGGCATCACCACCGTTGTTCCGTCATCCTCATCTCCCGCTGGGACTGCACTGGGCTCTCCCACGTCAGCCCCGCCCCCGTCCGCAGCCCGTTCCTGTGCCCCTGCACACGCAGGGCAGCTTCCGTCCAGCTGTCACAGGGGCTGTTTTAATTCTTAAACTCAAGTATGTTGCTCCTCCAGGTTGAGTGTTTTAGCTGCTGTCTGTTACTTGTGAAATAAACCCATTACCCAGGCTTCCAAGGCCCGCTTTGATCATGATTGGCAGCTGACCAGCTCCCCTCACACAGCAGGTGCCCTGAGCTGTGATGCTCTAGCCCAGCTGGCCTTGTTCCACTTCCTCCAGCAAGCCAAGTTCTTCTCGCTCAACGTGACAGCACATCTGAAACCTGCCCGGAAAGGTCTCCTCACCCGGGCAAGTTAGGATCTCCCCCAACCCAGCCCTCTATCATAGCTCTCTCTGGATTTTATTCATAGCAGTTATCACCTTTAGAAATTATTTATTAGCTTATTTCTTTCTTCTTTACGTCATTCCCCGATTAGAAGGCAAGAAGTCTTCTGTATTTGGTTCACCCAAGTACACTCAGCATTTCACTGCCTCTGGCACATGGTAGGTTCACAATGACTGTTTTTTGGAGTGATAAGTTAGTTGCATTTTATATCCACAATATTATCATGGAAACATATTTTGAACAAATGCAATATTCTAATGAATTATTATGATGATGGCTGTCATCGCGGATGTTTCCTTTTATATTTTTAGAGCCTTCTGGCTTTTTGACTCAGGACTTTAGCCAAATTAGTTGCAGTAATCAACCTTATGTGATATTTGTTTCCATGACTTCATTCTGACATTTAATAATTGATGGTCCTGCTGCTAATCCCTGTGCTAATCATGATTTATGTAGACAAATGGTGATTTAAAGCCAACATTATCAGTATTGGTTATCAGTTATTCTCAAGCCTGCTATAATTATATATTTGATGTGGAAATTGAGTTTGTGGTGATAGCAGAAATACTCTTGTTGGAAGCCACCATTTGCCATAAAATTTGTGTAAGTATAAAAGCCTATGCTATTATTCTCTATTTCTTATTTTCCATTGTGTCACACTTATCCCTCAATGTAGAAAATGCATGCTGCTTTCATTAAAAATCAACCCAGCTGTCTACATTATCAGGAGCTTCCTGAAGGCCTTATGGGCTGAGGCCCAGGACGGTGACCACAAAAAGAAAAACTGCCAGTAGTTTAGTTTAAAACAGGGATCACACTGAGTCTGTGGCTGTAAGTAGGTCCCCTTATAAGAATGAGTTCAGTTTTATGAGAAGCTGGTCTTTCCCCAGGCTTGATGAGATGCAACGGCTAAGGCCTCGGAGAGCCTCTGCCCCCTGGGAGCAGGTGAGAATTGCAGGTCAGCTGTTTGAGAAGGACTTATCCATTTTCCACTAAAATACCTGACAAGGTTGGATCCTTGTGGATTAAAATTTCCCTAAAGATAGAAGAATGCAAATAAGATGCTGCTGTGTCCTTATCTGTTGGCTATTACTGCAATGACGACTTAATAAAAATTCAATGCAGTTTCCTCAATTGTACAGATACTTTACGATATGTTAATGAAAAACTAGAGTACAGAGTGATGTGTTATAGTGTTGACAGCATGACACAATGAACTTAGAAAGATGGACATGCACCAAAATGTTAGATTTAATTGGGGTGGGGGCGGGGTAAAGCAGGCACAGTTGAGGTTGATCTCCTACCTTAATGCATTTTAATGATGTTTTATTGTCAACTCTATGAGTAACAACCGTATGCCAGAAGATTAAAAATAACTCAATAAAAGAATAGTTTATGCTTCTGAAAATTAATTTATATACATTTTAAGAACTTAAAAAAAATAAGGTGATAGAAATATGAACCTGTAAATTTGTTTTATTGATTTTTTTCCTTTCAGTATTAATTGTCTGATTAAGTTTCAGGCTTCTGTGTTCAGGATACTTGTCTCTATGTGCTGATAATGTGATATTTTGGAACAAGGTCACAGAGATGCCAGCAGGAAAAGCTCAGGAATAAATTATTCCTACTGGCAACATGTGAGAAAAGGATAATTTTTAAAAACATTAATGTCTATGAAAGCTTAGAGCAATCTTCCTGTCTCAAAATGCATTTAAAAAAATTATACTGTGCAGTTGAAAACTGACATTTTATTATTTAATCACGTCCCATTTTAGGTGATGTGCAAAGAGGACACATTACCACGTACATTTTCTCACTATTAAAGGCATTAAAATCATCAAATATAGAATTGAGAGATACTTTAAGAATCATCTTGTCAAATACCCTGATTTTACAGAAGAGGGAATGGAGGCACAGAGGGTTCAAAGATCAAGCAGTCCAATGTTCCTGGGACAGACAAGTTCTTTCCCAGACACCTACCCTCCTTTAGGAAAATCAGCCTCATATTGTTACCAAACTTGGGTTCAGCTGCTTGTGACTCAGGAATCCAATACTGAGAGGCAAGTGTTGGGTAAAATGAAAGAGCGCTTTACTGAGGAAGTTGGCAACCCTGGGTATAAGGTGGACTTATGTCTCAAAGGACCAACTCCCCACTCCTCATGTTTTTCTCAGGGATTACATAGGGAAAAGAGGGAGGGGCTATGTGCTGAGGAGGGGGTTTCAGGATCAACTCATGGACATTCCTTTTTTTTTTCATGATTCTTATTTAGTTATTTTTAAAAATTAAATTTCAAAGCTTTTGTACAGCAAAGAAAACCATAAGTGAGACCAAAAGGCAACCTTCAGAAAGGGAGAAAATATTTGCAAATGAAGCAACTGACAAGGGACTAATCTCCAAAATATACAAACAGCTCATGAAGCTCAATATCAAAAAAACCAAACAACCCAATCAAACAATGGGCAGATAACCTAAATAGACATTTCTCCAAAGAAGTCCTGGACGTTCTTCTGATTAGCTGGTCGTGAGGTAACTGGGAGTCAACATCTTCAACTTCTGATTCCAACAAGTCTGGGGTCTATGTACTTGCAGTTAGCCTACAGTTAACTTCTTCCACCTGGTAGGGCTTTCAGTATCTGCAAGAATAGATAATATTCTGTGGCCCAGAATATTATCTATAGCCCTTGAGGAGGAACTAAAGGTCCTTGACTTTGTTTAATGACTCAACTATTATTATTTTGTCCTGTTTGACTGTTTTTCTTTGCTTTTGCATTTTTCAAAAAATTTCTCTGATTAGAATTATTCTTTGGATAAAGTTTTTCTAAGACAAAAGGCAGGCAGAGGACATGGGGGAAGGACCATAGGATCCACATGTCCTTCCACACCCTACATGCTCTGCCAAATGCTTCCCTCCACTCTTTCCAGCCCTGCTTCCTACTGTTCCTGGTCCCTGTACAACCACAGGCTGAGTGTAGACCTCTAACCCTAACTGCAGAAATGTTAAAGAAGGTAAGACAACAGAGAAAAATGTTGTCTATGGTTGTCTAATTTTATCAAAGTGACACCACAATTAATCTGATGCCTTTTTCTGCTAACGGTTATTTTGCTGCATGCTAATAATAACTTAATGGGAAAAATAAGATATGGACATATAGGAATAAGATTTTATTTCTATATCTTTAGAATGCATTGAAAGTATTGTTGAGAATTCTTAGTAAAGAATGAGCTGCGTTAACACTGAACCTTTCCAAAGGGTAGTTTTAGGAGGCTCTGCTCACTCTGAAGACCCAATTCTTGACTCTAAGAAGGAGCTGGACTAACCAGGTAGTTATTTGCATTGTAAATATTTAAATTTTTCTGTATATTATGATGTTTTGATGTCTTGAAAACGCTTTCTGTCTGGGGAGAGACTGACCTCCTGGGCTAGCCAACTTAGAGATGGCAAAAGGTCCAGCTGGGAGATTGCCTTTTATTTGCAAAAATTCCAGAGCCAGACCCCCACCATCTGGCCTGTTCACCCCTGGAGGTCATATTCCTCTGCCTTAATCATCCCAGGGCCAGGTGCCAGGCAATTAGGGGCCACTCTTACAGCTTTGAGCCCATCAACTAGTCAGTCCTAGGCTGCTGTTCACCCTGCCTTGCCTTTCCTGCAAAAATCCTGAGGCTGTGGCCTAAACCTTCCCCTTGCTCTGACTTCTGTCTCTTAACCACTCAGATGTCTCCCTTGAGTGGCCCTGCAAGGCTTGCTGTGCTCCTGCCTCCAGGAGCTGTGAGTATCATAAACTTTGTTTTTCCTTTAGCATCTCTTGTGGCCACATCTGACTAACCATCTCGTAAAAGAATACAAAACTTAATTTTATATAGTATTTTATTATATATGTGTATTAGATATAGTTATATATTTTATATAATTTTATTTATTTTATTATATATTTTATACAGTTATTGTAGCTGCTTATCTTAGAACTTCGTGAAAATGGTTCTTGCTGAAAATATTTTTACCCACATCCTGGAATATGAACTATCAATATATAATTTTACTATATTTGGTTGAATATAATAAAATGTAGATAATGGACAGTAGATCTTTATATAATTTTCTGGTTCCTTTGCACTCAGCAGATGTGGTTACCCCCGTGATGAGCTAACTTGAGTTGCCTTCTGTAAATTCCTCCTGTGATCTGTTTTCCGGCTTCACTAGAATGGTGGCTTTTTGCATTATATCTCTTACTCTAATCTGGAACTCAGAGAATCTGAGCCTTTGCCTGTTGTCCCTTGAAGGGGCTTCCCAGGACAACAGCCCTCAGACTCTCTGTCCCAGGGCCCCTCCCCTGGCTCTCCTCCGTCAGGATTCTTCAGCTCTGCAAGCTGCCTTCTCTTTGTGTTTCTTTTGCTATGGGAGGAGTTTTCAACATCTTTTGCAGAAAAGAGCATTTTAATTTGAAATTTGAATTAAAAATTGAACGTTTCCCTTCCTCAGAACTGGCACAGCTCATGACACTCCTGTGAAACTTTGAAGTGATCCTTAGGTCAAAGGATCTGAGGGCCAGGCTGCTTCTAGAGCTGTGCTTGGACCATCACACCTAGTGTTGCACCACCTGGGGGCATCTTAGAAACACAGAATCTCACGCCCCACCCAGACCTACAGAATCAGAATTATTAACAAGATCTGCAGTTGATCTGCATGCATTCAAAGAGAGAGAGAGAGAGAGTCACCATCCCAGTGGATTACTACTTGGTTTCTTTAAGCCCTTTATCAGAGCCATGAACTGTGAGGATTAAGTACATGTGTATTAAAATTAATTAAATCACCAAAAAAGTTAATTTGAAACACACACAATAATGTACACAAACTTATTTCACAGTGTAGTGGTTAGACTCATGATAAAATAATTGCAACAAGTATTAATTGTATAGTCATATGATGTATTTCTCTCCCTACTTGGCTTATATATTTAGAATTCTCATTGGCTTCAAATGGCTATTATGGTATTAGATATTGTTTAGTCATTGCCAGAAAGCTCTTACCCACACCAAAGATAAAAATAAGGCTTTAAGAAGTAAATTGTAAGAATGGATTTTTTCTTATTCAGGAATATGCCTTATGCTTTGTAGATACTCAACAAACAGTTTTTGTTTTCATTGACAAAAGATCAACTCCTCACTCTCCAGTAGTTGGAATTCTTTTTTTTTTTTTTGCGGTACGCGGGCCTCTCACTGTTGTGGACTCTCCTGTTGCAGAGCACAGGCTCCGGATGCGCAGGCTCAGCGGCCATGGCTCACGGGCCCAGCCGCTCCGTGGCATGTGGGATCTTCCCGGACCGGGGCACGAACCCATGTTCCCTGCATCGGCAGGCAGACTCTCAACCACTGCGTCACCAGGGAAGCCCAGTTGGAATTCTTTATTCAAATTCTCCTTGGCTTTCCCCAGAGTTCAGATTTATATCATACTAGGGTCTTATTGCTCATTGGCCCAGGCATCCATGAGAAGATGTTTTTGAATTTCCTTAATCTTTATTAGAGCTGCAGGTATCATTGACATAGTAAAAGTGGTTAAAGATATGGTAGAACAATCAAGATGAGAAGAGAAAAACGTGAGATGATTCCACCACGCTGTAGAACAGAAGTTCATAGCCAGGGACAGTTTTGCCTCCAGGATATAATGGAGATACCAGGAGATGTTTTTGGTGTCACATCTCACCTGGGAGACAGTTTGCAGGTGCACTGGCATCTAGTAGATGGAGACCATGGATGCCACTAAGCATCCTGCAACGAACAGGACAGCCCCACAGCAAAGACCACCTGGCCCCAAATGTCATGGTACTGAAGTTGAGAAGTTTTGCTGCAGAAGCAAACCAAATCCCAGTTAGGCTGGTGATGTAGCTAAGGGAAAAGGGTCCAGGTAAATTGGCTTCTGGGGTCACAGCTGCTCTGCCTGCAGGAGCAGAAAGGCGAGAAAGGAAAGAAAGTCATGGAAGGTGACCAAACCAGTCTCCTGTTATCTTTTTTTGTCTTCTCACACCTATCTTGGCCCCAGAGGTACCTAAAGCAGGGATAGTTCAGGCATATTATATGCAACGCAATGGAAGCCTCATCTCAATCCTGCTAAGCATACTTCTTCTCCTACAAGTTCCAATAATACATAAAACTGCCTAATTCCTTTCACTTCATAATCCTGGACACATGGCTTCAAGATTCAAGCACCCAAAAAGATGTTAACAGATTTAAGTCTAATGATTGAGGAAGACTTCAGATTCTTAGATTCTTCCTTAGCTGTTACCACAGACATAGAAGAGGACAGAGAGGCAGTCTTAGGAAGAGTTGGGATGTTTCAGAGTCTGCCAGCAGATAAAGAGAAGTGATGCACAAACAAACAAGGAAAATAAAACAATACTCCTTGCATTTCCTTACTGCCATTACACATAAAAGCAATTTAAAGGCTTTCTGTAGAGAGGTAAAAACCATTATAATAATCCCCAACAAATTGTCAACTTACTTTTATCTGCTGACTGGTGAGATCAAGCCCGGCAGGACTGCAGGCTGTTCCTGCTGATGATTCAATAGTCTGTCTGGATCCTCAACTGGGGAAGGGAGGATTTAATGACTGTCAAATTATGGACTTTATTACGTTAATAACAGTTGCATAGTGCTTTCAACAACATTCAGGTAGATGGAACAATAGCCTGATAGAAATTGAGAAGAAATAGGCCTTAGGCAAACTGCAGAATTTGTTGCATAAGTAGTAAAATTAAATGAAGCCTGAGGAAAATTAGGCTGTATAATTTTTAAAGGGAAGGTGTGAGGGGGTTGATGGAAAGAAAAAGATTGATTTAATGGGAAATATCATATTTAAAGTGACACAGAATAGCATTGCTTAAGTGAGAACTAGAAATGTTCTTGGACATAAAATGGTCATCTCTATGTGCTTTTCTGTATGCTTTTCTCATATTTATTATTCCGAACTTGGTTTCTATTGGGAGAAAACAACATATTTAAATATTAATAATTCTGAACGACTAACTCCTGATTCAAAAAACCTGGCAACTATTAATAGAAGAGATAATGAGCCACTTTTTATGAAATCTGTGAGCAGACTGATTAATATGTTTCGCGTGTTTATTGAGAGAGATGAAAGGAAAGAAGATAAGGACTGCTGATGAAAGCGTACTGCTGAAGAATCAGTGATTACTTTCATTTCTTTTCATTGTTGGTTTTCCCCCTCGTGACGTTAATACCCAAATAAACAAAATACAAATGTGGAGTGTAATTTGTGAAAAAATATGCAAGTTGTGTAAAATCCTTCCTTTTTATTTTTATACCTCTTCCAGAGGTTTCTCTATTTTGTAAAGAACCATTTCTAGGGTTTATTGACCTATTTTAGCGCTTGGGTCTGCAGTCTAGTTCATTTTTTTGTGCTTGGATATTTATTATCTACTTCTCCCAAAAGACCTCAGGACTTTTTGTCTGTAAATTTTTGTGTTGAATGGATTATTTTATGAATTTGTTAGTTTAAATAACGTTTATTTAAGATTATGTATTCACTTTGAGTATCCCAGAGAGTTTGATTGCTCATGGCCTCATAACAGAAAATCATGAGTCAAGACCCCATGAACCTCTCACCTTGTTGCAACAATTCTCAGTGCTTTGCCAATCTTCTTTCATGTATCCCAATTATTTTTCCTTGCAAGATATGATATAATCTTAATCACAAATACTCCAGTTTTATAATTAACTTAATTGATTCCTTGACACAATATTATTTGATTGTTAATTTTTCTCTTACTCAAGTAAATTTTACCTATGTTTACTAAGGTGTTTAAAATGTTAATGTAGGCACTGCACATTTTATTTGATTTAGTCATCATATCTATTTATTGCCTCTGTCATTGTTAATGATTTCTAACTGGTGATTGCTAGCTCATAGGAATGTTATCCATTTTTTCTCTTTGCATAATTTATGGTTTTTAAAATGTTACATATGTTTTGTGGAATTTATTAAAGTAGAGAAAATGTAAAGGAGCTAAATTTTCTTACTTCAGACATAGTAATAATTAATGTTTCATGATATATCTTTCCCAACCATTTTATATAAATATATATTCATATGTATACAAATATATATTTATTTATTTATTGAAGTATAGTTGATTTACAATATTGTGATAGTTTTGGGTATATAGCAAAGTGATTCATTCATATCTGTATATATATATTATTTTTTAAGATTTTTTTTAATATTTTAAGATTTTTAAGATTAAAGAATTTTTAAGATTCTTTTTAAGATTTTAAGATTTTTAAGATTTTTAAGATTCTTTTCCCTTATAGGCTGTTACAAAACAGTGAGTATAGTTCCCTGTGCTATATAGTTGGTCCTTGTTGGCTATGTATTTTATACATAGTACTGTGTTTGTGTCAATCCCAAACTCCTAATCTATCCGCCCCCCCCCCCCCGCCCCACAGTAATCATTAGTTTGTCCTCTATGTCTGTGGGTCTGTCTCTGTTCTGTAGAGAAGGTCATCTGCATCATTTTTTTAAGATTCCATATATAAGCATTGTCATACGTTATTTGTCTTTCTCTGTCTGGCTTACTTCACTCAGTATGATAACCTCTAGGTCCATCCATGTTGCAAATGGTGTTATTTCATTCTTTTTTATGGCTGAGTAATATTCCACTGTATAAATATACCACATCTTCTTTATCCATTCATCTGTCTATGGACATTTAGGTTGTTTCCATGTCCTGGCTATTGTAAATAATGCTGCTATGAAAACTGGGATGCATATATCTTTTTGAATTATAGTTTTCTCTGGATCTATGCCCAGGAGTGAGATTGCTAGGTCATATGGTAGCTCTATTTTTAGTTATTTAAGGAATCTCCATACTGTTCTCCATAGTTGCTGTACCAATTTTCACTCCCACCAGCAGTGTAAGAGAGTTTCTTTTTCTCCGCACCCCCTCCAGCATTATTGTTTGGAGATGGTTTGATGATGGCCATTCTGACTAGTGTGAAGTGGTACCTCATTGTAGTTTTGATTTGCATTTCTCTAATATTGAGCATGTTTTCAGTGCTCAGTGTTGAGTATCTTTTCATGTACCTTTTGGCCATCTGTATGCCATCTTTGGAGAAATGTCTATTTAGAAATTCTGCCCTTTTTTTTTTTTTTTGCAATACGCGGGCCTCTCACTGCTGTGGCCTCTCCTGTTGCAGAGTACAGGCTCTGGATGCACAGGCTCAGCGGCCATGGCTCATGGGCCCAGCCGCTCCGTGGCATGTGGGATCTTCCTGGACTGGGGCACGAACCTGTGTCCCCTGCATCGGCAGGTGGACTCTCAACCACTGCACCACCAGGGAAGCCCTCTGCCCATTTTTTGATTGGGTTGTTTGTTTTCTGATATTGAGCTGCATGGGTTGTTTGTATATTTTGAAGATTAATCCTCTGTTCGTCGCATCATTGGCAAATATTTTCTCCCATTCTGTAGGTGATCTTTTCATTTTGTTTATGGTTTCCTTTGCTGTGCAAAAGCTTTTAAGTTTAATTAGGTCCCAGTTGTTTATTTTTGTTTTTATTTCCATTACTCTAGGAGTCAGATCAAAAAAAATATTGCTGCGATTTATGTCAAAGAATGTTCTGCCTATGCTTTCCTCTAGGAGTTTTATAGTATCTGATCTTACATTTAGGTCTTTAATCCATTTTGAGTTTACTTTTGTTTATGGTGTTAGAGAATGTTCTAATTTCATTCTTTTATATGTAGCTGTCCAGTTTTCCCAGCACCACTTATTGAAGAGACTGTCTTTTCTCCATTGTATGTGCTTGTCTCCTTTGTCATAGATTAATTGAACATAGGTGCATGTGTTTATCTCTGGACTTTCTATCCTGTTCCACTGACCTATATGTCTATTTTTGAGCCAGTACCATAATGTTTTGATTACTGTAGCTTTGTAGTATAGTCTGAAGTCAAGGAGCTTGGTTCCTCCAGCTCTATTCTTATTTCTCAAGATTGCTTTGGCTATCTGGGCTCTTTTCAGTTTCTATACAAATTTAAAGATTTTTTGTCCTACTTATGAGAAAAATGCCATTGGTAATTTGATAGGGATTGCACTGAATCTGTAGATTGCTTTGGGTAGTATATTCATTTTCACAATATTGATTCTTCCAATCCAAGGACACTGTATATCTTTCCATCTGTTTGTGTCATCTTTGATTTCTTTCATCAGCATCTAAGAGTTTTGGAGTACAGGTCTTTTGCCTCCTTAGGTAGGTTTATTCCTAGGTATTTTATTCTTTTGATGTGACAGTAAATGGGATTGTTTCCTTAATTTGTCTTTCAGATCTTCTGTTGTTAGTGAATAGAAATGCAACAGATTTTTGTGTATTAATTTTGTATCCTGAAACTTTACCAAATTCATTGATGAACTCTAGAAGTTTTCTGGTGGCACCTTTAGTAATTTCCATGTATAGTATTATGTCATCTGCAAACAGTGACAGTTTTACTTTTCCTTTTCCAATTTGGATTCCTTTTATTTCTTTTCCTTCTCTGATTGCTGTGGCTAGGACTTCCAAAACTATGTTGAATAAAATTGGTGAGAGTGGGCTTCCTTGTCTTGTTCCTGTTATTAAAGGAAATGCCTTCAGCTTTTCACCATTGAGTATGACGTTGGCTGTGGATATGTCATATATGGTCTTTATTATGTTGAGGTAGGTTCCCTCTATGCCCACTTTCTGCAGAATTTTTATCATAATGGGTGTTGAATTTTATCAATAGCTTTTTCTACATCTACTGAGATGATAATATGGTTTTTATTCTTCAGTTTGTTACTGTGGCAATTCACATTGATTGATTTGCAGATATTGAAAAATTCTTGCATCCCTGGGATAAATTCCACTTGATTATGGTGTATGATCCTTTTAATGTGTTGTTGGATTCTAGTTTGCTAGTATTTTGTTGAGGAGTTTTGCATCTATATTCATCAGTGATATTGGCCTATAATTTTCTTTTTGTGTGTGTGTGGTATCTTTGTCTGGTCTTGGTATCAGCGTGATGGTGGCCTCATAGAATGAGTTTAGGAGTGTTCCTTCCTCTGCAACTTTTTGAAATAGTTTCAGAAGGATAAGTGTTAACTCTTCTCTAAATGTTTGATAGAATTTGAAGCCATCTGGTCCTGGACTTTTGTTTGTTGGGAGTTCTTTTTAATCACAGTTTTAATTTCAGTACTTGTGATTGGTCTGTTCATATTTTCTATTTCTTCCTGGTTCAGTCTTGGGAAATTGTACCTTTCTAAGAATTTGTCCATTTCTTCCAAGTTGTCCATTTTTTGACATAGTAGTCTCTTATGGTCCTTTGTATTCCTGTGGTGTCGTTTGTAACTTCTTTTTCATTTCTAATTTTATCAATTTGGGTCCTATCCCATTTTACCTGATGAATCTAGCTAAAGGTTTCTCAATTTTGTTTGTCTTTCGAAAGAACACTCTTTTAATTTCATTGACCTTTTCTATTGTTTTCTTCATCTCTATTTCATTTATTTCTGTTCTGATTTTTATGATTTCTTTCCTTCTAATAACTGTGGGGTTTTTTGGTCCTTCTTCTTTCTCTAGTTGCTTTAGGTGTAAGTTATGTTGTTTATTTGAGATTTTTCTAACTTCCTGAGGTAAGATTGTATTGCTATAAACTTCCCTCTTAGAACTGCTCTTGCTGGGTCCCATAGGTTTTGGATCATTGTGTTTTCATTTGTCTCTAGGTATGTTTTAATTTTCTCTTTGATTTCTTCAGTGATCTATTGCTTATTTAGTAGCATATTATCTAGCTTCCATGTTTTTATGTTTTTTTGTAGTTGATCTCTAATCTCATAGTGTTGTAGTCAGAAAAGTTGCTTGATATTATTTCAGTTTTCTTCAATTTACCCAGGCTTGCTTTGTGGCCCAACATGTGATCTATCCTGGAGAATGTTCCATGTGCACTTGAAAAGAATGTGTATTCTGCTGTTTTTGGATGGAATGCTCTATAAATATCAATTAAGTACACCTGGTGTAATGTGTCATTAAGGTCTGTGTTTCCTTATTGATTTTCTGTCTGGATGACCTGTCCATTGTTGTCAGTGTGGTGTTATGTCCCCCACTATTGTGTTAATGTCAATTTCTCCTTTTATGTCTATTAACATTTGCCTTGTATATTGAGGTACTCCTATGTTGGGTGCATAAATATTTACAATTGTTATATCTTCTTCTTGGATTGATCCCTTGATCATTATGTAGTGCCCCTCCTTGTCTCTTGTAACCGTCTTTATTTTAAAGTCCATTTTGTCTGATATGAATACTGCTACTCCAGCTTTCTTTTGATTTCTGTCTGCATAGAATACCTTTTTCCATCCCCTTACTTTCAGTCTGTATGTGTCCTTAGATCTGAAGTGGGTCTCTTGTAGACAACATATATACGGGTCTTGTTTTTGTATCCATTCAGCCAGTCTATGTCTTTTGGTTGGAGCATTTAAATTCATTTACATTTAATGTAATTATATGTATAATTATATTATATATATATTTATATTCTTATTGCCATTTTGTTAATTGTTTTGGATTTGTTTTTGTAGGTCTTTTCCCCCCCTTTCTTCTTTTGTTCTTTTCTCTTGTCATGAGGATTTATTATAGCAGTCTATATATATACATAATGGTTTTAAATTGCTGATCACCCAATTTCAAATGCTTTCCAAATATCCTGCATTTTTACTCTCCTTCTCTCACAATTACTAATTTAGATATCATATTTTTTTGTGGATGATTTCCTACCTTTACTGTATGTTTACCTTTACCAGTGAGCTTTCCCATTTCATAAATTTTCTTGTTTCTAGTTTTGGCCTTTTCTTGTTGGCCTAGAGAAGTTCCTTTAGCATTTGTTGTAAAGCTGGTTTGGTGGTGCTAAATTCTTTTAATTTTTGCTTGTCTGTAAACCTTTTGATTTCTCCATCAAATCTGAATGAGAGCCTTGCTGGGTTGAGCATTCTTTTTTTTTTTTTTTTTTTGCAGTACACGGGTCTCCCACTGTTGTGGCCTCTCCCCTTGTGGAGCACAGGCTCTGGATGTGCAGGCTCAGTGGCCAGGGCTCACGGACCCAGCCGCTCCGCGGCATGTGGGATCTTCCCAGACCAAGGCATGAACCCGTGTCCCCTGCATCGGCAGGTTGACTCTCAACCACTGCACCACCAGGGAAGCCCTGGATAGAGTATTCTTGGTTGTAGGTTTTTCCCTTTCATCACTTTAAATATATTGTGTTACTCCTTCTGGCCTGTAGAGTTTCTGCTGAAAAAATCAGCTGATAACCTTATGGGGATTTCCTTGTATGTTATTTGTTGCTTTTAATATATTCTGTTTGTCTTTTAATTTTCTCAGTTTGATTACTATGTGTCTCAGTGTGTTCCTCCTTGGGTTAATCCTGTATGGGACTCTCTGCACTTCTTAGACTTGGGAGACTGCTTCCTTTCCCATGTTTGGGAATTTTTCAGCTATTAGATCTTCAAATATTTTCTCAAGCCCTCTCTCTATGTCTTCTCCTTCTGGGAATCATATAATGTTGGTCTGTCTGATGTTGTCCCAGATGTCTTTTTTTTTTATATAAATTTATTTATTAATTTTGGCTGTGTTGGGTCTTCGTTTCTGTGCGAGGGCTTTCTCTAGTTGCGGCAAGCAGGGGCCACTCTTCATCGCGGTGCGCGGGCCTCTCACTGTCACGGCCTTCTCTTGTTGCGGAGCACAGGCTCCAGACGTGCAGGCTCAGCAGTTGTGGCTCACGGGCCTAGTTGCTCCGTGGCATGTGGGATCTTCCCAGACCAGGGCTCGAACCCGTGTTCCCTGCATTGGCAGGCAGATTCTCAATCACTGCGCCACCAGGGAAGCCCCCAGATGTCTTTTAAACTGTCCTCATTTCTTTTCATTCTTTTTTTCTTTACTCTGTTCTGTGGCAGTGATTTCCAACAGTCTGTCTTCCAGCTCACTTATCCATTCTTCTGTCTCATTTATTCTGCTATTTATTTCTTCTAGTATGTTTTTCATTTCAATTGTTGTATTCCTCAACTCTTTTTGGTTGTTCTTTATAGTTTCTAACTCTTTGTTAAAGACTTCTTGTAAATTCTCACTCTGTATATCCATTCTTTACTGAGTTCTAGGCTATTTTTACAATCATTACTCTGAACCCTTTCTCAGGTAGTTTGCCTATCTCCACATCACTTAGTTGTTCTGGGTTTTATATTGTTCCTTCATCTGAAATATATTCCTTGGCCATCTCATTTTGTCTAGATTTCTATTTGTATTTTTATGTATGTGGAGGGTTAGTTATGTTTCTCAACCTTGGAGAATTGGTCCCCTGTAGGGGATGCCCTATATGTTCCAGCAGTACACTCCCCTCTTGTCACTGAAGGGCCAGGGGCCAGCTGGTCCTAGGGTGGGTTCTGATATGCATTTGCAGACTGGGTTTCACAGGGTGCCAGATCATAGTATTCTTGTTTCTGGTGTCTGCCCTCAGGTGAGCGATGCTGGTCTACAGGCTTGTGCAGGCTTCCTGGTGGAAGGGGTCGGTGCCTGTCCACTGGTGGGTGGAATTGAGCCTTGGCCCTCTGGTGGGGAGGGCCATTGAAGTGGTGTGTCTAGAGGTAGCTGTGGGCTCAGGAAATCTTTAGGCAACCTGTATGCTGATGGGTGGGGCTGTGTTTCCTACCCTGTTGGTTATTTGGTCTGAGGCATCTGAGCACAGGAGCCTACAGGCTGTTGGGCAGGGCCAGGTCTTCCTGCAAAAATGGCAGCCTCCATGAGAGCTGACGCCAATAAATATTCCCCAGTACCTCTGCCACCAGTGTCTTTGTCCCCACTGTGAGCCACACCTGCCCCCTGCCTCCCCAGAAGACCCTCTAAGACCAGCAGGTAAGCCTGGCCCAGGCTCCTATGAAGTCACTGCTTTTGCCTTGAGTCCCAGTGTGCATGAGAATTTGTGTGCACCCTCCAAGAATGGAATGTCTGTTCCCCCCAGTCCTGTGGAGCTCCTGCACTCAAGCCCTGTTGGCCTTCAAAGCCAAATGCTCTGGGAGATCCTCCTCCCAATGCCAGACACCCCAGGCTGGGGAGCCTGATGTGGGGTTCAGAGCTCTCACTCCTGTGGGAGAACTTCTGTGATATAATTTTTCTCCATTTTGTGGTCGCCCACCCATGGGGGGTGTGGGATTTGATTATATCGCAAGTGTGCCCCTCCTACCATCTCACTGGGTTTCTTCTTTATGGCTTTGAATACAGAATATCTTTTGGTTAGGCTCCAGTCTTTTTTTTAATGATTGTTCAGCTGTTAGTTGTGATTTTGGTGTGCTTGTGAGAAGAAGTGAGCTCAAGTTCCTTTTACTCAGCCATCTTGTGAGAAATCTGCCCAGCCATTTTTCTATATCTATATGGAATCACACACTGTATGTAGCATTGTGTTCAGGTTGAATATCAACTTACAGTACATCATAATCATAACATCTCTTTGAAATTGTATTCACTGAGGTCATTGATGTTGTCTTCATTCTGAAATATTTTTGGTATTTTTAGGGCCCCCTCTATGTAAATTCTTTGATACATGTGTTGTCACCCTTGTCCAAGTTTGAGTCTCTCTGGCTTCCATGAGTGAAGATGACTTAAGGGACATATGGGACAACCTCAAGTGGACAAACATTTGCATTATAGGGCTCCGAGAAGGATGCAAGTGAGAAAGGGGCCAAAAAGTTATTTAAGGAAATGATGGCTGAAAACTTCCCTAAACTGGGGAAGGAAACAGATATCCAGCTCCAGGAAGCTGAGAGAGTTTCAAATAAGATGAACTGAAAGAGACTCACACCAATACACTTTCTAATTAAGTTGTCAAAATTAAAGACCAGGAGAGAAACTTAAAAAGTGACAAGAGAAAAACAAATTGTTATATACAGGGGAACCTTCACAAGACTATCAGCTGATTTTTCAACAGAAATTTTGTAGGCCAGAAGGGAGTGGTATGATATATTCAAAGTGCTGAAAGAAAAAAACCTGCCAACCAAGAACACTCTACTTAGAAAAATCATGCTTCAGAACTGAAGGAGAGATGATGAGTTTTTCAGACAAGCAAAAACCAAAGGAGTTCATCACCACTAGAAAAGGGATAGAAAAAAAAGGAAACCAAAGGAAACCAGGGGTAACTATACTTACATCAGACTAAAGTCTTTCAGCCAAAATCTATAATAATAGACAAAGAAGGATGTTATATAATGATGTAAAGGTCAGTTCATCAAGAGGATATAATATATGTAAATATTTATGTTGCCAATATAGGAGCACTGAAATACATAAAGCAAATACTGTAGACCTGAAAAGAAAAATAGACACAATACAATACTATTAGGGGACTTCAATATCCTATCCTCAAAATGGATAGATGATCCACACAGAAAATCAATATGGGAACATTGGATTTAAATTACATGGTAAATTAGATGGACTTAACAGACATTTACAGAACATTCCATCCAGCAGCACCAGATCCTGTGTTGAGAAGCTGGAGCTGGTATATTGAATTAAAAATATGCAGCTTACGGCCTGCTGAATGAGGGAGCACAAGCCAGCCGCACAGGGTCATCAGGCCTGTCCCTCAGCATCTGAGCTCCCACTTTTGGAAAGTGAAATCCACAGGGTTATTTTGATTGCAGGCATTGTTTCAGTATACTCACACAAAGGAAATAGAGTCACAAGATTTATTACTTACAAATCCCAGAAGTAGCGGGGAATGGGGCACAAGGAGATGGAAGAAAGGCAATCCTCCATCCCAGGTCACCAGTGAGCAGGAGATAGACAGCAGGGAAGCAAGCACCTATTATTTATAAAGTGGTTGGAGGCAAAGGTCACTAACTTTTCACAGAATTAACTCTAAGTGGTTATTTTAAAAGGTGATCTGGGAAAAGCAAAGTGGGAATTCCTAAGGTGGGAATCCTAAACTCAAGTCCTTATCTAAATGCCCAGCTCTGGGTGTGAGCAGGGTTATCATACTGTAAAATGCCTAGGCAGCATCTCAGGAAAACAAAAGTTATTTTTCTCATCACAAATACTAATTCTTCTCTAGTGCACATTGAACATTCCCCAGAATGAATCATATGTTAGGCCACAAAACAAGTCTTAATACATTTAAGAAGACTGAGATCATATCAAGCATCTCTTCTGACCACAATGGTAAGAAAACTAGAAACCAATTACAAGAAGAAAGCTGAAAAATTTACAAACATGTTGAGATTAAACAATATGCTCTTGAACAACCAATGGGTAAAATAAAATTAAAAGGGAAAGCAAAAAATATTTTGAGACAAATGAAAATGAAAGCACAACATTCCAAAACTTATGGGATGCAGCAAAAGTAGCTCTAAGACTAAGAAAAATAAAGAGCTCAAATAAACAACCTAACTTCACACTTCAAAGAACTGAAATAAGAAGAACACACTATGCCCTAAGCTGGTAGGAAAAAGGACATAAAGATCAAAATGGATATAAAAGAAATAGAGACTAAAAAGATAATAGAAAAGATCAATAAAACTAAAGGCTGTTTTTTTGAAAAGATAAACATAATAGACAAACAGTATTGTATTGGCATGAAAACAGACACTTAGATCAATGAAACGAAATACAGATCCAAGAATTAAACCTGTACATATATGGTAAATTAATTTATGACAAAGGAGCCAAGAACATACAATGGGAAAAGAATAGTGTCTTCAGTAAATGGTGTTGAGAAAATCTGGATATCACACGCAAAAGAACGAAACTAGACCACTATCTCACACCACAAATAAAAATCAACTCAAAATAGATGAAAGAGTTTAATGTAAGACCTGATACTATAAAAATCCTGGAAGAAAACAAGGTAAGCTCCCTTGACATTAGTGTTGGCAATAATTTTTGGATTTGGCACCAAAAACAAAGGCAATAAAAGCAAAAATAAACAAGTGGGACTACATCAAACTGAGAGACTCTGCTCAGCAAAGGAAACTATCAAGATAAAAAGGCAACCTAGAGAATGTGAGAAAAATTTACAAATCATATATCTGATAAAAGGTTAATATCCAAAATATATAAAGAACCCACAGAACTCAAGAGCAAAAAACCAAACAATCCGATTAAAAAATGGGTAAAAGAACTGAGTAGATGTTTTTCCAAAGAAGACATACAAATGGCCAAGTACATGAAAATATTATAAACATCACTAATTATGAGGACAATGCAAATCAAAATCAGGATGAGATATGAACTAACACTTCTTGGGATGGCTATCATCAAAAAGATAAGAGAGATGTCTTGGCAAGGATGTGGAGAAAAAGGAAACTTTGTGCACTATTAGTAAGAATGTAAACTGGTACAGTCTCTATGGAAAACACTATGGCGGTTCCTAAAATAACTGAACATAGAACTGCCATAGGATCCAGCAATTTCACTTCTGGGTATATATCCACAGCAAAAGAAAACAGGATATTGAAGAGCTATCTGCACTCTGATACTCATTGCAGCATTATTCACAATAGCTAAGATATGGAAACAAAATGTCTTTCAATGGAAGAATGGATAAAGAGGATGTGAACAGAATATTATTCAGCCATGAGAAAGAAATCCTGCCAGCTGAGACAACATGGATAGATGTTAAAGTTATTATGCTAAGTGAAATAGTTCAGAAAGAGAAAGATAAATAATACATGGTATTTCTTACATGTGGAATCTAGAAGAGTCAAGCTCATAGGAACTGAGGGTAGAAAGTGGTTGCCAGGGTCTGGGAATAGGAAGAGGTTGGTAAAACGGTACAAACATTCAGTTCAGTTATAGGATAAATAAGCTCTGAGGATCTGATGTAAAATATAGTGACTATAGCTGATAATGCTGCATTCTATAACTGAAATTTATTGAGAGTAGAACTTAAATATTCACACACACACATAAAGGTAAATATGTATGGTGATAGACTGTTTAATTAACTAGATGGTGGAAATCTTTTCACAATGAATATGTATTTCAAATTACCATGATATACACTTAAATATCTTACAATTTTATTTGTCAACTATACTTCAATAGTGCTGGGGAAAAAGTTATGTATTCAGTGTAAAAACTAGTATTTTAAAGCAGCCTTTACAAATCTTCCACTAAAATATCTGTGAAAGCAAGTAAACAGAGGCAAACTCATTACTACATCAGACTAATGGGGAGTTTGATGCCAGAATATGGGAAAAAAATCTCCCAGATGGACATGCATTCTAAATAAACTTACTCAGAGTTCACCTCTCTTGGCACACCCAGGCTTCCTCATGATAGAGAGAACGTTGGAATCAAGATCAAGAGGACTGACAATTTCTCCCCTACTTACTTCCTGATTTAGAGACTCAGAGTCTTGATTAGCTCAGAAATTATATCCTCATCTCTGTATGGCCAGAGGAACCCCTGATCACCCATGACCTCCCCTGAGCTCTGCGCCTTTGTGATTCTTCAGCACTTTCTACAGCTCTTAAAAAAAATACTTCGAATCCTTGGTCACTTTATGTTTTTTTCCTCTATACAATATGCTCTTTGGGGACACAGACTATTTCTTAATTATCTCTGCATTTCTACTGCCCTAGCATATTCTTTATGACACAGGAAGTTCATAATAAATGTTTGTTGAGTTGAAATCATGCAGTTCAAATTGGATTACTGTCTGTTATTATATGAAGTATTGTCATGCATTACCACAGAAAAAATAGAAAAGCATTTGCTATGATTCATAAATAGATGCTTTCAATAGATATTATTTTTCTCAAAGTACAAGTTTCCAGAAAATAAACACATTCGTTCAGATTTATAAGTAAAAACAATGCAAAACACATCTGTACCTGGCTGTGCTACAGACTGCTTAATGTAATTCCTAAATTAATGTATCATCTCTCTGAATAAACAAGCATCCCTTTCTATAGTGCTGGTTTCTGTGAATGGTAAGACTGCCAACGCAATTTCTCAAGTTGAACTCCTAGAAATCTTTTTAGTTTCTTGTGCTTACAATGCCTTCTCATTGCTGAATTCCATTTTGTCTTTTAATTTACAGAGTTATTATCTTATTGCAGAATTTCCTCTTTTCATATTTAGGGTATAGCAATGCCCTATGAACCAATTCTTCTGCCTTCTGTTTCACTTCTTTGGCCTTTAGTTCAGTCTCCATACTATAATAAAATGCATGTATGGCTAAATCAATGACTTGATTAAAGTTCACTGACAGCTCCCATCACTTAGACTCTTTCTGACATAACTCTCCTGACCCGGCCTTGCCTATATCCTTTTAAATATTACCTGCCATTCCTGCCCTCTCCCCTCAGAATAATATTCTAAGAACTCTATACTTCTTCAATTCATCTAAACTTTGTCTTCAATCCAGTCATATCAGCTGATCACTTCAACTGATATACCTTCTTCCTTTGCTCATCCCTGACATGTGTTTTCTCCAGCAGAATTGACTAGCTCGTTATTCATTTCTGTGTGGTATCAATATAGAATTTGCATACTTCTATTATTTTACTTATTATATTCTATTACAATTATTTATCCACATGTCTGTCCTTGCTTCTCTTCTTTATCTCCCTGCATGCAAGTCAAGAATCTTATTGGTCTTTAAATCTACAGAATATGGAAGAGCAACTGATATGTAATAAACTCAGAATAAGGATTAGTTGGGTCAATGACCTTTAGTTTTTAAGACAGGAAGACCTTATTTAGCCAAACGTTTAGATTTTTGTCTCCTCTGACTCTTCTGTGATTTTAAACTCTAATTGTGAATGATATTACTCAGCATCTGTTGGTCAAATATGCATTTATGTTCATATTTTGCATAAGACAATAATATAAAGATATATTATAAAATCATGTAAAACAATTGTAAAGATGAGAAAATCTTTTCTATTTTTTTCCACATCCTGACTGAATCCTCTCAAATAGTTTTGCTGTACAATATCTTACCCATCCTAATTCAGGGGCTATTGCTACTGTTGAAATGACAAAAGAATCAATTTCTATTGTATGGGTTTTTCTGTTTTTATTTATTTTACAGAGAGCATAAACTTGAACTGTTATTTCTTCACCGCATGAGAGGAAAGAAGAGAACGTTTTTTTTTAGTTTTATAGCTACAATAAAATTTGAAATTCTTGAAGGTACATGTTTTATATACTATTAGGGAGTGATTTCATGAATCATTAAAATGGACAGGTTTAGGAATTACTATTAAGAAAGGTAATCACCACAGAAAAGAACTTTTTGTTGAATTGTTTTTAGATGATTTACCTGTCACTATATGTTAGCTAGAGCTGTTTTGTTGTTGGAATCATGACACAGATAAAGATAAAGCCTTCAACCTGTACCAAAGACAACATAAAAGACCATCAAGATTCCATTGCTTGAACAGACCTTAATTCAGACAACTACTACTCTTGAGCAAAGGTGAGGAAAACTAGCTTTACAAGAGTCTCCCTGCTTAGAGGTCAAGTTCTAGGGAAGAAATATGAACCTAAAAAAAGAGTTGTCTGGTAGTACTTCATAGTGACAGGGGGATGCGTACTTTCTCTCCCATGTAGGTGGGATCCTGTTGAATAGATGCAATTTCTATTGCCTGGCTTCAGAGGTTTGATAACAATGGGAAGAAAGCCAGTTTGGAGACAGTATGTGTGGTGAGGTCCTGGCTATTCTGTCTCCTCCCAGATGCTCATTAAAATGACTGACAAGATTTGTTAATATGGGGGGAAAGCTTCAGCAACTTTGGAAATCAGAAATAAGTGTCATCTCAGGAAGGTGAAAGAATCTCTGCTCCCTTACTGCCGGTGGAGTCAAATTGAAGGCACCCAGAGCTGAGGAACAAGCCCCTTCTAAGAGAAGATAATAAGCCTGAGGAGGAGGTGGAGAGAGAAGAAAGCCGGGGAGGAAGCCTGCAGGCCCAGCTAGGGAGCCGAGGCCTGACAGGGGAGCCTCTGGGCACATCCCACGCGGGGCTGACAGTATCAATTCTGAAAGAAGCATCTGGTATAAATATCATCATGAAACACAGGAATGTGGTACCTTTGTGTGTACCACACCCAAGTTGCCATGCAGGGAAAATCCCTAGAAAAAGTGCCTCCCAGCCCCTTCAGACACCCGAACGGAGGTGGTAACTTACCTGCATTTATTTTTCTATATTTCTCCTACTAGATCAAGAAGAAACAATCGGAACACTATGAGAATCTGCATAGGACTCATTAACGTGATGTTCTCAAAACACTTTAAATTCCTACTACTATAAGCTCAAACTAGATAAGTATAAATCTATGTTTCTGACAGTAGATTAAAGGGAAAAATCATGGAGCACAACAAATTCAAAATAGAACACTGCCATTTCTCTGAAATATCAGGTCTTTGATAGCCTCAAGTTACTAAAAACAAAAGGTAAAATGTAGAAAACACATGATTCACGTCCCTGACAAAATTTAAAAGGAACCAGAATCTATCGCATTGTTTCTCAGCATTTATTGAATGAAAGAATCCTTTTAGAATCTTGTGAAAATTATGGATATCTATCCAGAAAAATATATATGCAAACATTCACACAGAAAAATATTTGCAGAAAAGTTTAGGAACTTTATAGGCTCCCTCAAATCCACCTGTTTATCCTAGATTACCTCTGTATTATTCTGGGCTCTCCAGAGAAACAGAACCAATAGAAACAGAACTGGTTCATATACATATGAGTTAGCTCATGTGATTATGGAGCCTGAGAGCCATACTACAAGGTCTGCAGTTGGCAAGCTGGAGACCCAGGGGAGACTGTAGTGTGAGTCCCAGTCTGATTCCAATTCCCATGGCAGGAGAAGACCCCTACCTCAGTTTGAAGACAGTCAGGTAGGAAAAAGAATGCTCACTTACTCAGCCTTTTTGTTCTATTCAGACCTTCATCTGATTGACTGAGCCCTGCCCACACTGGGGAGGGCCACCTGTGTTCCTCAGGCTACCAAGTCAAATGTCAATCTCATGCAGAAACATCCTCCCAGACACCCCAGAATAATGCTTAAACAAATATTGGAGCACTCCGTGGTCTAGTCAATTTGGCACATAAAGTGAACGACCATAACCTCTGATCAAGAGAAAGATGTCATGAGAAACACAAATATATGATATCCTGTATATGTGGAATCTAAAGAATGATACAAATGAGCTTATTTATAAAACAGAAACAGACTTACAGACATAGAAAACAAATTTATGGTTACCAAAGGGGAAAGGGGGGGAGGGATAAATCTGGAGTTTTGTATTAGTAGATGCAAACTACTACATATAGAATGGATAAACAACAAGGTCCTACTATAGAGTCCAGGGAATTATATTCAATACCTTGTGATAAACTATAATGGAAAAGAATATGAACAAGAATATATACATGTATATATAAAACTACATCACTTTTCTGTACACCAGAAATCAACACAACATTGTAAATCAACATACTGCAATAAAATTTTTTTTTAATTAAAGAAAGAGAAAGATGTCATGAATATAGCCTGATCTGAGATAAGCTAATATTTACGCAAATATCGAAAGTCACAGAGCACGATATTTTGAGCTAGACAGACTGCTTTCAAAATTCTAGTTCAATATTCCCCACTGGCTGTGTGATCTTGAATACATATCACTCAGCATGTTGCCTGAATTTGGTGAGGAGAACCCAAAAAAGGATGGGTATGGCCATTATGTTCACAGAGTTAAAGAATATGATTCTTGAATTTAAAATTGCAATGTAAGCAACGAGTATCACACTGTACATTGAAAAAATTAGAGACAAACTTAAGAAAATAAATTTATTTATATATCTAAAAAAAGAATAAAGAAACAGATTATACATAAAGAAACAGAAAACAGATTGTACTCATAACTCCCCCAAACTCCAAAGGTGGCACTGGCAAGAAAGCCACACATCTTAGAAGGCAAGAAAGCCACATATCTTAGAAGGAGAAAGTGTTAGCAGGTAGCAGCCAGGGAACATTTGTTTGTGGAGAAAACTATAAGAATATTTTCAAACGCTAATCAAGTACCAAATACATAGTGTCCTTCATGAACAAGGATCTGAATTATTTTCTCGGGAACTATAAAAATGAATCAATGTGCCAACAAAAGAATGAGAAAATTATGACCAGAAAAGCCAAAAGCACTGAAATCAGTCAAAATGTAGAAATATCAAAGAATCATCCTAAATATAGCTACAGGATTGATTATAAAATGTTTTTGTTTGAAATAAATATCTATATAATTTAAAAAATGGGGCATATAAGCCCAGATTAAATGTTTAAAAGTTAGGACACTGGAAGAGAGGGTGTCTAATAACCCATCTTTGAAACTAACATTTAAAAATGACTGAAGCACTGGGTAATAACTTCTGGTAGAATTAGAAATCTGGTCTTCACATTATTCCCAAAACTGACACCAAACACAAGAACCTATACAGGTCCACAAAAGAAGGGTGGAAAAAAAAGTGCAAATAGTTAAAATTCTCTTTTAATTAATATTTTTATTCTATTCTCTTTTGGGTGATTGAACAAATCTTTCAGGAAGAGCCTTAGTCTGATAATTTTTTTTATTCTTTCATACCTCAAAATATTTTTCTGTTACCTTGACATGATAATACCATCTGGTAAAGAGCTCCAGGTTTACGTTATTTTCAGGTTTACATTATTTTCACCTCACAACTCTGAATAATATTACCTATTGTCTTCTAGTGTTCATACTCATGAAAGAAAACTCTTAAGCAAGTCTGATTTTTGCACTTTTTTCATCAGTTTTCTCCTCAATTATTCCAAGAGATGGAGTGTGAAAAGGATATAAAAGGAATCACAAGGACATAAGTTTACCTGACACAGTGGAGTGTCTTTTTAGACCCCTCATGTGGCCTCCTCTCCTCCGCCCTGCCCACCTCGTGTTGGCCTCCTCTCCAGACTTGGATGAAACCACGCTGAGAGGCATGAGAGCTGGTTTTCTGATAAATACTCTCTCTTTTTGGACTGCAAAGTACATTTCCTTATTTCAATGAAGAATTTCTGTGTTTGGAACAAAAATGTTTGCTGAGGACTCTGCCCTGTCCTCCTTGGCTCCTGGCCACAGGATAGTCCGTGCGGTGGTGCTGACTTTGTGTCGCTGGGCTTTTCCCCTTGTCCTCCCTCAGCTCTCACTCCCACTGCCCTGTGACAACTGTCTTCCTAATCAGTTGTGAGCCTTTCATCCTCGTCTCATTGTAAGCTAACTAGTGAATTACTTTATGGAAATGTTAGTCCTCATTGGCAATTTTTGAAACAGGTTATCAATCAAGTGGTAAAACAACCATGATAATTATTATTTTTTTTAATTTAATTTAATTTTTTTTGGCGGTACGTGGGCCTCTCACTGTTGTGGCCTCTCCCGTTGCGGAGCACAGGCTCCGGACGCGCAGGCTTAGCGGCCATGGCTCACGGGCCCAGCTGCTCCGCGGCATGTGGGATCTTCCTGGACCGGGGCACGAACCCGTGTCCCCTGCATCGGCAGGCGGACTCTCAACCACTGCACCACCAGGGAAGCCCCATGATAATTATTTTTAATCCATCAAACTAAAAAGTATTTTTTTCCCTTAAATGATGGATCTGTGATAAGAGATGATTTGATTTTTAAAAAAAAAGCATTCATATGCATGCTAGGTAAAAGTGCAATTTAATTCAATTTACTAGAAAACAATTTGGCAAGAGATTTAGAAATACTTCTATCCTTTTATTCCATAATGCTACATCCGAGAAAGTGGCCTAAGAAAGTAAATAAAATAATAAAAAGCTTGATGCACAAAAATGTTTATTTTAGCAAAATTATTAGCAGACGTATATTAGGAAGGGGTCAAATATCAGATGTTTGACAAATGAGAACTAAATAAATTTGAGTTGATAAGAATATTATTTTACTAATATATTTACAAAGAATTTATAACACGGAGAAATTCTGCTTTATAACATTAACTAAAAAATAATAATCAATAGCTTACATGCATATATAAATAGAGAATCTAGCATTTAAAGTGGAGAAAAATATTTCAAAGAAACATACTAAGATATTAAAAGTGGTTGGCCTTGGAGGATAATTGTGTTTTTTCTTTTCCATTTTTACTTGCATAGCTCAAATTTGAAATAAAAGAAAATACATTTATTTATAATGAGAAACTTATAACTGCATAATTTAAATGTGCAAAGTTGGACAAGACAGATATAATTTTTTAAAGAACATCTAACTCAGCATTCTGGTTTTTCTCGATCTTTGGAGCTTTATTTGACCAAGTGCCTATTTCCTTTTATGAAGTTTTCTTCAAAAGTGTAATATTTGGCAACGTGGAGGAAAGACCTACCACATCCCCCGATTCTGTGTCTTTGAATTTATTCTTTTAACCTATAGTACTAATCAAGAAAAATTGATGTGACATGTCTGTGCGAAGCCAAGAATAAAATTGTTAATATGTAAGATTAAAACGTTCTTGAAGTTCTGAATGCCAGAGGGTACAATACCCACAGACTAATAATGCAGTGAAAGTTGTATGGTGGAATTTAATCCAGCAATTTTTTCTGCCCACAGGGAACAGGAGAAATAGTAAATAATGATAAACTATATACGGCGTTAAGATTTGTGGAAAGCAATCGGTAAAGCTGCAGGAGAGAAAATCATCTTTGCTTCAATTGATTGGCATCCTCATGTATACATTGCTGACCAGCTCTTCTGCCCCCTCCTGCTCTTAGGAAAGTCTTTAGACATTTAAATTAATTCTTTCACGTTTGACAAAGGAGAATGGTGGATTGAGACTAAAGTCCTTAAGCTAACAGCTTGTCACAGATCTGGGCAACCTGATAATGTTACTAAAGTTCACTGAAAATCCAGAGTTGCTATGTGTGACCAATGTTTCTTCATTGAGCAAACTTCTGATAGGATTGAACTATATTATTTGAGTATTGTGTCCACCTGACACAATGCCCATGTCTCCCCTCAGCTTTGCTTCCCACCTCCTCTGCATTGCCCAGAAACACCAGAATGTCACCCAGCTATTTCTTATTAGTTCCAGGGTGTTTCTCAACTGCTCAGTCAAGCAAAGTACTCTGTAACTCCCCTTCCTGACCTGTTGCCCCACTACTACCAGTTGAGGGCATCGTATCCTAGTGTAAGGAAATCTTCTGAGGCCACGTCCTATCGCTGCCCATTTGCAAATCCTGGTGCTATCTGTGCATCTTCACCACTGCCAGGCATCTCTGCGCAGGACACATCCGCCATCACGTGCCTCTGTCCTGCTACCTGCAACCTCTATTGCCTCTACCCAGGGGCTGAATACCACAATGTGCCAAAATTTGCCAAGGTGTCAAGATTGTCATTGTATTTCTGGAACTTTCAGTGAAGTTGAATGAACTTGCAAATGAAGCCATGAAGTGCTCTGTGCTGACTGGGAAGAATTCTCTCTTGAGGGGTAGCATGTGATACTGGATTGGACACTAAGTTCTTGCATAGTACAGAGTGAAAATAGCAATTTACATTTTAAATTACATGGCCCCGTCTCAATGGGAGTCAAATAAGAGCCCTTGATAGGCTAGGCTGGTTGATTATTGTGATGGAGTCCATACAGTACTCAGAATTGCCTTTCTTCACCACCTGCTATGTTTTTATTTGTAGGCTTTTCTAACCAACTTTCTTTCTAGAATTACTTCTGTCCTAGGAGGCCTCCTTTTGCAAATAGACTCTGAATACGCCCCCTCACTAGTATTAAGTATGTGTGAGCTCAACTTTGATTCACACTGATAATCCTAAAACATAGCATTAGATGCAAAATCTAACTTTTCATGCTGCACACGTCTTAATCATATGTGGATATAGTTTTGGATTAATATTTTTTTTTATCAATCAGAAATACAAATTAGAATTCAAACACAAAATAAAGAAGCTTACTTTAGGATATATCTATACGTAAAGAGGATTTTGCATTACTTTCCAATGCTGTCATAAAAACATTACCACAGAGTAGGCCCTTTCAAACAACACAAATGTATTTTGTTACTGTTCTGTAGGTTAGAAGTCCAAACAGTTCCCACTGGGTTAAAATCAAGATGTCAGCTGGGCTGTGTTCTTTCTGGGGTTCTAAGGAAGACTTGCTTTCCTTACCTTTTTGAGTTTCTCCAGGATACTCACACCCTTGGCTGGTGGTCCCTTTCTCCACCTTCAAAGCCAGGAGTGGCCTGTTGACTCCTCACATTGCCTCACTCGGATCTTTTTTTTTTTTTTGGGCTGTGCCACACATCTTGCACGATCTTAGTTCCCCGACTAGGTATTGAACCTGGAGCCATGTCAGTGAAAGTGCCGAGTCCTAACCCTTGGACTGCCAAGGGAACTCCCTTGGATCTTCTGTGGCTGCGTCTCCCTCTGAATCTCTTCTGCTTCCCTCTTCCACTATCAAGGATTCTTGTGATTAAGTGGGCTCACCTCTATAATCCAGGAAAATCTCCCCAATTTAAAGTCAGCTGATTAGCAACCTTAATTCCATCTACAGCTGTGATTCCCCTTTGCTATGTAAGCTAACGTATTTACAGATTCTACATATAAAGATGTAGATATTTCAGGGGATGGGGAATAGAGGAGCATTAATCTGCCTGTCACAGAAATGTGAGTTTGTTTTTTAACGGGTTTGATCTTGTGTTTTTCATTTGTATCCCTCTCTGACTCCCCACACCTTACTGTCATGTACACAAGGTTAGTGCCCACCAGGGAGCTGGGCACCCCTCCCTCCACAGGGCATCAATTGCTCCTTGAGGGTGCTGTCCCTGCCCACTGACTTCTCTCTCCTCTAACATTTTCTTCATTATATGTCTTCTTGCAAAATTTCAAGGATTATAAAATCCTCAAAACAAGAAAGAAAACGAGACCTGCGATGGCTTGCTTCATCTTGAGATGAGATGTGGGAATGTGTGGGAGGCCCGCTACTCCAAACCACCACTTAGATTCCATAAGGCTGCTGACCAAGACAGACCACACCCCTCTTTCTACCTTTGATCCATTTCCTGAGTTGAGGGTCTGTGTACTGAGCTGCTACCAGTGCTGAACAGTATACAGAGTTTGTAAACAATTTTTTTGCAAGAAATAAATAAAATAAGAAAATACGTTTGTATATGTTGTATTTGCAAAAAGAAACACGGGACAAAATTTAAAAATTAATAAAAGTAACTATTTGGGGGCAATGAATAAAGAATGAGGATTGAGAAAGAGTTGAGAATGAGGTTTTAGAATGCATAACTTTTTATAAATGTGTACATTGTTTTGAATTATGTGAGTATATCATTAAGAAAGTTAAATTCAAAAGTTTAAATAAAGTAGACAAATTCATAGAAACATAATTTACAAGGATGACTCAAGAATATATAAGATTTGAATGGTCAATAACTATTAAAAATATTGGAACAGTGTTTGAAAACTCTTGTTAAAAAGAATACAAAAACTCAAGATGGTTTACAGAAGAGTTCTACCAAATGTTTCAGGAACAGATAATTTCAATGCCTTACACATTTCCACAGAATGGAAAACATAGAGAATACACCATAATTCATTCTAAGACTTAAGCTTAGCCTTTATATCAAATCCAGAAAGTCCATAAAAGAGATATTAGAAACCAATTTTAATTATAAGCGTAAATGTAAAATTGTGCAACAAAGTACTAAAAACATAACAGACAAAATATACAAAGAATACAAAATGAAATATGACCAAGTTGTATATGTTCTACGAATGCAAAGATTATTTAACATCAGAAGGTTCATCATATAATTCATCAAATTTTTCATTTTATAAATATATGTGAAAAAGTATTTGGTCAAATTAAAAATGTATTATGATAAAAATTCTTTGCAAGCTACAAAGGGAAGGAAATTTTCTTAATTTGCAAAGAATATCTAAAAACATACCAAAACATTCTGTGAAATTTTAGAGGCATTCCCTTTAACAAGAATCATATCTACTATCACCAGTACTATTCCAAATTTTATTGGAGATACCAGTCAGTGCATTAAGATAAAAAATAAATAAGTGGTATGAATCTTGAAAAGGAAGACATATAATTGTCACCATTAGACTGTTTAAAAAATAATCTATAGGGACTTCCCTGGAGGTCCAGTGGTTAAGATTCCGAGCTCTCAATGCTGAGGGCATGGGTTCGATCCCTGGTCTGTGAACTAAGATCTCACATGCTGCATGACATGGCCAAAAAAAAAAATCTATAGACAAATTATTAATATTAATAAGAATTTTATTATTTGGTTTAACACAAGATTAACTTTCAGAAATCAATTATATTTCTGTATGCCAGACACATAGTGTTAGAAATTTATTTTTTAAAGTTGGCATAGATAGTAGCAAAACAATAAGAACAGAAAGATGCTTAGAAAAAAATTAACAAAACATGTTCCAAATTTGTAAGGAGCAAATTTTTTTTAAAACATTCCTATTGGAGAATAATTGCTTTACAATGGTATGTTGGTTTCTGCTTTATAACAAACTGAATCAGCTATACATATATCCCCATATCTCCTCCCTATTGCATCTCCCTCCCACCCTCCCTAACCCATCCCTCTAGGTGGTCACAAAGCACCGAGCTGTTATCGCTGTGCTATACGGCTGCTTCCCACTAGCTATCTATTTTACATTTGGTAGTATATATAAGTTCATGCCACTCTCTCACTTTGTCCCAGCTTACCCTTCCCCCTCCCTGTGTCCTCAAGTCCATTCTCTACATCTGCGTCTTTATTCCTGTCCTGTCCCTAGGTTCTTCATAACCTATTTTTTTTTAGATTCCATATATATGCGTTAGCATACAGTATTTGTTTTTCTCTTTCTGACTTACTTCACTCTGTATGACAGACACTAGGTCCATCCACATCACTACAAATAATTTCATTTCTTTTTATGGCTGAGAAATATTCCATTGTATATATGTGCTACATCTTCTTTATCCATTCATCTGTTGATGGACACTTAGGTTGCTTCCATATCCTGGCTATTGTAAATAGAGCTGCAATGAACTTTGTGGTACATGACTCTTTTTGAATTATGGTTTTCTCAGGGTGTATGCCCAGGAGTGGGATTGCTGGGTCGTATGGTAATTCTAGTTTTAGTTATATAAGGAACCTCCATACTGTTCTCCATAGTGGCTGTATCAATTTACATTCCCACCAACAGTGCAAGAGGGTTCCCTTTTCTCCACATCCTCTCCAGCATTTATTGTTTGTAGATTTTTGATGATGGCCATTCTGACTGGTGTGAGGTGATACCTCATTGTACTTTTGATTTGCATTTCTCTAATGATTAGTGATGTTGAGCATTCTTTCATGTGTTTGTTGGCTATCTGTATATCTTCTTTGGAGAAATTTCTATTTAGGTCTTCTGCCCATTTTTGGATTGGGTTGTTTGTTTTTTTAATATTGAGCTGCATGAACTGCTTGTAAATTTGGAGATTAATCCTTTGTCAGTTGCTTTGTTTGCAAACACTTTCTCCATTCTGAGTGTTGTCTTTTCATCTTGTTTATGTTTTCCTTTGCTGTGCAAAAGCTTTGAAGTTTCATTAGGTCCCATTTGTTTATTTTTGTTTTTATTTCCATTTCTCTAGGAGGTGGGTAAAAAAGGATCTTGCTGTGATTCATGTCATAGTGTTCTGCCTATGTTTTCCTCTAAGAATTTGATAGTGTCTGGCCTTACATTTAGGTTTTTAATCCATTTTGAGTTTATTTCTATGTATGGTGTTAGGGAGTGTTCTAATTTCTTTCTTTTACATGTAGCTGTCCAGTTTTCCCAGCCCCACTTATTGAAGAGGCTGTCTTTTCTCCATTGTATATTCTAGTCTCCTTTATCAAAAATAAGGTGACCATATGTGCATGGGTTTATCTCTGGGCTTTCTATCCTGTACCATTGATCTATTTTTCTGTTTTTGTGCCAGTACCATACTGTCTTGATTACTGTAGCTTTGTAGTATAGTCTGAAGTCAGGGAGCCTGATTCCTCCACTCTGTTTGTCTTTCTCAAGATTGCTTTGGCTATTCGGGGTCTTTTGTGTTTCCATACAAATTGTGAAAATTTTTGTTCTAGTTCTGTGAAAAATGCCAGTGGTAGTATGATAGGGATTGCATTGAATCTGTAGATTGCTTTGGGTAGTAGAGTCATTTTCACAATGTTGATTCTTCCAATCCAAGAACATGGTATATCTCTCCATCTGTTTGTACCATATTTAATTTCTTTCATCAGTGTCTTATAGTTTTCTGCATACAGATGTTTTGTCTCCTTAGGCAGGTTTATTCCTAGGTATTTTATTCTTTCTGTTGCAATGATAAATGGGAGTGTTTGCCTAATTTCTCTTTCAGATTTTTCATCATTAGTGTATAGGAATGCAAGAAATTTCTATGCATTAATTTTGTATCCTGCTACTTTACCAAATTCATTGATTAGCTCTAGTAGTTTTCTGGTAGCATCTTTAGGATTCTCTATGTATAGTTACATGTCATGTGCAAACAGTGACAGTTTTACTTCTTCTTTTCTGATTTGGATTCTTTTATTTCTTTTTCTTCTCTGATTGCTAAGGATTCCAAAACTATGTTGAATAATAGTGGTGAAAGTGGGCAACCTTGTCTTGTTCCTGATCTTAGTGGAAAAGGTTTCAGTTTTTCACCATTGAGAATGAAGTTGGCTGTGGGATTGTCATATATGGCCTTTATTATGTTGGGGTAGGTTCCTTCTATGCCTACTTTCTGGTGAGTTTTTATCATAAATGGGTGTTGAATTTTGTTGAAAGATTTTTCTGCATCTATTGAGATGATCATATTGTTGTTATTCTTCAATTTGTTAATATGGTATATCACATTGATTGATTTGTGTATATTGAAGACTCCTTGCATTCCTGGGATAAACCCCAATTGTTCATGGTGTATGATCCTTTTAATGTGCTGTTGGATTCTGTTTGCTAGTGTTTTGTAGAGGATTTTTGCATCTATATTCATCAGTGATATTGGTCTGTAGTTTTCTTTCTTTGTGACATCTTTGTCTGGTTTTGGTATGAGGGTGATGGTGGCCTCGTAGAATGAATTTGGGAGTGTTCCTTCCTCTGCTATATTTCAGAAGAGTTTGAGAAGGATGGGTGTTAGTTCTTTAAATGTTTGATAGAATTCGCCTGTGAAGCCTTCTTACCTGGGCTTTTGGTTGTTGGAATATTTTTATCACAGTCTCAATTTCAGTGCTTGTGATTGGTCTGTTCATATTTTCTGTTTCTTCTTGGTTCAGTCTAGGAAGGTTGTACTTTTCTAAGAATTTGTCCATTTCTTCCATTTTGTCCATTTTATTGGCATATAGTTGCTTGTATCCTTTGTATTTGCTCATTGCTCATGATCCTTTGTATTTCTGCAGTGTCAGTTGTTACTTCTACTTTCTCATTTCTAATTCCATTGATTTGAGTCTTCTCCCTCTTTTTCTTGATGAGTCTTGCTAAAGGTTTATCAATTTTGTTTATCTTCTCAAAGAACCAGCTTGCAGTTTTATTGATCTTTGTTATTGCTTCCTTCATTTCTTTTTCATTCATTTCTGATCTGACCTTTATGATTTCTTTCCTTCTGCTAACTTTGGGTGTTTTTTTTTTTTGTTGTTCTTCATTAACTAATTGCTTTAGGTGTAAGGTTAGGTTGTTTATTTGAGGTGTTTCTTGTTTCTTGAGGTAGGATTGTATTGCTATAAACTTCCCTCTTAAAACTTTTTTTGCTGCATCCCATAAATTTTGGATTATCATGTTTTCATTGTCATTTGTTTCTAGGTAATTTTTTGATTTCCTCTTTGATTTCTTCAGTGATCGCTTGGTTATTAAGTAGTGTATTGTTTAGCCTCCATGTATTTGTATTTCTTACAGATTTTTTCTTGTAATTGATATCTAGACTCATAGCATTGTGGTCAGAAAAGATACTTGATATGATTTCAATTTTCTTAACTTTACAAAGACTTGATTTGTGACCCAAGATATGATCTATCCTGGAGAATGTTCCATGAGCACTTGAGAAGAAAGTGTATTCTGTTGTTTTTGGATGGAATGTCCTATAAATATCAATTAAGTCCATCTTGTTTAATGTATCATTTAAAGCTTGTGTTTCCTTATTTATTTTGAGTTTGGGTGATCTGTCCCTTGGTGAAAGTGGGGTGTTAAAATCCCCCACTATTATTGTGTTACTGTCTATTTCCCCTTTTATTGCTCTTAGCTTTTGCCTTATGTATTGAGGTGCTCCTATATTGGGTGCATAAATATTTACAATTGTTATATCTTCTTCTTGGATTGATCCCTTGATCGTTATGTAGTGTCCTTCTTTGTCTCTTGTAGTAGTCTTTATTTTAAAGTCTATTTTGTCTGATATGAGAATTGCTACTCCAGCTTTCTTTTGATTTCCATTTGCATAGAATATCTTTTTCCATCCCCTTGCTTTTAGTCTGTATGTGTCCCTAGGTCTGAAGTTGTTCTCTTGTAGACAGCATATATATGGGTTTTATTTTTGTATCCATTCAGCCAGTCTATGTCTTTTGGTTGGACCATTAAATCCATTTACATTTAAGGTAGTTATTGATATGTATGTTCATATTACCATTTTCTTAATTGTTTTGGGTTTGTTATTGTAGGTCTTTTCCTTCTCTTGTGTTTCCTGCCAGAGAAGTTCCTTTAGCATTTGTTGTAAAGCTGGTTTGGTGATGTTGAATTCTCTTAGCTTTTGCTTGTCTGTAAATGTTTTAATTTCTCTGTCCAATCTGAATGAGATCCTTGCTGGGTAGAGTAATCTTGGTTGTAGGTTTTTCCCTTTCATCACTTTAAATATGTCCTGCCACTCCCTTCTGGCTTGCAGAGTTTCTGCTGAAAGAGCAGCTGTTAACCTTATGGGATTCCCTTGTATGTTATTTGTTGTTTTTTTCCTTGCTTCTTTTAATATTTTTTCTTTGTATTTAGTTTTTGACAGTTTGATTAATATGTGTTTTGGCATGTTTCTTCCTGGATTTATCCTGTATGGGACTCTCTGCACTTCCTGGACTTGATTAACTATCTCCTTTCCCATATTAGGGAAGTTTTCATCTATAATCTCTTCAAATATTTTCTCAGTCCCTTTCTTTTTCTCTTCTTCTTCTGGGACCCCTATAATTCGAATGTTGGTGCATTTAATGTTGTCCCAGAAGTCTCTGAGGCTGTCCTCAATTCTTTTCATTCTTTTTTATTTTTTTCTGGTGTGTGGTAGTTATTTCCACTATTTTATCTTCCAGGTCACTTATCCATTCTTCTGCCTCAGTTATTTTGCTATTGATTCCTTCCAGAGAATTTTTAATTTCATTTATTGTGTTGTTCATCATTGCTTGTTTGCTCTTTAGTTCTTCTAGGTCCTTGTTAAACATTTCTTATATTTTCTCCATTCTATTTCCATGATTTTTGATAATCTTTACTCTCATTACTCTGATTTCTTTTTCAGGTAGACTGCCTATTTCCTCTTCATTTGTTTAGTCTGCTGGGTTTTTTCCTTGCTCCTTCATCTGCTGTGTGCTTCTCTGTCTTCTCATTTTCTTTAACTTACTGTGTTTGGGATCTCCTTTTCACAAGCTGCACATTCGTAGTTCCCGTTGTTTTTGGTGTCTGCCCCCAGTGGGTAAGGTTGATTCAGTGAGTTGTGTAGGCTTCTTTGTGGAGGGGACTAGTGTCTGTGTTCTGGAGGATGAGGCTGGATCTTGTCTTTCTGGTGGGCAGGACTGCATCTGGTGGTTTGTTTTGGGGTGTCTGTGACCTTTTTATGATTTTAGGCAGCCTCTCTGCTAATGGGTGATGTTGCATTCCTGTCTTGCTTGTTGTTTGGCGTAGGGTGTCCAGCACTGTAGCTTGCTGGTCATTGAGTGGAGCTGGGTCTTAGCATTGAGATAGAGATCTCTGGAAGAGCTTTTGCCTTTTGATAGTATGTGGAACTGGGAGGTCTCTGGTGGGCCAATGTCCTGAACTTGGCTCTCCCACCTCAGAGGCACAGGCCTGATACCCGGCCAGAACACCAAGACCCTGTCAGCTACACAGCCCAGAAGAAAAGGGAGAAAAATAGAAAGAAGGAAAGAAACAAAAAAATAAAATAAAGTTATTAAAATGAAAAATAAATATAATTATTAAAAATAAAAAATTAAAAAGTAATTAAAAAAAAGAAAAAATAAAAAAAAGAAGGAAGAGAGCAACCAAATCCAGAAACAAATCCATCAATAATAACAAGCACTAAAAACTATACTAAAAAATAAAAGAAATAAAAAATTAAAAACAGACAAACAGAACCCTAGGACAAATCATAAAAGCAAATCCATACAGACAAAATCACACAAAGAGGCATACACATACACACTCACTAAAAGCAAAAAAAGTATGTATATTTTTGATCCCAAAGTCCACCGCCTCAATTTTGGGATAATTCATTGTCTATTCAGGTATTCCACAGATGCCAGATACACTAAGTTGATTGTGGAGATTTAATCCGCTGCTCCTGAGGCTGCTGGGAGAGATTTCCCTTTCTCTTCTTTTTTTGCACAGCTCCTGGGGTTCAGCTTTGGATTTGGCCCCGTCTCTGTGTGTAGGTCGCCTGAGGGCATCTCTCCCCACTCCAGACAGTATGTGGTTAAAGTAGCAGCTGATTAGGGGTCTCCGGCTCACTCCGGCCAGGGGTAGGGAAGAGTATGGAATGCGGCGCGAGCCTGCGGCGGCAGAGGCCGGAATGATGTTGCAACAGCCTGAGGCGCGCTGTGTGTTCTCCCGGGGAAGTTGTCCCTGGATCAAGGGACCCTGGCAGTGGTGGGCTGCACAGGCTCCTGGGAGGGGAGGTGTGGACAGTGACCTGCGCTTGCACACAGGTTTCTTGGTGGCAGCAGCAGCAGCCTTAGCGTTTCATGTCTGTCTCTGGGGTCCACGCTGATAGCCACGGCTCGTGCCCATCTCTGGAGCTCGTTTAGGCAGTGCTCTGAATCCCCTCTCCTCATGCACCCCGAAACAATTGTCTCTTGCCTCTTAGGCAGGTCCAGGCTTTTCCCCAGACTCCCTCCCAGCTAGCTGTGGTGCACTAGCTCCCTTCAGGCTGTGTTCACACAGCCAACCCCAGTCCTCTCCCTGGGATTTGACCTCTGAAGCTGGAGCATCAGCTTCCAGACCCCACTCATCCCGACTGGCGGGTGAGCAGACAAGCCTCTTGGGCTGGTGAGTGTTGGATGACACCCATCCTCTGTGCAGAACTCTCTCCGCTTTGCCCTCTGCACCCCTGTTGCTGCGCTCTCCTCCGTGGCTCTGAATCTTCCCCTCCAGCCTACCCCCCATCTCCACCAGTAAAGGGCCTTCCTAGGGTGTGGAAACTTCCTGCTTCACAGCTCTCTCCCAGAGGTGCAGGTCCCATCCCTATTCTTTTCTCTTTTTTTTTTGCCCTACCCAGGTATGTGGGAAGTTTCTTGCCTTTTGGGAAGTCTGAGGTCTTCTGCCAGTGTTCAGTAGGTGTTCTCTGGGAGTTGTTCCACATGTGGATGTATTTCTGATGTATTTGTGGGGAAGAAGGCAAACTCCACATCACCCCTCCACCATCTTGAAGCTGCCTCGAGGAGCAAATTATATTAGTTAATTTAAGATTAAAGAAGGTTTAAGTAAATGGAGTTGTTTACTATATTTATAATAAGAAGATGCATTAATGTAAAGATTTAATTTTTCTCAGGATAATCTACAGATAAAATATACCTCCAATAAAAGACCTCAAAGAGTTTTTCAAGTCACTTGACAGGCTGATCCTAAAATTAATATGAAAAAAATCAAAGAACTGAAAATAGCCAGAGTATTCCTCAAGTTAAAAAAGACAGTTGTTTTTCTAGATTATCCAAGTTTATATAGATGTACAAATTAAGATAATGCAGGCTTGGTACAGGTAGAGACAAACTGACCCATGGAATAAATAGGCCATATAAATAGATACATACATCCTTATTACATTTGCTATATCTCAGGTGTGGCACTACAGACAACTGCAGATAGAATGAACTGTTCAGTAGATGGAGCAGGCACAGTTGTCCTACGAGGGGAATGAAGTCATATCCCACATTGTATCACATATAAATATCATTTTCTGATCCAAGTCTGATTGTGAACTTTAAAGAGAATAGAGGAAATGCGACAGAAAGAATTCTGCGTTGGCTGACAAGATTCCTTCCCTCCTCCCTGGCATAATCCTGTCTCCTTGACTATGGGTGGGACCTGTGTGTATGATTTTACTCTTGTGATTAGGTTACCTGATATGGCAAAGGTGAGAGATTTTTGTAGGCTTAATCAAATTTCCTAATGAGTTGACTTGTGTTAATCAAAAAGAAGATTATCCTGTGTAGGCCTCACCTAATCAGGTGAGCTGTTTAAAAGAAGGCCCAAATATTTCCTGAAGGGAGAGATTCAAAACATAGAGACCCTCTTTCTGCTGGTCCTTAAGAGGCAGACATCCATGTGTGAACTGTCTATGTAGAGGGGCAGCCTCTGGACCCAGCAGCCTCAGTCCTACAGCTGAAGGGAAATGGGTTCTGTTGACAACCTAAATGAGCCTGGAAGGGAACTCCAAGGTGCAAGTGAGAACCCAGCGGGGCTCACCCTTACATTTCAGCTTTGTGAAACTGAGCAGAGGACACAACTAAGCTGTGCCAAGATTCCTGCCCTGCAAATGGAAAAAATAATATGTGTCGCTTTAAGTCAATTAATTTGTGTTAATTTCTTATGCAATAATAGAAAATTAATGCAGGAAACTATTATTAAGAATCTTAGGAAGAGAGAGGCTTGTTAAATGGGACATGGAAATTATTACTATTACATAAAACAATGATTAAGTTGATACGACATTAAGATTTCATGTTTCACTCATGGGAAGATAGAGCGGATGTATTTTCCCCTATTTCTCCTGCTTAGTACAACTAAAACTCTTGGACATCTTATATAAAAGAAACATGAGAAACTTTAAGAGGTGGAGAGAGAAAGGCAGACTGCAGGTGACATGGGGACCCAAGAAATGTCACAATGTTGAGTTTCCTAGATTTTCTTTTCATCTTGTGTATTTGAGACTTGAAGCTGAAGAGCAGGCAGCCCAGAAATGCATACATGTACAGACATAAAAAGCTCCAACAAAAGTTTGCTTTCCCTAGTTAAAGGACCAGGAAAAAGACAGTCAAATAAGAGAAAAATTTTGTCAGTAATATCTCTAACTCCAGCTAAACACCACGTGAGGGGTGGGGAGCTATGGTCCCGTCTCTATCCACATCAAAAAAGCCAAGTGGTGCACCTAGACGTCCACCCTCCCAGGCTGTAATGTCACCCTCCTGCCAGTTCCCTCTGAGTTGGTGTCAGAGAAGTCTGTGTGGGGACCTGAGACGTTTATCCACTCTCTACACACATACACTCCTTTGAAACAAAGGAAAAAAGATTTAAATAAGGGAGAGACATATCATCTTCATGGTTTATAAGACTCAACATCATAAAGATGTCAATTTTCCCTAAATAGATACGCAAGTTTAATCCAATTCCTATCAAAATCACAACAAATTTTTTGGTAGACATAGATAAGATTATTCTAAAATTTATATGAAAACCCAAAATAATTAGAATTGCTAACCAATTTTGAAAAAGAAGAATAAAATAGGAGGAATCTGTCTACTTAATTTCAAGAATATTGTCACAGCATTCAGACTGTGTCATACTGGTAGAGAGAGAGAGACACAGGGTAATTGAACAGAATAGAGAACCCCAAAATAACTGTACACAAATATTCCCAACTGACTTTTGATAAAGGTGCAAAGGAAATTAAGTGGAGAAAGGATAGATTTTTTTTTTTTTTTTTGCAGTACACGGGACTCTCACTGTTGTGGCCTCTCCTGTTGTGGAGCACAGGCTCCAGATGTGCAGGCTCAGTGGCCATGGCTCATGGGCCTAGCCACTCCGCGGCATGTGGGATCTTCCCGGACTGGGGCATGAACCCATGTCCCCTGCATCAGCAGGCGGAATCTCAACCACTGCGCCACCAGGGAAGCCCTAGATATTTTTTTCAACAAATGATACTAGAGGAAGTGGACATCCATAGGCAATAAAAATAAACCTCTGGAGGGAAAGACAAGATGGTAGAGTAGGAAGATCCCAGGCTCACTGAGTACACATAAAGAAACTATCTCTGAGAATGACCTGAAGAGTGAGAACTTCAACAAAGAGATAGAAAATACCATACATAAAAAAGAGCCAATCAGATCTGAAGAATACAATAACGAAAATGAAAAATACACTAGAGGGAATAAACAGCAGATTAGATAATGCAGAAGAAATGATCAGCAATCTGGAAGACAGGCTATTGGAAATCACCCAATCAGAGCAGCAAAGAGAAAACAGAAACAAAAACATGAGCATAGTTTAAGGACACTCTGGGACAACATCATGTATACTAATATTTGAAAAAATAGTTGTACCAGGAGGAGAAGAGAGAAGTACAAAAAAACCTATTTGAAAAAATAATGGAGATTTGTTCAAGATGGCAGAGTAGAAGGATGAGAGCACTGGAATCACAACTAACTGCTGAACAATCATTGACAAGAAGACACTGGAACTCACCAAAAAAGATACCCAACATCCAAAGACAAAGGAGAAGATACAATGAGATGGTAGGAGGGGTGCAATCACGATAAAATCAAAACCCATAACCTCTGGGTGGGTGACTCACAAACTGGAGAACAATTATATACTACTGGAGTGAAGGTACTGATTCCCATGTCAGGCTTCCCAACCTGGGGGTACAGCAACTGGAGGAGGAATCCCCAGAGAATCAGATTTTGAAGACCAGAAGGATTTGACCGGGAGACTTCGACAGGACTGGGGGAGAAAGAGACTCCACTCTTGAAGGGCACACACAAAGTATTGTGCATTCCAGGACCCAGGGGGAAGGAGCAGTGACCCCAAAGAAGATTGAACCAGACCTATTTGCTAGTGTTGGAGGGTCTCCTGCAGAGGTGGGGGTGGTTGTGGCTCACCATGGGGACATGGACACTGGCAGCAGCAGTTCTAGGAAGTACTCATTGGCATGAGCCCTCCCAGAGTCCACCATAGCCCCACCAAAGAGCCAGTAGGCTCCAGTGCTGGGTCACCTCAGGCCAAACAACCAACAGGGAGGGAACTCATCCCCACCCATCAGCAGAGAAGCAGATTAAAGTTTTACTGAGCTCTTCCCACCAGAGTAACATCCAGATCTACCCACCACCAGTCCCCCCCATCAGGAAGCTTGCCCAAGCCACTTAGATAGCCTCATCCACCAGACGGCAGACAGCAGAAGCAAGAAGAACTACAATTCTGCAGCCTGTGGAATGAAAAACACATCCACAGAAAGATAGACAAAATAAAAAGGCAGAAGACTATGTCCCAGAGGAAGGAAAAAAATAAAACTCCAGAAAAAAAACTAAACGAAGTGGAGATAGGCAACCTTCCAGAAAAAAGAATTCAGAATAATGATAGTGAAGATTATCTAGGACCTCAGAAAAAGAATGGAGAGAAGCATCAAGAAGATGAAAGAAATGTTTAACAAAGACCTAAAAGAATTAAAGAAAAAACAAACAAAAATAACTGAAATGAAAATTACACTAGAAGGAATCAATAGCAGAATAACTGTGGCAGAAGAACGGATAAATGACCTGGAAGACAGAATGGTAGAATTCACTGCCACAGAACAGAATAAAGAAAAAAGAAAGAAAAAAATTGAGGATAGCCTAAGAGAGCTCTGGGACAACATTAAACTCACCAACATTCACATTATAGCAGTCCCAGAAGGAGAAGAGAGAGAGAAAGGACCTGAGAAAATACTTGAAGAGATTATAGTCAAAAACTTCCCTAATATGGGAAATGAAATAGCCACCCAACTCCAGGAAGTTCAGAGAGTCCCAGGCAGGACAAACCCAAGGAGAAACACGCTGAGATACATAGTAATCAAATTGACAAAAATCAAAGACAAAGAAAAATTATTAAAAGCAACAAGGGAAAAATGACAAATAATATACAAGGGAACTCCCATAAGGTTAGCAGCTGATATCTCAGCAGAAACCCTGCAAGCCAGAAGGGAGTGGCATGATATATTTAAAATGATGAAAGGGAAGAACCTACAACCAAGATTACTCTACCCGGCAAGGATCTCATTCAGATTCAACAGAGAAATCAAAAGCTTTACAGACAAGCAAAAGCTAAGAGAATTTAACACCACGAAACAAGCTCTACAACAAATGCTAAAGGAACTTCTCTAGGTGGGAAACACAAGAGAAGAAAAGGACCTACAGTAACAAACCCAAAACAATTAAGAAAATGGTAATAGGAACATACATATCAAAATTACCTTAAATTGAATGGATTACATGCTCCAACAAAAAGACACAGGCTTGTTGAATGCATACAAAAATAAGACCCATATATATGCTGTCTACAAGAGAACAACTTCAGACCTAGGGACACATACAGACTGAAAGTGAGGGGATGGAAAAAGATATTCCATGCAAATGGGAATCAGAAGAAAGCTGGAGTAGCAATATTCATATCAGAAAAAATGGACTTTAAAATAAAGAATGTTATGACACACAAGGAAGGACACTACATAATGATCAAGGGATCAATCCAAGAAGAAAATATAACAATTATAAACATATATGCACCCAACATAGGAGCACATCAATACCTAAGGCAAATGCTAACAGCTATAAAAGAGGAAATTGACAGTAACATGATAGTAGTGGGGGACTTTAACACCTCACTTACACCAATAGACAGATCATCCAGACAGAAAATTAATAAGGAAACACAAGCTTTAAATGACACAATAGACCTGATAGATTTAATTGGTAGTTATAGGGCATTCCATCCAAATACAACAGATTAAACTTTCTTCTCAAATGCACACAGAACATTCTCCAGGATAGATCACATCTTGGGACACAAATCAAGCCTCGGTAAATTTAAGAAAACTGAAATCATATCAAGCATCATTTTTGACCACAATGCTATGAGATTAGAAATAAAGTACAGGGAAAAATTGTAAAAAACACAAACACATGGAGGCTAAACAATATGTTACTAAATAACCAAGAGATCACTGAAGAAATCAAAGAGGAAATAAAAATACCTAGAGACAAATGACAATGAAAACATGATGATCCAAAACGTATGGGATGCAGCAAAAGCAGTTCTAAGAGGGAAGTTTATAGAAGTACAATATAACTCAGGAAAGAAGAAAAATCTCAAATAAACAACCTAAGCTTACACCTAAAGCAACTAGAGAAAGAGGAACAAACAAAACCCAAAGTTAGTAGAAGGAAGAAATCATAAAGATCAGAGCAGAAATAAATGAAATAGAAATGAAGAAAACAATAGCAAGATCAATAAAACTAAAAGCTGCTTCTCTGAGAAGATAAACAAAATTGATGAACCTTTAGCCAGACTCATCAAGAAAAAAAGGGAGAGGACTCAAATCAATACAATTAGAAATGAAAATGGTGAAGAAACAATGGACACCACAGAAATACAAAGGATCATAAGAGACTACTACAAGAAACTCTATTCCAATAAAATGGACAACTTGGAAGAAATGGACAAATTCTTAGAAAAGTACAAACTTCCTAGACTGAACCAGGTAGTAATAGAAAATATGAACCAATGAATCACAAGTACTTGAATTGAAACTGTGATTAAAAATTTCCAAACAAACAAAAGTCCAGGACCAGATGTTTTCACAGGCAAATTCTATCAAAAATTTAGAAAAGAGCTAATACTTATTCTTCTCAAACTCTTCCAAACAATTGCTGAGGGTGGAACACTCCCAAACTCACTCTACAAGGCCACCATCACCCTGATACCAAAACCAAAGATATCACCAAAGAAGAAAATTAAAGCCAATATCACTGATGAGCATAGATGCAAAAATCCTCAACAAGATACTAGCAAACCGAATCCAACAACATATTAAAAGTGATCAAGCAGGATTTATCCCAGGGATGCAAGGATTCTTCAGTATATGCAAATCAATCAATGTGATACACCATATTAACAAATTGAAGAATAAAAAACATATGATCATCTCAATAGATGCAGAAAAAGCTTTTAACAAAATTCAACACCCATTTATGATAAAAAAAACTTTCCAAAAACTGGACATAGAGGGAACCTAACTCAATATAATAAAGGCCATATGTGACAAACCCACAGCAAACATTATTCTCAATGGTGAAAAATTGAAAGAATTTCCTCTAAGATCAGGAATAAGACAAGGAAGCCCAATCTTGCCAATTTTATTCAAAATAATTTGGAAGTCCTAGCCATGGCAATCAGAGAAGAAAAGGAAATGAAAGGAATCCAAATTGGAAAAGAAGAAGTAAAACTGTCACTGTTTGCAGATGACACGATACTATACATAGAAAATCCTAAAGATGCCACCAGAAAACTGCTAGAGCTAATCAATGAATTTGGTAAAGTTGCAGGATACAAAATTAATGCACAGAAATCTCTCACATTCCTATATGTTAACAACAAAAGATCAGAAAGGGAAATTAAGGAAACAATCCCATTTACTATTGCAACAAAAAGAATAAAGTACTTAGGAATAAGCCTACCAAAGTAGGCAAAAGACCTGTATTCAGAAAACTATAAAACACTGATGAAATAAATCAAAGATGACACAAACAGATGGAGAAATATATCACGTTCTTGGATTGGAAGAATCAATGTTGTGAAAATGACTATATTACCCAAAGCAATCTACAGATTCAATGCAATCCCTATCAAATTACCAGTGGCATTCTTCACAGAATTAGAACAAAAAATTGTACAATGTTTATGGAAACACAAAAGACCCCAAATAGTGAAAGCAACCTCGACAAAGAGAAACAGAGCTGGAGGAATCAGGCTCCCTGACTTCAGACTACCCTACAAAGCTACAGTAATCAAGACAGTATGGTACTGTCACAAAAACTGAAATATGGAACAGGTAGAATGTCCAGAGACAAACCCACGCACCTAATGGTCACCTAATCTATGACAAAGGAGGCAAAAATATATAATGGAGAAAAGACAGCCTCTTCAATAAGTGGTGCTGGGAAAACTGGATAGCTACATGTAAAAGATTGAAAGTAGAACACTCCCTAACACCATATACAAACATAAACTCAAAATGAATTAAAGGGCTTCCCTGGTGGCGCAGTGGTTGAGAGTCCGCCTGCCGATGCAGGGGACATGGGTTCGTGCCCCGGTCTGGGAGGATCCCACATGCCGCGGAGCGGCTGGGCCCGTGAGCCATGGCCGCTGAGCCTGCACGTCCGGAGCCTGTGCTCTGCAACGGGAGAGGCCACAACAGTGAGAGGCCCGCGTACCGCAAAAAAAAAAAAAAAAAAAAAATGAATTAAAGACCTAAATGTAAGGCCAGACACTATCAAACTCTTAGAGGAAAACATACGCAGAACCCTCTATGACATGAATCACAGCAAGATCCTTTTTGACCCACCTCCTAGAGAAATGGAAATAAAAACAAAAATAGACAAATGGGACCTAATTAAAAGCTTTTATACAACAAAGGAAACCATACACAAGATGAAAAGACAACACTCAGACTGGGAGAGAATATTTGTGAATGAAGCAACTGACAAATGATTAATCTCCAAAATATACAAGCAGCTCATGCAGCTCAATATCAAAAAAACAAAAAACCCAATCAAAGAAGGTGTGGAAGACCTAAATAGACATTTCTTCAAAGAAGACATACAGATGGGCAACAAACACATAAAAAGATGCTCAATATCACTAATTATTAGAGAAATGCAAATCAAAACTATAATGAGGTATCACCTCACACCAGTCAGAATGGCCATCATCAAAAAATCTACAAATAATAAATGCTGGAGAGGGTGTGGAGAAAAGGGAACCCTCATGCACTGCTGGTGGGAATGTAAATTGATACAGCCACTATGGAGAACAGTCTGGAGGTTCCTTAAAAAAGTAAAAATAGAACTACCATATGACCCAGCAATCCCACTACTGGGCATATACCCTGAGAAAACCATAATTTAAAAAGACACATGCACCCCATTGTTCATTGCAGCACTATCTACAAGAGCCAGGACATGGAAGCAACCTAAATGTCCATCATGTATACAATGGAATATTACTCAGCCATTAAAAAGAATGAAATTTGGTCATTTGTAGAGACATGGATGGACCTAGAGAGTGTCATACGGAGTGAAGTAATTCAGAAAGAGAAAAAGAGAAAAACAAATATAGGATATTAATGCATATATGTGGAATCTAGAAAAATTGTGTGGATGATCTTATTTGCAACGCAGAAATAGAGACACAGACGTAGAGAAAAAATGTATGGATACCAAGGGCGAAAGGGGGAGTGGGAAGAACTGGGAGATTGGGATTGACAGGTATACACTATTGATACTATGTATAAAATAGACAACTAATGAGAGCATAGTGTATAGCACAGTGAACTCTATTTAGTCCACTGTGGTGACCTAAATGGAACGAAATCCAAAAAAGAGGGGATGTGTGTGTATGTATAGCTGATTCATTTTGCTGTACAGTAGAAACTAACACAACATTGTAAAGCAACTATACTCCAATAAAAAATAATTTAAAAAGACATTTCCTATTGATGCTTATTTGGCATACTTTCATTTCTTTGCATGTCTCATAATGTTTGGTTGAATAGTGGTTGTGTTAGATAATATATTGTCCCATATACAACCCATATACACACATTATTCTCCCTGGCAGTTATTGTTTTTTGTTTGATAACTGGCCTGTACTAAATTATACAGACTGTTTCTCCCCATCCACATGTGCATCCTCGTATCTCTGCTTACTTTATTTCCCTTGATTATATTTTTATGATTGCTTTTCCAGGGTGTGCCCCTGTGTTTACAGAGCTTAATTTGTGAGAGGTGAGACTCAAACCCAACTATTTTCAAATTGCCCCCAGCTCTTATTTTCCACCGGACTCTCTTGTATCTTGTCCGTAAACGTCAATGCCCAGGCTTCACTGGCCAAGGGTGTTTGGATGGCTTGGGTTCTCTGCCCTCTCTCCTGTGCACGTGCAAGCCTCCAGTCTGTTAGGACTCGGCGGTTTCACTACCGCGGCCCAGGTTCAATCCCTTGTCGGGGAACCAAGATCCCTCAAGCTGTGCGGCGTGGCAATCAATCAATCAGTCAATAAAACTTCCCATTAAATCCCCAGCTAATATTCTGGGCTGTCTCTGGCTCCAAAGAGAACCTCTCCCTCAGGCAAGCTGCTGGATCTCCCTGTCTGCTTGCCATGGAGAGGCTAGCTGTAACTGTACTCCCAGCCAAGTGAGGCTCCCCCAGCAGTGGCATCAAAGGGCTGGTTTCAGTCTGCCCTGTCCTGGTCGAACAACCACTGACAGAGCTGCTGGGAAACAGATGGGAGCATCTCTAGGCAAGGATGCCAGAGACTCATATCGTTCTAACCTAAATTTCAGTAGTTTTCATGAATAGATTGTGCTTAGTTTGGTGTATGTCTTTGGTCAATTTCCAGTGTTGAAAGGGATGCTTCTGACAGTTTTGTCCCACTTGAAGAGTAACTTTTTAGGAGAGAGGATATGTTGAACTCCATATTCTATCATGCTGGAAAGAAGAACTGTGAAGCAAGAATTTATAACAAGCTAAATTTTCAAAGACACTTGAGCATGAACAGGAAGACATATCTGACAAAGGAGTCAGAAAATAAACAGCCTATGTATCATTGTTTAACATATAACATGTTTCAGGCAAAAGAGATGTCAAAATTTAGAAGTCAAGAACAGAAAAGTCATGAAATAAATAGACTTGTAGATCTTTCTTGTCCAAGTTTGAAAATCAGATTCAGAAATTTAATTGTTAGTATGGTCTGTCTCCTGGGTTATTTTTCTAGGGCATTTTTGCTTTTGTTGTGGCTGATGAACAAATATGTCTCTCTAGTGCTTCTTTTATACAGTTTTTATTCCTCTGTTGATTTTGCTCCTGTCCTGGAACACTGGATTCTATTTTTCCTGTCATGACCATCACTTGTCGGTCCTGAAGTCATCTCTTGCCCATTTAATATAAAAGATGGTATTCTTTTTCAGAATATTCTAAAAATGACAAAATTATTTGCATAGTTGGCAGCTTGTACCAAGGGACTTAATTTTATAAAGATATTTAACTTTACTCTGCCAAGCAGAATTATGTAAAAAAATATAAAAGCCATTTTTACTTCTAATTAACTTGAATAATTTTTTTCTTGCCTTTAAGAGTTTATATTACATGAGTCACTTTTTAAAAAAATGTGACAATGTCTTCCAAAAACCCTTCCTTATATCTTTTTCCCTCTAAGGTGTATGAATAGTCCTATATTAACAGAGTTACAATACAGAGCTTACATTCTCTGAAGCTGGGATGAAGTGAGAATGTAGCATTGACATACATACACTACCAAATGGAAAATAGATAGCTAGTGGGAAGCAGCCACATAGCACAAGGAGATCAGCTCGGTGCTTTGTGATGACCTAGGGGGTGGGATAAGGAAGGTGGGAGGGAGGCTCAAGAGGGAGGAGATATGGGAATATATGTATACATGTAGCTGATTCACTTTGTTATAAAGCAGAAACTAACACACCATTGTAAAGCAATTATACTCCAATAAAGATGTAAAAAAAAAAACCCATAATGGAAAAGAATATGAAAAAGAATATATATATATATATATAAAACTGAATCACTTTGCTGTACAGTAGAAATTAACACATTGTAAATCAACTATACCTTAATACAAAAAATATTTTGTTAAAGATTTCTGTTAAAGATTTTGCATGGAAAAAATAACTGCTAGGAAATATAGTAAAATATTTGCCATTTAAAAATCCACGTCTGGCTTGCAGCCTATGCTTTACTTTTCCCATCCCTCACTTAAAAACCTTAGAAAAACTAGGAAAAGATGAAAATTCGTAATATTGAAAAGTAAAAGTAATAAAATATTTCAAGGGACTAGGAGAAATTTACACCATATAAAAGGCATATGGAGTGGAGTTGGAACTCACAGTCAGTATCCGATCTTGACAAATACTTCATGCCTGAGCAACTTTAAGAAGAAGAGACTGAAAAATACATCATGTTTAGAAACTTAGGCAATAGGACAGGAACTATTTAAGAAAACGTCCCTATTAATAATTTTCTTCCAGCCTATCTGTGACTTTTTACCGGGATTGTCACATAGGCAGAGCAGAATGAAATCATGGTTGAATATGAAGCCAGGAGTACGAACTTGAGCAGGGAGTGTTTGGGGAGGAAAGAATCTGGGGACTAAGCTTTTTAATTTGCACACATCCAACCTCCTTCCAATATAAAGAAAATAAAAAGGGAAAGTAAATCTTAGAAGTAATATGTGCGTGAATTCTAATATTAAAGATGAACACTGTCGGGGTCCTCTAGACTGCTCCTAGGCTGGGTGACTCTCTGGGATGATTCACAGCCCTCTAATAGTCACACTATGGCTGAGATTATTACAGAGAAAAGACGGAACTCAGTGGACAAAGGGAAAGGTGCGTGAGTGAAGGCCAGAGGAAACCGGGTGCAAGCTTTCAAGACCCTTCTCCCAGTGAAGTCACAGAGGACATGTTCAATTCCAAACAGTATCAAATTATCAAATTGTGACAACATATGTGAAATGTTGTCCATCTGGGAAGCTTATTGGAGACTCAGCGTCCAAGGATTATATTGGTTCTGATCCTGAAGACACCCTTTACCTAGTATGTACCCAAATTCCAGACTCCAAGGAAAGCAGATGTCTAGCATAAATCACATTGTTTGTTCAAACACTTTAAGTGCAGTGAGACACTCTCGTTAATTAGGGAATGGTGAGAACACTCCCAAAATATAAGTTGCCAGGTGCCAGCCAAGCCTACCATGTGAGCAGGCCTTTCTAAGAATAGCAGTCTCAAACCTGCTCTCAAATCTTTTCTGCACAATACACAACTTATATTTTAAAATAATTCTGCAAATCAGTTTCTAAAAGACCAACTCTTTAATAGAAGAATGGATAAAACACATGGATAGGTAACTAAATTTGTAAAATACCAGTGTCTAGAAAAAATATGAAAATATTTCCATCTTATCAAATGCAAATTAAGACTTTCCAAGTTAGATTTTTTTTTTTTAATATGACCTTACCTAGTTTTGTTAATAGTCCTGGGAAATTTGTACTTCCATGAACTGCTTCTAGTACAAATCAGCCAACTTTTCTGTCTCTCTCTCTCTTCCCCTATTATGATAGACAATAAATAGATATAGATGTAATTTTTCAACTCTTTGAATGTTGAAATTCATATAAAATTATACTAAGGAAATAATTATATATGCTCAAAAAATCATGGACTATGAATATTCACTACATTATGTCTGATATTAACAATTATAAATAACCTAAATGAGCTACATTGAAGAAATAAGTATATTATGCTACATCTATATAATTGAATACTATAGCAGCCATGAAAGTCATGTTGAAGAATAATTATCTCCATGAGAAAAAAGCTATCGAAAAAGAAAAGATTGTAACACTGGTGCCACAATGGACAATAAGAATCAGGGGTCAAAAGAGCTTAAAATTGGGAGATAATCAATACAAGAATAATATATGACAAAGGATAATTGCAGATTAGTCTGGACAAGATTAATCAAATCGCTACTTGGCTTTGAAAATTTTTTTATTCTTTTTTATTGCAGTAAAATATATATTACATAAAATTTACCATTTTAGCCATTTGTAGGTGTGCATTAAGTGGCATGAAGTACATTCACAATGTTGTGTAACCATCATTACTATCCATTTCTAGAACTTCATCATACCAAACAGAAACTTTCTACCAATTAAATCATAGCTCCTCATTCCTCTGCTGCCTCCGCCTCCATTCTGCTTTCTGTTTCTATGACTTTGCCTTTGCTAGGTACCTTATTGTCATCTAAGTGCCTGGCATTAAGTTTTTGATTGCTGAGGCATCTTCAAAGACATCCATCTTGAATAAACATATAGCCAGCTGTATGGCTCAATTACTAATAAAACAACTAGGTAAGAAACCAGGCTGCTTCCCACCCATGAAGATCTCCTTTTAGAAAGGGGACCGTGCTTTTCCTTTCCCATGCTCTAAATTCCTGCTCTTATGTTTTAAACTCACCAATAGAGTGAACCCATGAAATCTTAGGCATCCCACACTCAGACCCCAATAAAGGCAGAGCCCCTGGTCTATACCCTCTTCTTCTTCTCTACCCATGACCTTGCTGTGTGGCCCTTGGGTGTGCTGTGTATCCTCCAGGACTTGTGAGTAATAAATGTTGTTTTTCAAAGCTCCCTGATGGTTGTGTCCTGCAATCATAATGAAACCACAAGGGCCCGTCCAGCTGGTCCTTTGGTCAGGGAAAGGTCTATGCAGGCTCCTCACAAGTAGCTGCTCCCAGGTGAGTCCCTCGAGCATTCTTACCCAATAAACATCACAGTCAAGAGGCTGAGACTGACACAAAACACACAATATTTGTCCTTTTGTGTCTGGTTTATTTCACTGAGCTTAATGTTTCCAAGGTTCACCCATGTTTTAGCATATATCAGAATTTCATTCCTTTTCAAGTCAGAATAATATTCCATTGTAAGTATTTATCACATTTTGTTTATATACTCATCTGTTGATGGATATTTTGATTGTTTCTACTTTTTGGCAATTATTAATACTGATTCTGTGATGAGTGCATACATTACAAAAGAAAAAAGATCTAAAATCATATCTAAGTTTGTACCTTTTTTTTCTTAAGAATTAGAGCAGAGGAGTACGAACGGGGGCGTCAGCGTTGGGCCCAGCAGCTGGAGACCAGACTCACCACACACACCGCTCTTTTTTTTTTTTTTTTTTTGCGGTACGCAGGCCTCTCACTGTTGTGGCCTCTCCCGTTGCGGAGCACAGGCTCCGGACGCGCAGGCCCAGCGGCCATGGCCCACGGGCCCAGCTGCTCCGCAGCATGTGGGATCCTCCCGGACCGGGGCACAAACCCTTGTCCCCTGCCTCGGCAGGCAGACTCCCAACCACTGCGCCACCAGGGAAGCCCAACACCACTCTCTTTTGAAAGGGTAAGAAAAAGAAGAGGAAGAGAGAGAAACTACAGCAATCTACATCAGGCTCCGGACACGCAGGACCAGCGGCCATGGTTCACGGGCCCAGCCGCTCCACGGCAGGTGGGATCTTCCCGGACCGGGGCACGAACCCGTGTCCTCTGCATCGGTAGGCAGACTCTCAACCACTGCGCCACCAGGGAAGCCCAACAATAAAGTATTCTTTAAGTTCTTCCATTATAGGAGATTTACACAATTATGAAGCATCCCTATATAGACATATCTCTGATGACCACCAAACTTACTGAAGCGGCCAAGTTTTATGATGGCAGACATCCAGCTTCATTTGATGACACATCCAGCACCAAGCAGTCTATCTGTCACATGAGACTGAAACCCCCGCCAGGTGGAAGAGGTTACCTGTCTGCTGCCCAGAAGCACAGAGACCCCAGACCGGTTGGAACCTAAAGTTTGACGATCTTGACTCCTGATTACCTCACCACCAGCCTCTCAGAAGAATGTCCATGAGCGGATCACATACCCCCAAACCCCTCTCCCTCACCCTGTCTTTAAAAACTTTTCCCTGAAAGCCTTCGGGGAATTTGAGTCTTTTAAGCACTAGCTGTCCTGGCCTCCTTGCTTGATGCCCTTCAGTGAACGCTGCACTTTCCTTCACCAGAACCCAGTGTCAGTAGATAGGCTTTACAGCGCGTGGGCAAGCGGACCCAAGTTTGGTTCGGTAACATCTTCAGGTGAGAGCAGTTGACATGCCGCGGTTTGGAATCATTAGCCTGGATCAGAATCACCTGAAGGGCTTGTTAAGTCCCAGAGTAATGGGCCTCACGTGCAGAGCCTTTGATTCCAAGTAAATAGGTTGGGGGCGGAGCATTTGCTCTTCTAACAAGTTCCGGAGGCAGGACGGTGCTGCCGGGGTAAGGACCACGCTTAGAGAAGAGCGGAACAAGAGAGGTTAGTGCTTATAAAGATTTCTATATTATCCAACTTCAGCTACTAGCAACCTAGGACCAATCTTGCTTTATGTATATCCCTACCCCGTCCTCCTCAGCACATTGTTTTGAAATGAATATCAGAAATTGTTATTTTGTTTGTAAATATATCAGTACTTATCTCTGAAATATAAGAACGTTATTTTCTTCATTGTTTTATGTTAATATATAGAAATGCGATTGATTTTTGTGGTTTATCTTGTATTGTGTGACCTCACAGAGCTCGCTTACTTGTTCTTGTTTTTTTCTTTTGGTGATTACTTGGGTTGGTCTACATAGATAATCATGGACACCTGCAAAGAGAGAGCTTTATTTTTTCCTTTGCTATCTGTGTGCCTTTTATGTCTTTTTTTGCCTATTGTAGTAGCTGGAATTTCCTGTAGTGAGGAGAATGAGAGTAGTGAGAGTGCTTCCTTGCCTTGTTTCCAGTTTTAGAGGGAAAGCTTTGTGTCTTTTGCTATTAAGTAGGATGTTGTGTTTAGAGGTTTTTTTGTTTTTTGTAGATTTTCTTTATCAAGTTGAGGTAATTCCTCTGTAACTTTCTGAGAGCTTTTATTGTGTTGGATTTTCTCAAATAATTTTCTTTAGCATGTTGGAATCATGGATTTAATTTGATTTTCAAATGTTAAATCAACTTTGCATAGTGGTTTTTGCAGAGGGGTCGGTTTGGTTTTTTGTACTGTCTTTGGTGTCAGGATAATACTGGTCTCATAAAATGAGTTGGGAAAACTGCAAAGGAACCTTCATATTTGGCCATGAAATGGTAATTAGTGACCGGAGAGCAATGTAAATGATTAGAACAAAACTTTCACTAAGCTTTGGAATTAACATGAGGTTGAATATTGTCAATGTCAATATTATGAAAATTATTTTTGTTAAAATGAGCCTAAGCTGGGACTGAGTGAGAGATTTTAGTAAATATAAGTGAGTTTGTATTGAAGAGAAGCAGCCAGTAAAGATGGAGACTGTGGAGTAACCCAGATTAAAGACAAGCACCTGGGAGTGCTAAGTGGAAAAGAACCAGATTTGTAGGTAGAAAGATGTTTGTGTTTTTTTTTATTGGTGTTGTGGGTTTGGCTCACACTGGCTCAGGAGGGCCCACTGTTAAAATTTCAGGAAGTTTGCAAGACAGTTGACTTCACGTTGGTAGCTTAAAATTAACCAGAGTAGGAGTATTTACACTATGGAAATTGGAAAATGGTACAAATCAGGATTTGAACTTCCCATCACTGCCAGAGCCTGTTTTAAATATTTCCCAACATATCTTTGATTAGAAGACTCAGCTGATGGAAATACTATCAAATTAGATAAAACATTTAACATGAAGTTTACAATTGTTAATTGTCTCTATATGATGGTAAACAAGTCTGTAAAATTTCACCTTTAAAAGCAACAAACTGATGTGTATGTACCAAACACATGCCAACTAAGTACTGGGAGGCTTGGGGAACTGGTATAAATTTTAGTAACATTTAGATATGTGGTTTAGGATTTGATTTCTTTGTGAAAGCATCATAAGGAAACAGAGCTATATGTATATTTTTAAATGCAAAAACTGTGTTAGATGATGCAAAAATTGGCTATATGATTGATGCCAGTACTGCAAGTCAAGAGCCTAGATAAAATTGTTTAATACAAGGTGAGAAAGGAAAACAAATGTTGTATTTCTAAATAAAAATATTTTATATAATGTTATTTAAGATAGTTGTATATAATTGTGCTAACAATTATCAGTAGATTTTTATTTCGTAAGTTCCTCAGTGTTCATATATTCAAACTGATGCAAAGACTTTTTAAAAAAAATATTTAGATTTGGAAAATAAAGTATCACATTATGTTCAAGTTTCCTTTATAATTAGGAATGCATGCTGTATTGTACAAAAAGGATCATGAATAAATTGTATTTTTAAACCTGATAATTTTTTGCAAAATGGAAATATAAATCTTTGCCAGTTAAAGCATGAAGTTAGATTCTCAGACTTCCTGTAAATGTTAATATGGTGATAGATTGATAGTTACCATAAATGCCATGGAAACATTGTTCACTTTGTTTGTAACAATTTGGAATCTTGGTTATTTGATAGAATATTTGGGTGAAGTAAAATGTGAAAGATGGAGAACTACATTTTTGTACCTTCTAATCCTAGAAAAACAGAAACACATAAATGTATTATTTCTACTAAGCATGGCACTACATATAGATGGTGGTGGAAATTGCATGTAGCATTAACTAGATACTGGCTTAACAAGACATATTTTCTGCAAATCGTTTCTATGACAAAGCATTTAAAATAAAATTCCATTTTGGGTTGGCTTGGAAAAAAAAAGAATTAGAGCAGAAATCAATGAAATTGACAAGAGGAAATCGATAGAGAAAATCAATGAAATCAAACGATGTTTTTATGAAAAGATCAATAAAATTGATAAGACTCTGCCATGCTAATTAAGAGAAAAGGGTGATAACACAAATTACTAATACAAGAACTGGAAGAGGGACATCATTACAGATCCTATGGATGTTGAAAGGATAATAAAGGAATACTATGAAAAACTCTATGCCCACAAATTTGATAACTTAGATGAAATGGACCAATTCCTTGAAAGACATATTTTGCCAAAACTCACACAAGAAGAAATAATCTGAATAGAACTATATCTATTAAATAAATTGAATCAATAGTTAACAACCACCCCAAACAGAAAGCATCAGGCTCAGATGTGTTCACTGGCGAATTCTACCAAACATTTAAAGAAATGCACAATAGTATAGCCACTTTGGAATACTGCATGATTCTTTATTACAAAACTAAGCTCTTGCCATGTAAGCCAGCAATCAAAACTCCTAGAATAAAGGAGTTTTTTCCCTTCATTCTATTAATGTGGTAAAAAAAAAAATCATGAATGATTTTTATATACGGAACCATCCTTACATGCTAGTAATAAACCCTCTTGGTCACAGTTTATAATTGTTTTAATATGTTGCTGAAATTGATATGGTAGTATTTGTGTCAAGATAATGTTGGCTCATAGAATGAGTTTGGAAGTGCTCCTTCCTCTTCAATTTTTTGGAAGATTTTGAGAAGGATTGGTTTTAGCTCTTCATTAAGTGTTTGGTAGAATTTACCATTGAAGCCATCTGATCCAAAACTTTTCTTCATAAAGACTTTTTTTGATTCTGATTCAATCTCCTTACTAGTTATATGTCTATTCAGATTTTCTTTGTTTTCATAATTCAGTTGTGGTAGATTGTGTCCATTTTATATAGATTATCCAATTTGTTGGTGTACAGTTGTTCACAGAACTCTTATACTCTTTATTTCTGTAAAATTGGTAGTAATGTCCCCACTTCCATTTCTGAATTTGAGCCTTCTCCCTTTTTTTCTTAGTCCATCTAGCTAAAGTCTTATAAATGTTTTTTTTTAAAAATTTTTTAAATTTAAAAAATTATTTATTTATTTATTTATGCTGGCTGTGTTGGGGCTTTTGTTGCTGTGCAGGGGCTTTCTCTAGTTGCGGTGAGCCGGGGCTACTCTTCTTTGTTGCGGTGCGTGGGCTTCTTATTGCAGTGGCTTCTCGTTGTGGAGCGCAGGCTCTAGGCACACGGGCTTCAGTAGTTGTGGCACGTGGGCTCAGTAGTTGTGGCTCACGGGCTCTAGAGAACAGGCTCAGTAGTTGTGGTGCACAGGCTTAGTTGCTCCACAGCATGTGGGATACTCCCATACCAGGGCTTGAACCTGCGTCCCCTGCTTTGGCAGGCAGATTCCCAACCACTGTGCCACCAGGGTAGCCCCTAAAGTTTTTAAAATGTTTTTGATCTTTTTGAAGAAGCAACTTTTGGTTTCATTAATTTTCTCTATTGTTCTTCTAGTACCCATTGTATTTATCACCACTCTAATCTTTATTTTCCTTCTCTTGGCTTTGTGTTTAGTTTGCTCTACTTTTTCTAGTTTCTTAAAGTGTAAAGTTTGGTTATTGATTTGACATTGCTTCCTCTGTAATGTACAAGATTAAGTTATACATTTCTATCTTAGCACTACCTTCACTGCATTTCATAAGTTTTGGCATTTTGTGCTTTCATTTTCATTTCTCCAAGGTATTTTCTAATTTCCCTTGTGATTTCTTCTTTGACCCACTGTTTGTTTAATAATGTGTTGTTTAATTTCCAAATGTTTGTGAATTGTCCTATATTTCTCCTCTTACTGATCTCCACTGTGATGTGAAAAGATAACTTTGTATGATTTCAATCTTTTTATATTTATTAAGACTTGTTTTGTGGCCTAACATGTGCATTTGAGAAAAATGTATATTCCACTATTGTTGAGAAAGTGTTCTATATTTGTTTGTTGGGTCCAATTGATTTGTAGTGTTATTCAAGTTCTCTATTTCCTTATTGATTATTTGTCTGGTTTTTCTATCCAATATTGTAAGTGGGATATTAAAGTCTCCAACTGGTATTGTAGAGCTGTTTATTTCTCTCATCAGTACTGTCAGTGCTTGCTTCGTACATTTTTTGCTGTGTGTGTGTATATATATATATACACACAAACTAGTAATTGATATGTCTTCTTGGTGAATTGACCCCTTATATCAATATATAATAACCTAGTTGTCTCTTTTAACAGTTCTTGGCTTAAGTCTCTTTTGTCTGATATTAGTATAGCCTCTTCAGTACTGTTTTGGATACTATTTGCATGGAATATCTTTTTCCACCTTTTCACATTCAGCTTTAAACCTAGATTCTGTCATAGACAGCATATAGTTGGATAATAATTTTTTTTAATCTTTTTTTCCCCAATCTGTGCCTTTAGATAGGAGAGTTTAACACATTTACATTTAAAGTAATTCCTGACAAGGACTTCTGCTATATTGTTGTTTTATGTATGTCTTCAGTCTTTTTATTCATCATTTCCTCCATTCCTGCCTTCTTTTCTGTTTAGTTGAGTTTTGTAGTGGCATGTTTTGATTTCCTTCTCATTTTCTTTCGTGTGAATATTTTCTTTGTGGTTAATATGGGGATTACATATAGCATTCTAAAATATGAATCTAAGTTGAATTAATACCAACTTAACTTCAACTGCATATAAAAATTCTCTTATATAGCTCCATTCCTCTCCTTTTATTTTATTGATATCAAAAATAATCTTTATATATTGTGTGTCCAAATCCATAGATTTACAATTATCTTTATGCATGTGTCTTTTAAGTTTTATACAAAGTAAAAAGTAGAGTTATGAACCAAAATTACTCACTTTTACATTGCCTATGTATTTACCTTTACCGAGGATATTTATATTTTTATATACCTTCAAGTTACTGCCAGCCTTTTTTCATTTTTAACCTGAAGTACCCCCTTTATTATTTTAACCTGAAGTAACCCCTGTACTGGTCTTTTAGTGTAATAAACGTGCTCAACTTTTGTTTATCTGGGAATGTCTTAATTTATCCATCATTTTTGAAGGAAAATTTTGTCAGATTTACAATTCTTGAATGACCTTTTTTTCCCATCACTTTACATACACCATTCCCCTGCTTTTGACCTTCAAGATTTCTGATGAGAAATCAGATGGTAATTTTATTGAGGACTCCTTGTACATTACAGATGACTTCTTTCTTGTTGTTTTTAGAATTCTTCTCTTTGTCTTTTGATATGTTGATTATATTGTTCCTCAGTGTGAGTCTCTTTGGGTTCATCTGCTTGGAGTTCACTGAACTTCCTAGATTTGTAGATTTATATTTTTGATCAAATTTGGAAAATTTTTCATCCATATGTTTTCAAATAGTCTTTCTGCCCTTTTCTCTTTTTCTTCTTCTTCTGGGACTACCATAATGTGCATGTTGATCTACATACAGTGTCCCACAAGTCCCCTTGGCTCTGTTCACTTTTCTTTAGTCTGTGTTTTCTTTCTGTTTCTCAAACTTGATAATTTCAGTTGTCCTATCTTCAAGTAAACTTTTTTTTCTTCTGCATTCCCAAATCTGCTGTTGAATCCCTATAGTAAATTTTTAATTTTAGTTATTATACTTTTCAGCTCCACAATTTTTCTTTGGCTTGTTTTTGTAATAATTTGTATCTCTTTGTTTATATTCTCAATTGGTTCACATATTGTTTTCCTGATTTCCTCTGTTTCTGTCCACATTCTATCTTAGCTCTTTGGGCATATTTAAGATAGTTGTTGTGAAGTCTTTGTCTAGTGTATATGACATCTAGTCTTCCTTCGGCATGGTTACTTTGAATTTATTTTGAAATTTTAAATGAGTCATCTTTTCCTTTTTCAATGTATGTCTTGTGATTTTTTTAGTTAAAAATTGGACATTTGGCTGTTGTGAATGAAAAAATTAAATTAGTTGATCTAAGAAAGGAAGGGAAAATTTTATTCGAGCCAAATTGAAGATATAACCCAGGAAGAGCCTCTCAGAAAGCTCTGAGAACTGTTCTCATTAGAAGTCAAAGCACAGTTATATAAATTTTTGAGACAGAGGGCTATACATTAAATAATATATTACTTATAGTTTACACAGTCTAGTGAGTAGTGGGTCATGGGTCATCATGACCCCTTACAAGATTAAGAAGGAATGTTATCTCTTTAAGTGTTGTCTTGGTGCCAGAATGTTGCTCTTTATTATTGACCAAGTATTTCTGGTGATGGGGGAGTTTTGGTAGATGCATAATGCAGATATGCAACGCATAGTAGAGGGGAGAGAGGAGGCTAAAGGGCAGAGAAAAATTTTTATGTTTAAATTCTTCTTGTCTTGCCGTAAAATATGAATTTTATTTCACACTATTATAATGTGGTAACTCTGGAAATCAGATTCTCCCCATTCCCCAGGATTTGCTTATTTGGTTGTTGTTTTTGATTATTGAAGGCTGTACTAGTCCTCTTGAGACTTATCCAAACTATTTTTACAATGGCTATTTCTTGTCATGACTGACCATTGAGATCTCTATTCCTTTAGCTCATGTTCATGTTTGACAGAGGTTTTCTTTAATGCCATGTGCTGAGACAAATAAACAAAGATGTCAAAAAATTAAAAGCTAGAAAGAATGGTCACCTCTCCAGTCTTTGAAGGTTGACTCCATGCTGGGACACTTCTTAATCACTTAGGTAAGCTTGCTCTGAGCTTAGATAGACATTATCCCAAAGGGAAAGCTTAAGGTCTTTGCTGTAATTTTCTGAGCATATGTCTTCTCTGAGCATGTGGTTTTAAAAATTCCTCTGTATACATGGCTGCTTTTGAGTGTCCTAATTTTTCCAAACCATTTGCCCCAGCTTCATTTCTGGGCCTTTAATGGCCTATTGTATATCTCCACCCACTATCACTTGCCCAGATGCCTGTGAGATTGTGATGACTACCTTGCAACTTTTAGAGACAGTGCCCTTTACTTTTCCTGCTTACAGTTCAAGTCATGCAAAGCAGAGATGAGTATTTTATGTCATTCCTTCAAGTATTCTCCAGAAAAGTTAGAACAGATGTACACAATAATTTGCAAGTAAAGTCTGATCTGCTGCCTCTGGTTCAGTGGTGTGGATCTGGGAACTAGGCTGACGTCTGAACAAGACAAAGGTCACCACTGCACTGGAAAGGGGGTGGTACAAAGATGAGTAAAAATGTCACAAAACTTTCCTGCCATCTTGAAGATGGCTTTTTCTTGGTTGGGCACTTGTTTGTTGGATGTGAACCTTTGACTATTTTCTAGAGCTTCTACAAAGTTTGTTCTGACAACTTCTGGTTGTTTTTTTGATGTTTCTGTCAGCGAGTAAGAGCTTGGAGTGTCCCAGTCCACCATTTTGCTGCTCTGAAATTTTTTTAATAATGTTTAAATATATGCTATAACATATATGAAATAAATTTTCCTATGTATTTAAATTATGTATGTACATAAATAAAACAAAAATAAGAAAAAAAACCTCTTTTTTATGCTGCCTTCCTTCTTCAAGTGCTAAAAATGGGAGAAAATATAGATCAATCATCATCACACTTCCTCCAGTATGTCATGGACAATTATTTTAAAAATGTGTTAAAATGAGTTATTAGAAAAACCGAATTTAAAAACACAAAAAATATAAACCCTATTTTTAAATTATTAGACTCAGTAGACATAAAACCACTCTGTCATATTACTATAGAAGTTTCTAAATGGTTCTCAATTTCTGCTACTGACAGGTAACCACCAGTTCTTAGACTGACATTGGTCAGCAGACCACACTTTGAATAGTCTGGTCTAATAATTATCTCTTTATCCAATTTAGAAAGACTCAGAACAAAGGAAGAAATTACTACGGGAAAGATTGTTTTGACTAAATAAAATACTAAAATTGTCTGTACGTGAAATCATCCAAACGTTGAAGGCAAAGAATCATTTGGAAAAATGAAGAGTTAATAACTATATAATAATTTATAAAGAGTTTATGCAAAAAGAGAAGTAAACCAGTAAGATCCTAATAGTTAATTGAATAACAAACCATGCAGAAACAAAAAATTGAAATTGGTAATAAAGAGAACATGTCATTTCTTTGGATGAGAAGAAAATATCAATCTGAGATACAATTTTTTGTTGTAAAGTAAAAAAACATATTGTCTTAATAATTTAGAGATTAGGTCAATGTGTTGAAAGATAATTCCCTAATTGTTAATCACAGGAGCAAAACAACAAACAAGACTCTAAATTTCTTAAGTGTGAGAGTGCTCAGAACATTTTGGCTGAAAATGAGGTATACACTATAATGGTTATGAGCTTGGGCTCTTAAAGTGAATTGTCAGGAACTGAGTCCCACGTTTAACACATACCACCTATGTGACCTTGCGCGAGTTCATCTTCTGTACCCCTCTCTCTCTCCATCTGTGGAGCAGTGTTAATAACAACTCCTATTTCATAGGACTGTTGTGAAGGTTAAGGAGTGAAGGCACGTAAAACTGCCTGCCTCACGTAAGACACTCAATACATAATAACTATGATTATCAGGAATCATCTCCACTTACAGGTGTGACAAGCGTGCAGGATTTGCCAAAGTAAATGACCTGTGGTTTAGAATTGTCCTTTACTTGTTTTGTCTGGCATTTAAAAGCCCCATCTGTACCAGAGACAGGGAGAAAGGATCGGATGGAAAAACTTGCCCAACCAGTATGGTTACGTTGTTCCAGCTGCATCCCTCAGCTCTGGGCTTCACAGGACTACGGCTCCTCCAAAGATCACTCCTCTAAGTATGCATTTTAAATAAAGGCTATTCAATATGGGGTCACAACTCCAACTCTTCTCAAAGTAGAAATATTAGACCTGGAAGTGGTGCATTCTAGCCAGGTCCTGGGCTCCTGGTGGGGGCACCTGTGTTTGGGGAGGAGGGGCTGTGGCCTCTTGCCAAGCTGGGCACCAGACCTTGGATCATGACAGCCTGTTCTTTCTCAGGAACAGGGACGTCAGTGACAAGATCACATCCGGATTGGGGATTTATTAATGGCAATTACAGCCTTTTTAATACTTTTAAAATAAATCTACATTTTCAACTGTTAACCTGTTACTATTGTAGGAAAATAATGAAACAATCACAATAATAAAATCATAAACTTGGGAAAATTTCCGGGGGTGACTTTGTTCAAACCAGCTGGCCTCCAAGGACATGGAGACCTTTCACAAATCCTTCCCTCTCTCCCCCCATCATTGGTGTCCTTGGAACCCAGGGGTTTCTGGCCACCTGGGAGGTACATCTCGAGGGGCCTATTGTCTCTATGTGCTTGTCCCGGCAAGGGCCCAATCCTCACTCCTCCTAGCTTCCTCCCCCTCACTCAGAATTAGTGACAGCAAACCTTGCAGGTTTTCCCATCCATTTTGCCCCCTCCAGGCACAAGTTGCTTTGAGAAAGATGGAGGATGGGAGAAAAGACCCAGCTACGAAGCCAGCTACGAAGCCAAGTTCCATTTTCAGTGACTAACGAGCTTTGTTAGGGGAAAGAGGAAGACCTATACATTTCAACTGGACACAAACTATCTGGGGAGTGGGTAAAGCTGACTGTTGACCTGGACTCACTCACTTTTCTGTAGAGCCCATGATCACATCTGTGATTTCCAACTACAGACTGTTTCTTGACTCATTTTCTCAACTTAGTCTCAGGCTTCTGAAGCTGTCCTGAAATGGCTCTCAGCCTCCATCTGTAAATTCTCTATCTGACCCACACCTTTCAGAGCACATTCTTCAGGGGATTAGTTCATACTTGATACACAGTGGTGCTACTGTTACCAAGCCAGGATTATAGCTCATTTTACCCTGCCCACTGGGTGGACCGCTTGTGTTTCTTATTGCTATACAACTATTCACCATCATAGCAGAAACACTTCAAAACAATGCATAGAATCACTTGTTAAGAGATTTTGTAAAGGCATTTGTCAAGAGTATGAAAAGGAAAAGAAATTAAATTATAGAAGAATCCTCTAATTCAAAAAAATTATCTGAAAACACATGCTTGAGTAGATTACACTGCAAACCTGGCCCTCTTCCATTCACTAGTTATCACAGAGGGGAGAACAGGACTTGTAGCTACAATAAGCTCTCTGTAGCCATGATAAATTTATCTGTGATTGGACCAAGTTGGAGTTCATGGTCTGAAGTATTATGCATCTGCGAGTCTTGTTCAGTTGTTTTCAGCAAAGTGACTCTATCATATTGTTCATGTCATTCAGGAAAAAAAGAATTGAAATGGTCTAAAATCAGCCTGTGTACTAACTCCAGGCAATTGGCCTTTGTCCAGGTACATTTTCCTATTTGCTGATAGCTTTTTGTTTTGCAACTTGGAACCCATTTGTGACGAGTCACAGCCCATTAGCCATCTGTTTCTCTGTTACACTCCTTTTTTCTTATAATGTAAGGATTTGATTTTCATGATATTTACCTAAAAGTATCTTACACCCAATAAGAAATAAAAGCAAATACAATGAGCATCTCACATAAAAGCAATCATTTGGATGAACATATATTTAAGAATAAAATGATTAAAACATGGGAAGTTCATATAAAATTAATATTACCACAAAATATCTTCCTATATAAATAATGCATTGTGGTAGAGGTGTTCTTCTTGCCTTAGAATATGAGTAGCCAGCACAGCTTTATGGGTAGAAATATGAACAATTTGAAAGTGTGTAACACAACGATTCTCAAGAACTTTCTGCCTTTGCTCCCTTAATCTAGTACTGACACAGTCGGTGACCTCCTCCGCTCACCCTCGGAGTAACATAGTACAAAGAAATAAGGCAAGACAGTAAATGGATTGAAAGGCTGGTGAGAGGCGGCGAGCAGTTGAGTTGCCTCTCAATCATCTGGAGACATCAATCTAGGTACCATCTTCACTGGTGGTGGTTTGCCTCTTATACAGCCTAGCATCCCTAGCACTTAATACGGTGCGTGCATGTATTGGGCAGATTTAATTTAAAACATTTTTTCTAGATATAAACATGTCTTTAAGCAGTAGAGAACATTTTCAGAATACAAAAAGTAAAAGGAATAAAATATATTTCCCATAATTCTACTATTCTGTGATAAAACTGTGAGCATGTCATCATTTATCTGATAGCATTTTTAATGCATGAGTGTGCGTGTATACACATAAATACATAATTGAAGTTATGCTCCATATGTCTTTTGAATCTTTTCATTTAATTTTTAACACTGCAATACTTGTACATATTTTTAAAAAGTCAAATTGAATTACTAGGCTTATAAAAGAAGAAAGGTGTCTCCTAATTTATTCCTTCCCACTCTTGATTCCTGCTCCTCTGTGGCAACTACATTCAACACGTGTAGCTGTTTCTTCAGGTATTTAACTTTATATTCCTAAATAGCATACCTATCATACTTTTGCATACTTATTCAGTTTACAGTTTTATCAGCTTCCTTCCTGCTAAGAGAGATTTAATTTTCTTATATCCCTCACCTCTACATATACCATCTCTCCATCTCTAAGGACAATCACACATGGCTTCCATGGACACTAATATTACTATTATGTTAGTTTTCTAATATCGAAACATCTGTTTACCTTTAGGTATTTGTCATATAACCTTTTTCAACCTGTTTTCTTTAATAACTTTCATGTTTTTGCATATATATATATATTTAACATCTTTATTGGAGTATAATTGCTTTACAATGGTGTGTTAGTTTCTGCTTTATAACAAAGTGAATCAGTTATACATATACATATGTTTCCATATCTCTTCCTTCTTGTGTCTCCCTCCCTCCCACCCTCCCTTGCTTATATTTTTATTCATGTATTATCTCCTACTTACTTCCTTTGACATTGCACTTTCTTTTTTTTTTTTTTTTGCGGTATGCAGGCCTCTCGCTGCCGTGGCTTCTCCCACTGCGGAGCACAGGCTCCGGACGCACAGGCTCAGTGGCCACGGCTCACGGGTCCAGCCGCTCCGCGGCATGTGGGATTCTCTCAGACCGGGGCACGAACCCACGTCCCCTGCATCGGCAGGCGGACTCTCAACACTGCGCCACCAGGGAAGCACCTACACTGCACTTTCTAATTGGAGGAGTAAAAGCAATTTGTTATCATTCTATTTTGCTTAATAGTAAATACAATTGTCTTTTTCCTAGGTATGTCGTGGCAATATGAGATTATGTAATGGGGAAGGAAGAGTATAGATAGAACAAATTTGACCCATTACACTAGAACTACAAACATGGCGTGTTCTTTCACTTTTTCTGAATAAAACCGGTTCTAACTCAGTTCCCACACACTGACATTAATGGGAAATCTAAAATTAGGCAACTTTCAAGATCCTCTTTATATACCTAGATTTTTTTTTTTTGCTTTATTTTATTTTATTAATTCAGCGAAAAGGACTGAGAAGTGTGTTTTAGTTACACAGTCCTACGGTAATTTTGTCTCCTTCCTAAAATTTTGTAATACAAGTTTACTACGACTGGACTTAAATACAGTCATTCAAATATTTTCAACCTCTTCTTAATGGTGGGTAAACATTTATCAATTAAAAAACACTTTGTCGGGCTTCCCTAGTGGCGCAGTGGTTGAGAGTCCACCTGCCAATGCAGGGGACATGGGTCCGTGCCCCGGTCCGGGAAGATCCCGACATGCCGCGGAGCGGCTGGGTCCGTGAGCCATGGCCGCTGAGCCTGCGCATCCGGAGCCTGTGCTCCGCAACGGGAGAGGTCACGGCAGTGAGAGGCCCACGTACCGCAAAAAAACAAACAAAAACAAACAAAAAAAAAAGCCCCATTTTATTTTGTTTGTTATTTACTCTTGAGAATTCAGATTTGTCTGAAATTATTACATGGTAATTAATTTGATGCACATTATTTTTCTATGCTGTGTCCCTCCCAACCAGAGCAGGTCAGATTTTTAAAGCATATATATTTTTAATTAGCATACTGTAAAGTTGTTTCTTTTTCTGTTGGTATAGAAGCGTTTTAAACTGTAAATCACTCTGAGTCCTGACCTCTTAATAGTTAAGATTATGGTTGATAGGCTGATAACAATGCTAATCACTTAAGGGCATACTATTTAGAATCAAATAAAAAGAAGCTACTTAATACAGAACTATATGCAACAGTAAAATCTGTAGTTACAGGAAAATTCTTGCTGTTAAATGCCTTTGTTATTAAAGAAGAAAAAAGGAAAATAAAGTAATTTAAGTAATAAAAAATTTTGAAAGAACAACATAATTTACTAAAAGAAATCAAGATGTGGAAATTAGTACAGAAAAATCAAATATCGATGAAATGGCAAACAACAACACAGTTCATTTGTAATGAATCATCACAAATTTTTCTTTGAAAGTACTGATAAAATAAATACACCACTTGCCAGTATATTGAGGAAAGCAAAAGGATTTAAAATAGATATGTCGACTCCATGAGGGATGAGAAAGACAGTGTAACATAAAGGAGGATTTTTAAAAATCTGGAAACTCTGATATACATATAAGTGTAAGGTAACAACTTTGAAAACCAAGATAAATAGCATGATTTCCTGGAAGATACAAATTACCAAAATTACCCAAGAGGAAGTGAAAATTTTAATGAACCAATAAAAATAGAAGAAATTCAGGAGGTAATAAAAGATCCCAGTGAAGAGGACACCTGGACCAGGTCTTTTCACAGCTGAACTTTAAGTAATCGATTAAAGACTGACAATGCTATTGAAACTATCCTAGACCATAAAGAAAATACAAAATCTTTTTGCTTCATTTTACAAAGCCAGTAAAATTTTAATAGTAAAATTTTATCATGATAGCATCTAAAGTAAATTATAAAAAATCTCAATTATAAGTAGAAAACAGATCATTTAAAATAAAATGTTAGCAAAAGAACCCAGAAATGAATTCAAAAAGTAACAAACACACTGTAAGTAGATTTTAATACAGAAATAAAAGAGTAATTAAATATGAAAGTATGAATCAAATAATCCATTATATCCGTAAATTACAGGAGAAAAAAATACAATCATATCCACTGATGCTGAAAATGTATCTCATAAAACTTAAAAGCCATTCCTTTTTTTACTAAAATTAAAACAAAGGTCCAAGTAAAGAATTCATACCTCTTCAAAAAAGAGTTTATAGCGAAAAGTCGTCTTCTTATCACTATCCTGACATTGAAACGAAAGAATATCAAAGGAAAATAAGATGTTAAAAGCAACTGAAAAAGCAATAGAGATTACCTACAAAAGAGTGACCCACTTCCAGCCAATAGCTCACAAATAGGAATGAGTAAAGTTATATCTTTATTATGTAAAAGAAAATAACTGTGCCAAACTTATGCACTGAATACAAATGTGTTTCAAGAACTGGGGTAAAATAAAGACATTTTCAGGACAACAGGTGATAGTTCACTATCAGACCATCGTTAAAGGAAATTCTAGGGAATGTACGTCAGAGAGAAAGCCTCGCTAAAAGTCTAAGAAGCAAAGCAGAATAATGAACAAAGATATGGGTAAAAACATTGGTGAAATTAATTAAACAAAAATAAAATGACTAGTTTAGAGAGTGGGGGAATGATGAATAGCTGATCTACTGGACAGCATAGCATATACGTTGAAAGGAGGTGATTGTAGTTAAACCTCTTTTATACACTGGGATTTGAAAACTGAAGATAAAACCATTGATCAACTTTAGGATAATTGTGAAAATATTAGAACTGGAATAATAAACTATGTGGTATAAAGGAAAAACATGAGATAATGAAATACTATTACAAAAATTTTCAAAATGAAAAAAGGCAAAAGAGGGAAGGTAGAAAAAGTGGGACAAATACAAGGCATGTAATAAAACAAAGTAATCCAAATACATCAATGTGATATTAAATGTATGTGAACTAGAATCTCCAGCTAAAATACAAAAATTGTTAAAGCAATTAAAAAAATCTTTATATGTATTATTTCCCAATAACACATCTAAAACATAAGGAAAAAGATTGAGAGTTATAGACTGAGGAATAGTATACCATGTAAATATGAATGAGAGAAACTAGATGTTATTTTAATATCATAAAAATAGATGTTTGATCAAAAATCATTACTAAGGATTAAAATGTTTACTACTTAATAGTAAAGGTAAATATGTAACTAATAATGTGACTTTAAAATATACAAAGTGTAAATAGAAAAAAAATGACAAGAAGATATTAATAGATCTAACAAGTGTAATCGATTTTTAACATACGTCTCTTAGAAATTGACAAATTATCAAGTAACCAAAAATCAATAAGGACACAGAAATATGACTAGGCTAATTAATATGGCTTAGTAATAGACACATATAGGATATTATACCTGACAACTGGAAAATGCACATTATTTTCAAGAAACCATAAAGCATTTATGAAATGTGACCAAAATAAAGGCCAAAGAGCTATGTTCAAAACATTTCTAACGATTGGAAACATAGAATCATTCCCTGAATGTAGTGAAATTAGTCTGGAAAACAACAACCAAAAGATTAATTTCAAGTTTCCTGACAGCTAGAACTTCTTAAGATCTTACGAGAAAAAGACAGAAAATTAGAAGTTGCTTAAATCTGAATGATATTCAAAATACTTTTTATTAAAACATGTGATACAGCTAAGGATATAGTTAGAGAGAAATTTACTGTTGTAAACTCTTACTTTAGAAAAAATCCTAAAATGTAAGAAACTAATCTTTCAATTTAAAACTCTCTATAAGGATGAAAACATAAAGATATTAGCAGAAATTAATGAAACAGAAAGCAAAAATCTAATAGAAGTATTGAAAAAGCCAAAAGTTGGTTTTCTGAAAAGATTATTAAGAGACAAACCTCTGGAAAACTTAAGAAAAAGAGAGTGAAGGAAGAAATAAGCAAGACACTAGAAATGAAAAAAGAGGCACACTGCAGATGCAACAGGGATTAAGCAGGTGACAAATTTAGGATATCATGAATAAATCTACCCCATGACAAAATGGCATGAATTAGATAAATTCATAGAAAACAAAGCTTATAAAAATGCTCATTTATTCACTCATTCCACAGATACTTTTAAAGCAGCTATTATTTTACCAGAAACTCTTTTTGATTTTTGAGATGATCAGTGAACAAAACAGCAAAAAATCCTGTCCTTGAGGCACCTACGTCCCAGACCATCGACGGGAGAAGACAGAAAATAAAGCAAACACAAGAAGTCATAAAATTATATGATACATTTGAAGATTATAAATGCTATTAAAAAGCACAAGAAAATGTAGTTACAAGGGATGTAGTTGAAAGGGATCAAGGATGCTGATAGGTGAGGGTAGTTTTTATTGAGGATGTGATATTGGAGCAAAGACTTGAAGAGGTGAGGGTGCTGCCCAGGCAGACATCGGGGTGAAGAGTGTTCCAGGGGGAGGGAACGGTTAGTGAAAAGGCCCTAATGTGAGACTGTGTCTGGCAAGTTTGTTCAAGGAGCAGCAAGAAGGCCAGTATGGCTGGAGCAAAAGGGAGGAGAGTGAAAGAGTAACGCCAGTAAAGATTTATGAAAGATGTGATCAGAGACAGTGATGAGGCCAGGTCCTTAGGAAGCTGTAAGCCCCACAAGTCCTTTTGCTTTGAATCCTATTACAATCCACAGCCATCGACAGATACAAGCAGAAGAGTGGCATCCTCTAATTAGACTTAAATTTGTGAAGGCTCATTCTGGCTTCTCTTTTGAGAAAGACACTAAGGCTGTGCTATCAATTCTATTGTCACCAGACACATGCAGTTACTTAAATTTAAGTGAGAAAGTGGCATGGGCTTATAGATACTACCAAATGTAAAATAGATAGCTAGTGGGAAGCAGCCGCATAGCACAGGGAGATCAGCCCGGTGCTTTGTGACCACCTAGAGGGGTGGGATAGGGAGGGTGGGAGGAAGATGCAAGACGGAGGGGATATGGGGATATATGTATATGTATAGCTGATTCACTTTGTTATACAGCAGCAACTAACACACCATTGCAAAGCAATTATACTCCAATAAAGATGTTAAACAAACAAACAAAAACAACTTAAATTTAACTTTAATGAGCCAGTTTTCCAATCACATTAACCATAGTTTAAGTGCCCAACAGCCAAATGTGGCTAGCTAGTACCATGTTGGACGACAGATACAGTACTGCTCTGGGAAGACAGGGAGAAACAAGGAGAGTGAACAGACACAAAGGCAGTAACCAGATGAGAGAAGATGCTGTCTCTAAATGGGATGACAGTAACCAGATGAGAGAAGATGCTGTCTCTAAATGGGATGGCAGCACTGGAGCTGTGAGAAGTGATTGCATTTTGTTTATTTCAATTCAGGAAGAAATGATAGGTAATATGATATGACCATTAAAAAGATTTAATCAATAGTTAATTGAAATTCAATCAGCAGTTTTCAATGAGATGACAATAGGACCAGGGAAGTTCTAGCAGTCAAATACTAAATAATCCCAAACTCCTTCACGGAACAAAGAGAGAACACTTTTCATCCCATTTATGAGATTAGAATGAACTTGATGCCAAAACTTGTCTGGGTACACAAAGAAGAAAACAAAAAACACGCCCATGCCCACCACCCACAAGTTTTCACTTACACAGTCTGAGATATATTCATTGTGGAAACTGACCAAACATTTAAAAAACTAGAAATATCAGTGCTACATAAACTATGCTACAAAATCCAGAGTATGAATGTGTGTATGTATTAAAAATCTTTCAAGCTGTTTTTATAAACCCAGCAAAAACAATTATGTCAGAATTTGACAAGCCGCTAGTTAGTCTGATATTGTTACAAAATTTGAAATAAAATATTAACATTCAGAATTAGCAGTGCGACAAAAGAGTTATATGCCATTACTAAATGAAGTTCACAACAGTAATGCAATTAGCATTTGATATTAGGAAATACATTGATATAATCTGTCATTTTAATATATCAAAAGAGAGAATCATATGATTATCTCCATCATCATGAATGATGAAAATACATTTGAAACTTATTCAACATCCATTCCTGGTAAAAATTAAGTCTAATTAAAATAGGAACAGATAGATATTGATATAGATATAGAATTTAAATATATAGTAATAATGCTTATTTGAAAATTCTAGGTGTATTCATGTTGAATTGAGCAATGAGACAATGATATCCATTATCACCACTTAGAATTAAAATTATTCTGGTTATTAAGATATGTAAACAGATAAGAAAAAGAAATAAGTGAATAAAATTATAAAAAGAGGTATGAATTATCTTTATTAGCATACAGTATGCAACCCAAGATAATTAACTGAAAAAATAGTAAAAGCAATTTAGAAGTCTTCTAAGCCTATGGATTCAAGATTAAGGCCATCAAATCAAAGAATTCTTAGACAAAAATTAAAGAAAAAAAATCACCCAGTAACCACAGAAAAGATTTAAGTCTAGAAATGAAATTAATAAGAAATGAGTAAGTTTTGTATGAAGGAAACTTTCAAATGCCTTTTAAGTCTACAAATAAGTCTTTATTTTGCAAAGATGTCAACTTTATTATAAAGTTAATGTCACTGAAAGTATTTTTTTTAAAAAATGTGTGATGAGAACACAAGCTCATTCAAAAGTTGTTTCCAATAAATATGTAATAAGAAATGTACTGACAGGAAGTGAAACAGGTGGAACTAGTGATATTAAAACAGAAGTAGACATAGGTATATGCATATATATATGATGTTAATATCGGTAAAGGTAGTAGCTCGGCACCTGAGTGGGAAAGGGGTAAATTAATCAAGAATGGTTGGTGTTGACTTCTATTCAAAAAATATAATTTTGATTCCTACTGACTCCTATATTAAAATAAATTGAAGACAGGTTAAAAACTTCAATCACAAAATGAACCCCCATATCACCCTAAGAAAATGTGAGTGCATTTAATCCTTACTTGGTAAAGCTATAAAGGGGAAAAATGATAAATTGAACCTCATCAAAAACTCAAATGTTTCTGGATAGGAAAAAACAATAAACAAAATCAAAGAAAATAATAGAAACATATTTCTATACATAGCAGTAAAAGGATTATTTTCCATAAGATATAAAAAGGGCCCATAGACCTTCTAGGAAAATAATAGACACTATGGAAAACAGTACAGAGGTTCCTTAAAAAAACTAAAAATAGAGTTGCTATGATTCAGCAATCCCACTCCTGTGCAAATATCTGGAGAAAACTCTTAACTGGAAAAGATACAAGCACCCCAATGTTTATAGCAGCACTAAATAGCACAATTAAATATGATGCATGCTGTAGGTATTTTGTAGATATCCCTAATCAGGTTTAAAAATTTACCTTTTCCCTCATTTGATAAGTTTTTTTATTTTCCTTTACAGAAGCAAATGTTGACTTTTATTAAATGCATTTTCTGTGATTAGTGTTTGAATAGTGGTCTATTCAGGCCTTCATTTAGTGGGGCTTTGATGCACTATTGTAGAATCTTCAGGGCCCCAGGTTGACAGGCTCATGAACACTGTGCCCTTTTAGCAAATGCTCCCCCTCTCTGTTTCTGTCCTCAGTGGTCCTCTTGGGGAGCTTATATCTCTTAGGATGTAAAGAACCCTTGTCAATTTCAGCCCTTTTGTTGTTTGCTGCACGTTCCAGTTTCTGAGTGGGTGACTGACAGCAGCAGCGGAGTAGAGAGATCAGGACTCTGGTCTGAGCAAGTACCTCCCATGTGGTAGAGAGACATGCCTAAATTTTGGAATCTGATGATGTAGCAGGTGGTTGGAGGGTCACAGTATCTTCCTATAGTCCTTCTTTCTGGTGCACCAGCAACTACATTGAGGTAAACATTTTACTGAACAAACTGAGTTTGAAAGGATACAAAACAGAAGCAAACTTTATTCTTTGTCCATTGCCTTTCAACCCCCAGCTACCGGTTCATTTTTCCCTGCCCCTCAGATAAAATCTTGGAAAGAACTCCAAACTTTGGGTTACTCTCAGATAATAAAATTCCTTTCTGTATCTCTAGTTCCAAGAACAGTCCCTTCTCAGTAATTGAAACCTCTATCTCTGTAATAATCAAACCTCCAAATGTCCTTTCAAGTTCAGGTTTCTCCACACTCTGACTCACACTGGCTTCATATCCTGCCACAGTGGGAAGCAGGAGGTGGCCAACTTCCTTCTCTGCCAGCTTTTCTGTGACCTTTTCCATTGCTTGCTGACGTTTGGTGACTGGGAGAGGGGTGGAGAGGGAGAAGAGGCAAAGGGACGGGGACAGCTTACATGGACTGTTGTAATCTGGCATCAGAGGCAGAAGCACCTTTGCTAACCCCTAGGATGCTCTGAGTGGTCCTCTTGACACAAGGTCTCTGGTAGCCACTCAGCTGCCCTGCCCTCAGCTCTGCATTCAGCAGTGCAAGGCCTCTTTATCCTGGGTGGCCTCAACCCTGGCTGGAAGCCCTGTTGGGCTGGATCCTTTTCCAGATGGGCCCCGGGCAGACCCCTTCCTGGGTGGCAGGCTTTGCTTGATCCAGAAGAAAATGCAGGCACTCTTGCCTCCCCCCATCACCTCCCTTCATTCAATCAGTTGCAGTGAAACATTTTGCCTTTAGTCTTGTCAAGGATGGGTGATATCTGGTCCTTATGCTATCTCAAACCCTAGGGCAGTGGTTGCCAAATTTTGCTGCACTGAGGAATCACCTGAGATTAAAACAAACAAACAAACAAACAAAAAACCCATACTGACAGCTAGGTCCTACTTCCAGACATTCTGAATTAATTTGTATAGAGTGAAACCCAGTGGTGGAAATTTTTCAAAGCTCTCCAGTGATTCTAACATGCAGCAAAGCTTATACCCCTTGCTTTTGGCAATGAATATTAGTATGTTAGAGTGGGCATCTCACGACCCCCTTACCAGCTTCGTGTGCACGCAGTGGTCCTCACCCTGATTACTGACCACTCTCTCTCAGCTCCTTCTCTGAATTCAGTGTCTATCTCACTTGTGCAAGTGCTTTGCACCTAACATCTTGTTCTAATATTTGGGGGCTTTCTTAAATCTGAGTCTAAAAGAATCACATTTTCATATCCAGATGTTTGAAAAACACCCTTGAAGTTATGACTAAGAAGCAATATAGTCAATAATTAAATAGTTTTTATAAGTGTATAATCCCAAGAACAAACTATTGAAGTATACTGCTGCCTGGAAGAATGACAGAAATAATTTCAGTCCTGTTCTTATTAAATATCACATTCTTTTGAATGCTTATTTCATAAATCCCATCCTGACATGTATTTATTTTTGCCTATATTCAGATCTTGAATATTTTTGAGGAGAAATGTGCTAATTTCTTTGGCTAGCTTGTTAAAAGATTCTTTAGGAAGTCTGACTCAGCTACCAAGAGCGGGGAGCTGAATTAGCATCCTCAGCTGGGCAGCAGCTCACTGAGCGGACTATGGTTCTGATTGGAGTAACTGCAGTAACCGAGCACATGTGCACACATGAATGGCTTAAATATTGTTTGTGGTTTGCAAATTAGATCTACACAGGCAAGAAAAATGTTTCTATACTTTCCTTCTACAATTATGCTCAGTTTGTTACAATATTTCCCTTAAATAAGAGGACTGGGAAGCTCAAACCTGGTTTCTGATTTTGGCAAAATAGATTTGTAAATAACCTTGATTCTAGGGCATATAATTCCAAATCAAAGCTATTTAAAGTGTAATTTGGCAGACTGCAATCCAAATCAGGGCTATTTAGAATTTTATCACCCCAAAACATAAAAAAGAAAAATTCAAAATGAGTTTTCTTTTTGTTTTTGGAAACTTTTCTTTTCATTAAAAATTCCTAATTTTTTTTTTTTTTTTAGGAAAAAGCACAGAAAGAAAAATCTCATTAAAAGAGGAACTGTATCAGTCAGGGTCATGGCAAAAACAGATGGCACACTCAAACTGGGTAACCTGAGGTGGGTTTAATAGAGAGACTTGTCAGAAATGTGTGGGCAGCGTAGAGGCTGGTGCCTTGCCTTAGAGAACTGGGTCTAGTGGGGCAAATGTACAAGCAATTAACCAGAACCGGAGACCAGGCAACCTGTGCGGAGGGCCCTTCACCTCGAGGGAAGCCAGTCCACGCATCCCTGCGGAGTTGGAGGAAACCAGGAGAGTAAATACCTGCCTCACTCTCTGACTTCCTTTCCTCCCTCTGATTTCCTGCCAATCCTCATGTTGTCTGAACTCAGCTGGAAGCCAGGGGTCACAGGTTCAGCTGCGATTGGTCAGCCTCCTAGGGCACTGGCACCTAGGGGAAGGTGGACAGGAGGCCTGGAGGGGTAGATAGAAGGTATCCATTCAGTCCATTCCTTTGGTCCCTTGGCCTCCACACTTGTACTTCATCCAGGTGAGAAACCCATGTCCTCAACATAGGAAACACAGAAGACCCCAACAGCTAACACGCCATCATTGAGAGATGTCTAGACAGACATACTCCTACCTGAAGCCTGTACCATTAGCTAAAACTAGGGGCCTGAGAATAAAAGGGAAGGAATAAACAGTTAATATGAAGATGAACTGCTATGGTCCCCAATTATATAGCTGTCACAGGCCTACATTGGCAGCCACTGCTGTCTTCCTTCCCATCTATTCCATATTCTCTCTATACCCTCTTAGCACCCGGTCTAGGTAGCCTCTTTGCCTGGTAGGATGCCCCAGATTTTCACTTTGTTGGGCCGGGAGGTCTTAGAGGTCTTATCTTCATTGGGTGGCCACAGTTCTCTAGTGATGAGGAATCTCTTAGCTCTAAAGAGAACCTCCTTGCCCTCACAGTGCAGTAGCATTCCCACTGGGATGAATCAGATCTGATAACGGAGCTGCCTCCTTCTCTGTCTGTTGTTTTGGCGATAGGAGGGGCCCAAAATGGCCGCGGGTGAGCCTCAGCTTCCAAATCGTGAAATCATGACTTTGGTCCCCAGTGAAAGCACCCCTCCCTCTACATCCAGTTGGGCTGAGATTGTGAGGGATGAAAGCAAACATTCATCAAGGGTTTTTTAAAAAATTATTTTATTGTCTGTTTTGTAGAATATACACATTCAAAACAATAGTGCTATATTGGTCATACTAAGAATCTGTACAAGAAATCTGTTTTTTTTAAATTAATTTTTATTGGAGTATAGTTGCTTTACAATGTTGTGTTAGTTTCTACTGTACAGCAAAGTGAATCAGCTATATGTATACATGTATTCCCTCTTTTTTGGATTTCCTTTTCATTTAGGTCACCACAGAGCACTGAGTAGAATTCCCTGAGCTATACAGTAGGTTATCATTCATTATCTATTTGATACATAGTGTCAATAGTGTATATATGTCAATCCCTAGAGACTGTCATGCAGCGTGAAGTAAGGCAGAAAGAGAAAAACAAATATCATATATTAACACATATATGTGGAATCTAGAAAAATGGTATAGATGATCTTAGTTGCAAAACAGAAATAAAGACACAGACATAGAGAACAAACATATGGCTACCAAGGGGGAAAGGGGAGAAGTGGGATGAATTAAGAGATTGGGATTGACTCATCAAGAGTTTTGTTAGTATCTAGTTACCACTTCTACCTCCATGCCTTGGCTCCTGACCTGACAGTACATAATATGGAAACATACTAGCCAGTGGTTAAGGAATATACTGCGTCCTTTAAGACAGTACCTTGTCTAGCAGAATACTGTCTCCCAACTGGTGTAATAACTGAACTTTAAGCTTCTGGGATAAGGGGCAGGAGGTAAGAGCAGAATTGCACTCACACGTACTTCACCACAAAATGAGTTCCTTAAACAGAAGCAGTATGAGCATGTTTACATGATGATGGATAAGGCACTCTGTAAGTCTATAAACGGTGGCACTGGCAGAAGTGGAGATGAAAAAGACTAATTTCTATCAAGAATATGTGCCCATCCCTAGGAAGACAAGTCACTATTCCCTCCACGATGAAAGAGGTCCAAGGTGACATCAGGTGGCAGGTTGGCCACCCTAACAGAGCTATGTCATATTGGAGGCTCAGTGACCACCTTTGGTGAGGGGAGATCTGTGACCCACTTTCCTTTTGTACCAACCAAAAGGGTGAGGTGAACGTGGATGTAATAGGTGACCCAAGCGTCTTTAAACTATACAGTGGGGGCATGTGTCTCTTAGATTCCCTAGAAAGGAGATATTTGACTGTGGTTTACTCTCAGTGAAGTTAGTGGTGGGTGGGTGGGGGCATTTCCAGAGGCTTCCATTTGGCCTTTTCTACTATAATAGCCTTTACTCCATTGGTCAGGAAATAGACAAGGAGATTCTCTCAGTGACTACGTGTATCTAACCTTGCTATATTTTCTGGGCCTGGAGAAACATCCACAGTCCCACTAGCCCCACTGTGGGAAGAACTCAGGTCAGGGCTTCATCTATCTGGCCTCCACTGTACAATCTGGCTAGTGGGCCAGAGCCACTGGTCCATAGGTTCTAGGTCTCCAAGGGTCAGAATCAGGTCAGAGCTAGTGTGTAAAAACCTTTGGATATTCTTAGTCTCACTGCATAATTATGCTGGTTAAGGCTGAGAGATTACTCTGAAAAGCATGGGGAAGATTAATGATATGCTTCTGGAGCCACAGGGCAGGGTCCTTTCTCAGAAAGACCCAGCCTCCTCCTCCGGACCCTCAGAATCCTTTACCTGGTGGCTGTGAATCTTGCCTGCATATTAGAATCACCTGGGAAGCTTCAGCAAGCACTGATAGGCCCTGAGTCCCACCCACAGATATTCTGATGCATTAGATCTGGTTGTGAGCTAGGCTTCGTGAATTTTCAAAGCCCAGTGCTTCTGACATGACTGAGGTTTAATTGCTGCTCTGGAGCAGTAGAGGGGAGTAGTAGAAAGTAGGCTTTTGTAATTTTGCTAAGTTCCCTAGATCGTTCTGATAGGAGAAAATCTCTGCTAGAACATGCCAGGAAAGTTGCAGTATTTGGAACTCACAAACCATAAACCACTGTGGAGTTCCAGCTTCAATTAAGCCAACCCGGCTTACATCACCCCCAGGTGCTTGAGGAAACACATCAAACCCAAATCCTGCAGTGAGAGCAGACATCTTATTGCCTAGGGCCTGCTCAAACATTACACCTTATCCTTCTTGGTCTGACACACTTAGAATCTACCTTTCATGTGCTCCCAGGCTCCTGCCAATAGAGATTTGCTTAATCCTATAGTTTTGGGGGGTATATATCTGCTTTCAGAGCAGACCTGGTGCTTCTTTGTCCTGTCCACATTGGAGCCTAACTGTGATTATAAGTCTGAAGACATGGGGGTAGAGGGTGTGCTATGGAGAGAACTGGTATCAGTTGGTAGGGCTACTGGCCTAGGTGAAGTCACTCATAAACCTTTATACAAGGGGAGACTGACTCCTTCTTTTGTGGAAGTTAAAGGGCACTCGCCACTTGCAAAGGTTTCAGAAAGATTTGAGAGTCCAATGTTTCCTGCCATGTCTCTTTTGGCGCAGACATTCCTGTCCCATGTCTCAGGGCTCCACGCTTCCTCAGCAGGACCCTCACCTTGGTATGGAGGAGACTTGTCAGGGTCGCGTATTTCTCTGCAGTCCTTACAGTCAGACCTCTGTCTTGGTCTTCAGCCCTACCTGCCCCAAAACTCCAGGAGATGAGGATCTCAGTTAATCTGTCACCTAGACTTTCTGATTTCTGCTCAGGTTCTCAATCCGATGTTCACTGCTTTCCATTTCTCTCTGCGGCAGGGTTTCTCAACCTCTTCATTACTGACATTTTGAGCCAGATGAATTCCTTGTTATGGGGACTTTCCTCTGCATGGTAGGATGTTTAGCATCATCACTGGCTTCTACCCTCTAGATACCAATAGTAGCCCCCACCCCAAGTTGTGACAATCAAAACTGTCTCCAGACATTGCCAAAGGTTCCCTGGGGGACAAAACTGCCACTAATTGAGAAGCTCTGTTCTAGATCAGAAAAAAAGCCAACTAATGGCACAATCTTTTAACCCATATTATCTCCATGGAGACTAATTGCTGCAGCGAACTGATGTTCCAACCACTTGCCCTTCACTCCATCTACTTTAATTTGAATAATCACGATTCCCCGGATGCAGGGACTCACTCTTGCCCACTTCCCTAGGGCAAGGAGAGGAGCCCAATCCCGGAATTCATGCTGAACGTCTGTTTCCTAGAGCTATTTCTAGTACCAATTTCTGTATCTGTTAACATCTCAGCAGGAAACAGATGTTACACTCAATTTGAGCAATTTGACAACAGTTTAATCAAGGCACTAGTTTCATAGATGTGGGCAGAGTATCCCATAGAGAAACCGAGAGGGAGAGTGCAGTGTTCTGGGCTAGTGGTGGGTGATGGGGGCTCCACCCCTACGTCTAGCCTTGCAGAAGCAAGGGGAGGAGGGGAAAGAGAAGTTCCTGGGATCTCAGAACCAGCCTGGAGATAGAGATGGCTGGGAGGGTGGGGTGGGGGGGGGGAGATGGGGAGCCTGGGAAATTAACCCCCCACAGTCCTCTCTGCTCTTTCCCTCTTCTGATGATGCCCTCTATTGGCAAAGCCCATCTACAAGACAGACAGCAAGGAAGCCCCTGGATGAAGCCCCTTGATGAAGGTGATTTTGATCATATGTTGATTGATATGTGCTTCTAGGACACATCTCAGGGTGCTAAGGTAAGATGAAGATGATGTAGAGGAGCAAAAGGAAGACGTAAAGTATAGGAGCCGTGTTTCCAGCACTAGAAAAGAAGAAACATATTTTGGGTGAGAAAAGTAAATCTCAGACATAGAGCAATATTTGAAAAGATTGTCAAGAGCACTACAGATTGTAAGAAAGAAGTAGGAAAACTTGGAAAATGGCAGCAAAAATCCTCCAAAAATTGTAAAAAACCACATACACACTTGAGTTGCTCTTCCCTTTCTTATATTCTCTAATCATTAGGGCAAAATTCCCATTCTGTTTGACTGAGGTGAGAACTTCGGTGCTAAACATTCACTGAGCACTGAACTCTAATCACTCACTGTCCTATTAATTCTGCCTCTGAAGTGGCCCTGGATTCACTCCCTTCACTTCTTGGTCACTGGCTTTGTTCAACCAATACCTTCTTTCCACCAGATGGTTTCACAGCTCTGATACTTCCTGTCTTCATGTCCCAACCTGTCCTCTTCACTACCACCAGTTTTTATTCTAAAACAAAATCTGATATGCAAATTAATTGATTAAATAATTTTCAATGTTTATAAACATGTTTATCAAAGTTTGTTATAGAACACTTTATAAACAAAGTTTATAACACTTACCATAGTGTAAAAAGAGCCTGCCCTCAATTGTTTGGGCTGTTCTTGTCTCCTAAAATTCTGCATTCCCTGGGATTATATCAAAGAAATCACCATTTTCAGAACCTGCAAATTTAACACCTCTGTAGTTTTTGTACTGCTCATTCTACCTGGAATGAACCTCCCACCCTGACCTCACCACCCACATGCTTCCCATGGAAAAATTAGTAGTTTGCTTTCAGAAGTCAGCTCAGCTACCAAACTTACTGAAAATGTAACAAAAGTATTTGGACAGATTTAGTGCTAAGAAGTAGAATGACTACACCCACTAAAAATACTCAACACTGTAACATTAAGAAAATCAAAGGCACTGTGGTGCCTTTCGCCTATTAAATGGTCATGGTGGATGTACTATGCTGGGAGGGATGTGATGTGATGACCAGTCTCATAAATCAATGGTTAGATGATAAATCAAAAAAAAAAATTTTTAGAAGGGAAAACAAAGGACTTAACCAAACCAAGTGTTGACCCAGTGTACTTGGTTTTAAGAATTTATGAGACCAGGATTATTACCACTGATATTACCACTGCTACTACTGCAGCTTCACTTCCCTTTAGCATTCTTTTTTTTTTTTTTATAGTACATAGTACCTTTTGTTTCTTCACTTTTCTTCAGTTTCTTATATTCATCTATGTGGTTATGTTTAGTTATAATTCATTTCTTTTTACTACTGCTCAACATCCCATTATGCAAAACACCACATGTTGTCTAGCTCAGCGGTCCCCAACCTTTTTGGCACCAGGGACCGGTTTTGTGGAAGAAAAGTTTTCCACGGATGGTGGGGGGGCGGATTGTTCAGTCGGCAATGCGAGGGATGGCCAGAGGCAGATGAAGCTTCGCTGGCTACCTGGCCGTTCACCTCCTGCTGTGCTGTCTGGTACCTAATGGGCTGCAGACCAGTGGTGGTCCACCGACGGGGGTTGGGGACCCCTGGTCTAGCTGATGAACGTGGGCTGTTTTTAGTTTTTCTGCTCTTGTAAAGAATGCTGCCTGGAACACCATTGTACATGTGTCATTGTGCGCAGGTGCAGAGTTGGGGCAGAATTGCTGGTTGTAGAGAGAGCACGTGTTCAGCCAGGTGGGACAGCAGAGCCAGGCTGTTTCCACGTGGCTGTAATCTCCTCCAGTGGGGATTAGGGGTCAAGTTTAGCCTGAGTTTCAGATGGGTACTGTACTAAGTGCTTTACACATTCCATCCTGCTCAAGTCTCACCGCAGTTGTATATGAAGAGTAATAATATCCCCATTTTTATAGATGAGGAAACCGAAACTCCGAGTGGTGAATTAACATGCAGAAGTCCCTGCAAGTAGTAAATCCGGGAGCGACAGCAAGGTCTCTCTGACACAAGGTCTGTGCCTGTAAACGGGACACAAAACTGCAGAAAGAGCTATGATGACATTTACTGTATTGTTATTTATTCCTTCAACGATTTAGAGAAACCCACAGTTTCCATCGATAGAAGCACATTTTTATAAATCACACTACCACTGTATTATGAAATATGCAGTCAGTAAAATAGGTTTGGGGAAGATATTTCAATAACATGGAAAACACTCATTATATAATATTAAATGAAAAGACTATGTAAGATGTACCTACCACATAATCCAAATGTACATATATATGTATTTATATAGAATAAATATAATTAATAGATATAAATTTGCTACAATTCTTTTTCTGGATTGTGGAATGGTAGATGATTTTTTTCTTTTTCATTTATCCTTTTCTATATTTTCCAAGATGTCAACACAGAATATGTACTGTTTTCAAAATAAAAATAAAACTCAGTAAAGAATAAAGATCCATGTTTGATGCCTGTTGCAGAATTTGGGGAAGCAGTTGTGCTCTGAAAGACTGCTGAGTATTAGCACACACTGGGTCGGTGGTTCTCACTCTTGTGTTGCTTCAGAAACACTTAGAGGGCTTCATAAAATGTGGATGGCTGGACCCCCCAATGCCAGAGATTTTGATCCAGTAGGTCTGGGAAGAACCCTGATAATTTACCTTTTTAACAAGTTCTCAAGTGAACTGGGGGCTGCTCTTTAAGAACCACTCATTTAGGCACAATGGTTATGAAGCTCTTTCTTGGCAGCAAAACTTATGGCAAATCTCATAGCTGCCTTCCTGGGGTTTTCCTTCCCTTCCCTCCCCACAAATCCCATGTCTTCCCATTTTTGGAGGCCTATTTTCTACTTTTCTCCAGTGAAGTATATTCTCCAGTATCTTCCTGAGGTGGAGTAGATAGGAGGTGTTCTTTTTTATTATTATTATTATTTTAAATATTTATTTATTTATTTATTTGGTTGAGTCAGGTCTTAGTTGCGGCTCGCTGGCTTCTTAGTTGCGGCTCGAGGTCTCCTTAGTTGTGGCATGCAAACTCTTAGTTGTGGCATGCATGTGGTATCTAGTTCCCAGACCAGGGATCAAACCCTGGCCCCCTGCATTGGGAGTGCAGAGTCTAAACCACTGCACCACCAGGGAAGTCCCAGGAGGTCTTCTTCCTCCTCCTCTCTTTCCCTCCTCCTTCCTCTCCTTTGTGAGATTTTGCAACTTTGAACTCACTGCTACACTGTTTCCTGGCTTCTGTTGAGCTGCTGAAAAGTCAAATGCCAGACTGATTCCAGTCCTTTACAAAGTGACCAGTTTTCTGTCTGGGGGCTTTTAAGATTTGCTCTTTATTCTTGATGTTCTGAAATTCCAAAATCATGATCTTTCAATGTGGATCAGTTTTCATTCATTTTCAATTTGACCAAGTTCTGTGAAAACCTGAATGGGTGAATTTGGGATGCACTGACATCTTTACCATATTTAGTCTCTCCACCCATGAACACAGAATAAATCTCTCCACTTGAAGATCTTCCTTTATGTTTTGCAACAAAATGTTTTATAATTTCCTCTTGAACAGCTTTGCATTTCTGTGAGATACATTCTTAGGTATTCAGTATTCCTAGGTATTCCTTTTTTTCCCTATTGGAAATTATTTTGTTAAGAGTACATTTTATAATTTATACATTTTATACATCTTATATTTTTTTCCTATTGGAAATTATTTTGTTAAGAGTACATTTTATAAATTATAAAAGGGTTATTGCTCGTACATAGACAAACTATTGAATTTTGTATATTGATCCTTAACTTACTAAAGTTAGTGGTAACTGTTCTAATAATTTTTCCGTGGAGTCTTTGATTTTCTTTGTAATCAATCAAATTATCTGTAATTATCTGCAAATAGCAATTTTCTTTCTTCCTTTCATTGTAAACCTCTTATTCATTTTCATACCTAAATGTTTATTGATGACTAAGCAGTGTTAGCAGGTTTCTTTCACTGACACCTGCTAACACTTTGTTCCTGACTTTAAGCGGAAAGTGTCAACTACTCTAATATTAAGTAGGGTAATTGCTGGGGATCTCTAGTAGATACACTATTAGGTTCAAAAAATTCACTTTGATTCCTAGTTTGCTAAGTGCTTTCTTTTTATCGTAAGTGAGTGTCATATTATCCAATGCTTTTCCAGCATCTGTTATGGTCAGTATACTGTTTTCCTCATAGTATCTGTTAATAGATTATATTAATTGTTTTTCTAATGCCTTGAGTACTCTTGGTACTGCCATCCCTCTGGCTGGGTTCATACTGCCTGTTCATGGCTTGGACCAACCACCAGTGGACCCCAACTGTCCCCAACAAGACCAATTCTTCCCTCCCTTTGAACACTCATCACCCTCAGGATTAATTCCATCCTGCCCTGCATCTCTGTTTATCTCCATTACCAAAAGAAGCCCAGATCTTCTAGATCATCCTTTATCACCCAGACTCTTACCTCTGTATGGCTGTACATCTCCTGTTGTGATTCAGACTTTCATGTTCCTCAACCTTACAAATCCTTTCAGGGTCTAGAGTCGGCAAAATGTTCCACATATTCAACTGCCTCTTTTAGCTTCTTGATGTAATTACATTTCCTGTTTTCCCTGAAGCCCTCTTACATGGTAGATGTTTTCTTTCCATACTTCTACAATTGATCCTAGAGTTAAGGTGGTTGGCTGTGGCAGACTACATTAGACGACCACATCATTAGACATCTGATCCTGTGCTGTTTGTACAATAATGATGTTGACACTCCTTCATTGGAATGTGAGGTCTGAGTTCTTTCCTCTTGAATGTGGATGGACCTTTGTAACTGCTTCAGTCTCTAGAATGTGACAGAGGTATTGGTGAGACAATAAAAGGCAATACCACCACTGCCTGGCTCTCTCTCCCTTAGGGGTTGCTTGCCCCTGGGAACCCTACCATCATGTGTGAGGCAACCCAGGCCACTGGGAGAGCCACGTGTGGGTGCTGCAGCCAACAGTCCCAGCTAGATGGGAATGAAATGTCATGGATTCCAGCCCCTAGGCTTTACGTTTCTGGATGGGGCCCCAGACGTTTCAGAGTAGAGATTGACTGTCCCCATCATGGTTTGTCTGAATTGACTCACAGAAACTATGAAGGATAATAAATGATTACTGTTCTTTTAGGTTTTGAGTTAATTTGTTATACAACAATAAATAACTAATAGGGGTCCTTAATGTTTCTCATTTCTGTTTCCAGATCATTACCCCAGCTTCCTCCTCACAGAACCCAAGATTCTTTGAAGCTCATGCTATTTCAGTACATCACGCGCCATTCTTATTTCTTGCTCTCCCCCATCCCCGGCATATTTTAGCTAATTTGTCACCTCTTTTCCTAACAACTTACGAGTCATCCTTTTTGCTATGTCAGTATTCCCATAGGAAATGTTTCCAATACCCCCCGGCCTCTTATTTTGAGATTTCCACGTCCAATGCACCTGTCCTCTCTCTGTATCAGCCTTCAGGATTTTACTTTCAATGTTGCCATTAGCAATAACTGCAGCCCCTCCATAACCTCAATTTTAAGTCTTTTACTTTCTGACTACCACCCTAAATCATTCCAGCTCACTCTCTCTACACTCCATTTTCAACAACGTTCATCCCAATGGGTCCTCCAATAAATTGACCCACGAACTTGTCCTTCAGATTCCACTCATGTTTCACTTCCCTTCTTCCCTAGGTTGGAGTTCATTGTCCATCATTGTAATCACTTCCAGATCCTTTGCCACTATTTCTTTTCATTCTTGGCAAAATCTCACACCTAGTTAATTCCAATTCTCCATGAACACTATACCTGCAGCCATGAAGGGAAAGTAACCAGAGAAAAACATACAATGATACTGAGTGGTTCTCACATCAGTCATGACCAGTACACTTAAAAGAGTTTTGGGGGCTTCCTGCCAATCACATCACATCTCCTTATCTCTTTGACTTCCCTCTCTCACAGAAGTCTCTTTCCCTCTCTTCATGCTCAAGTGATGACTTTTTTCTTGTTTCTATTCCTATGAGAAATATAAACATTAAGTGAGAGCATTCACAGTTCCCACACCAATCTACCCGCATTAGTATATACATGTTCTGCCTTGCTCTGTGCTCCCCTAACTGGCTCCTCCACTTGTGTAGTTATTTGCGTTTCCTCTTTCTGACTCAAGCATGCACTTGAAACATCTACTTTTTTTGTATCAATAATTTCCTCACTACTGGACCATCTCCATCGTCGTATATGTATGCTTCAAAAAAAAAAAAAAACTTACTCCCTCCAGCAATGTCCCACTTCTGCGTTCATTTATTTAGAAAAATGTCTGGAAAACATTTCCTGTACTTCCTTTCTCCATTTCATGTTCTCTTATTCTCTCTTGAACCCATTCCAATAAACTTGCACTCCTACTTCTTCACCAAAACCTCATGTGACAAGGTCATCTATGAACTTTAAGTTTCCAAGTACAATGATAATTTCTCTTTCCTCATCTTTGTACCTGAGACAGCAGCAAGTAACACTTGCTCTTGTGTAACTTGCTCTTCTCTGCTGTTTTAAAGGGAGTATACTTCCAGCTATAAAAGGAATAAGTTATGGGGATCTAATGTAAGCTTAGTGATTATAGTTAATGATACCATATTGTATATTTGAAAGTTGCTGAGAGTAAATCTTAATGTGCTCACCACCTACATAAAAATGTAACTATGTGAGGTGATGGATGTGTTAACTAACCTTATTGTGGGAAATCATTTTGCAACAAAGCTATATATCAAATCATCACAATTTATGCCTTAAACATATACAATGTTGTATGTCAATTATATCTCAATAAAGCTGGGGAAAAAAGTTTCTTCACTTGGTTTCTGGGAATGAATTAAAGTTAATCTCCCACTTATTGAATTATCTGTAGTGAGGTGGATAGACCTAGAGTCTGTCATACAGAGTGAAGTCAGTTAGAAAGAGAAAAACAAATACCATACACTAACACATATATATGGAATCTTAAAAAAAAAAAAAGGTTCTGTTGAACCTAGGGACAGGACAGGAATAAAGATGCAGATGTAGAGAACGGACTTCAGGACACGGGGAGGGGGAAGGGTAAGCTGGGACGAAGTGAGAGAGTAGCATTGACATATATACACTACCAAATGTAAAATAAATAGCTAGTGGGAAGCAGCTGCATAGCATAGGGAGATCAACTTGGTGCTTTGTGACCACCTAGAAGGATGGGATAGGGAGGGTGGAAGGGAGACGCAAGAGAGAGGGGATATGGGGATATATGTATACATATAGCTTATTCACTATGTTATACAGCAGAAACTAACACAGCATTGTAAAGCAATTATACTCCAATAAAGATGTTAATGTTGATCAAAAAAAAAAAGAAAAAAAAAAGACTACAATACTGAATGTTAGCAAGGATGGCGAGCAATGGGAATTCTCAGCCATGCTGCTCTGAATGTACAGCCACTTTATGAAGTAAATTGGACTTTTCTTGTAAAATAAAATATATACCTTCCAAAAAAATAAAGTTAATCCCCCACCTCAAGGTGTTTTTGCCAATGTAGAATCTCTTCAAGAAAAATTCTTTAGAAGTCGGGTACCTCTAGGGAATTGTTAAAGAGATGCCATTTTTCATAAATAAAAATTACCTTTATTTATATAAATGGAGGAGATGAGTAGGCATCGGTTCCTTTTCTGCCTATAAAATTTGTGTACTCGCATTTGACTACTTATCTCAGGAAAAAGCCATTTCATGGTCAGCAAAGTTGTCTCTTGTTTGATCAATGCAATTTCATTTTTGTTTTGTTTAATAAGAATTTAAATCACACAAGAGGATGCAGATGGCGGTTTCTAATTGAATTGCTCAGAAGGAGGTGTCCTTACAGTGTGACTAGCTTTAGGTGGACAGAGTGGGGTCTCTGATGGCAGTCATCTGGCCCTACTATTTATTTACACATACCATGTACGAGACGTATGGCACCTTCAGAGGAAACTAAAATCAAAATAAATAATAAACGTTAAAACTGGAAGTGACAAAAAGAAAATGAACCGAACATGAAAACATAAAATAGTGCCAAGAATGAAGCAAAATTGAATGAACTGGGTCAAGCCATAAGCTTTTCAGCAGACAAAGCAAAAGGAAAATCTGTTAATTACATAATTCAGTTTCCTGAATGTTAACTAAATTTTCAAAAGATGTACAACGAGTGTTGTATGAGTTCCGATGAGGACGTCCTCGCAGGGATAATCACTGCATGCAGTTAAAATTATCCTTGACAGAATCATTTATATAAGCTCTATTAATATGTTTATAGCTTCTTTATTTTTCATACTGACACGCATTAAATGTATATGCTGTTGTGCTAAAGTGAATTAGAATGAGCAAGAAATCTTGTGGCAGGTGTGACACAGTCCAAATATGCAGCTCCCAGATTTTCTTTGACTTAGAGATGGAGGGAAAATATCTTCAGAGGAAGTGGGCAGTCCTTCCCCTGAATTGTGGATAATCTCAACAAAGCTTCTGATAAGTACTGGGTAGCCACCAGCTCAAGGTTGTTTGCCCATGATGTGTAGTATGGGTGGACCTAATCCATGTTTCCTAATGGGTTCCAGTCCTCATGATGCCGCAGATAATGGCTTGTGGATAAAGTTGATATTCTCTTTGAAACTTTGAGATTTACAAGGCATCTGCCTGGATGAAAATATGCTTTCATCCATTTCAGTGAGACTGTCTCTTAGAGGTAAACGAAGTGATCAGGAAACCAGAATAACAGCAAAGAGGCTGGCTAATGAGTAAGAGCAGATAAGTACAGTTGTGTTAGGAAGCAGGGCTTCAGTCAAGGAGTTTAACACTGGCTTGATTGTCCACACAGGACAGTCGACCCATAGATAAGTTAAATATTTGCTAGGGAAGTGCAAGATTCTAGTATTATTTTGGTGATTGAAGATGTTTTGGGGAGTTCTAAATGGCTCCAAGTTAAAATTGGGTGTCTTTTCTATTCATGCGTTTAAAAATGTCCCAATGTTTCCATCACCTCAGGCTCCATTTCTGGTTTCAGATACATGTTCAAGAGTTGTTGCTGATGCATATTTATAATGTTGGAGTCTTCTAGATCGTGTTCAATTAAACAAATCACCAGTGCATGACAAACTGCTTCCAATCACATAAAATCACTCCTGCCTTGTTAAAATCTCATTTGTTATAGGAACTGTTAAAAACATAAGGTGCCTCTGAGGAAAAATTATTACTACTCATATTGCAACAGGAAATTATGCTCTCCATAAATCAATACCGGCAGTGATGTTCTTATTACAAAGGGATCCACAGGTCAATTGCTAATTTCCAGTTGACAGGATAGTTTAGTAAGTCACACTGTGCCCTTATGGTGGCTAGTGATCATTTTCGTCTGTATGTGTCCTTAGGTCTCAAGTGGGTCTCTTGTAGACAGCATATATAGTGGTCTTGTTTTTGTATCCATTCAGCCAGTCTATGTCTTTCCGTTGGAGCATTTAATCTCTTTACATTTAAGGTAATTATCGATATGAATGTTTTTATTGCCATTTTGTTCATTGTTTTGGATTTGTTTCTGAAGTTCATTTTTCTTCCCTTCCTCTTTTGTTCTCCTCTGTTGTGATTTGATGTCTACCTTTAGTGGTGTGTTTGGATTGCTTTTTCTTTTTTGTGTGTGTATCTATTGTAGAGTTTTGGTTTGTGGTTCCCATGAGGTTTTGATATAGCAGACTATATATAAACAAGATTGTTTTAAGTTGCTGCTCTTTTAATTTGAAATGCCTTTCCAATATCCTGCATTTGTACTCTCCTCTTGTCGTGATTGTTGGTGTTGATATCGTATTTGTGTGTGGATGATTTCCGTCCTTTATGTTTGCCTTTATTGGTGAGCTTCCCCATTTGTGTCTGTCTTGATTCTATTTGTGACCTTTCCTTTTCCACCTAGAGATGTTCCTTTAGCATTTGTTGTAAACCTGGTGTGGTGGCGCTGCATTCTCTAGCTTTTGTTTGTCTGTAATGCTTTTGATTTCTCTGTCAAATCTGAATGAGAACCTTGCTGGACAGAGTATTCTTGGTTGTAGTTTTTTCCCTTTTATCTAAATATATTATGCCACTCCCTTCTGGCCTGCAGAGTTTCTGCTGAAAAATCAGCTGATAATCTTATGGGGGTTCCCTTGTATGTTATTTGTTGCTGTTCCCGTGTTGCTTTTAATATTTATTTCTTTAATTTTTTGTCAGTCTGATTATTATTTGTCTCAGCATATTCCTCCTTGGGTTTATATTGTATGGGACTCCATGAACTTTCTGGACTTTAGTGAGAGTTTTCTTTCTCATGTTATGGATTTTTTCGGCTATAATCTCCTCAAATATTTCCTCAGGCCCTTTCTCTCTCTTTTCTACTTCTGGGACCCCTGTAATGTGAATGTTGGTGTGTTTGATGTTGTTCCAGAGCTCTCGGAGACTGTCCTCATTCCTTTTCATTCTTTTTTCTTTATTCTGTTCCTTGGCAGTGATTTCCACCATTATGTCTTCCATCTCACTTATTCGTTCTTCTGTTTCAGTGATTCTGCTATTGATTCCTTAACACTGGCTTGATTGTCCACACAGGACAGTCGACCCATAGATAAGTTAAATATTTGCTAGGAAATTTGCTGGAATTTTTCATTCCAGTTATTGCATTGTTCATCTCTTTTTGTTTGTTCTTTAAATCTTCTAGCTCTTTGTTAAACGTCTCTTGTAACTTCTCAATCTGTGCTTCCATTCTTTTTCTGAGATCTTGGAACACCTTTACAATCATTACTCTAAATTCTTTTTCAGGTAGATTGCCTATCTCCTCTTCATTTAGTTGTTCTTCTGGGTTTTTGTCTTATTCCTTCATCTGAAACATATTTCTCTGTTGTCTCATTTTGTCTAACTTTCTGTGTTTGTGGTCTCTTTTCTCCTGGCTGGAGGATTGTAGCTCCTCTTGCTTATGGTGTCTGTCCTCTGGTGGGTGAGGTTGATTCTGAGGCTTGCACAGGGTTCCTGGTGGGAGGGACTGGTGCTTGCCCACTGGTGGGTGGATCTGGGTGTTGTCCCTCTGGTGGGCGGATCTGGGTCTTGTCCCTCTGGTGGGCAGGGCCGTGTCAAGGGACACGTTTATGGGTGGCTGTGATCTCAGGATGGCTTTAGGCACCCTGTCTGCTGATGGGTGGGTCCATGTTCCTATATTGTTGATTCTTTGGCTGGGGGTATTCCAGCACTGGAGCCTGTAGGTTGTTGGGTAGGGCTGGGTCTTGATGCCAAACTGGCGACCTCTGGTGAAGCTCACACTGATCAATATTCTCTGGGCCCTCTGACACCAGTGTCCTTGCCCCCACCCCCAGTGAGCCACATCCAACCCTCACCTCCCCAGGAGACCCTCCAAGACTCATAGGTAGGTCCAGCCCTGGCCCCTATGGAGTTACTGCTTTGTACAGGGTTCCAGTGTACATGACACCTTGTGTGTGCCCTCTAGGATTGGAGTCTCTTGTTTTCCCCAGTCCTTCCTGTGGAACTCCTGCCCTCAAACCCCATTGTCCTTCAAAGCCAAATGCTTTTGGGATTCCTCCTCTCAATGTCAGACCCTCAGGCTGGGGAGCCTGACGTGGAGCTCAGGACTCTTACTTTGTGGGAGAACCTCTGCAATGTGATTATTTTTCAGTTTGTGGATCTCCCATCTGGTGGGTGTGGGATTTGATTGTTGCAAAACACCCTTCCTGCCATCTTGTTGTGGCTTCTTCTTTGTCTTTGAATGTAAAATATCTTTTTTGGTAGGTTCTAGTCTTTTTTTATTGATGGTTGCTCAGCAGTTATTTGTGATTTTGGTGTTTTCATGAGAGGAGATGAGCGTAAGTCCTTCTACTCTGTTCTCTTTTCTGGAGTCAAGGGACTGCTTTTAGTTTGGGTGCTTGCTGTCTCTTTTCTCAGTGTGTGCTGACTGTTATCCACTTGATATAGGGCATGCAGTTACAGCAACCATTGCCCACTCCTCAGGCAGTGGGGGCAGGTCCTGGAATTTCTAGTGGCTGGAGCTGTCTGTGCCCTTCCGGGTCAGTGAGTGAGGGCAGAGCCTGACATCTGCCCATGGGTCTGGAAGAGGCTTCCAGTGCCTCCCTCTGGAGCCCAAGATGGCAGTGGAGACTCATGCCTGCCCCTTAAGTTCCTGTAGGCAGGGCCCTGTTGCCTGGGAGCGCTCATAGGGAAAGAAGTTCTTATGGTGGTCCTGCCCCTCTCCTCATGTGCCCCCTAGTAATGGTGCCTTGCCCCTCTGGTGGTCCCAGGCTTCTTCCTAGTATACCCTCAGTTACCAAGGCCTGACCTCTTCAGGCTGTTTCCTCACCTAACCCTGGTCCTCTCCCTGGGACTGAGCTTCAGAGTATAAGCTTCAGCAGCTGACCCCCATCCTCACTGACAGAGGAGTATCTCAGGTTGGGGAGCACAGGGTGGAGGTGCTGACCCTTTGTGCATGTTTCTCTCCATTTTTCCTTCCACAAACTGGTTGCTACTCTCCCCTCTCAGGCTCCCAAACTCCCCCTCCATCCAGTCTAATCTCTCAGCTGGTAAGGAGCCTTCCCAAGGTGCGGGAAGGTTTTCTCCTTCACAGCTCCCTCCCTGGGGTGCAGGCCCCACCCAGATTGCTTCTTTTTCCTTTTCCTTTTTTCCTACCCAGTTATGTGGAGGTTTACTTGTCTTTTTGGAAGTCTGAGGTCTTCTGTCAGTGCTCAGTAGCTGTTCTGGGTGAATCGTTCCACCTGTAGATGTATTTTCAATGTTTTTGTTGGTGAAGGTGAACCCCACGTCCTACTCCTTCGCCATCTTGATCCACTGGTCCTTTTGTTTCTTAATCTTTGTATACATGACTTTTCTCCTTTCGCAAAATTTGAACTGAGCTCTGTCAAGGCCTAGGATTTGCTCTCAGTTTACCGGGATTGGTCCCAGCCCTTCTGACATCCACCCTGGTCCTTCATGAATTCCCATCTCCAGTCTGCAGCTGCTGGACAAGCAAAGACTTTATGTAAATGTCCAGGGATTGATCTAAGGTGGTTCTGCTACATTGAGATGATATCATCCTTCACTGCCGCCTGGCTTGCTTATTGACACTGAAGAGATGGTGGCAGAGATGAAAACCCATAGTTCCCAGATTGCTAGTGTTAACCTTAAACAGAAAACAGCCAGTTATTTATAAACAGCAAAATGGGTTTATTTGGGAATAGCAGAGAATTGCAATTTGGGACCTGCAAGCCAAAGGCAGGTCCGAAGAGACAAAGTGAATGGCAAGCTTTTATTCAGTTTTAGGGGGAACCTAGGGAGGGTTGCTTTGAATAAAGTTCACTGGAGGAGAACAAGTGTTCAAGGTTGTGGCAGTTTCTTCTTGGCTTCAGGGGTGGTGAGTGCATTGTTGCTGAGCCAGGGAGGGCCCTTCCTTCCTTTCCTTAAAAGCAGGAGATGAAATTCCCATGTGAAAAAATGTTCTCCTTATAGCAGAAGAAAAGTAACATTCTTATCAACACAGACAAGAAGTTGAGATGAGAATTTTACACAAAGGATACTATACACACAGTCCTTCTTATCTTTGTTCTTTCTGTTGGTTTTGCCTGTGTGAGAGCCCCTCTCCAGGGCCTCCTGGCTCCATTGTAAATGAGGTTTTCCCTTATTTATTTTCACTAGGACATCAGAACTCTGTGCATCTTCTCCTGACAGGGTCCTCTGCCTTGGGGAGCAGAGTTCCCCAGCCACCGCATAGCAGCCACTGGTCAGCAGAGGACCTAGCTCATCTGCTCACAACCCAGCTGTTGTATCTAGGAGGGAGGGTGGGACGTTGGAGGGTTGGTCTGTGAGTGCGGTGGACCTTTGAGGGCAATTCTAAATCCAGCTTTGCTGATGTTTTAGTTAATATGAAATCCTCACTAATTCTGGCACTACACGAACTGCCAATCTCAGTCTTTGAAAATGGAATTTGTTTTCACTCCTCTTCATAGGCCCTATTTGGGAACTTTCTATTGAGACTGCAGTTTAATGTAGGCACAGTTGGTTTTCTTACTCAAAATCCTAAGGCATTGTGCTCTTGAAAAAATGTTTCTAAGAATTCATAAATGCTCAATCTTTTGCAAGTTTGGTACTTCTTTTGATATTTTAAAGGCTATTGGAAATTGGGAAAACGTGAATCAGACATCAGTTTAATCCAAACCTTGATTCAGTCCCTAGTGGGGACCTGTGTGATCATTTAGCTCATCATTTTTTGTGTCATAGTTGGAAAAAGCATTAGGTCCAAACAGCTTTCTTTCTTTTTTTTTTTTTTTGCGGTATGAGGGCCTCTCACTGTTGTGGCCTCTCCCGTTGCGGAGCACAGGCTCCGGACGTGCAGGCTCAGCGGCCATGGCTCACAGGCCCAGCCGTTCAGCGGCATGTGGGATCTTCCCAGACCGGGGCACGAACCCGTGTCCCCTGCATCGGCAGGCAGACTCTCAACCACTGTGCCATCAGGGAAGCCCCAGCTTTCATTTTTTGTCATGGGTAACACAGGTAGTAGTAAGTGGTTAATTCTGGTATTTTGAATCCCAGCGCTCTTCAGCTGTCTTCCATGTGAAGATAATAAAATGACACTTTTAATTTTTTATTAGCACTTCAGAAACTCCTTCACATACGTTATCTTATTTGCTTCTTGCAGCCGCCATGTGAAATAGGCAGGGCAGAACTCATAATTCCCACTGACAGATGAGGAAATTGGAGACCAGGGAGGTTAAGTGGCTCATCACGGTCGTGCTGCTTCTCTGGTGAAAGGCATCATTTTCGTTGAAAGGAGCGTGTACAGGAGAAAAGACACCAGTTTGGGAAGCAGAGTGTCTTAGAGTCCTGTCTTTTCCCAGCTGCACAGTCATAGCCTCGTAATTTAAGTTCCCTGAAGTCTGTGTGTATAAAAGAGAAACCTAAAATGGAATACACCAAATAACGATAACACCTTACATACAAACAAGCTTAAGATAATGAGTAAGATGAGCAGAGAGTGGGGAAGGCAGGCCAACAAACAGGGAAAAGTGACAAGACGTGGGATGAAATTGCTGAAAATGGAGTGAAAAGGCGATTTTATTATGAGTGTTTGTATTTATTTACTTTGTCGCAACACTTCTCTGGGCATGCAATTTATCACAGACCTACAGCATTTTTAGTTGTGAGGAACATGTGAACATTATAGTCCTGGATATTGTAACATGTTCCCAAAGCACCTTCCACTTCTGGAAAAGAATAGGATGGGCAGGTGTCATCTGGGGAGAGATACTTTAGAAATAGGCTGAGAAGTGTACCCCTGAGGCTTGAGTGATGTGTTTGTGGATTGCAGTGTATTGGGGTGTGGTGAGTATGATTTTGGCTGGACCAGAGGCTATCTGGGAAGAAGCATTGTGGGGTGGGACTGAGATGGTAGGCTGAATCCAGGTCTCAGAGACTTCCAACTGCCTTTTTACGTAATTTATGCTCCACTAGCAAATTAGAGATATTGAAAAGTTTTGAACAAAGTCATACTGTGCATTCATTGGATGCATTCACTGGTTTCCAACTGGATTTAACAAAGTAAGTGACTTTTTAAAATTCCAAACTATGCACGCTATATCATTTGTATATAATTATAATTGTGTGCATGTTCCTTAATTTATTAGATGTTTACAATAAGTATGTAGACATTATAAAAAACATATAAGCTAATGCCTTGTAGCAACAGTGCATGAAGCTATTCAGTCTTTACATTCTCTCCTGTAGATTGTGGAGAGAGCAGCACAGGACCTAGAATGAACAGTAGAATATCAGTATCTATTTCAGAGTCTAATTTTGCTGAAAGTTTAGTGCTGGCATCAGTAATGCTCTCTCTCCTTGTTCTCATACTATGAATGTCATTAATAGTTTGCTTTTAGAGATTTTTGATTGAATTTCTTCCTATAAAGATTGGTCTCCCAAGGCTATCTTTGTTTTTGTCCAATGCCAACAGCATATTCTTATCTTTGCAATTTTATTTCTGTAAATTTATTTCTGAGTGCCCAAACACACATTATTCTCAAGTTCATGAAATTTCTCTTTCCCCCCTCTTACTCCCTGAAAGAGTAAGAGAAGGATGATCAAATTAATATGTAACAGAAAAATGTGTCACTCACATCTACAAGCATATCTAATATCTCTACAGTTAGGTGTAATTTTAGAAGCTGGTACAAATCACTCTCATTCACTACCCCTAAACCATAGGTAATAAAATGCAAGCATGCATCACAACAAACATTTAAATAATGTGCCAATGCTGACCATCCAACCATGCTAGGAACAGGTATGTGTCCAGGCTGAAGAATATGAGAAAATGTACTGTTCTTGCCAATTTAAAAATGAAACGGTGCTCTCATGGAAAAAAAAAAAAGACATTCCTGTCTTAGTATATTAAAATATCTTAGATACGTCAGCCTTATTCATAACTGTAATTGAAGCGATACATACAGAAAACAAATGCTTTAAGAAAAATCTGCATGACATAGAGGTGGAAATGAGCTCAGTTCCAAGGCAACCAATGGTGTCCCTAACACTTTCTGCATAGTCTCAGAAAGTTGAAGTATAAATTAAATACAGAAGAATCTGACTTATCATTATGATTCCTCAAGGTTCCTGGGCTGTCAAAAGGCTGGTGTTAAAACACTCAGAGCCCCATCAAGCTTAGAGAATGAATTCAGGCATTTGCATTAACGACCTCATCAATTCATCTTCATTTTTTATCTTTCTTGTCTTTATTTTCTCCCTCCCTTTTCTCTCTGCTTACATGCAAGCATTGCATTTTTACTCTAGGAAAGAGGATACAGCTATTAATGATACAGATATACAACTCATGGGGGCTTGTGACATGTATTACTAGCTTCTGCCTGAAGATCTAAGAGTCACATTTTCAAACGTTTGAATTTGAGATGCAGGCAGAATAAAATTTTATAGCAAAGGAATTCCTAACTGCATGCTGTGGAAATACATACAACGTTGTGCTTTAAGGGCTCATTGCTTGCATTATAGTTTTCTTTGCTTAATTATCTTCACCATAAAAGTTTTAGTAGTGTAAGGTTTTAATATATATTTTGCATCTTGGTGTGTGAAGATTTAATTGTTGTTTAGCTTGATTTTTAGTTGAAGATACTGACCTCGTGACTTAGGAACATTGGCATGCAGTTTTAAAGACATACAAATAATTGTGGAATGATTGTTACAATCCTATCACAATCTTTGACCTCAGTGAGTACCTTGACTTTTTTTTTTTTGGAAAGACAATAAAATGTGTTGACATATTTTGAAACATCTGAGTCAACTTTTTCTTTTAAATTAAAAGATTATATTTTTTAGAAAAAAATTTAGGTTTACAGAAAATTCAGCTGGTGGTACAGAGAGATAAGATACACTTTCTCTTTCTCCCACTGTTTCCCATATCATTAACATCTTCCATTAGTGTGGTATATTTGTAACAATTGGTGAACTAATATTGATATATTAGTATTAACAGAAGTTTATAGTTTAATAGTAGAGATCACTTTTGCATTGGACAATTAGTTCTGTGGATTTCGACAAATGCACGATGTCATTTAACCAGCACTACGGTATAATACAGAATAGTTTCACTGCAGTAAAAGTCCCCTGTACTTCCATCTCTCCTTCCTCCTGCTAAGTCCCTGGCAACCACTGATCTTTTACTGTCTTCATAGTTTTGCCTTTCTGGAAGGTCATAGAGTTGGAATCATACAATATGCAGCCTTTTTTTCACTTAGCAATATGCATCTAAGTTTCCTCTACATCTTTCCATGGCTTGATTACAAATTTCTTTCTATCACTGAATTACAGTCCATTCCCTGGATACACAATTCTTCACCCACTCACTTTTTAAAGGACATCTTGGTCACTTCCAGTTTTTGACAGTTATAAACAAAGCTGCTGTAAATATTTATGTGCAGGTTTTTATGGGGACATATGTTTTCAACTCATCTGGGTAATTGCTAGGAGTGCCATTGTTGAATTATATAGTAAGACTATATTTAGCTATGCAAGAAACTGTCAAACTGTCTTCCAAAATGGCTGAAACCATTTTGTATTCCCACCATCAATGAATGAGAGTTTCTGTTTCTCCCTAACCTCACTAGCATTTGGTATAGTCAGTATTTTGAATTTTATCTGTTCAGTAGGTATGTAATGGTATCTCATTGTTTTAATTTGGAATTCCTCAATGACTTATGATGTTGAGCACCTTTTCATATGCTTAGTTTCCATCAATATATTTTTCTTTGGTGAGGTGTCTACTCAGATCTTTTGTATATTTTAAGATGGGTTACTTGTTTTCTTATTATTGTTTTAAGAGTTTATTGTTATTTTGGATACAAGTCCTTTGTCAGAAATGTGTTTTACCAGTATTTTCTCCTAGTCTATGACTTATCTTTTTTTTATAATTTTATTTATTTTTGGCTGCGTCAGGTCTTTGTTGCTGCGCACAGGCTTTCTCTAGTTGCGGCGAGGTGGGGCTACTCTTCGTATGTGGGCTTCTCATTGCAGTGGCTTCTCTTGTTGCGGAGCACAGGCTCCAGGTGCGTGGGATTCAGTAGTTGCAGCACACGGGACCTAGAGTGCATGGGCTTCAGTAGTTGTGGCGTACGGGCTCAGTAGTTGTGGCTTGTAGGCTCTAGAGTGCAGGCTCAGTAGTTATGGTGCACAGGCTCAGTTTCTCCGTGGCATGTGGGATCTTCCTGGACCAGGGATCAAACGCATGTCCCCTGAATTGGCAGGCGGATTCTTAACCACTGCACCATCAGGGAAGTCCCTACGACTTATCTTTCCAGTCTTTTGTAAAAAATATCTTTCATAGAAGTTTTTAATTTTAGTAAAATTTGACATCAATTTTTCTTTCAGGTAGTATGCTTTTGGTGTTCTATCTAAAAGTTCTTCACCAAATCTATGGTCATCTTTTTTCTTTTTTTTTTTTTTCTACGAGTTTTATAGTTTTGTGCTTCACATTTAGCTCTTATATTTAGAAACATTTTGAGTTAATTTTTGTGAAAGGTGTAACACCAGTTCCTGTATTTATTGTTTTTCAGGTGTCTGTCCAGTTGTTCCAGTACCATTTATTGAAAAGACTAACTTTTATCCATTAAATTTCCATTGCTTTTTTGTCAAAGATCATTGACTATATTTGTGTGGGTCTATTTCTAGGTCCTATATTCTGCTCCATTGATCTATTTGTCTATTCTTTTGCCAGTACCACACTGTCTTGATTATTGTAGCTCTATAGTAAGTCTTGAAGCCAGGCAGTGTCAGTCCTCCAACTTTGTTCTTCTTTAGTATTGCGTTGACTTGAGTCATCCTTTTTATCATTTGTATTGTGCTTCCCTAGATGTAGATTGACCTCCTTATCAGAAAATAAACCTTAGGTTGACACAACAGAAATGGAAATCTGAACCATTCCCTGAAGTGGCCTCATCATCAGAAGTAACAATAGAAGGATATATTTATTTTTCATGTACTGTGTGCCAGGACCTGGGCAAATCACTTTTGGAAACTTTTGTGAAAACAGGTAAGAGGACTGTCTACAAACTGTTTGTTGTCAGACAAGTGCCTTTTAGTTTGGCAGTATGGTTATATATTTTCCTGCACACTTTGGGGTCTGTTATGAGCTCAGACTTAAAGCTAAAAGCAGTTTTTCTGACCAAAAGATTGCAAAACTTATATCTTCCAGCAACAAAAATGATGATATTTGAATTACGGTTGAAGAAATAATTTAGGTGAGAAAGAAATATCTTCACAACAAATTCAACATTAAGGATTTTTTTTTTAAAGTCCTAAAAGCTTCTGGGGAAAAAGCAGTTGACCAATCCGGAGATAAAATTTGGTCTGGCTTTGGACATCCCACAATACCAGATGCCAAAAATCATCTGAGAAATATATACAGAATACTGAGTGGATGGAAAGAGTATGTAATGTCTATATTTCTTCCATGGTTGCATAGCTTTAAAAAATGTCTTCTCTTGTAATTTCAATTTCCTCCATATCAGTTGTTTTATTCCTTAGAGAAAGACAAATACTGTGTGGTATTTTTAGATGTGGAATCTAAAAAATGGTACAAACGAACTTATTTACAAAACAAAAATAGAGTCACAGATGTAGAAAACAAACTTATGGTTACCAAGAGGGAAAGTGGGGGGGGTGGATAAATTGGGAGATGGGAATTGACATATTCACACTACTGTATATAAAATAGATAATAAGAACCTACTGTATAGCATAGGTAATGCTACTCAATACTCTGTAATAACCTATATGGGAAAAGAATCTAAAAAAAGAGTGGAGGTATACATATATATAGTACAGCTGATTCACTTTGCTGCATAGCAGAAACTAACATAATATTGTAAATCAACTATACTCCAATAAAAATTAATTTTAATATATTTTTTTCTTTTGTCTAATAGCTATTTGTGTCTTTAGCCAATTTTCCAACTGGGGTGTTACTGCCTTCCTTCCATATTTACGATCTCCTTAAATATTAAGGATATAATCTACTCATCTGCTTCTTTTTTGCCTGTTGTTCTTTCCAAGTTGTTACTTTTCAAAAGTTATAATACAGAAATTTTATATTTCTATATATTTTATCTATTGATTACTTGACTGTATAATTGTTTTTCTAATCTTTTATGCTTACATTTTTTTACCAATTATTTCCTTTTTTCCATTTAATTGTCTAATCAACAATTTAATTGTCTAATGTTCATGAATTCAATCATAACTGCTGATTGAATAATTCGACTTTCCCAGCTGCTTGTTCATATCGCCTTTATCATGTATTATTTTTTATATACACTTGAGTACTTTCTGGAACATTCATTGTGTTCCATTTATCTTCCTGTCAATATTTGGACCCAAACCACATTATTTTAATTATCGTGCTTTCATTATCTGGGAGGTTAACTCTGCATTCATTACTCTTGAAATATTTTCTTTGGCTATTTTCCTTCCTTTCTTCTCCAAGATTAAGTTTAAAATAATTTGGCAAAATTCCAATCCCCCCACCTGAAAAAAAAACCCCACCCAAACCCTAGCTAGGATATGTTTGGAAATGCATAGCTTTGGGAAAGATTGTCATCTTTATAAAGAATCATTCTGGAACATGGTATGCTTTCCAGTGATTAATTTTCTTTTGTGCCTTCAGTTTTGTTTTGTTTTTTTTTTTCAAGTTTTCTTCATTTAGGATTGGCATCTTTCTTGATATTGTTATTCTTATTTAATTCATTATTCTTATTTGTGTATGTTCTCAATGTGAATGCATTTCTTTTCCATTAGGCTTTTCTAACTGGCATAGAGGAAAGTACATGCTGTTTTAGCATACTAACATTTACCTGTTATCATATTATGGTCAATTACTAGCCCTAAAATATGTCACTTTACCCTCTTATGCCTTTTCAGCAGATAATTATTTACTGCCAATTTATACAGTCTTCTTTCCAGATTTTGTTTCTTATTTTTATATTATCAGAAATAATACAAAATTAGCTGTTCAAGTTTACAAAGTTTTTTAAAAAGAATTTTGAACTTTATCAAATATCATTTATTAACTGTAGAGGTGATTATTATTTTCTAGCCATATTACAATCTTTATTATATTACCCTATTTCATCTTATATTAACACATATGCTTGGCCTCAGTCGTTGCGGTTCCCCACACAAAGTCTGTTCTGGCCAAGTACCTGACTAACTAACTTGCCCATAGTGGAAACCAGTGCTGAGCCCCTGATATGTCACCACTCCCAGGAAGACCTGTTTGGTAGTTGGTTGATTACATTGGATTCTTTCCATCACAGAGAGGATACCACTTGTTCTGTGTGGAATATACAAACATTCTGCACATGGGTTTTCTTCTTTTGGCACTATCATCCCAACATTACCTTTGATCAAGGAATTATTCCTCAGTAGTGTGCTAGAGGATGCATGCCCATAGAATTCACCAATGTCACTACACACCTCATCACCCAGAAGCAGCAGCAGTAGACACCGACATGGTCTACTGAGACTCAGTTATACCCTAATTGGTATCAACACCCAGAAAGATAATATATGGTTTGAATCAGCATCTGATACGTGGTACTGATGTTCCCAAAGTCAGCATACATGGGTGCAGGAACCAAGGCTGGGAGTGAAATTGTCTCCTCATACGATTATACATAATTATCCACTCACAGGAGTTTTGTTTTCCGTCCCTTTCCACCTCTGATCATTTGGCGAGTTTGGTTCTGGAGGGAGGCATGCCTCCATTAGGTGACAGACCGTGGCTTCCTTGAATTGGAAGTTGAGGTTACCAGTTGTCATTGGAAGCTTTTTATGCCACTGAACCTACTATGGATTATTGTGGACATATATGTTGTATTCTTGGGTAATGTTTAGTGTCTCATCTTTTGTTGTAAGTCTTAACCTTTTATTTTTTTCCACATGTTTTGACTCTATCACCCAGAATTTTGCCTATTTTACTACTTGTTCAAACAAGGTTCTCTTACATCTACTCTTTTAAGGTTTTTCTATTATACTGTTCATTATTTTTGTGTTTATTATTTCTTCCAATCCTCTGGTTCACTCAAATGGTAATTTTTACCTTCTTGGGCTGAAGATATAATTTATACAATTTCTTACTTGTTTTATAATAAAACATTAAAAATATACATTTTTCTCAAATTCAGATTTATGTTTACAAAGCATTGCTCTTGTTATCGCTTTCTTTTATTTTTAGTGACATTGAATATTTTCATGTATATTGGCTTTTTATAGTTCTTCTCTTGAAAATTTTTGGTTATTTGCTTTCTAAAAAACTGATTTTCTTTTGCTTACTGATTTAAGATTAAAAATTATGGAAAGGATATTGATTTGGGCATATCATGTATGTTGAAGTCTTTTTTCCCTTAGTTCTTCTTTTGATTTTGAATTTTTACTGACATAAATTTTGTTTCATACTGCCCTTTAATTTATTCTTTCCTCACTTTATTTTGCTTGAGTTTTTTCCCCAAAGAGTTAAACAATTATTCCAAGATTGCTTATAGAACTCTCTTCTCAGTTGATTAGGAATGTTGTCTTTATCATATACTATCTGATATACTCATATGTAAAACAAGCATATATACAATTTTGATTGTCAAGGATCTGAGTTGGATATTTCACATCAAATTTTGTATGTTCTCTAGATATCTTAAACAAAGAGAATTTTCTGGTTTCAAAATTATCCATAAGTCGAATTTAAACTTCTTCCTTATGGAGAACTAATTCATCATGACACTATAATGTGGGTTGATAGAGGACTGATGGAATAGGGAAACTAAGGGCGTGACATTTTTATGCAATTACTTGTACTTTCAGGACCTTCTTAGATACTTTCTTCTACTTGATGGTGCTATTGTGGTATCCTGGACTTTGTAGATATTGCTAAATCCTGAGAGGTTGCTTAATTGCCTGGTGTACCATCTTTATTTAATCTCTACCAGGGAACAGTGGTAAATGGTTTCCTAAAAGGAGATGAGTGACTTGTCAGAGAAGGCATGGCTTTCTTACAAAAGTCTGTTGATGTTCATAATGATTCTCCTAGAAAGATTTTCAGTAGGCCCCAAAGAGAGTCCTGAAACTAACGAGACACTTTGAACATGGTGGGACCTATAGGGTTATAAGGGTCAATAGGCAAAGCTACTTCCATCATGGCCTGGACCAGGTAAAAGTTCTACTCTTCCTTTGGTTTACACTCAAACTTGGAAAACTTTCAGGTCACTCAGTAAATTAATCAGAGCAGCACACAAAGCTGTAAAATGTGTTGTTTTCAAAATCCATGAAACATGGGACTCTTTCTTAGTGTTAGGAAGGACAAGGTGTGACAAATCTTGCCATTCTGGAGGGATTTTTCCAGCACACTTCAGACACTGATTCAATCTTACTTATTCTTGAATTTTGTATGAATGGAATACTACTGTATGTATCCCCTTATGTCTTTAATCAATTAACTATCAATTACGGCTTTAAGATTCACCCATAATGTTTTAAATAGCCTTGGTTGATTTATTTTCTTTGCTGTCCAGTATATCCTTTTATGGACATGACATTTATTTATATAATCTGCCATTAATGGTTATTTGTGTTCTTCCCAATTATGGATCATTAAAATGCTTCTAAGATCATTCTTATCTGGTAGATACATGTGGGATCGTGGGCTTTCCATTTCCAACTATAAAGGGAAAGTATTCAGTGTCATAATAGAGCATGGTGTTTGCTACAAAAGTTTTGAAAATACCCGTTTCCAGGGTAAGCAAGGACCTTTCTATTCTTAGTGTTCTGAGAGTTTTAAATCATGAACGGATGTTGAGTTTCATCAGATGCCTTTCTTTCATCTACTGAGATAAATGCATCGTTTCTCTTTTGTTTCGTTAATGTGGCAGCAGAAGCTGCTGTGGTCCACATCCAATGAGCCTCAGCACTTCACTGTATTCGAGCTCATTTCTCACTGCCAACACCTGCAGTCCTTTTCTTGAAAATTGCCTCCGAAGGTGCAGACGGCTGTTCTGTCTGTGAGCAAAGCAGGCTTGAAGGGCCTGGAAATGAACCCCCCTACCGTCTTCCTCCCCCACGGACAGCCACCCTCAACTGATTGCTGGCAGGGCTGGTATTTAACTACTCCACCTCTTCTGCGCAGGAGGGTAACTCTGAGGTGCGTCTTACACCGCTTGATTAGTTTCCGCAATGGTAGCTGGCTTGACACACAGCCTGCCTTCTCTCGTCTTACCTTCTCCTTTACTCGTGGTCCATGAATCCCCAGACAAACCAACTAGACCTGAATCCGTTTCAGGTCTCAGCATCTGCTTCTGGGGACAACAATCCAAGACCACTGTTGGTTTTCCAACTTTGCATTCCTGAAATAAACCATGTTTATTCCATATGATGTATTATATATTGAATTCATTTTTGTTCTGTGGATGACTTTTGCAGCTACATTCATGAGTTAGCATCTGTAACGGCCCTTTCTCTCACTGCCATTGTTGGGTTTTCTTGCAAAGTAACGCTTGTCTCATAAAATGAATTGAGAGCAACCCTTATTTTTCCATTTACTGGAATACTTTGTGAAAGACTGAGATTATGACTTCCTTGAATGTTTAAAGGTATGCTCGAAGCTATCATGGCCTTAAATTTTTTATAGAGTTTATCTTCCATCCTGTGGAGTGTATGTATATTTTTAAGGCCTCCAGGGTGCTGTTTCTTCCTGACCTCCAGATCTCACCATCATGCTGTCATCACTGTAACAGAGCAACAGGATGTCTGAGGGGCTGGTGAGGATTACTAGTGGATTCTCCAGTCCTGGAGAATCAATGTAACTTTGAGGCAAGACGGTAAAGGAGTATTTTCATCCCTGCCAGGTAAAAAAAAAAAAAAAATCCCTTTAATTTATTCTAATTGCAATAAAGTAGAAAATTACCAAATTATTAACTGGAGCTCTGCTAATTTGTTCCAGTAAGTGCTCAAATTTGGACCAGCAGCTACAATTGCACTCAGCACCTAATTATGCTTATGATAACCCAGACTAAAGACTCAGCTATCCTTTGTACACCAAACTAAAGGGGAAATGCTTCATCCATGACTTTAGTAGTGTAATTCATTACTGTCATTTAAAAAAATTGACTACTCTGTCATGTTTTTTTTATCGACTATTTTGGTAAAGAGGAGAAACTCCAGGGTCCTTTAAAAACTTATAGCCATCACCTTATGGGACAGATACCAATGCAGCGTTTTTCTTCACTGCTAAATGTATACATATCAACTGTGTTTTTAGAAGCTGGGGAAATAATTGCAGGTGGGTATAGTGGTCTCCATAGGCCAACACTGGATTATGATAAATATCCTATTAATCACTAGCCCCCTAAGTCTTGGACTAGTGCACCCCAGGGGCCCCAGGATACAGTATTAGGTCTGCCTGGTAACACAGGAAGGTCTGGATATTCCTCTTTCTTCGATGCACAGTTACTCTCCAAGCATCTTGGTTCCCTTTGGGGGAGGCTGAGAGAAATATTACCAGCGTACGTACAAAGGATTACCGTTGAGGCCAGTGATCGCTTCAGTGAATCTGACTCTGGTGATGGGTTTAGATGAGGATTGTGACTTCAGTGTCGTGGCTCAAAACTCTGTTTTCAAGAACTAAGGATTTTTCTTATAAGGTTTCACACAAATCAAGTGTGACTTCAAGAAGGCTGCCCTTCTAGTTCCTCCTGGAGATCCCACAATTAACTGACTATTCCAAACGGGGTCAGATGTTTCTTATTACCTTTTTGGGGTTGCTTCTTATTATGGTCACCACACATGCCTTTCCTCTAGTGGTTAAATATCACTGCCTCGATGTCCTCCACCACTTCCCTGGTCTCTGGGGACAACCATGGGAGTAGATTTCCATATGCTGGCATGCCACTCTCCAATGTACTTCTCAGCTTTGAAGAAGGAAAAGTCTTCTGGAGGACCTCATCAGCTGTAACTAGGGGCTGGGGATATCTCAAACAGGAAGGGGGTTCAGATAATGATAAACCAGCAAAGAAAAAGATAGGAACCTAAAACAGAACAGGAAGGGCACAGACACATACAACAGCCCTGTTACTCTCCTGCCCCCAACACAAGTCATGCCACTTTAGGAGAGACAAAGAATGCATTATTTTCTCCCTTGGATGGTCTCTAACTGCCTGTTTTTTTGAAGAGCATAGTAAGAGTTCAGAACTCAAATTATTGTTTTATATTATATACTGTCATTTAATTATGCTTGCCATTTGTACCAAATTTTGGAATAAAATACACCTGTGATATGTTTTTTTCTCCAAATTTTGCATTGTAAAATCAATTTAATGTTTTGTGACAAGTGTCAACAAAATAAACAGAACAAAATAGAAAATACTAGAGTGCATTTCATTGCATGCACAAAATAAGGGTAAATATTGTTTTGTGAAACTTCTTTCATTCATATACAGTGAAATACAATAAAATATTCAATGATTCTTTGGATTTAACACTTTCAAAGCTCATATGGTAGACAGTTTATACTATGCCTATTTATTTTTAACATCACATTTGATTCCTATCTTGGTTGGAGCATTCAAGAGTACATACATGCTATTTTTCTATGAGCCTTGCCTACCTCAGAATAATTTTATTTAACAATGAAAATATAACTTAACTAGGTATAAAACTATTTTATTACAGTATTTTCCCCATTATACTCTTTAATCCATTGTCTTCTGGGATTTGTATTATAGAGAAGTCTAAGCTCCTATTTTCACATTATTGGATCACTTTTTTTCTTTTTTCTGGGTACATGTAGATTTCCCCCCCTCCTTCTACTGTTTTAATCACAATGTTTACGAACAAGTGTCTAGAGGCAAGTCTGCTTTCTTTCAATCTGTCTGCACTTTCAATTTATATACTCATGTTTATAGTTCAAATGACGTTTGTAATTATTGTAACTAGCTCAGTGCTACACAAAAAGCAGTCCTGGTAATCTTTCAGTTTTTCCTTTTCCTCCTCAAAATTATCAATTTCAAATTAGCATTAAAATGTTGAGTTCAATTCCCTCATGCTTAATATAGCCCTGCAGCTTCTATGCAAAAGTATAACTTGACTACTTCCCAAGGAAATCTTGCTTACAAGCTAAACTCTACCCAATAAGAAGTGGGCTCCAGGGAGAGCCTGTGTCCTGATGGCAGAACAACAGCTCACACTGGAATTTTCACAGCACTGTTCTGCTCCCCTGCCTTATCTGGCTTTCCCTTGGCTGCTCTGACCCTCACTTCCCACACCCCTGCCCTCCCTCCAGCCCAGGAGCCTGGATGCACTCACACTAGGAGCTTTGCACAAGTAGTTCCCTCTCTCTGGAGCCTCTTTTCCCAGATCCTCTCCTGACTGTCTTCTCATCATTCAACTTTTGCTCAGAGGTTAGCTCCTCAGAGCAGCCTCGCTTGACCACTCCTAGTCAAACTCCTTTATGTCATCTTACTGCGTTTTCTTGGAATTTACCGCCACCTTATATTTTCTTATTTTTGAATGTTTACTGTCTGTCTCTCCCTAGATACAGGAAACAATCTTATCTATTCCATCCCTGAAACCATGAGGTCTATAACACCTCCTGAATAATAGACTTCTCCCCTTACTAATGAAAAGTTCTAAAATTAAAATTATTTGAGTGTAATACATATTTTGTAGCTTCATAGTCTTAATTCCAAGATGCAATCATCAGAGTTTATGTATTATCTGAGACAGATTACATTTGCCCTTTCTAATTATTTTTTATCATAGAATTTACCACTAAGTTAAATTAAGTATTTTGTCTTATATATATGATCAATACCAGGACTATTAATTTGAATTGTACCTGTGTATATTTTGTAAAATCATATTTTAAACTCTTAACATTCATTCTAAAAATTCAATGAACATCATCCCATATCTGTTATTCCATGCTATACATGAGAAATTTAATAATTTCCTGTACTTAAAAATGTGTTTTCTTTGCCTATATATATATATAATATTTCCCTAAATATGTCTTTCTCCAAGAACTTTATTATAATTTTGTTCTCCAAGAACAAAATTATAATAAGTAGGACCTTTTAGGTGCTCAGAAGCATCTAAGCATTCTTCTTTTAGGTCAGTAAGTCATAATTTAGTCACTTTCAGAATCAATGAATGTGAAGGACCATCTCCATAAAACAAATACACATATGCAAAAATATGCATATAGTTTCAGTGGGTTTATGAAGTCCACTGAGTTTATTTACTAACTCAGATTAAGAGCTCTTGCCTTAGATAAGTTTTGTTATTTTATCTTCAAGTGGTTTCATTTGCATTGTTTCATTTGTAAGCAGTTCATAAGTCTTTAAGAAATAACTCAAGAATTTGACTTGAATTCATGTAAGCAATTTGAACTTTTTGTGACTCCCTCTTTTAGAAATATTTATCATTTAACCTTGGAAATCAAGGTTGAGAAAGTCAAATAATTTATTTTTCGAGCTTATTTGTTTCTATAGTTACAGTTACACACCAAGTAATAGTCCCAGAGGGACAATATATGGTGAAAAGAACTAGATGTCTCTTTAAGTTGTTATAGCTTCTGTTCCAATATTTAAGATTCCACATTAAATTTTCTAGTTTGGAGAAACAGATTGTATGCCGTGTTCTTTCTCAAAGAAGTTAGCGAGTCAGACTCTTGGTAGCACACTGACAAAGAAATCTTTGTTATTCTGTACCCTGACACAATGAGTGTAATGAGAGTTCTTCCCAATCAACATAATGTCCTTTATTACAAGCGAGCATGGTGGACATCACTGATACACAGATACATGTCCATCTTGCTTTAGAACTGACCAATCTCATGACCTGAACTTTGGGTAAAAGTAAATTACATGGTGGATTTTCCCAGACTGACTGAATTTGCATCAGTATACTTATTTATACGTGAATGTATGCAATCTTTAGAGTCCAGATAGACTTAAGTAATATTTGTCTTATTATTTTATGCAGTTTAGGCATTAAACTTTGAAAGAAAATAATTTTTCTAGGTTAATAAAATAGTGCAATCAAATCTTTTATTTATTTTTCTCATTAGACTGAAATAATAAACCAAAGGAACAAGAAAAATGTCAATAAAATATTTAGCATGAAACATTTTCTCAGAAGATAATGTCAAGGATATTATGAAAATATCACATTGCTTGTAATTGAACTGCAGAAAATCAATGCATTTACCTTTGAAAAGCAGAGGTATTCATTGCCTTCAAGCTTCAGTCTAGGACCTTAGGCTTGGTGCTGACGGTCCTATAGAGATGAACTTCTGGTTTGTTATGAAAGAAAATGGAAGAATCTCTCTGGAAGGAAAACTTAGGTCATTTCCATCTCAACCATATCTACTCCACAGTGTATTCGGAACACATTGCTAGTCCTGCCTATAATTCTTTGCCAGAGTAGAAAACAGTTTCTAAATAAAGTAGTCTGAATTATCATAAAGCCAAAAATAAGAATGTAATATTTAAAGTTATAATTCACTTAACTAGTGAACACTGAACACATTATCTTCTTTAGTCGGGGATCTGCAGTCATCTTTTGCATATTATATTTAGCCAACAACCAAATTTTAATTTTTAATTAGGAGACATTAAAATATAATTAGCAGCAAATAACAGAATGACAAAGCTACAAAAATTCATAAAGGTCAAAGGAAGCAGCATTTTTTTAGCCACAGCAAGAAGTGTTCTTCTATGAATTTAGGGATTCACGATGACCACTTCACCTACCCCATATTCACTTCCAAGGCAAATTTTCTAGATGCGACATTGCTTTTTGACAATAATGATGATAATACAGGAATGGCTGTCAAAACCAGAGAGCTTACATTCTTCAGAGTCAAAAGATCCTCAAACCTCAATAAACACCACATATAAAGGAACATAGCAAATTTCAACACAGCATACACACAGCAAAATTAATTCATTTATCAGAGACCGATACGATTTTGAATATGCATTTTCCAGAAGGAAGCAGAGGGCAACAGAAACCATCTGCAACTGTCAAACCTGTGGAAGTGAAACAATGCATTACAAAATGCCCACAATATAGGAATAAGTGAAAAACATATGTTTTGTCCAAAAAAAAGTTGGTTGATGACCCAACATATAGATACTTATTTGTATATATTTATACAGAGAATGGTAAAAATCAGCTTGCATGAGGCTCATAGTCTATCTACTTTGAAGTTATATCGCACATACTATAAGCAATTTACAGAATTTATCATTTGCATATACAAGAATTGCAAAATGAATTAAAATGCACTGAAATATAGAACACTCAAAATGTTTTTATATAAACCTCCCAGGATTGACAGGGATTGGCCATAATCAGCACTTGCCATATTGAACAAGAACTACAATCAAGAAAAAGGAGAAAAACCCAAGAAAAGGGGAAAAATTCAAAAAGAAATTATCTTTTATTATTTCTTATTTAAAACAATGTTTTCATTGTTGACTCGCAGTGTTGAAAATTTTGTTCTTGCCCCCAGACAGGAGTTTTCTTTGATGATAGTTTATGTTCTGTAGCCTTTTGATCTCTGCTTACTTCCTGCAGATAATGGGTCTTTTAGTAGGAAATCAGTGGTATCTGTAGTAAATATTCACTATACCGATGACGGTCAGGCCAACCCCTGAGCAGTCAGTGAGATGATGCTTTGAGTAGCCGAAAGAAAAGGAAAAAAAAATAGATCTTGCTATTAGAAAATGTTCTATCACTTCACACTAATTCTCTTGAAATAAAAGATCAGTGATTTGCCCAAGAAAATGTGATGAACAAAGTGAGATAGCCTCTTCGTTTGTTTCCGAAAGCAGGTGCTCCTTGTGTAGGTAATTAGAGTACAGTGGGTGCAGAGTGGTGCTTGGAGTTTAGGGTCAACTTTGCTGTCCGCTCCGTAGATTTTACAGGCGATTTGCTCTTTGCTTTAAGAAGAGAAAGTGATATTGGAAAAAAGTCAGCACTTTAGACTAAAGCAAAGCACCCTTCACAAAGCCACAGACAAGAAGCAGGACAGAAAGTCCATGGCTTGTAGCTATCCTCGCACCTGCGGAAGAAGTTATAAGATATTCGCTCATCTCGAAGATTTCCAATGCTCCTTATTAGGCTGTTTTAAACACATACATATATATATTTAATTAGCTCGCCAGCTTGGCTCTGGTGCCCATGAATGTCTTGGCATGCACTGCAAATAACAACACATACAAAGTATTTCAGTCCCAGGAAGTGGTCTTGTTTGCTTTGTCTGTTTTCAAGCCATGCCATCCCACAGTTGGGAACACTTAGAGGAACAAATGCAGACACTTTTCCCTCAAGTAATGCTTTGAGGATGATTCCCTATAGTCACTTGGTTGTTCCTATATGGGTGTCTAAAACAAATCCCCTGTTTTACTACTGCAAGCGTAAAACCACAGGAGATAAAACCCAAACCTAGAGCAGCAGCCTTCTCAAGGGCCTGCAGAACGGGTTCTGGAGTGGGTGTGTTGGGGTATCTGCTTTTAGAGGAAGATCTTTCTCAACTTTTTATCCTTAAAATCTGAAGAAAAGTTAGTGCTATCAAGAATTGGAAATTTTTGAAAGCGCTCTGAGACTACATAAGGGAGAGAATGAAATAGTCTTTTTGTATTTTTCTTTACATATTTTATCCAGTAAGCTACAAATGATGTATTGAATACCTTTATTAGTGAGAAAACAAAAACGTGATGGACCTCAAAGCATTTCTTTTCTTTCTTTCTTTTTTTTTTTAATTTAAGAAAGGTTAAAAAGGTTTGAAGGGGTGAGGGTAGGAAAATTCAATCTTTTGAATACTTCATCTAAATCATGTTCAGGTCCACATTGGCAATGATAGAAATTGTGGTGAAAAAACATGCTCTCAAAAAATCTCTGCAAAGTAAATATTTGGGCTTCTAAAGGGGCTGTTTAGCAGACTCATATTCCTGTTTTCAGTTAGGTTACTTTAGTGTCATCATCGATTTGCCTTCGTTCAGGAGGTGAGTCATGTATTTAACACAGAAACGTAATGACTGAGGACCCAGAGGTTAGTGGTGGGTCTCTGGAGAGTGTTGCTTCACTCAAGCTGGGTGACAAGGTTCAAACTGCAAAAGTAAAGTACAGTCCACATGCGGCTCTAAGTACAAAGATCATGCAAGGAAAACATATAAAATCTATGTAGAATCACTAGCATCAGAGCTTTCCAAAATTAAATATATGCCCTTGTTATCTTTTGAAGAGAGACTCTTTGACAGGGATTCAGTCAATTAAAAAAAGAAAGAAAATGATTACATGGCTCCTTAAATTGCTAACCGCACTTGACACGAAGTATGTCTGGTGTTGAATAAAGGTTTTAAGAATGCTAAAAACAATAAAACCAAGGAAAATGATTTGCTCTTCAAAAACAATATTTTGTGAAATAATGGTTTCCTTTTCAGCATGAACATTGCAGATGGGCTCAAACTTGCTGAAACTGTGAATTATGCAGCTCATTTCTCGACTAATCAACCCTTCACAGGAGATGCCCATCATTCCCGTGAGATTCGAAGGGAACAGCTATGTCATTCTAACCCAACATTTCCTATCACACTGTGTCCAGTATGTGCAAGTTAAAACAAAAGTTACATGAGCAGTATAATTGGAAACAAACCCAATGATATACTGTAAAGAGTAAAGTTAAAAATTTGAATAGCCATCAGATAGGCAATAAACCATTGCAACACACCACTTTTTTTTCCAGATTGTAATCATTCACCCACTCTAGGCACCTGCATTTCCTAGCATATTTTTCATTAAATGAAATTTATTTCTGTCAAGCCAAATATATATATTTTTCCTGCACAGTAAATTCTAAAGCAAATCTGTTTTGTCATCAAATCACTGATTGTTTTGCGCTTCTTTCTAGGTTTTATTTATGTCTGGAATGAAGGGGTATGTGCTCCTTTATCTTTGTAATCCCAAAGACTTTGACAGTGAAATCTGAGAATCTAAAATGCTATAATTTATCCTGTGTAATTTTAACAAATAATCATCATAGTCAATTTCATTCAGATGTACACCATTCTGAATATAATATTACTATTTGTCAAACATGTTATGGTCTGTTCTAGAGAAAATTAAGCAAATGTTTTTTGTAAAATGCAAACTTTGGCCATGCGTCATACTCTAGTCTCATTTTTACAAATAGAAACATTTTACTGTTTTGAAACAAAGATTGCAATCAGAAGCCCTGAATTCCAGTTTCCTCTGCAGCCACTCACTTCTGAAATCCCAAATAAGATATTTATTTCTTTGATGTTTTCTAAAATGAGCATAATAATTGTTTGCATATTATTGTTTTATATTTATGTTTTCATGAGTATGCCAGACACTGTGTTTGGTTAGCTGTTTTGCCTTATTTGGTTTCCTTTTGCTCTATGCCCAAGCCAAGCAGGATAACCTGTTATCCCCTAAGACGATCATGCATTTAAGCAACTCTTGCCCTCAGATAGCTGCGTTCCGTTGTGTCTGTTCCCACCAACTAGCTGTAAGCTCTCTCTCCTCTGAACTTCCTCTGTATTCTGGTTTTCCCTCTCTTGTGGCCTTAACATGGCTCACACTGACTTGTAATTCATTATATTCGTATCTTACCTCACTGATTACACTATAAGCTCATCAAAGGCAAGGATGAAATTTTAGCAATTTTTTTATTATTCTCAAAGTTTAAAACAATGCCTTGAGTTTTTAAACTTTTGTCCCCAACACAAAATACCCTGTGAAGAAGAAAGGGAAATGCTATTATCTAAATTATGGGAAGAAAATGTGTAGATAACATGCCTCGATGAAGAGTAGCCTAATACAACCTAGAGATTTCTCTCTGACTCAGAGTGTGATTTCACGATATCCTTTGACGTCAACTTAATAATGATGCCTTTCATTTGTTTTTATGCTTAAAGGTTTCCTCAGTGCTCTCTCAGGTGTAATTTCTCATGCCTTTGTAAGGTATGGGGAGGGAGGATTTGCTCCATTTTGCAAATGGAAAAGTCTAAGAAGTCTTCTTAGAAGTTTAATGAGTATAGACACTTAGCTTCCATTTTTCAGCCCTTTTTATACTTCATGCGATAGCGCATCACATCGCCCTCACTGGGATGTGGACATCAGGCATGGCCCAAGACAGTGTCTGTGACAAATGAGTTTGGCCAAGGAGAAATAGGGAAAAAAAAGCCTCAAATATTTTATCTTCAGTATGTATAATTATTATTTCAGGGAATAACAGAAAATTCCATCTATTTATTAAAAGAAAAACAAAACAAAACAAAATAACAACGAATCACAACCACACAGAGTTGAGATCTTGGCATCCTCAGAGATCAGGTAGAGGAGGAGAAAGTTTATCACTATTTGCTCAGAGTCACTGCATCCGCCTGCCTTGTTTAACTCAGCACAGCCTTCCAGCCGGGAAAGCCTGCCTGGCCCTCATCTGTCATGCCTGATGGAAGAACTTGGCTCCTTTTTGCACCTTCTATCTACATTGCCATGTCTTTCCTGCATCTACAGCCATGAGGCTGGAAGACACTGGGCATACTGAACAAAGCTGCACCCTCTTCTCCTTAACATCAATCTGCAAAATGGCTACAGTGGACTGGGTACCTGCTATGTCAGGGAATATGCATACATGTTACATGCATACACTGTCTTAGTTCATCTTCTCATCAGCCCAGTATAGTAAACATACATGTCAGGAAAATGTAACTCAGTAGCATGGAATAACTCACCCTAGGTTACACGGTTAATAGGTAGTAAAGCAAAGGTACAGAAATGAAGAGCAATGCAGTCAGATCGACTCAGAGTCTGGATGTGCTTCTTTCTGAAACTCCCTGAGGCAAGCAACCTTGCTTCACTGTCTCCACACCTGTTAGATCAAGATGTGAAGCTATCATTTAAGTGTACATTTATCTTTTCAGCGAAAATGCACTGGCTATAACACACTTAAGAGAAAAATTAGAAAACTTCTTTTCCCCAAGTCTGAACTGATAAATATTGAATATGAAAACACTACCAGCTTCTCTGTTTTCCTAAACATTAATAAGTAAAGTTTGTTTTCCTCCATATAGTGTGCCAAATGTCTGATGATATAATATTTTGAACTTTTCATATTGTAGTCTTTTAAATCTTGAAGGTTCCTCCAAATTCATTTAAATATTTGAATGAGAGGTGGTTCCACCACTGTTCTTGCATGCCCTCTTCTTTCTATGAACTTCTCTTTTCTAAACTTTTAATGCAAATTTTATAGTCTGGGACCAGGAAAGGTTAAGTTGATGTTCAAAGTGCAACCATTAGCGACAGGAGAGAAAGACAACCAGAGCTCTTGGCCACTAGAAAAGATACGGGATATGGGTATTTAATTCAAAGAAGTAAGTAGAACGTTAAGACAACTAACTAGACAATTTATCCCATCTATATCTTGCCAGCTCTTCAAATATCCTCTTTCTCTTGGCTGGGATTATTTTGTGATGGGTTAATTTCTTCCGTGAGCACAACTCTTGTTTTCGATATACGGAAGAGTCGTAATTCAGGGCACCTGTCTACAGATTTAAGTACAATTCTCACAGGTTTTTCTCTTTTCTTGTTTGAGTATCAGGTAGGGTCAAAAGGAGCAAGAAAAGAAAAAGAACACAATTTCTCTCCTGCTGTGGCTCCCTGGTCTGACTCCAGCATCTTTAGTTTGTAGAAGTGAATATTCGTGATGCTTATCATATGAACAAACCTAAGAATGGAAATTTTCCAATAATAAAAGAAGCAACACTCAAATAATTGTTTTGCCTGTGAAGAGGCTAAGCTTATAAAGAATGGAGTGTCCGCTACAGCTCTAGGGATGGACAGGCCTTTGACTTACCTCTCTTTCATTACACATGCCAGCTTTAAGATATGAAAAGAGCTGTGTGAGAAAATTTGAGCTAGCTTTTAATGCAATTTTTATTCAGGTTTGCACACACTAAATCATGACTTAAGGGGAAAGGTCAAATAATAGGATGATTTTATTCTATAATTTTTTGAAAAGAATATCTTTTTATTAGATTCTTATGGGTCCAAGGCCGATTTCTTCCAGAACCCATTTTTTTAAGAAGAAACAGGCTTCATTTTGACCTGATACATAAATCGCCTGTTTTACTTTGCCCAGGCATGTCGGCAGCAGCTGTTTACATTTCCTTTCCTGCTTTCCTTTAGTCAGCAAATTTACACATCTATTCAGTTCTGAGGCCTCTTACTGTAGCTGAGGGAGCCAAGTGCAGCTGTCCACATACACAGGGTCTAGGTGACAAGGTGCATGGGTGATACCCCATTCACCACAGAATGTCCTAGACTTTCTTGCTTACAGCTAATCCCTGCAGGCTTTCAGGGCTCCTACCTTCTACAGCGACTCAAGAATGGGCAAAAAAATGATGCTGCCTCCTGCCTGCTAAGGCCACAGTGCATCTGTCAAAACAGCACATTTTCATTGTAATTTGACTTATTCAAGTAGGAACTGATCTTGGTGCAGACAGGGTGATGATTAGGACAGCAGCAGCTAATATTTACCTCTGACCATGGTCCCGGCAGGCTGCTATATGATCGTTTTGCTGATTAAGGAAGTGAAACCGAGAAGGATTATATAACACACTAAGTTTGCTCGGTGAGTACATGGCGGCCGCTGAGACTCAGAACCAGTTCTGTCTGACACTATAAACTGATTTGCTTCATAATCTCAGCTGGAGAGTCTTCATTCCAGAAAACTCTAAATTTTCTCAATTCTGCCTATTAGAAATATATGGAAATATGAGTGGTTTTGACAAAATGGGAGAACAATATAAATTCATGGAAAAACAAATTGTTTTCCAAGAATTAAGTTTAATGCTACATATATTTAATCACTGCTTTAACGCATAAATAAGAATGATTCGTTAAGGGTACTCCATTTTACTGGTGTATAAATAAATGCTGCTAAAGTGCTTGAAACTGTTTACTCACAGTTTAAATATGCCTTCTGTGGGTATGTTTTCATTATTAATGATCAATCTCTTTATTCATAATGAGAAGGTAGATATTCATCCACACCTTGTTGGAATGATCACAAATCCACATTAGGGATTGCACACATGTGTAGCCTTGTTGCGCTGACACTGTTGTTGAAGTATCGAGTTTGTCTGAGAGCTTAAAGAAGCACAATCAACTCAAGAATAACTATGAGGATAAGTGGTGCCAATGTGGGATGGCTTTGCTGAGGGGCTGTGATCCAGAGCACTTATCCCATCACAGGTGAGGACACTGTCCTAAGGAAGCCGATAAGAGGTGCTCTTAGCTTTTACAATTTGCTTTAATTCAAGCCTTGAGAGTGTAACCTATATTTCTATGCAGATAGGATTCTGAATTCATGAAGAAATGCTCCCTCAGACTTTTTCAAAGCAGTCATATGAAATAAAACATAATAATCATTTATAAATCTCCCAGTGTATTGATTTATAAATGATGGTGCAGTCATCATCTCCCAACGACCGCACCACTGCTCACCACTTTGATCTCCCTCCAAACTGGGGGCTCAGTGAGTCACACAGTGGAGAGGAAAATGATTGCATGACATTTTATTTATGAAAGTTATACGTGCTTGCTTTATTTTATCAATATATTTATCAAGATCACACCCATTAAGTTTAGAAAAACAAAAAGAATAATTTGATGGTCAGATTCTCCACCCAGCTCCCAGGAAATAAGATATAACGTTCTTAATTTCAATGCTACTAGCAATGTCTGAGGACATCACTTTCACAGTAGTGCTTTCAATTTTCATATGCACATGTGTACCTGCATGTATGTATATTTTTGTCATGAGCTTCACAATCACACAACACCTTTATTTTACTTTGCCTTTCTTTGGTTATTTGTTGAATATATTTTGTTTGTTAGTTTGTTTTCTCAGGAGCTGTCTGTCATTGGCCTCTTTTTAAATTTGGGAAATTTAAAATATTATTATTTTTTTCTTATAACAAAAGTAATGAATTATCAATGTACAGATGTTATCAATACAAACAAAATAATCAAATAATTAAAAATTGTAAGATATCTTGACTTTTGATGGACATTTTCATATATTTCTTGTCATTTTTATACACACATATCTGAGATTGATTTAAAATTTAGTATTCTTTATTTTTTCACTTTAAAGTTTTGTATCCTATATTTTTTCACATTATATTATATATTCTTATTTTTTCACTTTAACGTTTTGTATCCTATATTTTTTGTGTCCTATATTTTTTCACATTATATATTGGTTGTTTTCTAATTTCATTAAACATTTTTGAAAACATGATTCTAGAAGGTGCTTAATACTCATTGTATGATTTCGTCACATTCACTGCGACACTTCTCTACTACTCTTGGCCCTTTGAGTACTTCCGGCTGTGGGCAGACCTCTGTGATACGCATCCCTGTTCTTGGGTCTGGGTCTGCCTCTCTCCTGAGCTCCTTGGAATTTCCTCCTGGGAGCATCATCTCAGGGACAATCTCAAGCCCTGTGACTTATCTTTCCTGCCAATTTTCCTCCAGAAGGGAAGTACCATTCACCTTGCAAGTAATGATACAGCAGAATGCCTGAGTCACTGTACGCTTGACACATGTTGATTTTTAAAACCTTTGCCAAGATTATACGTGTCAGTTTTTTTTAAATGACTAGGGATTTGACTGGGACTGCAGTAAGTCTACAAATACTTTTGAAAAACCTGACATATTTATAATGGTGAGCTTGTTCATCCAAAAACACCATATTTACTCATTTATTCAAACCTAAACTCTTAACAAAGTGTTCTAATGATTTTCATCTTTATACTACTTATTTGCTACTGCCTTAAAAAATAAGATATTTCATACCTTTTTCTTGTTGCTACTGTTGAGGATTATATATTATGCCACAAATATTTTCTGTTTGGTTATTGCTGTCATATGGAGAATTAATTTAATTTTATCTTTACCTTGATTTTATCAATATTATTTGATCACATCTGATATCTCTAAGTCATTTGGAGTGGATCATATAACCACTGCATCTGTAAAATGGACATTTTCCCTTCTTTTCCTGAATATTAGACACAAATATTTCCTTGTCTGTTATATCACTTATTAGTTACACTTGATTTAATCAAACAAATGTTTTAAATTATTTATAGTAAAATATTATTTTCACTTGTATATTTTGTAACTTTAAATCTTCAAAGTCTCAGACCTCTAATTTCATGCTGATCTTCCTATGTCGAATATTTCTTTTCTGCTCAGCTCTTTAATTAATTGACGTTCATTTGGATATGTATCGTAAATTGTAATAATATGTTTCTATTTATTAATTGAATAAATCCTCCCTTAGTTATTACATTTTTAATTCATCAGATATTATTTTATCTTACCAATTTTAGAGCTTCCACACTTCTTATTTTCTTTCATCTCTATTCATATTTCTGTTCCTTTATGGCCCTCTTAACTCATGGTTATTTGCTAATATACGTTAATATCTGGTAGGTAAAGGGGAAGAGAACTAATAAGGGCCAAGCTCACTCACGTGCCAGGTTTACTCTGCTAGACATTTAAAATACATCATGTCACTTAATGCTAACACGACCCTTGGGGCACATGTATTACTGCCTCAGTTTTACATAGAAAGAGTCTGAGATTCTGTGTGCAGCTCACTGAACAAATGAGCTGGTAGAGAGTGAATCTAGGAGTCAAATCTGTATCTATCTACCACCACAAACTATGCCATTCTTAGTATAAGGTTCTAAATCCATTTTGTTTTTCTCTCTTTTTAAAGCTTTTAATAATATTCTCACATGTTTATATTTTCAGTTACATTATCTATAACTATTTTGTGATTTAAGAAATTCCAAGGGTCTTTTTGGAAAGCTTGCATTTAATTATGGTAGCAGCCAGTGTGTATAACTTCAGCTTCCTAAGACACATTCTTTATTCAGGTCACACAGTTCAAAGTCCTAAAAATCCTTTGGAATTTTATTATTTTTTACCAATAAAGTTAACCATCTAGTTACAGCCTTAGGCAATACAGCTGGTGGCTAGTATGATATGTAGTTATGTTATGTAGGGGACAATTTATCATCAATTAACATCATTGTGATAGAAGGAAAAGAGGAAGCTCTGAAATTATGAACAATAAAACATAAGTCAGGAATGAAGACCCAGTCTCCTTTCTTTAACTCGGTCACCTACACACAGCCAACCAGGAAAATATTCGCCACAGTAGAGCCAGGTGGTGGAGACCATTTACTCTCATCATTTCATTGCTGCTGCTAATAATAATAGTATGTAAGCACATGCAATAATAGTTGTTAATAGAGCAGCTAGTTGTCACTTATTGGGAGTTGATCGGTGTCATGCTCTCTATGTATGTAATTTCATTTAATCCTCAAAACTCTGTGAGAATCATACTACAGTTTCCATTTAATAAACAAGGACTTGGAAGTACACGCAGCTCTGTGTGATGGCCATGAGGTGTGAACAGTCTCTCTCCTTAACAATTGTGCCCACCCCCTCTACTGGTGAGATGCCCCTGCAGGTCTAAGGAGCATCTTCCAGTGGATTTCTGCTCCTTTGCAGCTGAAATGAATGCACCTGTGTCAGGCTATAGGTGGCAGCAGTGTTCCCTGGGAGAAGGAGACTTTGCCTTTCTTTTCTCTTGGAGGGCTCTTGTTATTTTAACCAACAGAGTGAGGTCTTTCCAGCAACTTCTCAAACCGCTGGTCATCTACCCAGAAAACTGCTCCTCTGGAAGCTTCCTGAAATCTCAAGGATCATGAAATCATTCAAGACAAGACCTTAAAACATTGGCAAATTCTGCTTCATGGCTCCTCGATCACAGAGCTCCTAGTAATCACAAATGACCCTGAAGGAACCCTAAGGTGGCCACGCACTGAAAAACCCCTCCGGCACACAGCGGAGCCTTACTTTTACAGACCCAGCCAGTTACTGAATTTCAATGAGTTAAGTTAAATACAGCTTGCAGGAGAATTTAGCAAGTATAGACTCCTAATCTGCGTAATTCCGGTTCAAACATAGCTCTAGCAGATTCCTTAGCCTGTATTATCCAAAGCATTGCCTCAAATCTATTTTTCACCTTATTCATAGATGCTTGATTTACATAGCAGCCATTTAACTGACAGAATTACAATGATCAAATTAATTTAGCCTGTGTAAACAGCCAAGTTGGATTATTTAAACCAAAATCAACATTGAGGTCTGGATTATACAAGCGGACACTTCTCTCTACCTGGATGCCGTGCACCTGGATGCCGTGCACCATTTCCTCATATTTTAAATCAGGAACATAATTTCCTGCATGACACTCAGCCTCTTATCTCCCTCCCCTCAGTAGCTCTGAAATCTGTTGTAAGACCTTTCTTGCTAACTTCGGCCACTTTTGGAAAGCTGCCATGTTTGTCAGCCACAGAGGAGCTTCCGGAGCCCTTGGCTTCAGCAGCTGTAGCAGCAGCTGCCTCTGAATGCTCAGGTTCACATCATGTTGAAAACACAATCATCATATTTCTGAGTTCAGAGAATCAGTATTCCTGCTGAGCGACTACACGTGGAAACATAACTACACCTTAACCATGGCCAGTTTTCTTATGAGTGCCAGCTGTTGATCACAGGAGTAAAGAAAAGTTTCACAAAAGTCCATCACATTACTGGAAAAAATAATAGCAAAAGACCAGTTTCTAAAAGTGTACTTTGTAGCATCACACACATGCACACACATCTCATAGTAAATAATAAAAAGAAATTTTCTCTCACCCATAAGAACTCTTTAGAGATAATGATTCTCATAATTTACTGCACATAAAAATGCATATTTCTGCTTCTAGACTCAGAAATTTGTCCTGGGATACGAATTTTTAACAAGCTCTCTGGTAAGTCTGGCACAGGACATCTGCACGTTGAGAAACACTGTTTAGGAGTCTTGATCATTTTTGCAATAGTGGCAATATTATCTATTTATGCAAATATAATTATAAGAGAAAGAAGATAAAAGCAGAGACATACTGGCCCTCTCTCTCTTTTCCTTTTCTTGCCACACATGAGCACCACGTGTTCTAGGCACTTAGAGGAATGCAAAAGGAAGTGGTGATCTTTGTAGCCAAGAAGCTATCTTTAGGGTGATCACCTACCCTGTTTTGCCTGAGGGTCAGGCCTCCCAGAAAGTGGGACTTCCAGCATAAAAAGGAGAAAAACCCCAGGGAAAAATTACTATAATATAAGACACAGCAGAGGGCTTCAGAGTAAGTGTAAACAAACTGCTGTGGGGACCTGAATGAGGAAACAGGCAATTCTAAGACAATAGGAGGAAGAACATTTCTTTTTTGACAGCTAAGATGATAAATTTGATTTTGAATATTTGAGTTTAGGGGAGTGACCTGAATATTGCCGTGAAACAAGCCACCCTAAAACCTAGTGCCTTAAATCAACAATTTATTATTCTCTCTCAGGAGTCTGGGGGGGCAGTCAGCTGGGGCTGAAGTCAAAGGCTGGCTTCAGTCAGCAACGTGTCTCAAGGCAGCTGCACTTCCTACTCGGTGGCTGGCTCTAAGCGGCCACAGCAGAGGCTGGCTGTCCCCTTGCAGGGTACGTCTGGAATTGGTTGGGGTGGCATTACTCCTTCCCATCTCACTGTCACAGTGGTCACAGGCCAGCCCAGCCTGGGGGGGGGGGCGGAGGACAAGAGGCACCACACGTCAACGGCTGGTGTCAACAACATGCAGGGGCTCTGCTCTGCACGGTGCTCGTGGGACAGACATGGGGAGCATGACGGGGACAGCGGGGTGCTCTCGTCCGGCTCTCCAGAGGGAAATCAGAATCGGAATATCAACTGCTAAGTTTTCTAAGGAAACATTAGCGGTCGAAACCACAGAAACGGATGAGATCAGGGCGTTGAGAACGGGAAAAGAACTACATTTAAGAGAGGAATTTAGGAGGAGAAGCCCACAAAGAGAGGGGAACACTAACAGCCAACAAGCAGGGGCCAGAGGGGAGTTTAGCAGACCAGCGACGGGAGAGCTTCCCCCCTGCCCGCCAGGACTCGGGACACGGGAAGGGGAGACGGGAGGTCCAGGGGTGCGGAGGGAGGGCGGAGCTGTGACCTTCGGGGGGCGGGGCTGGGCTGTAGTCACAGTTTTGTTGGCCTGTTGGCCAGGGTTGGGGGAGAGGACCCACAGAAGGGAACGTAGATGGGGGGAACAAAGGGAGGGAAGTGGGGTGGTGGTGAATGGAGGGGATGTTTGGCTTCTGTAAGGAGTAGATGTTCTCCATGAGACAAGAAGAAACACGTAGAGAACGGTGTAGTTTCTTGAGGTATTTGGGGATCTGTTCTCCGTGCAGGTGGAACTAAACCACTTCATGCTAGAATCAGGAACTGTTACCCTCAGAGCACCTACAGGATACTCTTCAATGTCAGCTATGGGTACAGACCAAGAGCTGGAGAAAAGAAACAACTAAGGGATGGCAAAAGCCAAGCTCTACCTATTTGCTGTATCATTTTTCTTCATTGTTTTGGTTCTAATTGTGGATTATCAACTGGAGGTAGAATTAAAAGAACTTAAAGAGAGATATCATAAAGATACAGCCCAATGGGATAGTCACATGCTCACTAGCTTTTGGAAAAATATCTGGGAAAAGTAGCTATATTGAACGATAGTTAAACCTTTTCTTTATCTTGTGATATGTAGATGGTAATAGATTAGTTTTCCATCTTTTTTTCATGTAAATTTCTGCTTTAGGAAAACTAGGTAATTCTATGACAATTTGAACATTATATATGTGTATACATACAGCGTTATTTTCAGCTAATACTTTTCCTTCATAGAGACACAGAACTTCTCTGACAGAAAAAAGTATGAATTAAGAGTTGAGTATTCAATCTAAATAGTTCAGTCAACTAAGTCAAAAACTATGGTGAAACTAAAAGGCTGACAGACCAGCCTTTGGTAACAGGTTGTATTACAGTGTCATATATACCACAGATGACGCATGCCTCCCTGTATGAAGTGAGAATAACAAAAGGCTAGTATAGCTTTTAGCCTGTAAAGGCAAGATTTTAATTTTTGTGTCTTCATCATGTCTTGCCTTTAACAGAATAAGAAAAGAAAGATGCATGGTTAATGGAATCTACAAATACTTTGTTTCTCACAAATGAAAATATAAAAAAAAATAAACCCTTTGAAGAATGGAAGTATGTCTTCCATTTCTGTGTCATTGTGCCTGGCATATAAGCTCTTGAAAGGATGGAGAGTGAATAAATGAGTGAATAAATGAAGTGTGGGTATTGAAATCAGCTTTATTTGAATATAACCTGAAGAATTATAAAGTGAAATTATAAATCAGGACGTGGGTGTTACAGGAAATATAATATTACATAAATATCCATCCCAAATATGGTATTTTATGCAATAATTGTGCAAGCACAGAAACTTACACATGAATAAAATGGGTGTGGCTGAGCCACCCGAGCTTCTGCACTAGAAGTTAGAAAATGTTAAATGTACCTAAAATATTTTCCAGTATTCACTGGTAGGAAAATATAGAAATGAAAAACGTTGATGTATTTCCGATTAATCTTTGCTAGAGCAGATAATTTTTAGTGGAAATTACTTTGAATGGATATGGGCTTCCATGAGTCAGCATCCCCTGTCTCCTTTCACTCTTCCTCTAGGACAAGCAATGAGTGAGGCTGGTAATGGGGTGGAAAATGAGCAGTGATTTTTATTTGAAAATTGTTAGAAGATGTGTAGAGTTTACCACTTAGCACCAATCACAATACTAAGAAAGAGACTAAAGTAAAATGGATCTTCTTAGAGTATGTTATTCAATCCAAAACGTAAAGGGTTTAGAAATAGAACATTTCATTCTATGCTTAGAATCCTTCACTTGGGATAGGTAATCTGTCTGTTTAATTCCACAGAATGGATTTATGATTTCTGGCTTGGAATATTCTTTGTAGGCTAATAATTTCAATTCCATGATTTGGAGTCCTCACCAATTAGGTTGTAAACTGTCGGCTGCGGGTACTCTGTAATTTTGCATATAGTGTCTAGCTTCTTCTTTTGATGGTATGAAAGGGAGGAGGGCAATGTCTCCAAAGATATAAAATCTTTACCAAATAATGGCTACAAAAATTATAACCATTAGGGGTGTGTGTGTGTGTGTGTGTGTGTGTGTGTGTGTGTGTGTATGTGTGTGTGTGTATATATATATATATATATATATATATATATAGGTGGGTATATATATGTGTGTGTGTGAATATATATACACACATTCTAGCTATGGTTTTTTTCTTTACTTTGGGATATAAAAGAGATGATAAAGAGGAAAATAAGGCAAAGTCACACAAATTTGGCTTCAGAGAGGCTAAGCTGTCTATTCATCAGACTGACAAAAGTTGCCATGACCAAGGCATGCTGGGATAGCTGCTCACCTACATTTAAAAGCAGGACAAACTCACAGAGACCCTGAGTTAAGCTCAGGACAAATCATCTCCATTAGCACATGAAGCCTAAGGAGGAACCTAGAGCGGCACACATTATTTTAAAAGTGTTGTTTACAAATAAGGATTTAAAGATATATATACATATACATATTTCTCCATATAAATGTAAATATATAAAGATTTAAATATATATTTATATATATATAAATATCACCCTGATAAAATGATGAGATTTTTTAAATGTAATGGCTAAAAAAAATTTGAATGGTAGCAATAGAATTTTCTATTACCAACAGTAGTGTCAATAATTCTTCAATGATAAACTATAAAGGGAAAAGCTTAAAAATGAGAAATGATAGATTTTATGCTCCCTTCATCCTATAATATTACGTCAAGTGTGTTCAGAACAGTCTGGGGTGGTGTTAAGTACTGCCTATCCCAAGGTTAAAACTTCAATGAGTTTCCACGGGCTGAATGAGCGCATAAATTAATGCTATTCAGAGCAGCTTTAACTTGCACAGCTGACTTAGGAAGCGTGTGACTAAGCTTGACTAAGCTTCTAAATTGGCATCAGAGCTACACTGACAGGAGCTGCCTTATCTCTGCACCACTTTCTGCCTTTCGCCCCACCCCCCTCATTTCCTCCCATTATCATCATCACTTTCATCACAGGCAGCTGAAGTTTCTCCTTCAAAATCAGAAGCCCTTGGAGAGTGGTCCTGCTTAAGGCTACGGGTCCCTGAAAATGTGGTGTGTCTCTTTCATTTACATGTTGATTAAGTGAAAGTCTCTTAATTTGGGCTATTATCGATACATAAATCTGCAGAGAAAATAAACATGCATTTATAATGCAACCAAACATTACATGATTTATTGTGCTTATAATGTGTAAACACAGAAGGAAAAGAAGTCCAGCTCTCAGATCCCCTGGACATGAAGCACTGCCAGCGACTAATGGGCAATTCACATCCTCTGGGAAGGCCAGCCTCCCTGGCTCTCATAGCTCATCCTCATTTCAAGTGAACTAGGTCTCCAATTTTAAAACCGTCATACATAAATCTGTCTACTCTGACCATCTTCCTGCGGAGGGTTTGTGAGGGGTAAAATGGGTTTCCATACCTGATTGTGGACTTTGTTTGGGGATTTTGGCTACCGCTTGAGGGCTGGAAGTGGAGAGCACTCGCTGGTTGGCAGAGCTGTGCATGCTGCCGGGAGCGGCCGCCGAGACGTTCTTGCGGGGCTTCACATCCTGCAGCCACATGGGCGAGGCCTCGAAGGCCTGCATCCTCCGAGCATGGCTGTTGGCGTTGACTTTTAGGTAGGCCTGGGCTTTGTGTTCCTGAAGCTCTCCATAATTGGCGTCGGTCACCCTGCATTCATATAAGCCTTCATCCTTTTTCCTCACTTTGGAAATCTGAAGCTTGTGAGAGATGTCATTGCCTTGGACTTTCACTGTCTGAAAAATTGCAAGTAAAAAAATAAAGTGCTACATCAAGAGACTGGGTTCCAGTACCTCGTCCCGAGCTTGCTAACGCTGGAAAATTAAAGGGTCTCATTGGTCTCACAGCCATAGGCTGAAAGCTTTTTATTTTCTCAGCAGTCAAATTGGAAGACCTTATTTATCCTATTTCACTAACACCTGGCTTCACAAGATCATGGAGACATTAGTTCAATCCAGCTGGGCCAGATTCCATTAGCCATGTGGTTCCCATTTCCCAGGCTGTGGGACCAGCCCTGCCATGTTCCCATCATGGGACTGGCCTCTGCCTGGTGAGCTCAGCTGAATGAAGCAGGACCTCATGAGGCTGAGTGTATAGTTTACACAGCCTCTCTCACTTCTTCCCTGCTGACGACTGCTCTTGAGAGATCAAAAAGACACGTTGTTGGTCACGACTGAGTTGAAGTGAGAATGTGCTTTTATCCCCACTTTGGGATGATTACTAAAGGGACTGACAAAATAGACTTGGACAGTAATGTTTTTTTCTCAAATTGTTGGTGCAGTCTGACCTATAGTCATGGGGTGGCATGATTTAGGGAGCAGATTAACGTCACCAGAAATCCTATGGCTCAGAGTACATACCTCCTGCTACCATAGGGTCTGTGTGCTACTGGAACTTGAGATGCCATCAGTTAAACACTGCTTTGATTTTCAAAATAGAAACTGACTCTCGTTTCTACCAACAATTTATAGGCCAGATTAACAGCAAGATTATATAGAAGGTTATGTATAATATATAAAATTCTATAATATTTAATAGATATATATATCTATAAGCATCTTTATCAGAACTAGATTTGATAAACATCATATATAATCCATGATTGACAGAATGATGGACTTCATAAGACATTCAAGATTTAAGGGTTTGGATAATCTCAAAAGATAAGAAGCGAGGAAGGCATAAAGTTATTTCTCTACTGGCCCTTACACTCTCAAATAGCCATAAGTAATTAAGAAAATTTGGGAAGTGTTCATCTGGTTTTTACATACAGAGTTGTATATACAAATAGTTTCCAACATCTGAACCATAAGTATGCATTTATGTGTATGAAAAATTACATATGAATATTACTAATACTGTAAAAATAAAGGGAATCGATAGTTTCAAATATATTTTCAGCTGGGTCTCCGATTAAGGTTGGGGTAGTCAGAGTGCTTATATTATTATTATCCCACTTTACAGTATAGTAAAATGAGGCTTAGGGGGTTTGGGTCAGTGATTTTCAACACTGACTGCCCACTAGAATCATCTGAGGAGGTTTAGAAAATGCTCTCATTTGGATTAATGCAGAAACACTGTGTGCATCTCTGGGGGACAAAGGTCATATCAGTATTTTGTGAAAGCTCTCCTGAGAATTCAAATTAACTGCTGGTTTAGGACATATGTTCAAGGTCACACACCGGGTAAACTGGGAACACACCACTTTCTATCTCAGTTTGTGTCTAGAACTCTTTCCAGTTTACTAGATTATATGAACTCTGGCCATAGCAGTTAGCAGTTGTGTGCATGGCTGTGCATCTGATTGCATGCTTCCCTAGGTCAAGATGTGTGAGGCTGCTTCACCACTGGTCTTTGGAGGGTTGGGGTATGGGTGAAGGATGAAAGACGAATAGGAAATAAACAATCTATCTAACTGTATGTGTATGTGAAAAATGAAATATTTTAAAAAAAATCGTTAATAATGGATCTTACCAATAAAGCTTTTCTAGCACTGTCAGAAAACAAGAGTTTCTGTGATATAAGAATAATTGAATTGAAAGATTCTAAAAAGTCCATGAGTTTATGAATAGAAACTGGAGTTTCTGGTTTGTATCTTATTTTTGTTTGATATTTTCTTCCATGTTGAGATTATACATTTAGATTAGAGAATCTGATTTTATTGGTATAATACATTTTTACACTTTTAGTTATAATAGCCTCAGAATAAATTTCTTTTTAAAATGTGGGTCATTGGATTTTTAGATTCTTTATACATATATTATTTCTAGTAATGGTAACTTGTTTACTAATTATCAACAAGCTGAGCAGTGGTACAGTATAAAATGATTCTAGATGGCTTCATCTGAGGTGTAGTAAAAAAAAGATTTTCTTTCTAATTTCACTCGCAAGTATGAAAAGTAATAACCAGCAGAGTAGAAATACATCTCTGTATTATCAACAGGTTAACCTCCTCCAATAATGTTTTTATATTGGCTTTTGGTTTTATATTTACATTTATATGATTTTGAACATTGGCATTAGAAATACGTTGCACGCATTATGAATGACGTTGAAGTTGAGCTGTTTTCATTACAACTTCAACACTCTGTTGGATGCTCTAATTTTTTTCAGCCTGGGAAGATTTTCGTACCGTTAGTGTTTTACTTGCTATTGAAGAATAATTACTGGTATAATTTTGAACAGATATTATTAGCATTGCAGCCCTTTAACAGTTATGTAACTGTTAATAAGAGCAAGAATAAAGTCTCACACACTTCTTTGGGTGGCAAAATGATTGCCTAGTAACTGTTCAAATATCTACGTCATTAAGATAAATAATTTTATTGTATGAACTCTGCTTCAGTGTGTATGTATCCAGTGAGGTAAGACACGACACAGACAGCGGGCTCTCGCCCTGCGCATGCAAGTTGCCTGTTTCAGGGGCAGTAAGTTAATAGGCTTTTGAAAACCTGAAATTCCCAAACTGGTGCCCCCGGGCCCGAGGGCAGCCGTCGCGGTGACACTCACGCTGATCTTGGTCCCGTCGCCGTCCGGGTCCCGGTATGGCAGCAGCTCCGTCTGCGGTGGGGAAGCGGGGGTGGACACCGACGCTCAGACCGGGCCCGACCTGAGCCCTCGGCCATGCAAACCTAGCGGGGTCGGGCTGCCCTGGGCCGCCCCGGGGCCGGGCTCGGGGACTCAGGAGCGGGGATTAGGGGTTCCGGAGGGTGGGGACTGGGGGGCGGGGGCTCGGGGAGCGGGAGAATTAGGGACTCCCGAGAGTGGGGATTCCGGGGCGGGGGACCGCGGAGGCTGGGATTCCGGAGGGTGGGGAATAAGGGGTACCCGGGAACTCGGGGGGGGTCTGCGTTCGGGTCAGGCCCCCGGGGCGCGCCAGTCTGTGGGACGGCATCCTGCGTCGTCCCCGGCCCGCGTCCCCTGCCTGCGGTCCCTTCTACAGGCTGCTTCTCGCCCCCGCACGGCCGCCGCCTCTTCTGCAGAACTGTCTGCCCCTCAGTTCAGACCCTCGTTTCCCCGCCCCTCCGCTCCTGCTCAGTTCTCCTCCCCTCCCCGCCCCCTCTCCACTTGGGTCGCCTCGGGTCCCTCCGTCAGTCCCCATCCCCTTCTCCCCTGTCACCCTTTCCTCCCTCTCTCCCCGTCCTCCATCTCCCCCCACCTCCCTCTCTCCCCCTCCACTTCCCCTCCTCTCTCTCTCTCCCCCCTCCCCCCTCTGATTACGGCGGAGGTGAGAGAAACCGACGGGGGTGGAGGGCCGGGGTGATGGAAACATCGACATAATTCCTGTCCTCACACCACCGTCCCGAAGGGGACATTGAGTGTCCGGAGATGTATCAACACGGCAGTGCCATCACGGACAGCTCACAATGACCCGTACGAAAAGGAGGAGGCTATTCCCAATCTTTAACCGGGAAAGACTGGACAACATGCCTTCCCTTGGTTTTAACGTGGTGTCACCAGGGCACGCGGCTCACTCCCTGGCATCCCTGGGCGTCCTCCTTGCCGAGAGAGCCAGGGGGCTCCCCATGGGCGCCCAGGCATCATCTTGGGCCCGACCCCGACTGGACACTCAGAGGTCTAAGTCAGTGGGTGGGACGGACGCGAAGGCGACGGGACTCCGCTACCTGTGCCCCGGCCACTTCAGCCCCGGGGTCCAGGTCCTCCGGCCCCCGCAGGAACCACCACTGGATCTCCAGGTACACCGAGGAGGAGCCGCTCTGGAAAGCGCAGGACATCTCCACATTCTGCCCCTCGGTTGCCGTCACGTTCCGTGGAAACTCGGTAAATTTTGCTGCAAAACAGAAACGCACCCTTTTGGAATATACACACCACTCTTGACAGCGTCTCTTGAGAGCTCACTACATTTTCCTTCGACTTAAAAATAAATAAATAAAAACCGCAACAAAAAGCCCTCTGTGACATCCCAGAGGCTCCCCAACCCCCTTTCCTTTGCCTCTTTCTTGTCTTACTTTTGGTATGGTGCCTAAGTCATTTTGTTTTTGATCAAGTCCAGATAATGGAAAGGTTAACAAGCTTGCCAATAACTCCCCTCTGTTAGCCAAGATGCCCACAGTTAGATACAAATACCCTTTGTCAAACTGCAGTATTCCCCAAAACTTACTGAGGGTTTCAGTGAAGTATATTTTACTTATATTTATATTTAAGTATATTTGACAAATCTGTCAAGCTGATACAAGAGGAGAGCCTCCTGCCTCCAAGTTTCTAAACAATCTATGACTAACTGGACGTTTCATGTTAATAGAGAAGGGATCGTGATTATCTGTCAAAAGATACATTCCTAATATATCATGACACTTATTAGCAATTGTGATTCAAAGCCTACAGCAGTGAAACAAGTTGCACACTTTCTAAGCTGTGGATATTTCTTTCCAAATTAACCTTCATCAAGCAACTGTATTGTAAACTGTCATACATCGTGGGATGTAAGAATCACACACCTGGGCTTGGTTCAGATTAAAGATTGTTCTGAAGTGACTAGAGACATTTTTTCCCAGCCTTTTCATTACCAATCTTGACACTGCTAGTTTGCAAGGTTCATGGAGTCATGGTGAAACTCACAAAAATATGTTTCCTCTCTCCCAAAGGCACTTCTCCAACATGGAATGCTTTGGATGGTTGTTCTTATCTTGTCTAAGAAATATTTTGCAAAGAGCTGATGATTCCCTAAAAGTCTTGGAGAGATTTGTGGCTGAAGGAAGTGCACAGCTACAATGCGAACTCATGGGGAGGAGGGCTGAGGGGGCTGCAGGGCCGATTCAGGGTGGATGCACTTTGCCCCCACTTTTCAATGCGAGGCACCATCAGTGTCCCTTTCCAAAATTTTTTTTTATAAAATCCCAACATGATCTCTATTGAAATTGAACTGTATTTATACTTAGAGGAAATGGGAGATGTTAAGAGGACATTCTGATCTGAAAAGGATTCTTCCGTTCAAGCTGGAAGGGAGAGTGTGGCATTTCTGTTTGCAGAAGCGATGCAGTCCTCTGACAGCAGAGGTGTGATCTGTTCATGGTGCTGAAATGATCACTGCAGCCTGCGAAGTCCTAACAACTGGATTTAGCAGGCTACTGCTGCTGCTGCTGCTTGTAATGCAAGTTGTACCTTTTTATGGGTCCTCAGAGGAGTCTGTCCTTTGATAAACACACAGGCAAACGAAGTCACACGGACCCAGAAAAAGGAAACTATAAGCTCATACTGCCTACATCGAGGAGGAGAGCTGGCCATGGAGAGTCCCCAATCCCCAGCTCTGTTTGCGATGATTATGTATGCACGAGTGGTCACCCTGTGCATGCACACAGATAGAAGGGACACACACACACACACACATACTTATAACCCTGTGTTTGTGCTCACCAAGGAACCCATCTCGTTGTCGGGCACCAACTAGATCTGCTCTCAAATCTAGCAGGGCTACTATTTAATAAACTTTAAAGAAAAATGCCAAACAGAACACTATTCCTCTGTTACTTGCTAAGAACCTCACCACATCTGCCTGGCCATTCTTTGAACACAGAGAAGGCACACAAACACACACTCACAGTGCAAGCAAATGTATATTTGCCAGTGAGCACAGACTTACCTTGAGAAGAAAGCCCTTGCTGTACATATAAAACGGAAAAGAAAACAAATCCAACATACGCCAGAAAGATCCCCATCGTTCCAAAAAAAAAAAAAAAAATGGGGGGTGGGGGTCGTCACATCAATGTAGCCAACAGCCAAAAAGCCCTAAAAGAAAGGAATGCCACTGTCTCGCGGGCTCGGTCTCAGCGCCCGGGGCGCGTCGCCGCTAACATCCTGCTGCTTGCCGGCGCGGAATGGCTCTGTGGACGCGGACCGGGGAGCCGGCGGCGCAGTGGCGGGCTGGGCACCGGGCTGGGCTCCGGCGGGCTGGGCTCCGGCGGGCTGGGCTCCGGCGGGCTGCGCGTGCACACCCGGATCGCGGCGCGGGGCAGTGCCTGGCCACTCGACCGCCCGCCTTCCGCTTCCTGCGGCGGGTCCGGCGTCAGCCCGCGGCGTGGGGCGCGTGGCGCGGGGACTGGCGAGGGGCGGGGACCTCGCGGGCTCGCGCCGGCTCCCCTCTCAGCGCCGCGGCGCCTTTAACTCCGTGCGCGCCGGACCGCGCTCCGTCTATGCTCACCTTCCGGAGAGCGGCGGCATAGTTCCTTCGTAAAGTGCTTCTTCCTCGTCGGCTGAACCTCTCTCGCCACGGCGGAGGCTCGGAGGGCGGACCGCGGTGGAGGGGGAGGTTGGGGCTTTGCTGAAGACGGGAGGGATGGGACGGGGCGAAAGACACTGCTCTGGGGCGATGAAAACAGCCATTGGAGGGAAATGTCTGTTAACCAGTTATTAACTGCTAACTAGAATGAGCGCAGGCTATTATTTCACACGAATTTATTGCTGAGCAGCCTCTAGTGGAAGAGAAGCAGCTCATGCAGGGACCGTACCACTCTCGCTGGTGAATGGAAGAGACGTAAAGTACAAAAAGTCACGTCTTGAGAGAATTTTCCAGAAAGAAAACCCAGAGCACTTTTACTTTTATTTTTATTTTAAAATTCTTTTGGCTAATTCGTATACCGCTCCGCAATCCCAGCCTCCATCTCACGTGTATTTTGTATTGTGGAGTGGAGGAGGGGTTTCAAACACCATTAAGGTCTTCATTGCAAGGGATATTTTTGTTTTATTTGCTCTTTTTTTTTTTTTTTGCCTGACACAGTAATGATTTAATGTTCCCTAAGATTGTATTAATAAGGAATATTGTTTTAGGATGAAAAAGCCCAGTAAGGTTTAGGATTTGGAACACATCTAGCTATCTTCCCTGGAGAAGACCTGAGATGTATATTCTATTTCTTATTAAGAATCTAAAAACAGTATCTGTCGCCTTAAAGACTCTATTTGTGCATATGAAGTCTAAACGTTAGTGCATTTAAATCTTTTTAACAAAATTAAAATCATTTGCCATCTAAGCACAGTACCAGATAATTTCATTCCCACGCTTACTTCTATGCAACTCTGCCACAGATCTTCGGTATTATTTAGAAATATAACTCAGTGTTAAAAATGCTGTCAGGAAACCAGGGCAGTATATGCATTTTCATCTTGTTGCTATAAAATTTGTAGTTGGCTAATTCCTTCACTGACCAGAAAAAAAAAATTACTGTCGGATTATTAAACCGCTTATCCTTCTGCAGAATACAGCAGTAACTTAAATGATCAGAAAATTAAGGCACAGTAGCTTCATAACAATATTATTTTCTGAAGATATATTTATTTTTCACTGTGGTGTGTGGCAGCATATAAGATGTGGAGAAAGTCGTGAAGGACATTTTGTATCTGTTCATGTTTAGGCCAGCAAGACTCCACATTCTTCTACTGAGCAAAGGATTCTGAAGGATGTCATTTCAAGAAAATAAACCTTTTTATACCCAAACACTCTCTCATGGGGAATGTGTTCACAATATAGGAAAAAAAAAATCCAAGTTAATCCACCTACCCCATATTAAACATTATCTGAAAAGTAAACAAAACTTTGCAGGTATTAGATCCTCAGAGGCTAGTCACCTCCAGCTTTCAATTGTATGCCTAACAAGATGTGTTCAGTGTTTACCACAAGGTTTTAGCTTTCTTTGAACATTTGACATAAACATGAGATTAATATGTCATGAATATGACCTGACTTGAAGGTTATCTGCTTTTAGAACAGTGTCCAATATAAAGAAAAGGGCATCCATTTTAAGCAAGGGAAGTTCTGAATTAATTTAGCAAAGCACTTCAGCTCCTTTTAAGGGGAACTTGGTCACTGTAACTGCAGAAGTACAATAAAAATAAGTCGAAAAAGGTGAAAAGTAAAGTGTGAGAAAATTTTTATAGGACAGATAAACCATCAGGCTACTTTAAATAGAAAATTATAAGCATTTAAGCAATGAAAGGAAGAAAAGGAATGATGGAAAGGAGCAAAGGAAAAAGTAAGAAATTAAGAAAGAAGGAAGATAAAATTAGGAAAGGATTTATGCTCTTTTCCTTACGAAAAGTGCCGATACATATTTTATTTTCAGTTCTGCCAATGTAGACCAAAAAATTTTTTTTTTACATCTTTATTGGAGTATAATTGCTTTACAATGGTGTGTTAGTTTCTGCTTTATAACAAAGTGAATCAGTTATACATATACATATGTTTCCATATCTCTTCCCTCTTGCGTCTCCCTCCCTCCCTCCCTCCCTCCCTCCCTCCCTATCCCACTCCTCTAGGTGGTCACAAAGCACCGAGCTGATCTCCCTGTGCTATGTGCTGCTTCCCACTAGCTATCGATTTTATGTTTGGTAGTGTATATATGTCCATGCCACTTTCTCGCTTTGTCACAGCTTCCCCTTCCCCCACCCCATATCCTCAAGTCCATTCTCTAGTAGGTCTGTGTCTTTATTCCTGTCTTAACCCTAGGTTCTTCATGACATTTTTTTTCTTAAATTCCATATATATGTGTTAGCATATGGTATTTGTCTTTCTCCTTCTGACTTACTTCACTCTGTATGACAGACTCTAGGTCCATCCACCTCATTACAAATAGCTCAATTTCATTTCTTTTTATGGCTGAGTAATATTCCATTGTATATATTGCCACATCTTTATCCATTCATCCGATGATGGACACTTAGGTTGTTTCCATCTCTGGGCTATTGTAAATAGAGCTGCAATGAACATTTTGATACATGACTCTTTTTGAATTATGGTTTTCTCAGGGTATATGCCCAGTAGTGGGATTGATGGGTCATATGGTAGTTCTATTTGTAGTTTCTTAAGGAACCTCCATACTGTTCTCCATAGTGGCTGTACCAATTCACATTCCCACTAGCAGTGCAAGAGTGTTCCCTTTTCTACACACCCTCTCCAGCATTTATTGTTTCTAGATTTTTTGATGATGGCCATTCTGACTGGTGTGAGATGATATCTCATTGTAGTTTTGATTTGCATTTCTCTAATGATTAATGATGTTGAGCATTCTTTCATGTGTTTGTTGGCAGTCTGTATATCTTCTTTGGAGAAATGTCTATTTAGGTCTTCTGCCCATTTTTGGATTGGGTTGTTTGTTTTTTTGTTATTGAGCTGCATGAGCTACTTGTAAATTTTGGAGATTAATCCTTTGTCGGTTGCTTCATTTCCAAATATTTTCTCCCATTCTGAGGGTTTCCTTTTGGTCTTCTTTATGGTTTCCTTTGCTGTGCAAAAGCTTTGAAGTTTCATTAGGTCCCATTTGTTTATTTTTGTTTTTATTTCCATTTCTCTAGGAGGTGGGTCAAAAAGGATCTTGGTGTGATTTATGTCATAGAGTGTTCTGCCTATGTTTTCCTCTAACAGTTTGATAGTTTCTGGCCTTACATTTAGGTCTTTAATCCATTTTGAGCTTATTTTTGTGTATGGTGTTAAGGAGTGATCTAATCTCATACTTTTACATGTACCTGTCCAGTTTTCCCAGCACCACTTATTGAAGAGGCTGTCTTTTCTCCACTGTACAATTCCTGCCTCCTTTATCAAAGATAAGGTGACCATATGTGCGTGGGTTTATCTCTGGGTTTTCTATCCTGTTCCATTGAGCTATCTTTCTGTTTTTGTGCCAGTACCATACTGTCTTGATTATTGTAGCTTTGTAGTATAGTCTGAAGTCAGCAAGCCTGATTTCTTCAGCTCTGTTTGTCTTTCTCAAGATTGCTTTGGCTATTCGGGGTCTTTTGTGTTTCCATACAAATTGTGAAATTTTTTGTTCTAGTTCTGTGAAAAATGCCACTGGTAGTTTGATAGGGATTGCATTGAATATGTAGATTGCTTTGGGTAGTAGAGTCATTTTCCCAATGTTGATTCTTCCAATCCAAGAACATGGTATATCTCTCCATTTATTTGTATCATCTTTAATTTCTTTCATCAGTATCTTATAATTTTCTGCATACAGGTCTTTTGTCTCCTTAGGTAGGTCTATTGCTAGATATTTTATTCTTTTTGTTGCAATGGTAAATGGAAGTGTTTTCTTGATTTCACTTTCATATTTTTCATTATTAGTGTATAGGAATGCCAGAGATTTCTGTGCATTAATTTTGTATCCTGCTACTTTACCAAATTCATTGATTAGCTCTAGTAGTTTTCTGGTAGCATCTGTAGGATTCTCTATTTATAGTATCATGTCATCTGCAAACAGTGACAGATTTACTTTTACTTTTCTGATTTGGATTCCTTTTATTTCCTTTTCTTCTCTGATTGCTGTGGCTAAAATTTCCAAAACTATGTTGAATAAGAGTAGTGAGAGTGGGCAACCTTGTCTTGTTCCTGATCTTAGTGGAAACACTTTTAGTTTTTCACCATTGAGGACGATGTTGGCTGTGGGTTTGTCATATATGGCCTTTATTATGTTGAGGAAAGTTCCCTCTATGCCTACTTTCTGCATGGCTTTTATCATAAATGGGTGCTGAATTTTGTCGAAAGCTTTCTCTGCATCTATTGAGATGATCATATGTTTTTTCTCCTTCAATTTGTTAATATGGTGTATCACGTTGATTGATTTGTGTATATTGAAGAATCCTTGCATTCCTGGAAGAAACCCCACTTGATCATGGTGTATGATCCTTTCAATGTGCTGTTGGATTCTGTTTGCTAGTATTTGTTGAGGATTTTTGCATCTATGTTCATCAGTGATATTGGCCTGTAGTTTTCTTTCTTTGTGACATCCTTGTCTGGTTTTGGTATCAGGGTGATGGTGGCCTCGTAGAATGAGTTAGGGAGTGTTCCTCCCTCTGCTATATTTTGGAAGAGTTTGAGAAGGATAGGTGTTAGCTCTTCTCTAAATGTTTGATAGAATTCGCCTGTGAAGCCATCTGGTCCTGGGCTTTTTTGGTTGGAAGATTTTTAATCACAGTTTCAATTTCAGTGCTTGTGATTGCTCTGTTCATACTTTCTATTTCTTCCTGATTCAGTCTTGGCAGTTGTGCATTTCTAAGAATTTGTCCATTTCTTCCAGGTTGTCCATTTTATTGGCATAGAGTTGCTTGTAGTAATCTCTCATGATCTTTTGTATTTCTGCAGTGTCAGTTGTTACTTTACTTTTTCATTTCTATTTCTATTGATTTGAGTCTTCTCCCTTTTTTTCTTTATGAGTCTGGCTAATGGTTTATTAATTTTGTTTATCTTCTCAAAGAACCAGCTTTTAGTTTTATGGATCTTTGCTATCGTTTCCTTCATTTCTTTTTCATTTATTTCTGATCTGATTTTTATGATTTCTTTCCTTCTGCTAACTTTGGGGTTTTTTGTTCTTCATTCTCTAATTGCTTTAGGTGCAAGGTTAGATTGTTTATTCGAGATGTTTCCTGTTTCTTAAGGTAGGATTGTATTGCTATAAACTTCCCTCTTAGAACTGCTTTTGCTGCATCCCATAGGTTTTGGTTCGTCTTGTCTCCATTGTCATTTGTTTCGAGGTATTTTTTGATTTCCTCTTTGATTTCTTCAGTGGCCTCTTGGTTATGAAGTAGTGTATTGTTTAACCTCCATGTGTTTGTATATTTTACAGATCTTTTCCTGTAATTGATATCTAGTATTATAGCATTGTGGTCAGAAAAGATACTTGATACAATTTCAATTTTCTTAAATTTACCAAGGCTTGATTTGTGACCCAAGATATGATCTATCCTGGAGAATGTTCCATGAGCACTTGAGAAAAATGTGTATTCTGTTTTTTTTGGATGGAACGTCCTATAAATATCAATTAAGTCCATCTTGTTTAATGTATCATTTAAAGCTTGTGTTTCCTTATTTATTTTCATTTTGGATGACCTGTCCATTGGTGAAAGTGGGGTGTTAAAGTCCCCTACTATGAATGTGTTACTGTTGATTTCCCCTTTTATGGCTGTTAGTATTTGCCTTATGTATTGAGGTGCTCCTATGTTGGGTGCATAAATATTTACAATTGTTATATCTTCTTCTTGGATCGATCCCTTGATCATTATGTAGTGCCCTTCTTTGTCTCTTCTAATAGTCTTTATTTTAAAGTCTATTTTGTCTGATATGAGAATTGCTACTCCAGCTTTCTTTTGGTTTCCATTTGCATGGATTATCTTTTTCCATCCCCTCACCTTCAGTCTGTGTGTCTCTAGGTCTGAAGTGGGACTCTTGTAGACAGCATATATATGGGTCTTGTTTTTGTATCCATTCAGCCAATCTGTGTCTTTTGGTGGGAGCATTTAGTCCATTTACATTCAAAGTAATTATGGATATGTATGTTCCTATTCCCATTTTCTTAATTGTTTTGGGTTCGTTATTGTAGGTCTTTTCCTTCTGCTGTGTTTCTTGCCAAGAGAAGTTCCTTTAGCATTTGTTGTAAAGCTGGTTTGGTGGTGCTGAACTCTCTCAGCTTTTGCTTGTCTGTAAAGGTTTTAATTTCTCCATCAAATCTGAATGAGATCCTTGTTGGGTAGAGTAATCTTGGTTGTAGGTTCTTCTCCTTCATCACTTTAAATATATCCTGCCAGTCCCTTCTGGCTTGTAGTTTCTGCTGAAAGATCAGCTATTAACCTTATGGGGATTCCCTTGTGTGTTATTTGTTGTTTTTCCCTTGCTGCTTTTAATATGTGTTCTTTGTATTTAATTTTTGCCAGTTTGATTAATAGGTGTCTTGGCGTATTTCTCCTTGGATTTATCCTGTATGGGACTCTCTGTGCTTCCTGGACTTGATTAACTATTTCCTTTCCCGTATTAGGGAAGTTTTCAACTATAATCTCTTCAAATATTTTCTCAGTCCCTTTCTTTTTCTCTTCTTCTTCTGGAACCCCTATAATTCAAATGTTGTTGTGTTTAATGTTGTCCCAGAGGTCTCTGAGACTCTCCTCAGTTCTTTTCATTCTTCTTTCTTTATTCTGCTCTGCAGTAGTTATTTCTACTATTTTATCTTCCAGGTCACTTATCTGTTCTTCTGCCTCAGTTATTCTGCTATTGATCCCATCTAGAGTATTTTTAACTTCATTTATTATGTTGTTCATCATTGTTTGTTTGCTCTTAATTCTTCTAGGTCCTTATTAAATGTTTCTTATATTTTCTCCATTGTATCTTCAAGATCTCGGATCATCTTTGCTATCATTATTCTGAATTCTTTTTCAAGTAGACTGCCTATTTCCTCTTCATTTGTTAGGTCTGTTGGGTCTTTATCTTGCTACTTCATCTGCTGTGTGTTTTTCTATATTCTCATTTTGCTTATCTTACTGTGTTTGGAGTCTCCTTTTTGCAGGCTGCAGGTTTGTAGTTCCCGTTGTTTTTGGTGTCTGTCCCCAGTGGCTAAAGTTGGTTCAGTAGGTTGTGTAGGCTTCCTGGTCGAGGGGACTAGTGCCTGTGTTCTGGTGGATGAGGCTGGATCTTGTATTTCTGGTGGGCAGGTCCACGTCTGGTCGTGTGTTTTGGGGTGTCTGTGGACTTATTATGATTTTAGGCAGCCTCTCTGCTAATGGGTGGAGTTGTGTTCCTGTCTTGTTAGTTGTTTGGCATAGGGTGTCCAGCTCTGTAGCTTGCTGGTCGTTCAGTGAAGCTGGGTGCTGGTGTTGAGATGGAGATCTCTGGGAGATTTTCGCCATTTGATATTATGTGGAGCTGGGCGGTCTCTTGTGGACCAGTGTCCTGAAGTTGGCTCTCCCACCTAAGAGGCACAGCACTGACTCCTGGATGCAGCACCAAGAGCCTTTCATCCACACGGCTCAGAATAAAAGGGAGAAAAAGTAGAAAGAAAGGAAGAAAGAAAGAAAGAGAGAGAGAAAGAAAGAAAGAAAGAAAGAAAGAAAGAAAGAAAGAATAAGAAAGAAAAAAGAAAGAAAGGAAGAAAGGAGGGGAAGGGAGGTAGGGAGGGAGGAAGGAAGGAAGGAAGGAGGGAAGGAAGGAAGGAGGGAAGGAAGGAAAGAAAGAAAGAAAGAAGATAAAATAAAGAAAGATAAAATAAAGTTATTAAAATAAAAAATAATTATTAAGAACAAAAATTTTTTTTTAAGAAAAAGAAAAACAACAACAACAAAAAACGGATGGATAGAACCATAGGACAAATGGTGGAAGCAAAGCTATACAGACAAAATCTTACACAGAAGCATACACATACACACTCTCAAAAAGAGGAAAAGGGGAAAAAATCATAAATCTTGCTCTCAAAGTCCACCTCCTCAATTTGGGTTGATTCGTTGTCTATTCATGTATTCCACAGATGCAGGATACATCAAGTTGATTGTGGAGCTTTAATCTGCTGCTCCTGAGGCTGGGAGAGATTTCCTTTTCTCTTCTTTGTTCTCTCAGCTCCCAGGGGCTCAGCTTTGGATTTGGACCCGCCTCTGCGTGTAGGTCGCCAGAGGGCGTCTGTTCTTCGCTCAGACAGGACGGGGTTAAAGGAGCAGCTGCTTCGGTGCGTCTGGCTCACTCAGGCCGGGGGGAGGGAGGGGCACAGAGTGCGGGGCGGGCCTGCGGCGGCAGAGGCCAGCTTGATGTTGCACCAGCCTGAGGCGCGCCATGCAGTCTCCCGGGGAAGTTGTCCCTGGATCCCGGGACCCTGGCAGTGGCGGGCTGCACAGGCTCCCGGGAGGGGGGTGTGGATAGTGACCTGTGCTCGCACACAGGCTCCTTGGTGGTGGCAGCAGCAGCCTTAGCGTCTCATGCCCGTCTCTGGGGTCCGCGCTTTTAGCTGCGGCTCGCGCCCATCCCTGGAGCTCCTTTAAGCAGCGCTCTTAATCCCCTCTCCTCGTGCACCAGGAAACAAAGAGGGAAGAAAAAGTCTCTTGCCTCTTCGGCAGGTCTAGACTTTTCCCCAGACTCCCTCCCGGCTAGCCGTGGTGCACTAACCCCCTGCAGGCTGTGTTCAAGCCACCAACCCCACTCCTCTCCCTGCGCTTCGACTGAAGCCCGAGCCTCAGCTCCCAGCCCCGCCCGCCCCGGCGGTGAGCAGACAAGCCTCCCGGACTGGTGAGTGCCGGTCGGCCCCAATCCTCTGTGTGGGAATCTCTCCGCTTTGCCCTCCGCACCCCTGTTGCTGTGCTCTCCTCCGTGGCCCCGAAGCTTTCCCCCTCTGCCACCCGCAGTCTCTGCCCGCGAAGGGGCTTCTAGTGTGTGGAAACCTTTCCTCCTTCACAGCTCCCTCCCACTGGTGCAGGTCCCGTCCCTATTCTTTTGTCTCCGTTTATTCTTTTTTCTTTTGCCCTACCCAGGTACGTGGGGACTTCCTTGCCTTTTGGGAGGTCTGAGGTCTGCCAGCGTTCAGTAGGTGTTCTGTAGGAGTTGTTCCACATGTAGATGTATTTCTGGTGTATCTGTGGGGAGGAAGCTGATCTACGCGTCTTACTCTTCCACCATCTTCCCCTCGTCCTCCAAAAATTTTATCTTAATACCTGGTACATCATCTCAAGGACTGTAAATAGTGCTTCTAAACACATTTGTATTATCTCCTTTAGAACATTTGCCTTATTAAAGACAAAGCGTCTCTGTATAAACAGTTTGAAATAAAAAAATTGAATTAAAAACCAAATACATCCAGTATATCAAATGACACAGTTCTGAGACTAAGGCCCATTATTTTAAATAAGTCCTTGTAAAACACTATATTCGCGGCAAGATTGGAAGTAACTTTTGAGGAAAGACAACTGGTCTGCATCCAGATGTGGGAGAGATATTTCCTGCCCATTTCTGCCTACCCGAAATTATTGCTGATGCCTTATCCTATAAGAATGATTGCATATCTCTTCTTTAAAAATACTTATTTATGAAATAGATGCTCCAAAATAAAATCCTATGATCTCATTTTTATTATTTTGTTCTTGCCCTTTAAATTAACTTTTCGTTTCTTATTTTTCTTTTTAAACTTTAAATATATGTAGTGTCACAGCTACTTTTCCCCTAAAATTTATAATACGAATGTTTATATACTCCTTCCTCAGTTTGAGTTCATTCCATTGCCTTCCTTTGGTATCTTATTTTGATTGTGATTTATTCTTTGTGTGTGTGTGTATAAAAACTTGTTTAACTTTGTCTTTCAAATACTGCTCCCTTATGATATCTGTAGGCATTTACAAAGGTTTTCAGAGCCATTGATCCATCCAAGAGCTAACTGGAGAGGGGTCTCTTCAAGTTCTGTGATTATAGACTATATCATTTCTTTCTCCTAAGAAGACTTTGGGGCATTTTTGCATCTTGGACTTAAAGGGGAATCACCATATTTCACCTGCGTAGGCTCATGGTAGAATGATGTTTCATATTACATTTTCATCATCTCTCCTAAATTGGGACTTAAGTGCCCAATGTAAAAATTTTTCATTTTCTGAATAATTGGAAGACACAAAATTAGGTATTTTATTTAGAAATAACCTTTACAATAAAGCCAACTATGGAATAGGAAGATCACCCTTAGGGATTGGAGGCATAAGCTTCATTTCTTCACCTCTCTTGCAGGCATCTCACTGGGTTATGGAGCTGAGCACGCTTTTCCATTCCTGCACCTAAAGTGCATCCCTCTGTGGTCTTGAACACATTCTTTGGAGAAGCTCAAAACTGAGTAAGGAGAGAATATTTCAGGGTATTGAGGAAATTTTTAATTTGTAACCTAATGCCTTTATTATTTCTTTCTCACTTGGGGAAATAAGAGGAATTATTACAGAGTCTTTAAATATGGAAGCAATATTAAAAATCCAAAGAAACTCTATTTCAACTGAAGAAAGTGTCCAGGAGAAAGCCACTAACTCATATCAACTAAAGATGACCTTTTAAAATTTGTTTTCCACTGAATTCTAGAAGCCTTGGTAATGCTGTGTTTACCAGTATCCTCCACATTGTTGAATTTCCAAAGATTGACAGTCAAGGACACACAATAATGACAGAAGAAACAGCATGTATAATCTTTTCAGACATGCACACAGCATTTCTTCACAAAATGAGTGAATTTCAGAACCGGAATGGAGCTCAGTAAGGAATTAATCCAAACCACTCATTCTCCATGCGAAGTACTAGGGCTGCTAGTATAGTCACTAGAGTCACAAAAATCAAATCAGGACCTTATTTCTTCAGGTTCTCAGCTCAGAGGATTAAATATTTTAAGGCAAACAAACAAAAAACCCTTGTTGTTCATGCTCTAGGTTCTACTATTTATACTGAAAAAATGACAATTAAAAACAAAATTAATTGCACCCAAGCTCTTTCCTAGACACTAGTACACAGATCACTTGAATTTTCAGACTCTGAGAATAGTCTTTGAATCTCCTCTATACAACTTCTTGTTGTCTCGTATCTCGTGTCTTATAAAGTAAACAGAGAGGGAGGATACTGATGGTTGTTGGAAGTGATCAACCATTTCAAAGAGCCAGGTGGCCTATATGGACTCTAACTGTCCATCATATGACTCCTGTTCATTTTACACTTCTGCGTGGGATTTCTCCCTTTATCTTTTCCTTTTGCACATGACTAAAATGTAAATTACTTAGATCTAACTTATATTCTGTGGAGCTCTATGTAACTTTGGAACTGACATTCACGAAGTTAGAACTCATGTTATTCATGAGGTCATGTTATGTCGTTTTAAAACTGTAATGTGTGGCCTAGAGGTGACCTCTGAAAAGAGCAAAGGTAAGCCTCACATTTTCTCTAAAAGTTAATATCATGATCCACTTACATGCCCTCTACAAACCCATGGACCCTTTTATTTTTATTATGATATAGTTGATGTACAATGTTATATAAATAACAGGTGTACAACAAAGTGATTCACAATTTTTAAAGGTTATACTCCATTTATAGTTATTCTAAACTATCGGCTATATTCCCTGTGTTGTACAATATATCCTTGTAACTTATTTATTTTATACATAATAGTTTGTACCTCTTAATCCCCTACCCCGATCTTGCCCCTCCCAAAACTCATGAACCCTTATATCCATTTTTTTTTCTCTTAGGAGAGTTTAAAATGGGCTAATAATCAAATATAAATTGTGTCTGTTCGGTTCTTCATTAGCAAAAAAATTAACATGAATGGTATGTGTCCATCTCATAGTAAAATATCTGTAACTAGAAGCCACGAGGTAAAGAAAGCTGAGGATCTTGTAACTGAATCTACTACCTCCAGATTGTTTCTTCTTGCTTCAAAGTTATGCTGCAGTAGAAACACAGCGTTTATGATGTTAATTTTAACATATGCTTTTTATTCATTAAAAATTCTGTGGGTTTGATTAGACATGAATAACTACCTTCTACACCTATTTTTGTACAACGGATAATTATTTGGGGAAAGAAAACCAAAATACAAGAAAACCAGCAATTTTTAGTAGAGTCTATAATTTTCAAACTTGTCCATGGTTCTTTGCCTATATTTACAATTTGAAGGAAAGTTAATAATAACTTATAATAATGCTGTTGAAAAGCTTTCAAGAAACAAAAGCAATTTATAAACATTTAACTAGCCGTACATTTTTAAGTACACGTTTCCCAATTATTGAGTGTTATAGACTGAGTTCAAGGTTCCCCTCAGTATTTATTATCTCTAAATCCTTAAGCAAGTGAAGTGACTTGTCATCTCTAGATGTCACCCAGTTTCCCCGTAAATAAGAGTTCCTGTTTTGTACCTTGTGAGGAAAATGCCATGTACACAGTAAAGGCTCAGTAAAAGCTAGCTATTATTTTATTGTCATTTATCCCATTTTTGACTCATGAGCCTTTTTATAAAATTCAGACTGAATGAAAAGGGAAGTCTTGTTAAACCTTACAATGAGTTTTTAAGAGGAAAGTATTGGAGTATTCTGGGCTCCTCCAAAGGCAAACAGTAATAAATTAAAATTGTGTTTCTGGGATAAAGAGCCTGATGTTTGAGAGAAACACTGGAGTTAGTTCAAAACATCAACACTAAATAAAAAATACACTAGCACCTTGAGGCTGTATTCATGAGTTGTGTATGAGGAGGTACCAAGGCAACAGTCCAGAATTCTATATTTGATGGAGCTATGTTCTATCTAACATAGTTACATCAGGGAAAGGGCTTGGCATGATTTCAGTGTGTACCCAGGTCCCATCTGTGATCTAACCTCTGTCTGGAAACTTAGAGGATTTTAAAAAAAATTTTTTGATAATGACCGAAGTCATGTTTCTGTTCATCAGACATAAAGGTTTTTTTTTTTTTTCTCCCGAGTTGTACAGATTGAGTAATGCTTTGAAAGAGTAGTCATCTATTTTATTTCTAGTGCTCTCATGATCAATTGGCCACAACAAGAGATCCCTAGAAGTCAAAACCCTTTGACTACCATAGCATTCCTTTGGCTTATTATTGTATTTTTGTGGTTGAGTGCTGCCACCAGGTAATTATTCCCATCAGAAAAGGAGCTCATTACAATGATGCCCTACAGAACATTGACCCCATGGCACTGGTTTCATGGAAGCTGGTGACACTTCACTAAGGTATTTGTCGAAGTCTTCATGAATGAGGTGTCTTCCTATCTTTCATAGGGAAGAGTGGGAAGGTTAATGTGTTTCATATAATAAATACATACAGCACTCCTATGTTTCTAAACATTTAGCTATCCTCCTCCACATTATACTAAGGAAATTTATCATTTTTGACCTTGTTGAATGTAAGCTATCTTTAAATCCAAGTTTTAGTTACTGAGTCAAGTCAATTCTGAAGGTTACTTTTAACTTCTAGGGCTACCACCTTAAATCTTGAATCTCATTTAGTGAACCATTTTGTTAAATTAATAAAAATATGATAAAATTAAATATCCATTTATGATTATTGTAAAAAATCCTTTAGTACACAAAGAATATAATGGAACTTCCTTAATCTTATAAGGAATATCTATTAGATATCAATATTAAGCATCATATTTAATCACAAAGTCTTAATGCATACTTCTGAGTTTGTGAATTAGACGAAGATTTCCACAATCTTTACTACCACCCATCATTGTACTTAAGGTACTTAATGCATTAAGTTAAGAAAAATAAATAAAATAGGTAAGGATAAAAAAGGTTGAAACTATTAATATTTTCAGTTGATATGATTATATATGTAGAAAATATAAAATATGCAGATAATTTGTCAGAATTTATGAGTAAGTCCTGAAAAAATTGTTGGACAAGAGGTCAATATATCAAATCAATTGCATTGCTATATTCTAGCAATAAAGATTAGGTTATTACAATTATAAAAAATATATAGAATTTACAATAGAATAAAATTGTCAAATACCCAGGGATAAATCTAATGAAAAATATCAAGTGTCTTTATAAAGAAAACTATAAACGTTTGGGGAGAAATAAGGGAAGACCTAAATAAAATGAATGTACTTCCAACTTTATTGATTGGAAGACAAATGGACATATGTATCTATGCAATTCCAATCAAGATCTCAAGAAGTTATTTTCATTAGTTGATAAACTAATTTGAAATTTCTTTTGTAAATTTTTGAGTATAAAAATAGGCAAGATTAGAAGAAAAGAGAAATGAAGACTTGGTCTACTAGATATATCAAGACAGTGTAAAGAATTTTTAAGATATTGTCACATTAGCATGATTACAAATGGACAAATGAAATGAAAACAGATCTATTCTACAGTAGATAGACATCTAGTTTATTTCCAGTTCTGAGTTATTAAAATTAGTGCTACTGTAAATATATTTGTACAAGTTTCTCTTGTATATATAGATATATACACATTCATATGGTATATATACATAGGAGGGGAATTACAGTTTGTAGTGTTAAGTACACCTTAGATTTAATAGATATATCAAACTCTGTTTAAAAATGGTACCACCAATTTGCCACTCCTCCTACTAAATAACATGAGTTTTCCTATATTGCTACACAGACAGGCCAACACTTGGGAATATCAATTTCTTAGTTTTAGCTATTCTGATATTAGAATAGGAATGTGTATATATGTATTCTAAGAGGCTTGTGCAAATATATTTACAGTAGCACTACTTTTTTTTTTTTGTGGTACACAGGCCTCTCACTGTTGTGGCCTCTCCCATTGCAGAGCACAGGCTCCGGACGCGCAGGCTCAGCGGCCATGGTTCATGGGCCTAGCCTCACTGCAGCATGTGCGATCTTCCTGAACCGGGGCATGAACCCATGTCCCCTGCATCGGCAGGCGGACTCTCAACCACTGTGCCACCAGGGAAGCCCAGTAGCACTACTTTTAATAACTCAAAACTGGAAATAAACCAGAGGTCTATCTACAGTAGAATAAATAAATTGTGCCATATTCATATATCAGACATCAGAGAAAATTAACAAATACAGCTATAGACAACAAAATTGACACACCTCATACACATATTGAGCAAAAAATCAGACACAGAATATGTACTGTATTGTACTATTCAATACAATTACAAAACCCCCCAGATATCACTACACCACACAACTGGAAGTCAATATTGAAATTGTAGAAAGTGGCACGAAGGGGGCTGGTCATATCTGTTTTTTGACCTGGGAATTGGTTCTGTGGGTATCCTCAGTGTGATAATTTATTGATTTGAACATTTATGTTTTCTGTAGTTCCCTTTAATAAAAAGTTAACAAGAAATTCAAAATCATTACCATTAAATTGACATCTTTAAACATTCATTTTCACCAGCCTCAAACGGCCCTCAATGAAGCCTGTAACTATGTTATTTTCACTGCAGCAATAGCAAATCTATTATTTTCTTAGTTGGGTCACTCCACATTCTCCACAATGACTATTTCAGACTTTTGCCGGCTTCTTCAACCTTCAGCCTCAGAGCTCCCCTTTTGTGATTCGCAGATACCCTCTGCTCTCACTCCAGATATTAAATAGAATCTCTCAATCAGAAGAAAAGCTCATCTAACTTTCTGTCACCAGACACACAAACTTACCTGCAGGATTGAAGTTAGTTATTTAAAGAGGACAGATTTATCAGTAAGAATTCAGTTCTGCTCAGAGTGATTAAAAAAACCCAAACAAACCCAAATAATAATAACCTTAAGCAAGACTGAACCTCATCTCTCAGTCCCGTAAACAACAGGGTCAGTGGAAGTCGGTGGTTCAGGACCCATCAGGCTTTCTACTCTTGGGAGCCTCAGAAGGGCAGAATGTGCCTTTGTCTTCATGGTTCAGCATGGCCACATGTGCGTTCCAGACAGCAGCATAGGAGAAAGGAAAGGACACAGGACAAACATGAAGATGGGCGGGGGACTTGTGATGGACAATGCACATTCCTCTAGGTCTGCTTTTCTGTTTTACTGATTTTCTGTACTTCACTCCACACTCACTCTATTGGAATCACTTTTTCCCTGACCATCCTCATGGGCCAAATTTAGAATGGTTCTAAACTGGCTCTCTCCCATTTGTAATACATTTTATCCATAAGAACTTCTATAAAGTGCAACCAGCTCCAGTGCAAACAACCCATCCATTTGCACAAGTAAAAAAGGACGTAATATACTCACTCTCATTCATTACTTAATCCAGTGTAATTTAGATTTTGCCAAAAAAAATTCCCTGAAATTGCTTCACCATGATGACTTAAATCTCTTTTGCAAAATAAAACCCATAGACATTGTTCACGTCTTACCTACTTTGATTTCTTAACATCATTTCATCCTGAAGGCTACCCCATTCTTCACCAACTATCTTTTCCCTTGATTTCTGAACATCTTTCTCTTGACTTTTTACCTCCAAGCAAAAGACCCAAGCTCCCTGATGGCTTTCAGGGAACTGTTTATAAAGGCAACATTTGAGGCGAGGGCTGCAGGGTGCATGACTTTCTTCTGATTGTTTGGTAGTGAGATAACAGGAATCTTAACTATCAACCTTCTGGTTCCAACCAGTCTGGGATCTATGGGCTTGTGCTCAGCATGTAATCACCATCCTCCACATGGGTAGGGGTCTTCTTAGTTTCTGCAGAACAACTCAAAGATGTGCATCAGATTGTTATGTTTATCTCTTGAGGAAGAACTAGGACTCTGTTTTATCATTGACTATTGTTTAACCTCTCATTACTCTTCTGGTTGGATTGCTTTTCCTTTGTTTCTGCATTCCCTCACTTCCCTGATTAGTAACTACTTAAGTCTACTCTTTGGAACTAAGGGAAGGCCTAAGAGACTAACACCTTTTACTACAAATAAGAAACAGGGAACACCTGGGAGAGTCCTGCAGGATCCTGCTCAGTTTCACTCAGTATCTTTTTTTCAAGACCCTGTTTTCCACCCTCCACTAAATGTCAGTACTGCTAAGAACTCTCTTCCATGCCACCTTTTGTTTGTTCTTTATCTAATTCTTAACAGTTTCAGCTACTTCAATTTCATTACACTATTGGTAACTCCTGAGCCTGCAATTTAATCTAAAATGTCTTTCCTGAGATCTAGGACTATTGAAAATATCCAACTCTAATATCTCCCAGGCACACTAAACTCAGCATGTCCAGGACTTATCTTGTGGTCTTCTCTCCAAATCTGTACTTATATTGCTTTCTAACTCAGGAATGGCCTTAGATTGTAAATCACTCTGCAATTAAAAGAGTTGAGAGTCACCTTGCTTCCTTCGTTTTTTTTTTCTTTCCCTGTGTTCACTGAGCCAACAAGTGCTGCTGATTTTACCTGCTGTTATTACTCAAATTTCAATTCTTAGCTTCAACACCAGGTCACTAGAATCACTTACCTGAATCACACACAACTTTCGAATGTGATCATTTCCCTCCACTCTTCACTACCCATGTCTTTTCCACTCTGTAGGAATAAGGCTTTTCCAAAACTGCAAATCAGATATTGTCACTATCTCAACATGATCACTGGAATAATTGCTGCAAAGTCTTAGGGTTACTTCTATGACCAGATTCCTGCCTACCTCTTTAGCCGTATCTCTTGTCACTGACACATTTAAATGTTACATTGCTTCTCATACTTGGTGAAGAACTGTGCTTTGTCAGCACAAAAATCTTCTCTCTCTGAACAATACCTTCCCTATTCACACTCCTGCCATTTCTAGTCCCCACCCCAACCCTATGACTCTAAATCAACATAAAAATAGTACACTCCCAATCCTTTCATACTAGAATACACTGTCCTATGATTCCTAATCATCCTGTATTTCTCTTGTGAAACTTGTTATACTGTTTGGTAATTGCTTATTTAATATTCTGTTTTTCCTGACAATTAGCTCTGTTGATGCAGAATCTGAGTTATTTTGCTCAATATCTTTTCTTCAGTTCCTAACTTGGTGTCTGTCAATAAAAAAGTTGTTCCTGGGAAGGAATAGCAAACACAACTCAATAAAACATTATATACCTAGAAACTGGATGTATTTTTTGTTCAATGCCTGGACCATTGCTGAGATAAATACTCGCTCGTTAAATAATGAAACTAGTCTAAATCTATTATCCTTACTTCAAGAGATTTTGGAATATGTGCCCATGTCAGTGATTAAAAATACATTAAGAGACAAAGGCACAAAGATAACTCAATGTAGAAAAATAGTATTCAACAAATGGTGCTTTAATAATTGGACTTCTGTATGTAAAATAATGCACCTAGACATATACACTATACTTTTCACAAAATTTATCTGAAGAAAGAATAATAGACATAAATCTAAAATGGAAAATTATGTAACTTCTAGAAGGAAATGGGAGACAATCAATGTGACTTTGGGTTTTGTGATGATTTTGTAGATACGAAGCCAAAAGCATAATCCATGAAAAAATATAGTTAAGTTGGACTTTATTAAATTTAAAAATGTCTACCATGTGAAAGACAGTCTTAAGAGAATAAATAGACAAGCTGCAGACTTGGAGAAAATGTTTGAAAAACGTATTTGATAAGGAACTTAACAATATTTGATCTCAAACATACAAAGACTCTTAAATATCAACAATAAGAAAACAACAAAATTAAAATATAACAAAGGATTTGAACAGATACCTCACCAAGGAGATTAGGATACCCAAAGGGGATATCTGCAGACAAGACACACAGAGTGAAAACAAGCATGTGAAGAGACACTCAGCATCTTTTTCATCAGGGAGATGAAACTAAAATTATAATTATAACCCTATACATATTACAATGGTTAAAATCCAAAAAAACTAACAATACCAATTGCTGATGAGGATGCAGAGCAATAAGAACTCTCATTCATTGCTTGTGGGAATGCAGTATGGTACAACCACTTTAGAAGACATGTTGGCAGCTTTTTACAGAGCTAATCATGGCCTTACGGTATGATGAGCAATAGTGCTTCTAGGTGTTTACCAAACTTATTTGAATACATATGTCCACACAAAAACCAGCATGCAAAAGTGCCATATAAAGCTTCATTCATAATGGCTAGAAGCAAGTAAGATATCTTACAATAGGTTAATTGATAAATAAACTATAAGACATCCATGTAATGGAATACTCTTAAGCAATGAAAAGGAATTAACTAACTAATCCATACAACAACATGGATGAATCTTAAATGCGAATTACTAAGTGAAAAAAAAATCAGTCTGAAAAGACTACATACAGTTTGACTCCAGTTATATGACATTCGGTAAATAGAACAGTGGTTGCCAGGGGATCAAAGAGGGTGACAATATTGACTAGATGAACATTACATTTTTAGGGTGATGTAACTATCCTGTATGATATTGTGATGGTGGATATATAATATTATGTTTTTTTGAAAACTCATAGAACTTTACTGCACGAAGACTGAACCTTAGCACATGCACATTTAAAAAATCAAGTAGAAGTTTGAGGATTCTGGGATGGAATGCAGAATATAACAAAGGGATCTAACTCTATTACATGTGTGTGAAACAAATGTGCTGAGTGTAGTGGGGGAAAGGTGCTGACCTCAGTAACTTTGGAATGGAGTGGAGTCTGTAGGAAAGTCTAACGAGAAGAGGAAATGCACACAAGCATTGTGCTCTAGTTGATAGAGCTGTTTTCTACGAGGGCATGAATTAACAATTCACAAGCCACTGCATGTTACATGAATTAATGTGAACAGATGGTAGGTGGTTGGGAGCCAAGTCACTGTTGGAGTGGGAAGTTACAGACAAGCAATGAGAGGAGGCTAGAAGGACCATGTGGTTATAGATTAGAGTTAGAGACATCAGTATGTACTCATGTCTAACATAATTTAGATGCAGCTGGTTACCCACAGAAATAAATATATATGTGTGCACATATTGATATATGGTTAGTACCTACTTATATTTCCATTTCCATCAGATGAGAAGACCTAGATGCAGTAGCAATGAGCACACCTACCTCTCAGAAGTTGGTTTCTAACACCCTTCTCCAGTAAAAGTAACCAGAGATCCTTGGAGAAATGGCTGATTCTAGGACAGTGGCAGGATATACACAAAATGAGCCTGGAGCGTCTTGTAGTGCCAGAGAGTAAGGAAGTGCTGAAGACAACAATGAACAATGATGAGGACATTTCAAAGGGACCCCGGGGCCAACAGAAAGAATTCTCAGAGGTCAAGACTGGAACAATTTGAACAAAACGTAAGTGAGGTAGTACTGTATTATAACCCAAAGTATAAAATAAATATATATGAATCTATACTTATATAGACCTTTGGTATGGTGTAATGAAAATGGCATTCAGGAGTCTACCTCCGCAAAACCCTAAGTCTAATCATGAAAAAAGACATCAGATAAATATCAGTTGAGGGGCATTTTACAAAATATGTGACCAGCGCTCTTCAAAACTATCAAAAATAAGGAAAGTCTGAAAAACTGTCACAACCAAGAGGGACCTAAGGACAAATGATGGCTAAATGTATTGTGGTAACTTGAATGGAATCCTGGAACAGGAATATTAGGTAAAAACTAAGAAAATCTGAATAAACTATCAACTTTAGGTAATAATAATTTATCAGTATTTGTTTATTATTTGTAAAAAATGTACCATACAAATGTAAGATGCTAATAACTGGGGAACCTGGGTGTGGAGTGTACAATATAGAAATTATCTGTATGATATTTCAATCTTTCTATAAATCTAAATCTGTTCTAAAATAAAAAGTTTATTTAATAATACATGAAGATTTTACTTTTAAAAATTATATATCCATTGTAAAAATTCAGAGAATTATTAACAGACATAAAAAAGAATTTAACCACTAGTAATTTTTACTGTTTTCTTGTCTTGAATTTGATGGGCCATTCTATTCTACATCATTGTTTTTCTTCAACTAAATGTTTTTTTCATTTATAACTTTGATTATTAATTGAGATCCATTTGATTTGTTCCCTTTATACAGTTTATCACTATTCTTCTGTCTTCCCTATCTATTATCTCATCTTTCATTATATTCTATTTTTTCTGCTGCGTTTTTGAATAGCTTTTTTTTCTAATATATTTTAAAATTTTATTTATCTATTTATGACTGCGCTGGGTCTTTGTTGTTGCTCGTGGGCTTTCCCTAGCTGCGGCGAGCGGAGGCTACTCGGGGGCTACTCTTCGTTGCAGTGCGTGGGCTTCTCATTGTGGTGGCTTCTCTTGTTGCAGAGCACGGGCTCTAGGCACATGAGCTTCAGTAGTTGTGGCTCGTGGACGCTAGAGGGCAGGCTCAGTAGTTGTGGCACAGGGATGTAGTTGCTCCGTGGCATGTGGGATCTTCCTGGACCAGGGATCGAACTTGTGTCCCCTGGATTGGCAGGCGGATTTTTAACCACTGTGCCACCAGGGAAGTCCCTGAATAGCTTTTTAAGATCCACTTACAATTGCTAACTCAGTTCTCCGAAATGCCTCCTAGGCTGTCTTCAGTTCCTAGTGCGATCTTCAGATCTGCTTTGACGTTACTGTGTTATCACAGCCTGCTCCCTTTTTCATCTTAGGCTATTGTCTTACAATCTAGTTTTTATATGTTACACACATTTTCTTTAATTTGAGTGCACAGAATGTAACTATCTAAAAATTGCTTATTTCCTATGCTATATCTTTCAAGCTATATATTCTTTTATGAGCTAGAATTTGGCGGTTGCCTCCAAAGTTTTTAACCAAATTTCTCTATAGTTATTTCATTTTTTTCCTAGTTTATTTATTCAATTTGTTTGCATAGAAATCTATTCAGACACAGCTGTCCCACAAATGTATGATTGCTTTCTTTACAGACACTTGGGGCTGATTTGTGTAAGAGACTCAGCAGTCCAAGAATCCAGTTCAGACCTCTTGGTATAAGCACTCTGTCTCCTATGTATTTCCAGAGTATATCACAATGCCAGATAAGTAATTACTCATTTAGTTGATTTAATGTTTTTCTTTCATACTGGACTATAAGACCCAAGAGAGCATTGGCCACATCTCTCTTATTTACGATGGTGTTCACTGCACCTAACTCGATGGCTACAGTAGATTCTCAACATTATTTGTTGAATGAATGGAACTGAGGAGTGGGTGGGCAGCTAAGGCCATAGGAAACCCCAGAATAAACTATAGTGCACACGGAAAGAGTCAACTACTTTAGGTATCTCTTTGTTGGAAATATTTAAAGTGTATATTCTTTTGATTCATAAAATTAAATATTCTTGATGGTACTCTATTATAGATGAATTTATATAATAGTTCTTAATGTAATAACTTACTTTGACTCTTCAACTTTTAGATTTATTTTCTTTAATTGGATTGGAAGTAAGTCATATAAAATTTGGTTGTTTTGTGTGAAATAAAGTTGGTGAGGTTTTTCCGATTGTTTCTATGAGAGGGATGTATAACAGTTGTAGGATGATTTAAACATGTAAAAGATTTTAATATCTTGAAAGAAGTACTTCAATGGTCTTCACAGAGAGCTAACAACAAACTGGAAGATGCTATGTAATTTACTTTGTTTTCTGTCTTAGTTTTACTTGGAAAACTGTGATCTTGCCAATGGTGGTCTAGAAACACTTAATTTGTTGAAGAATACGTGAGTGTAATAAGAATATGATAGTGCAATTGGGATTTTTTTTTTAAATAACAAAAATTTCCACTTGCATTTTACTATTTTTTTAATGAGTGAGTTTTTAGTGTGTTTACGGGCTTTCGACTGACTTTTGTGCTCTGATTTTTTTTTTAATGTAGAAAATATTGTAACAAATGCTGAGGGTTACAAAAATTGTACAACTTGAACATTTACATTAGAATTCTCCATGAATTTGTCACATTTGGGACAGATTTTAGATTATGTAATTTTTTGATTTTTTAAAAATACGTTTGAGTAATTTGGAGTGTATTAAGCAACATGAAATATATGAATGTATAATAAAGAATCTGACAATGATATTAGGAAATAGTCAATGTTTGCTAAATGATCCAAAAGATGTAAGGTATTTGTTTAAATATTTGTTTAAATATATATATTTGTAATAGTAAGGATACTTTATGCCAAAACAGATGGAATTTTCTAAAGCTGTACTGAGAAAAAATTTTTCTCAACTTAAATGTTTTTCTTACTAACCAAGAAAATTAAAAATGAATAAATCAAACATTCAAATAAAGAAGTTATCAAAAGTAAAACTTCATGAAAGTGGGTGGAAGGATGGAATTTTAAGGGGAGAAATGGTTGCATTAGCAAGTAGAGAACACTGAATTGGTAAGTATGTTCAGTAACTAGCTCTTTTTTATTTACTTAATACATTTTTAATGATAAAATATAGAAAAATCCAGAAAATAGTAATAAAAGCAGCAACATATTTGTCAGCCAGACAAAACATACTTTATACTTGCTTCAACTCTCTTTATTATCCAAGAAATGTTACAGAGAGTTAAAAAGCCCTGTATCCCCATCTCATTTCTATTTCTGCCTTTCATTAGTTAACTAGTATTTGAAGGCTATAATTTTTATTTATTTCCAGTATATTTTCCATACGTATGTGCCCAGAATACAATTTCATTATTATTTTGAATATTCTTAAATATTATTATATCGAATGTATCTTTTTACAACTTGCTTTTTCAATCCAAACCCATAATAATATAAAATAGAGCCAATACAAATATTAGCTCTTTTGAGATGAGTAGATTGAATGGATATTACTGGATTAATAAATCCTTAAAAGTTTAACAATGATTCTCTTTGGATGTTTAAGGTTAATAGTGATTTTTTGGTAATGTATTTCAAAATTTACTATGATAGAATTTAATGCTTTCACAATTAAAGTACATATGTAATATGTTTGAGGACAATATGTACAAACCATGTAAAAAGGAGAAAATACTAATAACATAGACAATTTTTTTTTACAAAATTATGGATTATAAATTATGGATTAAAAATCAGTAACTACTCACTAGTTATACCCTTCTGCTTCTCTCTCACTCTACTCTTTGGCAATACCTCGCCATGTAGCTTTAGGTCTGTTACTAAAGTACCAAGATTCAGAAAATTTCTATTGCAGAGAATAGAAAAAGCTGAAAAAGCATAAAAATCATTTTCAAAGCTAAACTAATCTTGTATCAATCTAATATGACAGTTACTATAAATAATGCTGCCACAAACATTGGGGTGCATATATCTTTTTGAATTAGTGTTTTTTTCTTTGGCTATATATCCAAGAGTAGAATTGCTGGGTCATTAGTTTTCTGAGAAACCTCCATACTGTTCTCCATAATGGCTGTACCAGTTTACATTTATATCCCACCAACAATGTAGGAGGGTTCCTTTTTCTCCACACCCTTTCCAGCACTTGTTATTTGTAGACTTTTTAATGATAGCCATTCTGACAGGAGTGAGGTGATATCTGCATATCTTCTTTGGAAAAATGTCTATTCAGGTTTTGTGTCTACTTTTTAATTGGGTTGTTTCTTTGATATTGAGTTGTTTGAGCTCTTTATATATTTTGGATATTAACCCCTATCAGACATGTCATTTATAAATATCTTCTCCCATTCAACAGGTTGTCTTTTCATTTTGTTGATGATTTCCTTCACTGTGAAAAAGCTTTTAAGTTTAATTAGGTTCCATTTGCTTATTTTTGTTTGTTTGTTTCCTTTCCCTTAAGAGACAGATCCAAAAAAAAAATATTGCTATAATTTATGTCAAAGAGTGTTCTTCTGTTTTCTTCTAGGAGTTTTATGGTTTCAGGTTTTATATTTAGGTCTTTAATCCATTTTGAGTTTTTTTTCTTTCTTTATGGTATGAGAAAATGTTCTAATTTCATTCTTTATCATATAGCTGTACAGTTTTCCCAACATGATTTATTGGAAAGACTGTCTTTTCTCCATTGTAAATTCTTAACTCCTTTGTCATAGATTAATTGACATTAAGTGTATGGATTTATTTCTATAAAGATTTTGAATTGCTATGTTGTACACTTGAAACTAATATAATATTGTAAATCAACTATACCTCAATTAAAAAAAACTTAAAAATCTAATCTAAGAATAAAATTACATTACAAATTATTCTAGTTTAATTACAGTAACTGCTCAATGTTAAACAACATTTTATAATTTACTTTGGCAACAAAGGTATGGTTTCAAGGAGCTCTTTAAGCTTTGCACAAGATTGTTCTGTAGGTTTTATGTAATGTTAATGTTTATCTCCTGTTTGATGAGCTGATGTTGGACAATAAAAAAAGCATGTCTGAGCGATGTCGCCTGCAGTAGGAGCTGCATAATACAATTTAATATACATGTAACACAGTCAGTTGATTTCTTTAAAACAAAGCTTTACTGTAAACAGCCAATTATTCTTCGACATGGTGATGGCAGTGAACTGAATTAGGAAGGGAATGTAAGTGACTTTGAAATGTTCTGGGGGCTTGTACTATTGAAATGTTTCAGGAGCCTATTCTTCTGAACTGTTGTAAGGTTCTTGATTTACTTGGAAAGTTTTTACAAGACTCATTTAAGGTCATTGTAACAGGAAAAGGACTAATATTCTGCTCCATAGAGAACCACTAAATAAAATTTTTAAAATATATAACTAAAAAGCAGGTAAGATAAATAATAATTACTCCAAAAGAAGGCAAGAAAGGTAAAATAGGGAAACACAGAACATGTGAAAAAATTAGAAAATGAATAGAAAGACTGTAGAGTCAAAAATTACATCAAAAATTAATGTAATTACTACATTAATTATAAATGGACTAAAATTTCCAATTAGAAGATAAAGGTTGTCAGAATAGATATTAAAAAACAAACATGATTCAACCATTGCTATTTAAAAGAGATACACTTTACATATAAGAACACAGAAAGATTTAGCTTGAAAGGACAGAAAAAAGATATATACTTGATCCACATTGTTCACATATTCAAATTCACCTACTAGTTAAAATTTATTTGTAACCCTGAAATCAATGCTCCTGTGTTTTCAAGTCATGTGTGAATCTGTGCAGAGTGGTGAAAAATCTGAGTCTCCCAACACACAGGTTTCCAGAGGAGGTTGAAGAGGGTGACATTCTGCCTTCCTGTTTCCACTCTCATACTGGAAATAAGTGTCCTTTTTGCAGTCTATTTAGTGCCACTTTTTTTCACGTTTTTGTGGGTTTTTTTTTCTGTGAAATTTTGTGTTTAAATGGCCTCCCAAAATAGTACTAAAGTGATGTCTAGTGTTCCTACTGGCAAAAAGGCTGTTATGTGCCTTCTGGAGAAATTAAGATAAGCTTAATTCAGATATGTGTTATAGTGCTATTGCCCATGAGTTCAACGTATATTAAATAAGGGGTCTTTAGACAGAAATAGATATAAAACAAGGTTATGTAGTTATCAATTGGTGAATATGTTGTGACTAGAGGCTGACAGGTACCAACTATGTTGGCTATGTTACTATCAGAAAAATCAGACTTTATAGTAAGAAATATTTCTAGAAATAAAAAGGGAGAGCTTATAATGATAAAAGTGGGTGGGATAAATTGGGAGATTGGGATTGACATATATACACTATTGATACTATGTATAAAATAGATAACTAATGAGAACCTACTGTATAGCACAGGGAAGTCTACTCAATTCTCTGTGGTGACCTAAATGGGAAGGAAATCCAAAAAAGAGGGAATATATGTATAGTTGATTCACTTTGCTGTACAGTAGAAACTAACACAACATTGTAAAGCAACTATACTCCAATAAAAATGTTAAAAAATTTAAAAATTAAAAGAATAAAATCATAAATTTGTATGCATTTAATAATATCAAAATATATGAAACAAAAATATAAGAGAAAAAAGGAGAAATAGATAAATTCAAATCACAGCTAGAGATTTTAACTCACTCCCTCAATAACAGAACAAGCAATCTCAAAACCAATAAACAATATAGAAGATTAGAACAACGCAATTAACACATTGATCAACAATTTGGCCTAAATGACACACAGAATACCACTTCCTACAAATGTAGCATTCACAGTCTTTTCAAATACATTAAGGCACATAGATTCTTTGCCAAAAAATAAAAAAAAATATTTAGAGAGCCATAAAGCAAGTCCTAACATATTTCGAAGGAATAAAATAATGAAGATTATAATCTTTGACTACAGTGTAATTAAACTAGAAATTAATGACAGAAGGATAATTAGAAAATCCCCAAAGGGTTGAAAATTAAGCAAAAAACTTTTTTCACTAACCTACAGTGTACTCAAGTAATCACAATAAAATTTTGAAATATTTTAAAATGAGAGATTAAACAAAAACAAGGCATCTCAAATTTGTGGGATACAGCTGAAGCAATGCTTGAAAGGAAATTTATGGCTTTAAATGTATATATGAGAAAAGAAAAAATGTTGAAAACCAATGATCTAAACTTGCATTCCAAGAAGCTAGTAAAAGGTGGCAGAATAAATCATCAAACTGCAATAAAATATAAAGATAAAATCAGTAAAACAGGAAGGAGACATACAACAGAGCAACTCAACCAAGAAACTAAATCTGGGTTTTTCAAAAAATTTAGTAAAATTAATAAATCCATAGAAAGACTGGTAGAGAAAAAACAGGAAAGAAAATGTAAGACAAACCAATAATAAGAGGATATTATAAACAGCTATGTGCAAATAAATTTGGAAGCATAGATGAAATGAAAACTTCCTTGAGAACACATTTTATCAAAACCAACACAAGGAGAAGTAGACATTTTGAATATACTATCTATAAATAGATTTATTCTGAACATATTATCATGTCCAGATGTCTTCACTGGTGAATTTCTCCTAACATTTAAGGAAGAAATAATGTTAATTTTACACAAATTATTCCAGAAAGTAGAAAAAATGGGAATACTTCCATCTCATTTTACGAGGCTAATGTAAACCTGATACCAAAACCCGGCAAAACACAAAAATCACAGGTATTCAATCTCAGAAACATAGGGATAAAATTTCTACAAAAATCTTTACAAATTGAATTCAGCAATGTATGAATAGGTTTGCATATCACAACGACATTAATGGAGAATGGTTTGAAATTTTAACATCAATTAATAGTCAAGAAAAAAAACATATGATTATCTCAATAGATGCACAAAATCTAAGAATAGAAGGAAATTGATCTGATCTGATCATCAGGCTTTTTACCAAAGATCTACTGCTAACATTATACTAAATGCAAAGCACAAAGTCTTTTCCCTATCTTTGCCAGCATGACACATATTTCCTTAAATTTTTGATATTTTGTTCCACATGGATTTTTCTCATTAATATTTGTTTTTTAAATTATTGAATTAAAATGTTATTTATCTTTACTACTGAGTTTTTTGGTGTCCTCCCTCTTAAACATTGTGCCTGAGGTAGAATTTTACTTGTCTACCCTAGTCCTGGCCCTGCCATCAGGAAAATGCACACTCACCAGGATGATTAAATTAAATTAAACAGTGACAGTACCAAATGCTGGATTCAATGTGGAGCAATGGGAATTCTTATCTACAGTTTGTATGGGTATAAAGTGGAACAAGCAAGTCAGAAACTTTTTCAGGATCACTGAAAATAACATACACTTACCCTATGATTCAGCAGTCTTACTCTTGGTAAATACCCAGTATGAATGCATAAATATGTCTGTCAAAAGGCTTGAATTAGAATGCTCATAGCAACTTTATTCTTAAGAGCTCCAAATAAGAAACAATCCAAATGTCCATTAATGTAGAGTTGGGGATAAATAAATTGTGGTATATTCATATAATGGAATATTACACAATAAAAAAGAGCAAACTTCTGCTACACAAACTAACATGAATGAACCACATTGCTGTAATGTTCAGTAAAAGAGATTAGACATAAAAGCTTAATAATGAATGATTATAATTCAGGTATAGAAAAAATTAATCTATGATAATAGAAGTCAATGATGATTTTCTCTGGTGCAAGGTGGGGGGACTGATGGGAGAGAGCTTGATGAATCCTTTGGGATGATAGAAATGCACTGTATCTTGTTGTTGTGTTGTGTAGGTTAAATGTATATACATTTTTCTAAATTCATAAATTGTAATTAAGATTGCATATTTTCCTACATATAAGCAATGCATCATATATTTAAAAGGCAACACATATTTATATTTTATGAAGCTAGGAATTTATTGCTTGGATTGGGCCATTCTTTAATTTTATTAAGTTAAATCTATCAATTTTAGAGAATACAGTATTGATTGCCAGGCTTTTATTTTCAATCTTTGTCTCCAGGATGATTTTGACAGCTCCTAAACATGAAAACAAGTACACAGGACTTCATTCATCTTTTTAACTGCTGGTTCTACCCTATAATTCCATAAACTCTGGACTTAAAAGTTGTACATTTAATTTAGAAAAATAATGACCTATAAAAGTAGCTTTTACACCTATTTGTGCTGACATTCTAAAGCATAATAGAACAAATGGAAGTTGTAAAAAATCGATTTCAGCTCTATAAAAAAAAGAGAGAGAGAGAAGAAATGCAAGGTTCTATGGAAACTGTGAACTACATTTAATGAACCATGACTAAGAGAAAGGAAGAAAAAAGTTTGAGAATACATTAAAGATGAGTCTGGAGTAAACAAGCACCCTGAAACTCATTAAAATATGCATATTTCACCATTAATGTTCTGTGTTAATTACTTTGAAACAATAGATGAAATACTCATGTTTTTATCCACTTACTATAGTCCCAGCTTTTCTCAAAAATAATCATCTCTCCTTCCATTTACACTTACTTCACAGACCTCAGAAGGACCTCAGAAAGGTCCTCAGTTGGTGCCCTGTGTTCTCTAATAAAAGCAAAACAGTGGCAGAAAGAGACCCAAGTTATTCATCAAACATATTCCTTGTCGTTACTATTTATCATAAAATATAAATTAACTTTGAGATCTCATATTGTTATAAAGATTTCCACAACTTCTGCAATGATTCCTAGGTTTTGATTAACAAATATATTTTTAAGTGGCTCAACATAGGCATTATCAAAATGAGTATGTTTCCTCATTTTTGTTTACCTGTCTTCAGCAATCATTAGGCAAGACATAGACTTTTCTTAGTAAAATAAACCCATTTCTAATAAGGACAAATAATTAAGAATAGAAAAATGGCCGAATATATTTCTATCATACTGTATAAAGTTTTTAAAGTTTACTGGCTGTGTTTTTAAATCTATTCATTTATGATTTTTAAATCCCTTACTTATACATTTAACTAAAACATGAACACTAAAAATGTGAGTGACTTGATTCTCCTGCATACCAGTGTCTTCCTGAATGATGTTCCTAAGACTCACCATCTCCACAATCCTGTATCTAACACTGTTCCAAAAATGTTTTCATTCTTAGCCACCCACATCGTCTCTGACACTGACACATCTCCAGTCCTAAGATAACTGAACTATGTTATTTCTGATATTCTTATGAAATACAACTTAGTAGGATGAGTGTCATATTTTCAAACTTCCCACTCTTTGAATATTCATTCCTAAATTTCCTACATTCTCCAGCATGACCTCTCCAATACTTTATCCCATCAAAGTCTCCAATCCATTAACCTAATCACCTTTTCTTGGTCAATCATCCTTTATTTCTCTTCTTATCTAGCTTATGTTCCATTATCTGTAACACAATCAACTTCTTTTATCCTTTCTCCCTTGCCTGACAAGTTGATATGTCACTGACAAAATAGAACAAAGAACCTACCTATAATCCCATGATTAAATCTACAAACTCACCTACCTCTAGACTGATAGATTTTGTCTTATCTTTCTTTCAGGTTAATTTTCTATGCTCCTAGAAAATGGCAACTCCTGCCCTCCTGCCTGAATCCCACCCTTCTCATCTATTCTAGGGCTTTATATTCAAGGGCCACTCTACCCTTCTTTACACAATAATAGATTTTCATTCTCTGCTGTATCACTCCCAATAGCTTACAAACACATTGGATATACCCAATACCCACCTTAAGATAATCTTCAGCTGACTCCACCTTTCCCTCGAGCTATGGTATTTTTTGTTTGTTTATTTGTTTTGCTAGTTTTATAGACATATATCTTGGCCTGTACTTGCCATCATTATTTCCCTTTTCTCTCTTTTTAAAAATTTGTTTGCTTTGAAACAATTTCAAATTTGCCAAAAAGTTTCAATAATAGGACACATAATATTTTTCCTGAAGCATGAGAGAGTATGCTGCTGACCTGAAGCCCATGACTCCTGAATACTGTGCTGTGTATTTGCTACAAGCAAAGGTATTCTCCTGAATAACCACAAACAACCATCTAAATCAGTGATACACTATGTCCATCTGATCCTCAGACCCCAACCAGGTTTCACCAGTTGACCAACTAATGTCGTGTACCACAAAAGAATCAAATCCAAGATCCTTTGCTGAGTGGATTGTCATATCTGTTAGTACACTCCATTCTGGAGCAGCTCTTCACTCTTTTCTTGACTTTATGACCTTCACAAGTTCACAAGTCTTCTTGGAAGGACCCTAATCCTATTGAATCAGGGCCCCACCCATATGACCTCAGAGTTCAAAGAGGTCTCAGCTCCAAATGCAGGCACACTGGAAGTTAGGCTTCAACATATGAATTAGGGGTGGGGGACACAAACGTTCAGTCCATAACACCCACCCATGGCTCTGCCCTCCTCACCACACTCTGCGTCCCCTCCTGGACCATTGTAGCATCCAGTCTCTCCACCCCTCTAGGGACACCTATGTTCACCAGCCCTGCCTGTAGGGTTTTGAACTGAATTTTTTCAGGAAGAAAAGAAAGGAACTTTTCTCTTCTAAAAGAATTTTTAGAATTGTTTCTGCCTCTTCCCTTTCTCACTTTTTCTCTCCCCTACTTAGCATCCTGAAATTACCACCTAACACATAGAGAGAATACTGACAGTAGTTTACATCTAAACATGCAGTTCTCCTCTGTTCTGTCCTATTGCAACTCCCACCAGACATAACAGGCATACTGAATCTTGTGTCCAGTGTGTAAGAAAAATATATATTTTAACTTCATAAAAATGGTATTATGCACTGTTTAATCTTTTGGAACTTAACTCTCCCACTCACTTTTTTTTTTTTTTTTTTTTTTTTTTGTGGTATACGGGCCTCTCACTGTTGTGGCCTCTCCCGTTGCGGAGCACAGGCTCCAGACGCGCAGGCTCAGCGGCCATGCTCACGGGCCTAGCCGCTCCGCAGCATGTGGGATCTTCCCAGGCCGGAACACGAACCCGTGTCCCTTGCATCGGCAGGCGGACTCTCAACACTGCGCCACCAGGGAAGCCCTCCCACTCACTTTTATATTGTGAATTTTTCTTTACATTACTGTGTGTAGCTGCGGTTCATTTACATTTACTGTTGCTGATGTTTCATTGACAATACCGTAATTTATTTATCCATTTTCCTTCCAGTGGGCATTTGGGATTTTTCTATGTGTTTTTATTGAATTTTATGCCCATTACTCTCTAATCAGTTACATGCCCTCTTGATCACAGCACTTCTAACTACCTCACAGAAATACATATAAAATACTCTGTGTGACAAAATGAGATACATACATGTGTGTATTTGTTCATTGTCTCTTTCTTCACTCTGTTGTCTCCAGTGCTAAGAACCATATCTGGTACAAAGCAGGTACTTAATAAATATCTTTTGAACAAGGAACTATTTTGCAATGTGTGATCAAAGTGGAGATATTGGAGCAGAGCCTCCCTCCCGCCTCTCCTTCGTCAATTGCCCCCAGGGCATGCAGGCTGGGCTTGCCAAGTGTTGGGGGACTCAGTGCTGAGGAGAGTGTGCAAGCCATCTGGGAGCAAAATCAAACACCCATGAGAATTGAGGGAACTGAGAGGAAAGAGGACAGAGCTATTCCTGGAGCAGGATGTAAGTTGAGAAACAGAACTAGAAACATGGGACCAAAGAAGACAGTATTTCCACAGTTAGGACTTTATCAGACAGTGGTCGATTTGCTTTAAAAAGAATAAAAAAAAAAACCTTTCAGAAATTGGTTTAAGGAAAAATTGAAATCAAAGTATTAAAAAATACTTTAAAACAGGGTTCCCCACGCCCCAGGTGCTACCGGTGCACAGCCTGTTAGGAACCTGGTGGGCACAGCAGGAGGTGAGTGGCGGGCTAACGAGGGAAGCTTCCTGTGCCGCTCCCCTTCTCTCTCATTACCACCTGAACCAACTTCCCCTCCCTTCCGTGGAAAAACCATCTTCCACGAAACCGGTCCCTGGTACCAGAAAGGTTGGCGACCGCTGCTTTAAAATATAAAGATTTAATTTAAGAAGTAGAAGAGAACCAGAATAAAAGGAAGAAAGTATGAAAAAAAATGAGTTGAAGGACATGACAATATTATTTAGTAAGAAAAATAAATGGCCAATAATTTTAGGATGCACCCTTCAAGCCAGAAATCACAGAAATGCATACTTAATATGTCAGATGTGTCCAGTTTGATGGAGAGGAGACAGCAAGGGGAGCTTACTGCTGGTGACAGTGGACTGGCTGAAGGGCAGTTCCAACCTCACAGCCAAACCGGTACTGAGTCTGGGGGGACTCACATTTTTACCCATTCCACCAGTTAGGACTAGTCCGGACAAAGAAACCATGCTAGTTGTTTTAACAGACAAAGTTTAATATAAAGGATGTTAATTGAGTATTGGAGACTGAGTAATAGGATGTGAAGGTATTATGAAGGTACCACTTCCAGGACAGGGGGGACCGAGGAGCTGGAGATAATTGAAATTCGACTCTTGAGGAGCTGGGAGTCAGGTCTCTGAAGAGGGCGCTGCTAGGCTGGCGTAGATGCTTCAGAAATTCCGCGGAGGGTCCAGTGCAGGTGGGACCAGAGCTCCCGGGAGCTGATCCGGTCTGGGAGGAGCAGAGGGCAGTGAAGCTTGCTCACTGCAAACCCTGGAGCGCTGCAAACTGTCACCAGCGGCTGCGGGCAAGGCAGTCACTGCCTGGGGGAGGAAGCCTTGCTCGGGAGCCTGCGGGGGAACGAAGCAAAGAAGGACAGAAAGTGCGCAGGGCAGAGCAAGTCCTTGCCCCCTCTGAGCATTCCAGAAACCCTCTAACGTCCTAGTGGGCCGAACCGCGCCAAGTGTCTGGGAGCGGAAAAACTGAAACGTGGTTTGCAGAGAAGAGCCGGCAAGAGTGGGTTTGGAGCTGAGAGACAAACGGGCAGCGCTCTAATTCCACCTTTAAGATATGGATCTTACGAAATCATCCTTCTTATCCAGGAGGTTAAATAGTGACACTATCATTGTTGAAACATTATGCAATCATCAATATATTTACACATAATTTCGAAAAGGTAGCATATTGTGTTAAATGAGCACACTATATATGGAGCATGCTTCGTAATTGCATTTCATGCAGAAAGATAATAACGAGTGTGCTTTTAAACAGCAATAGGAAATACAGACATAAAGTAGCAATAACAATAACATAAAGTAATAACTAAATAACAATAGTAAAAATAATACTTTAATGAAAGCCAGCAATTTTTGCTAAGATACCTCTCACTTTTTGCCAGGCCTTTTGCTTTTTGCTCATTAACTCTTTCAGTATTTATGACAAACCTGTTAGGAAGCTGCTGTTCTTAATTGAGAGTCAAAGGGAAAAAAATTAATTCTCAAGGTAGCAGGTGAAGACACAAACCCAGGCATCTGAACCTAAAACCCATGCACTGCATATCTGATAAATTTCAGTATCATACATATGATATATATCACATGTATGTGTATTAAACATTAATATATACTGCAAATAATAGATGTATCTCACAAATATCACAAATCTATCTTTCCATACAGTTGGGGAGAATTCTTGTTAGCAATCTCATCTCTGGTTTTAAAGCTATGCGATATAATTTCTTCTTTTTTCTTTGAACAGTTTTTTAATTTTTCACACTTCGAGAATAATCCTTCTCATTATACATAGCATTTATACATTCTCTTGTGTTATTAAAATGTGATTTTTTTTAACCTAATATCACTTTGCCTTAGCATCGTTCATTTAACTTCTTTCCTATACTGGACATTTAAGTTGCTTTAATTTATTCACTGTTGTAAATAATACTGTAATGAAATTCTTTTTTAGAGCTCTGCATGAATATCTAAAAATTCCTATAAGTGAAATTTCAGTCTCAATGGTATGATCATTTTAAAGGATCATGGGTGAAAAAAGGTCAACTTTTTCTGAAACCTTTTCCATCCTCACTGTCATTAGCAGTGCACGATATAGCAGGATTTGTGAAGTGTGTTTTCTAGAGTTTTACATTTAAGTATGATGTTGGTTGTTTATTGAGGCTAATATTCTTGGTCTTTTATTCCTCTGCTTCTTATAATTATATGTTATTTGCACAAAAATGGAGTTTTGAAATTTAACAACTATTTATAACATCTATTAAATGAGATATGGTTGTCATTAATCACTATGATGAATAATTTATTAGAATTCACACTAATTAGCACGAAAGAATAAACTTATAACTGCAGGAACTAAAGAGAAGTTTTCAAAAATGAATGCTGATAAAAATAAACAACCAATTAAAAAATATGTGGGCACATCACTTGAACAGACATTTCCAAAAAGAAGAAAAACTATCCAGTAGGTACATTAAATGGTGCTTATTGTAATTAGACATTAAGAAATGCAAGTTAAGGGCTTCCATGGTGGCACAGTGGTTGAGAATCTGCCTGCCAATGCAGGGGACACGGGTTCGAGCCCTGGTCTGGGAAGATCCCACATGCTGTGGAGCAACTAAGCCCGTGAGCCACAACTACTGAGCCTGCGCATCTGGAGCCTGTGCTCCACAACAAGAGAGGCCACGACAGTGAGAGGCCTGTGCACCACAATGAAGAGTGGCCCCCACTTGCCACAACTAGAGAGAGCCCTCTCACAGAAATGAAGACCCAACACAGCCAAAATTAAATAAATAAATAAATAAAAGATTTGAAACAGATTTTCATGAAGTGAAGGTCTGTATAAGGTCAACACGACTTTGTCTTTGAGATCTGTTTTAAAAAAAAAAAGAAATGCAAGTTAAACCCACAATGAGATGCTACTGTATAAAGATTAAAATGGCTAAAATTGATAAGACTGACAATACTAAGTGTTGGAAAAGATGTGGGACAACTGGAACTCCTACACTGATGGTCAGAAGTAAAAGAGTAAAATCATTCTAGGAAATTTGTTGGCATTTTCTTTTTTAAATAATAGCTTTATTGAGTAACAATTCATATACAAAAAAACTGCATGTACTTTATATATACAATCTGATAAGTTTGGACATATGTAAACACCTGTGAAATTATTACCACGTCAAGGTAATGGACATCTATCACCTCTAAGAGCTTCTTTGTGTCCCTCTGTGGGTTTTTTTTTTTAAACATACATCTACTCTATGATCCAACAGTTCTACTCCTACATGTTTATCAAGAAAAATAAACACATGTGTCCACCAAAACACATGCACATGAATATTTATGGCAGCTTTATTCATAATAGCTAAAACCCAGAAACAACTCAAATATCTATTAACAAGAGCACAGTTGAACAAATTGTGGTGTATTCCAACAATGGCATTGTACTTAGCAATTAAAGCAATTATTATTACATGTAATAACATGCATAAAGCACAAAAGCATTATACTAAGAGCACACACATACACATATTCCATGTGAATCTGATTTATAGTGATATAAATCAGAACAGTGTTTGCCTAGCAGCAGTGGGGACTAACTGTAAGTGTCACAAGGAAAGTCTTGGGGGTGATGGAAATATCTTGAGTATTGATTACACAGGTGTTTACATCTGTCAGAATTTTAAACTATGTACTTGTGCATTTTATTTTACATAAATTATATCTCAATAAGCCTCAAGCTATTTTAAAAACAAATTATCAAAGTATTTTTAAAAGAAAGAATCTTAGAAAAAAACAGACAAAACAGATTATTGAATGCAATTCTACTCATGAATTTGGGGATAAGAACTGGAATTGTCCCAAGCAAGAACTGAGAAACTAGATAGTTGAGAAACATGGCAGAATTTGAAGAATCATCTAAGAATTCAACCCACATATCTGAGACCAAAGACTTATTTCTAAATCCTCCAAGAACCAAGAATTCTTGTGCTACTTTAAATGTTCTAGAGCACAAAATGTAAAGAACATACCTAAAACCAGAACTATGATTACTTGTCTCCAAAACCAACCAAACAACCAAGCAAAAAGCAGAAAAAAAAAACTAGAGGATACAGATTTTAATACTGTAGTTTATGACATAGATGAAAAATACAAATATGACAATAACAAATGAAATCCCCAAAAGATTGATATATCATTACCAAGAATGGTTTATTCCCATAATTAAAAAAATAATTCAACATTTTTAATATAAGAATAACAGCAAAGAATTTTAAAGGACATAGATAACCAGCTTGAGTCTCTGTTTAATGGATGTGGAAAAATCAGAACATGAAATACGGTGTTCAACCTGGAAAAGAGAGGGAGCCAAACGCTAACCAGGGAAAGTCTGGGAGATATACACACATATTCCTAGACTTTAAGTAGGATACCCTGTATAGCTTGATGCCAATATCATTTTCTTATTCTCCCTTTAAGGCTCAAAAGTTGATTTTTAATTTTTCTAATTTCTAATGATCCCTGCCAGATGATTAACTAATTTATAGATTAAAAATAAAGCTTGTTATTGGATTCATTTATCTATTGTCCTGTCTTTCTGTTTTTGAATGTATTATTTTTTTCACTTCTATTTGTATTCATTTCCTTCTGCTTTTATTATGTTTATATATTTTTTTTCCTTTGAACCAGGAGTTATATAAAGCAAAATGTTAAATATATCATTTTTCAGTAATTTCTGATATTCTTAAAAATTCATAGATACCAGGATTTCTTGCATTTTAAGAATGTCCTTCTGTGGTACTTACTATGAAGAATATCTTAGCTGTGAGTAGAATGTTTCCATTACATTTCAATATGTAGCCAATATTTCTCTATTGTCTTGCATTGCAAAGTCTCATTTCATTCTTTCTGGATGTTTCTTCAATTTATACTCTATTCCTGGACTAGGAGAAAAAAATAAAAGGCGGGGAGAAAAGAAGGAAGAAAGGAAGGGAAGGAGGGAGGGAAGTATCAGGAATGGCTTAAAGCTCTGGACAAATGAGCAGTATAATCTGAGAGCTAAATTAGGAACTGTGGGGACTGTCTGGGACTCAGGAGGCAGTTCTGATCAGATCTTTGGGGTGAGGCTCTCCCCAAAGCTCTCTGGGGAAGTATGGGCAGGTCTCCATGTTCAGGAATTAGGCTGGAGAAAGTTTTCTCTCGACCCCATGTGCCCTTAGGGGCTCATTATTTTTTGTTGTTTAGACATGTGAGGCAAGTTACCTGGGATGAAGTTCTGGGCAGTCCTAATAAACTGCTGGGGTAAGGAAAAAAAAAAAACAACCAGCTCCAAGGATTCCCTACTCCTACATTTCCTCACCTGCTTCACACCTCCAGGACAGGTAGATTATAAGAAAGGAAATTGTCATTTCCCAGAGCTGCTTTCTTTAGAGCTTAAAGTGAATACCATATATTCTTGCTGATATGGGGGAAGGGCAGTCAAAATCACAGCACAACTGTGCCTCTGGTTTTATTTAGGTTTTGGTGCACATCACTTCCTTTATTAAAACTCATTCCTCTTCATGCACATTTATTAAATCTCCCAGAGAAGAATGTTCCTACCCAAGGAATGCAACTATGATAAGAGCCAAGAAAATACATTGCATAGTCAATGTCATGTGATGAAGAATAAATGAAAGAAGGAAAGGATTAGTATTTTTTAAAAGTACAATACATATCCCCTGCAAAATAAGGGCAGATTTTTGTACGTAGAAGCAATGAGTCATAAAAAGGAGCCATGTAGAAACATTGGTTATAAAAGTGTAATAATTCAGATAAAGAACACACATGTCGGGAAAAATAACAATGTACATTATTGAAGAAAAACTTAGTGAACTGAAAATCGGGTTGAGAATATCTCCAGATCGAGGATACATTAAGAAAAGTCATCAGAGAATGACAACATTCTGCTAATAAATTTTAAATTTAGACTAAATGGACAAATTATTAGAAAAATAGAGCTTGCCAAAGCTGACACAAAGAGAAATAGACAATCTAGTCCTATTACCTAGTAAAGAAATAGAATCTTAATAATTAAACCTTCACAAAATTAAGGGATAGGTCTTTTAACTTCACAAATTAAGTATTCTAAGCATTAGAATACTAATAAAAACACAAATATTAAAAAAATTCTTTCAGAAACCAAAAAAAAATTGGAATACTTCTCAAGTGGTTTCATAACCTTGATAGCAAAATCTGATAAGCCTATAACAAGAAATGAAAGCTGGCTGTTTAAAAATATAAAAGAAGGCTTCTAGAAAGACTGATCACAAAAAAGAGGAGACAAGAAATAAAATACAGAATGAAAAATAGGAAATAAACAAGATAAACTCATTTTTAAAAAGAATTAGAATATTAGGAAAAGTACAGCAATAAAGTAAAAAACCCAGAAGAAATCGATACATTTATAGAAAATATGAAGCACTAAAGTAGCACAAATAGAAACAGGAAATTGATTAGATCACACTGTACTGAAGTAATAATTATAACTCTGCTGAACAGTTATTACTATTCTGAAGTAATTAGAGTTTCTTTCACCCTCTAAGAAACACTCCCACCCCGGCACGCACACACTGTCGTCCAATCTCATTGTCACTCACCTGAACACCATCACCTCCTGCCAGGTCCCCCACATCCTCTCAAGTGTGAGGGATCCAGACATCCCGTGTCCTCACGTAACTGCTGTGGAAGGAACTGGACCAGCTTCCCATCGCTCTTAAATGGCCTCCAAAGTCCCCCCAAGGTCTCCACACTCAGCTCGTGCCGCTCTCCTCCTTACTCTATGTGCTCCGCCATTATCTGAAGAGTTCTCTGTCCCTCAAAAGTGCATCCTTTCCCCTACTTTAGTGCCTTCACCACATACTCTCTTCCATGTGGAACACTCTCCCCCAGCCAACGCCTCCTCTTCAGCCTCAGATTTGACTCCGAGTTTTCCCTGGACTTTCAGTAGCATCATGTCCCTACACTTCATGCTTCCCGGACCTGCTGTCACAGCACAGCTGCACCTGTGGACCCCAGTTCAGTGTCTGCCTCTGTCACCAAACGGTGAGCTCTGCCAGGAGGGGACCGTGTTTGTCTTGTTCCCGGGGTATCCCTGTGCCTCACACTGTGCTCAGCATCAGTTAAACTCACGTGAATGTTTTCAAAATGAGTGAATGGCGAGTTATATAAAAGACCTGAAGGAAATACAGTAAAATGCTACCAGGGCTTAACTCTCAGTGTTGGCATGTTGAGTGACTTTATTTTCTTAGTTTTTAGTTTTCCATGTTTCCCAAATTTGAGGAGGGTTTATTGTATCACTCTTACAACTTTACTGATGCATAATTAGCAAATAAAATTGTAATACATTTAAGGTGTACAACATGGTTATTTGATATGCATACACATTATGAAAGGATTCATATATTTTAAAGTAATTTTTCACCAAACTTTCATGGAACAGATGATTTCTGTCTTATACAGGTAAATGTAGTAAGTTTGAAAAAGAGAGAAGATCTTCCCAATTCATTTTTTGTGGCTGGTTCAACTTATGTTTTCAAATCAGATAAGAACAACATAAAATAGGGACTTCCCTGGCAGTCCAGTGGTTAAGACTTTGCCTTCCAGTGCAGGGGGTGAAGGTTTTGTGATATAACAAAACCTAAGGAAATCATATCTAGTAGAGAAAATTTAGTCATTTCTTTTACTTTAACAATGTCCTATTTCTGCTGTTTAAAACTGTACCATAATCCAAGCCTATTCTACAAAACAAGAAAGAAGAATAAGATTTAGATGGAAAAGGTTAGCATCTGTACACAAAATTAATAAAAAGGTCTGGAAATGTTACTGTAGATAATTGATTAGTTTTGAAAAACAGTTGCATTTTTCTAGAACTGAGTAAAAACCTAGAAATTACAGGAAAAAATGAAATATTTACAATAAAAACAAAGACAATAGCTAGCAATTATTGTAGTTTAATGTATGCACAAGACTCTTCAAGTTTTAAAGCATATATGAATAAATAAGGATATACTCCATGCTAATGGATAGAACAATTCAACATTATAGAGATGCCAATTCTCTTTATTTTAATGGTTATATTTAATACTATCTCAATTAAAAAGTATGATTTAAACAAGCCTCCGGGGAATTCTGATGCTAGTTCCCAGACCCCACCTGAAGAGGCATTCTCCTAGGAAGACCTGTTCAGCCCTACACCCAGCTCTGTCAGCGATGCATCCTCCTTCTTGCTATTTACCCATATTCACCCTGATGGGTAATAAAGTGAGCTATAGATGCTGTAGATAAGCGGTAGCTCTTGGATTTCAGGTTGTCTTAGAGAGGAAGAGAGTTCAACTGTAATTTCTGTTAAACAAAATGGGGACACAGTCCATGACCAAAAATATGTTAGACCTATGAAGGATCTCAGATAACAGAGACTCTTATTACTGGGGATTGCATGACATGTGGATTTGCAGGTGGGTGCCATTTCTTTCATAAGTTTTTACTAAAATCTTGAAGTACAAATCAGCATATAAAGTAATTTGATGCAGAGTATTTTATATTTAAATAACTAATTACTGCTTAAAAACTTTTAGTTAAAAGATGTTTTTAAGGCTCACTTCAGTTTTAAAACATTTCAATACTATGCAAGTTACTGTTTTCTTCAGACATTACTTAAGACTTTTTTTTTTCTTTCCTCTTTTAAACTCTTTGTAAAAGTAAGTTTTGGCTTAAATTACTTTGGTACTTACCTCAGTCAATCTCTCCCTAGAGTTACGGGGTTTCTCTTTGCTTTTTGTATGATTACTTCAGACGAAAGAGGAATTTTAAAAAAATCTTGCTTATTTAACTTGTGTGGGAAGTAAAATAGTTCATTTTCTCACCAATTGGTCCAATTTGGTTGCAGTTTATAAAGTTGCACATTTTAACTTGATTAAATAAAACCAAAATCTCCATCTTGCTAAAACTCCCTTTTTTGTTGAAAATTATTCATATTTAATGATAATATATATTTCACCAAGACATAAATTTAACAGGATGGCATCTGTCCAATCTTGCCATAATTCTTGTAGTAGCTGAGGAGAAAACGCCATCCAGAAGCTTCTGTCTTTTGACTGTTTTCTATTTAAACTTTGAAAAACTTTTCCTAAAATTTGTAGGAGAGAAAATTGTCTATAAATGATTTAAGTAGGCTTCACTTTCAAGCTGCTTCAATTCTGTTCAAGTTTATTGGCAGATGGTCTACTTTTTACTGACGAAAGCTGTAGTGATAATTTGCAAGTCAAGCCATGAATGCAACTGTGACACTTTCAACAGTTCATAGAAGAGAAACTTGAATTTGAACATAACACTTTACGTGGTATACTTACGTTAATTATTAGTGAATCAGGCAATTATATAGGCAGAAGGGAAACAAAATATAACTTACTCCACCTCCCCACCCCCATATATTTACATGTTCAAAAAAAAAACAAGTGTTTAGGTTATAAAAGTCCAACACGGCAGATAAGAGACTGGAACTCACTTTTCAAACCTACTAGACCTTCAAGCCTAGGTTTTTTTCCCAGTGTCTGGTGAGTGCACACTTCCTGGCTGTCTTCTTTTTTTTTTTTGCGGTATGCGGGCCTCTCACTGCTGTGGCCTCTCCCGTTGTGGAGCACAGGCTCCAGATCCACATGTTCTTAATCCATTCATCTGTGGATACACATTTAGGTTGTTTCTATACATTGTATTGTAATAATGCTCTTGTAAACGCAATTGTAAAAACAAGTGCTGTTGTAAAAAGCAATGTAATTATAAATCATACTGCTGTGAACATCGGGGTGCATGTATATTTTTGAACTAGTGTTTTCCACAGTCGCTGCACCAATTTACATTCCCAACAACAGTGTGCAAGGTTTCCCTTTCTTCTACACCCTAGCCAACATTTGTTATTTGTGTTCTTTTTGATGATAGCCATTCTGATGGGTGTGAGTTGATATGTCATGGTGGTTTTAATTTGCATTTCTCTGATGATTCACCATGTTGAGTATCTTTTCATGTGCCCATTGGCCATGTGTATACATATCTAATTTGGAAAACTGTCTCTTCAGGTCTTCTGCTCATTTTAAAATCTGGGTGTTTGTTTTTTTTGATGTTAAGTTGAATGAGCTGTTTTTATATTTTGTATAATCATTTACATATCTTTTCTCCCATTCAGTAGGTTGTCTTTTCATTTTGTCGATGGTTGCCTTTGCTGTGCAAAAGCTTTTCAGTTTAATTAGGTGCCATTTGTTTATTTTTGCTTTTATTTCCTTTGCTTTAGGAGACAGATCCAAAAAAATATTGCTATGATTTATGTCAGAGAGTTTGGCCTATGTTTTCTTCTAGGAATTTTATAGTTTCTGTTCTTATATTTAGGTTTTTAATCCATTTTGAGTTTACTTTTGTATGTGGTGTTAGAGAATATTCTAATTTCACTCTATTACATGTAGCTGTCCAGTGTTCTCAGCACAACTTATTGAAGAAACTATCTTTTCTCCATTGTATATCCTTGCCTCCTTTGTTGTAGATTAATTGACCATACGTGTGTGGGTTTACTTCTGGGCTCTCTATTCTGTTCCACTGATCTAAGTGTTTGTTTTTGTGCCAGTACCATGATGTTTTGATTACTGTAACTTTGCAGTATATTTGAAAGGTAAGGAGCATGATTCCTCCAGCTCAATTCTTCTTTCTCAAGATTGTTTTGGCTAATTGGGGTCTTTTATGTTTCCATACAAATTTTAAAATGATTTGTTCTAGTTCTGTGAAAAATGCCCTTGGTGTTCTGATAGGGATTGCACTGAATCTGTAGATTGCCTTGGGAAGTATGGTCATTTTAGCAATATTAATTCTTGCAATCTATGAACAACAGTATATCTTTCCATTGGTTTGTGTCTTCTTCAATTTTTTTCATCAGTGTCTTATAGTTTTCTCAATACAGGTCTTTTACCTCCTTAGGTAGGTTTATTCCTAGGTATACTTTGTTTTTAGCGTACAGAAGTGCAATAGATTTTTGTATATTAATTTTGTATCCTACAACTTTACCTAAATCATTGATGAGCTCTCATAGTTTTTTGGTGGCATCTTGAGGATTTTCTATGTATAGTATCATGTCATCTACAAACAGTGACAATTATACTTCTCCAATTTGGACTCCTCTTGTTTCTTTCTCTTGTCTGATTCCTATGGCTAGAACTTCCAAAAGCATGTTGAATAAAAGTGGCAAGAATGGGTTTTTTGTGTTTTAGATTTCACACATAAGTGATATCACACAGTATTTGTCTTTCTCCCTCTGACTTATTTCATTAAGATTAATACCCTCCAATTCCATCTGTGTTTCTGCACATGGCAAAATTTCATTTGTTTTTATGGCTGAGTAGTATTCCAGTGTATATATACCACATCTTCTTTATCCATCCATTTATTGATGGACACAGATAGCTCCCATATCTTGGCTACTGTAACTAATGCTGCTATGAACACTGTGGTGCATGTATCTTTTAATTTTTTTTTTTTTGGATATATACCTAGGAATGGAATTGCTGGATCATATGGTAGTTATATTTTTTAGTTTTTTGAGTAAACTCCACACTATTTTCCACAGTGGCTGCACCAATTTGCATCTCCATCAAGTGTACAAGGGTTCCTTTTTCTAAGCTTAGGGTCTTCTGAAGTAAGAATGAGAAGTAATGTCAGTCACCTTGCCTTATCATGCCTCATTTTATAACACATGAAAACATCTCATCAGTTGAAATCATTAGCACCCAAAGCCAAAAATCTCAACATGTGCTTGCCTTGCCAAATATCTAAACAGGGCTTCCACCAATTGTGGGAATGGGAATAGATGTGAGAGCTCTTAGGATAACACCCTGGGTGAGGGGGCCAGTAGGAATATAATAAAGATCACACTTCAGGTTTCCAATTCATTTCCACAAATACTTACTAAAGTGAGCTCTCATACAGACCCTGCAATAATTGCTAGAGAAACAAGAATGAATCAGATTTGGGATTTTTGTCCAAGGACATCATAGTTCTAATGTAGTACAGATTGTGCAAAGAAAGTGGTGTTTTAAAGGAAGCAGAAAAGAACTGACTCGAGCTGAGTATTAGAAATCAGATGAGCATTTTTCTGGAAGAGAACAAAGAACAAGGGGAAGATGTTTATTCAGAGAGGAGAGAGAGTGCACAGAAAGTACTGAGAACATCTTGACATGCTCAGGGAATTTTTTTTTTTTTTGCAGTATGTGGGCCTCTCACTGTTGTGACCTCTCCCGTTGCAGAGCACAGGCTCCGGACGCGCAGGCTCAGAGGCCATGGCTCACGGGCCCAGCCGCTCCGTGGCATGTGGGATCCTCCCGGACTGGGGCATGAACCTGTGTCCCCTGCATTGGCAGGTGGACTCTCAACCACTGCGCCACCAGGGAAGCCCCACTCAGGGAATTTTTGAAGTTCAGTTTTGTTAAAAAATGTCATAGGTAATGGTAGAGATGATTGTGGACAATTCATCAGGGCCAAAATTACCAAAGAATGTTTCAAAGCTGTCAAAAAAAATAAACATTTATTTTGTATGTCACAAAAAGCCATTACTTATTTTTTAAAAAAATATTTGCATCAGGGTCTCCTAAGATAAATGACCAAGACTCTGGCCCAAGGTTTGAACTTAGAGAGACTTGCAGGGGGGTAGCAGAGTGCCCCAAAAAAGACCATGTGAGAGGGAAGCACAAGAATTTCTCTCAAATCAAGTGTTTGCCAGAATAAAATAAATAAGTCACGGGGATCTAATGTACAGCATGGTGACTATCGTTAGTAATACTCTATTGTATATTTGGAAGTTGCTAAGAGAGTAGATCTTAAAAGTTCTCATCACAAGAAAAAAACTTTGCTAACTATGTGTAGAGATGGATACTAACTAGACCTATTGGGGATGATCATTTTGCAGTATATACATGTATCAAATCATAATGTTGTACACCTGAAACTAATACAATGTTATATGTCAATCATATCTCAAATGAAAAAAAATCACCTGCATAAAAGAAAAAAAAGCCCCCAAACCAAACCAAAAGGCACCTGTTTGCCCACACAGGGTAGCCCAGTTTGGTTACCACAGCTCAGTAAAAAGGTTCTTGAAATAAGACCTGACTCAGATTTCTCTTAGGATCATTAAACTCTTAAATATATTCCTCATCTTATGCAGTTGGCACTATATCTATATAGTAGACATTCCTCCAGGTTTCTGATATGCATTACAGTCCAAATGGCATTATTTGGTGGCAAAGAGGCAATAGGTAAGGGATAAAAGCAAACGCGTTGCCCCCCAGTGTCTTGGATTTGAGAGGGGGATCACCACTGCAGGTCTGGCCCTTGCCTTCTGGCCTTATAATCCTGGAATCCTGGTTTTGTCAGTCAGCTAAGGCAAGACATTTTTTTTCACCTGCAGGCTCACATTAAACCGGCTCCTAGTGTGTGTTGTGGAAAATGGCACCTTGTGAACTCATGATGAGAAGTGCATCTGTCAGGCAGAGCAGACAGTCTGAGGGATGGAGAGGGCTTTGATCACGTGGGCTTACCAGCCGAAGCCATCACGGTAGCACGTTTGCCTGTGATGTGGAATGAAGAAAGGGCCGCACATTTACTATCCACCAGAGCGATACTGCAGACACAGGACAACAGCCCTCGGACCTTGTGAAGCAATCCCCTCCCTCCTGGGACTGCTGGCGGAGCACCATGAGGGTATTGCACTTCCTCTGCCCCTGCACGGCTACCTCGTCTGTGTGCTCCCTGTGTTGCTATAATCGATTGGATTTGTGCTTATTACTACGCTCCCATTCCAGTCCAGTTTTCTGAGCTTGGACTCGGGTCGAGGTGATGGGGTTTGGGTATTTCATGCTGACGGAATCTGGATGCGCTCCCACGGATGACTAACGCTGCCTATTGTGTGTGGGTTTCACTCTCTCTGAAGAAACCTTATTTCACTCTTCTGCAAGTTATGAGGAGAGACTGCGAGGCTGCCCACATACACCAACAATACAAACACAACACTGAAAGTCAAATTAAACACTCGGTTTCCAGTATTGATATACTTTCTGCCATATTTGCACATTATTAGTGTTTTCTTGGAAATTTGGAAAGGGTAAGAGTTGCCACCTGGGGTGTGCTGCCGTAATTTTTGGGAGAACACAACATAGAACCAAATGGGAGAAAAACCAAGGCATAAAGGCAGTAGCAGAGACTTGTGGTCTCTGAGAAACACAGTCCTCTGAATACGTTTTTTGAAGAGTGGGTAAGGAATATTAAGTTATTGTAGACAAAATCAAGGTTGAGGTATGTGGGTGGGAAGCCAACAAGTCCTTGTATTTTATAGAAGGGAGCCAAGAAAAATTTAACCTTGATATTAAGCACATGTGAAATATACTTAAGAACAACTTGTACAATTAAAATGAGAGCTGTGTCTTTCTAACGTCAGACTGAAAAATAAAACAAAACACTATACATACAGCAAAATGTAAAAGTAGGGTAGACATAAACATGGGAAGTATGAGAAAGTACAGTAATCCTTAAAGGGAACGTAGTTTCTATGTGTCTTGGATAAGAGTGTCAAATGCCTCTATAAACTGGGGGCTTCTCAGTATGAGGACAAGAAGAATGTTCTAAATATCTGAGGACTGAGCCCTCAGACCATGCTTGACCATGGCAAGTAATTGGGGGCACCCACCGAGAGTTATGGTCACTTGTGTCTCAGATGAAAGATAATTCTTCCACTTCCAGATCCAACATTGACAGTTTGAATTTTGCTAAGCCTTTTCTATCATTCCAATTTTTTTGTAAAGACACATTCATTAAAAGAACATTGCCAATAGCATTATCATTTGCTACATACATAAAGCATGAAATGGAATAAGGAAAAAAAAAGAGGTTTACAGTGAAATGTGAGTGACTTTAAGAACTTAGGGTGAAATAACTTCTAAAGAATAATGCATCTCTGCATCTTCCAGTGCTGTTACATCAAATATAATAACTTCAATTCATGGGTGGAGGAAAGACACATGGAGCGTGTGCTGATTTGGGGGAGTGCGTACAACTGAATGGGGGAGAAGTATTAAATTATTTGTGACTAAATGGGGAATTTTATTTTATTTTTGTTACTTAAATCTTTTTCTCTCCTTTCTGTTTTTAAGTTTCATAGCACTTGTTGGGAGGAAAGCACAATGACAAATCCCTACTCTATGTCCCTTCAATATTTGATTGGGAGGATATCTTAAAAGGCTTTTTTTTATTGAGTTATCTTTAGTTTCAAACATTTCAGAAAACTCAGAAATGAAAATATGATGTAAAAGAAGAGTAACATGTACATGCATGAGCTGAAAAAGTACAAAGGACAGTGATATTCTGGACACACAGCCTTCATTTCAACCTCTTGGTTAACACTCACTCTTGGTAAAGATTTGATTTTTTCCTACTTGCCTCTTTGTTACTAACTGTGACATTAATAGGGCTTAATTTCTCTCCACAATTCTTATAGTCATATTTCTGGGCCGACTGAAAAAATCTTGCGAGACTGGAGGAGTTAATTAGGGTTGGCAAACTTTTCACTGAAGCATTGAAAATTAGTTACTTCAACTCCTTCATATTTCAAAGTAGGATCTAATTTTAATACAAAATTAAACTGAGGGAAAATCTCTAATGTCTTTTGAAAGGTGCTCCACACTATGGGTGCTGCCCACCCCAGTGGATGGCAACTCACTCGTTGGAGTACCTGATGGAGATGCCCCCAGAGTGAGTGGTGTATGGAAGGATTCTCTTGTTCTCAGAAATGTTACTCATTGTGCAACCATGAAACTGATGTGATTTGTATGAACGCAATGCTGCCTGCTCTAGTTCCTTTTGCCTTTCACCCCCTGATGGGCTGTCCCCCAGCGCCCACTCATCTGTCACTGCTGGGTGCCAAGACCTCCTCAGCCAGGACCTTGGAGCAACCTTGGAGCGACAGCCGGGATTGAGAGCGGCCGCAAGCCCGGGTGCTGAGCACACAGTTTCTGAGCAACCCATTCCCCACTACTCACCTGTCCAGAAAAAGTGGTCTTGCTAAAGGAGACGGGCAGTGTGAAAACTGGTCATAAATCACTGAAGGGACACTCCAGATTACACTGGGCTGGCCAGAGAGCATCAGGCCAAGATGGGTAGATGTGAGCATGAAGCTGGCAAAAGTCTTTTGCAAAAAGTCTGTCTCTAACGTTGGTTTTATAGAATTCACTTTGCTACATTGTACCTTTGGATAAAACGTTATGTGTTAGTGTCTGATATCACAAACCTTTACCTGTCTGCCTGTTCCTGTTATGTTTGGATTTCATTACATTCCTTAACTGTGTCTGATTAGTTGATCATATAAATTATGGTAATAGATTTCCTAATTTTAATCCTTTCTTAAAACATTTTTTTGGTCATTGCAATTTTCTTTTCTTCTTCTTCCCTTATTTTTTTTATTTTATTTTTTATTTAACCATAATATGGTAGGCAATTTACTAGCATTTTCCTTAGGATTTATGCATTGGACTTGGTAAGTGTTTCTTTTTGTGAACTATCTCTATCGGTTTCATTATATGTGCTAATTATTTTTTGATGAAAAATGTAGCAACAAAGCCATTAAAAATTACAAACTTTAAAAGAATGTATCGGTAGTTATTGGTTCCGTCAAGGTTTTTATTTCTTACTATGTTCAACTTTGTTCATTGGTTTGTTTATTGTATTTTCATATAGGTCCAGATAATTCAAATGCTTAGGCTAAATAAAGTAGTGAAGTATAATTTTCTGACTCCAGGCTATTAAGAAGTTTCTGCAAAGGGTATGCTAAGATTAGTACAGATCTGTCTTAAACCAGTGGGTATGTTCCCCTATGTTTGGGGTCAGAATACATTCTGTCTCATTTTCTAGTCTCCACAATTAAGGAAACCTATTAGATGACAGCGTACTCCATCTGAAAATTAGTCTAAAGTCCTTTCTGATAAAGTGCAAATCTGGGCTTCCCAAGCTAATCATATTCGGGGAACAGCCAGCTTTGATACAGCTTTATCATCATCTATTTTTTTTACACTGTGAGGATAAACATGCTTTTACTGATGTATTCTCAGACTTTGATTCTGTGACTAGGAATCAGGTTTTAGCCAACCCTGCCCTCTTTCTCCATCCTCACTGGCCAGTAAGGCCACTATTCCAGCTCATCATCTCTTGCATGAATCTTTTAATGGTCTCTTCAAAGGTCTTTTATCTCTATTCCTACTCCATTCCAATTAATTGTTGACCTCATAACTAGAGAAACATTTCAAAAATACAAATATGACTATGCCATTTCTCAACTTAAAGCCCTAATACTCCTCTATTGCCCTTAAAATAAGCTCCGACTTCCTTACGACAGCACAGTGCAGACAGCTCTTTAACATCGGTCTCTGCCCACAAGCCTAGCCTCCCCTCCCCCTCCCTCTTGCACTCTGTCTGTGATTCTCCCAGCATGCTCAGTTCCTGCTTGTCCTTCAGGTCTCACCACCTGGGAGCTGAGGTTCTCTTCGTATCCGATCTCATAGCATCTTTTATGGGTTCCCTATAAGACTCATGCCATTTAATTGTAATGCATTTTTTAGTGTCCCTACTGCCCAGTAATTTGTATACTTGACACAGGAAAGTCAAATTGTTCTTATTCAAAGCTCACAGATATACACCAATGGCTAGTCCAGAGCCTCACATACGGTAGGTTCTTAATGTTTGTTGAAAAAATATGTAGTAACAAGGAAATAAGGAAAATAGAAACTCCAGGATTTTCTGAGCAATATAATGGAAGATGTGGATAATTGGAACATATTCCCTACCTATATGAGAAAATACCATGCTTGCTCAAGTAAGCTTGCATAATAAATACAACTACAAAAAATTATAGAATAGATTATGGAATTGAAAAAAAAGTCTTCTAAAGTTCATCTGGATGAATAAACACAAAAGAAAAGAAAGAACATCTTAAAAGCAACACGGGGGCATTATAGCCTCACCAGATAATAAAATGTGTAATAAAACTAAAATAATCAAGTAATGTGTTTCTTGAGCAGGACTAAATAGATTAATTTAACAGAATAGAACTTTCGGAGATAATTCTAGGCACAAGTAAATGTGGGTGGAGATAGAACAGAAGTGTGTGACAACTGAACAGCCAACTGTAAAAGGACAGAATCAGATGCTCACATTCTGTACATAAAAGCCAATAATCCTATTATAAAAATGGAGGCCTTTACAATTAAATTTTCACATCATTATTGGCTACGCAGAGTTTTTAAAGCAAGGCACAAAAGGTAAAAAAACATAAATATTTAAAATAAAAGATGTGAATACACACATTTTTAAATATGGCCAAAAGACCACAAAGTTCAAAGACAATCTACCCAGAATCTTTAGAACTAATTTCAACATAAATGCCAGATACTAGGTTAAGCTTTCTTTCAAATCACTCAAAGACTGAGACAACATAGAATAAAAGGCCAATGACAATCAATTTTCAAAATACGCATATGAGGGAAATAGATCGCTTTGATTAATATAAGAAAAATGTATCAAAATGCTACCTTTCCACATTTTTTCTACAATTAACACTTCACTTGTGTAACTGAAAATAATACCATAGTACCATAATATTTCATATTTTTTTCAATATTTCATATTTTTTCATATTTCATAATATTTCAACATAGAGTATAGGATGAGGCCAAAACTACTCTCAGAATTCAAAGCCTTAATGCTTTTGAATGACACTAGTGTAATGGATTTCTCTTTTCCTGAAACATAGTAATCACCATTTGTTCACTCAATCCACAGGTACTGAGTAAGCATGTGCTATGAACCAGCCACTATTCTAGGCACTTGGACTACATCCAAGAATCAAAGATTTCTGACTTCATAAAGCTTTTCTGCTTATTCTGTTTTCTTGTGATTTGGGGCCAAAAGAGAAGAGAAGAGAAATTTCTTGCAGAAAAGTAGCCACTGTAATTAAAAAGTAAATGTAGGACATTATCTAAGAAGGGGTAAATTACCTGCCCCTACTGGTCAGTGTTGAGGCTGTAAAGGACCCTTAAGTGACTCCTTCTGGTTCAGAAACAGCCAGGGGTCTTGTGTCCTCTCTTCATCCTTTCCCAGGGCAAAAGGTGATGACGGAGGTGTCGGCACAGCCCAGCTGCCCTGGGGAAGGGATGCCCGTTCAGAGGCGTTAGTCAGAGGGACAACACCAGTTGTCCCTGGGCATCATCATCGGCACTGCTACTACCTCTAGGAGGGGCTCTGACAGGACACCGGGGTGGGATGTGGTGAATGAACATCTCTCTAGCCTCTCAAGCTTGTAGCTAAGACATCATGTTTATTGGAATAACCTGTATATTATCAGTGCCTGATTTGATTTCTCCCTGTGAGAGCGAGAAAGTAGAGTCCAAAGTACTTACAATGCAGGTGTCTTTGGCTCTCCTCATGAGCCCTACACCATGACTGAAATATTAACCATATTAGAATATACAAAGAATTTGTCTCTTGAAACCCAAATATCCAAGAGGACCTATATCCATAAATAAAGCTCAGTGACTTACCAAAGGCAACAAAAAAATGCAACCACCACTCAGTGAAGAAATTGAACACTGCCAGCGGCTAGTGTAAAGTGTTTCTTTGACAAACCGTACTATGACAAATCCTTGTTTTATGGGAATAAGGTATGCTTGTAAATTGAGTACAGAAAAGAAACAATACAATTACTGCAATGAAGCCTTGACACTGTATGAGCTCCCTAGAATGTGGTTTCAATCCTGGGGAAAATGGCATGGGGGGATTGATCATTTTTGAGTAGAATGGGAGCATAAACTGTAAATTAAGTTTGAAGAAAACTAAAGAAGATAAACACATGTATACGTCCATTTTTTTAAAATTTGGTGAGCTGAAATCTTACTTATTAAACACATTTAAGCAGAAGGAGAAAGATGCAATCACCTATAGTTCCATTATAGGATAGAATCACCTATGGTCAACATTGCTATTGCTTGTACTACCTTCTCTGCTGTATCCTTTCTGTAGCACTTATCAGCCCACCTGTCATATTACATTTAAATATCTGCATCTTTTCATTCTTCCCACCACCCCTCAGGATTTACGCTTTATAAAAGTGTGTTCTTTTGTTCCCAGATATAAGCCTGGAGCCTAAAACAGCACTTGATGCATAGTAGCAGCTCAATAAATATTCATTAACTTGATGACTAAATTTTAAAACAAATTATATCTTTTTCTATTTTGTGTGGAACATGTTATAGAGTATGGAGAGATTGTAGTGACATTGGAAATGCTTCTGATGTACTATTATGTGCAAAAAATAGGTTGCACTGATATCCCAACTTGACATGAATCCTGGACAGAAATGTATATATTTAGAATGATTTTCTTCTTGGTATAGATACTTATTTTTCTCTTTTGTGCATTTCTACATTTAATTTATTTTTACAATAAGTATATATTGTGTTTATACCAAAAAGTAAAAATAAATTAAAGAAATAATATGCAAATTATTTCCAGGAAAGTTATTCATTTGATGGTTGAGGACCTTTGGAGAGAGAAGCATGAGTCCATCAAAGGGAGCAAAGCTAAGCTTCACAAAAGCAAGATCCAATCAAGGACATTTGACCTAATCACGGTTAATGGATGAAGATGCAGCCCAATCAAGCTATAAGTGAATTGTTCTAGAGAATGCAGGGAACTGACCTAATCACAGTCAATTGTGTGATGATGTTCTGAAGAAAGTTAGATAGAAGTTTCTCAAATTGTAATTCTGTTTCAACAGATTATATTTTATATAATCTCATATATAATATATATTACTACACATAAAATTATATATAATATATATGACTATTCATTCTCAATTCAATGAAAATGTTTTGAAGTATTTAATTGAGATAAAATAAAATTTAATTCCAAACTAAATTTTCTACCCAGGGTCAAATAATCTTATTTATTTATTTATATGTTTATTTAATATATTCCTAGATTAGGGATATCTTCATGATGGAGTGATTTATCTATCTTCTTCCCACATGCCCATTGTTACCATCTTCAATGTATCATTTAGTGGTAATCCTTCTAATTGCTCCCCCAAATTTATTCAATTTGGGGTAATACTAATTGTAAAATGTTCTTGGTTTTAATGAGACCATAATTGCTTCCCATATTTAAAATAAAAGGAACATAAAAAAAGGATTCTTTTTATGAAAGCATTATCTTACAAACATATTTTGTTCATGACTAGCCTTCCTGGATTCTCAGCTCACCAAGAACTCAGCAATCTAACACCTCCAAACCTGGGCCGACTGCGTCCCAAGTACACATTTTATGACAGTTTCAATCTTCTCTACAAACAGGCTGTGCTTTGATTGGCAATTTACCAGGACTGATAATTAGCTTACTAACCAGGGGATCAGAAAGCAAGTCTCAAACAAGGGTGGAGAAAAGTCAAATTAAATTAGTATTTTAATATTGTTGAACCACCTCCCATTTTAAGTACAAAAGAGGGAACTGTTGATTAAACATTTTAATTGATACATTCATTTATTCCTTCAAATGTTCATTGAATACTTACAGTATGTGAGGTGCAGTACTAAATCTATTTCATCATAGTCAAACTACTTTGGGACTATTGTATAGTTGAGTCAATCAGGTTATTTTTATTTTGAGGATATTTTTATTCCTCAAATATGCAAGAATATTTTGACATAAGCATGCACTTACCCGAAAGAAATGTGCTACTTATATTGTTCCACTGAGGAACACTGAATTATTCTTTGCATTTCTTTAGATCTTCTTCTGCAGAAGTTCCATCTATATTTAGATAAATATAATCAAAATATACCATCTGCAAAAGGGGAAATTAGCATTTTTGCAAGAAAGAGTAAATGAGCAGTGTATAGTTAGAATAATAAAAATGCTACAACTGTGCATATTGAACAATAAATATCCTTCTTCCTTTCCCCCAAAGGGGTAAACCTCAACAGTCACAAAGTGTGAGGCAGAAAATATTTTCAACTTCTATATTTCATTAAATAGCCATATTTCTCCCTGGTTATTTATTTATTTTTTTTGCGGTACGCGGGCCTCTCACTGTTGTGGCCTCTCCCGTGGCGGAGCACAGGCTCCGGACGCGCAGGCTCAGCAGTCATGGCTCATGGGCCCAGCCGCTCCGCCGCATGTGGGATCTTCCCGGACTGGGGCATGAACCCGTGTCCCCTGCATCGGCAGGCGGACTCTCAACCACTGCACCACCAGGGAAGCCCTCCCTGGTTATTTTTAAACTGCTTCCTCATTGTGTAGTCCAATTAAAAATTTCAGACTTGAAAATATGAGTGATTATGCTTAGCTAATATCTAGAGGGAGAGCGAGCCACTGGTGGGCCAATCGCAAATTTTATTGATTAGAAATGGTTTAAACCTTAATTTTCAAGGAAGCAGTAGCCTAATTTTTTCTTCTAGCTTCTAGACACATGAGCCAAGGTGTAATTCCTAGTACATCTCCCTGACTTTAGTCCTGAAAAGCAGGCAGATTTCAGACAGAACCTGTTTTTATCACAAGGATTGTCCAAAAAAGATGACATCTGTTGCAAGGGAATAAACTATGGTTTGGAAAGTATTCTTTGGTGTTAAAGAAAAAATACAAATATGTACAGTGCTTGGTGAGTTGGAATTCACTGCTGCTAAGGGCCTCTATTACTCTATAAGGCAACAGATATTGAAATGCTCTAAAGGGGCAAAGTGGGAGTTGGAGATTGGTGTAAAAGCCAGCCTCAACTGATATCTTAAAAAACAAAAAGCAAACAAACAAACAAACAAAAAAACCTCTTTCTACAAGGAGAATGAGGGTCAAGAGAAGTATGCCTGGATTGGTCAAAAGTCCCTTTCCTGCTCCTTCCGCGGACACTGAGTTTTTCCCATATCTGCTCACAGGTGAACCTAGAGATCGTCTCAGAGCTGCAGCACCTGTGACTGGAAAGAAGCGTTTTGAGATGCGGCTGGAAGATGTCGCTGAAATGTTCAGAGTTGCAGACCAGGGACTCAGCAGGGAAGCACAAAGGTAGAGTTACTCAGTGCTCCCAGGCCTGTGGTCGATGCCCGCGCAGTTGGTACACAGAGAAAAGCTGAAACTCCTTCATTGAAGAACTGTTGGCTTCGCAGTAACAGAAAAGAAAACAGGATTCTGAGAATGTGCAGCCGTATGCGACCTTGTGCAAGGGGAAACACCGTAGTGTGCTTTCAAAGGGAGAGATGGGGCTGGGAGGATTTCAACAACAGGCGTTAAGAGGGCTCTTTACACTGCGGTTGGGCTGGAAAAGAAACGAAACCAAAATACACACAAAAACACTCTGCCTATGTGGGTGATCTGGAAACCTCTGGATGTTTTCCACAGTTTCCTTTTTTCGTGGTAATAAGCGCAGAATGTCAGCATCAGCACTGGGTATGCCGCCACTAACCCAGAGTCGGCAGGGACACAGTGTTCAAGTTTTGTCCATCTGGCCTTCCCCATAGCTTCCGGGCCCAGGCAGGACAGAGGCCCCTCTTTTTATGTATTGTAGCAGGTGGCCACACACAGAATTACAGTTGAAATATTCCCTGCTTGGGGCAGACCAGGGACAAGACCTAGTTGCCACCAGGACCCAGCAACATAGAGCAGTGGTTCCCTCATGGGCGTAGAACCACTGAAGAGCTTGCTGTGCTTCACTTTCCTGGTCTTTATCCCTAGAGGTTCTAATTCAGTGGGGGAGGCTGAGGTCCTTTAATTTGTTTTTCTAAAGACTTTGTGAACCTCCACTCTCATGTCCTGGTTCCCACACTTGAGTGTGTATCAGAATCCCCTGCAGGGCTTTAAACACAGGGGTCTGAGAACTTTCCCAAGTGCCCAGATGATGTTGATACTGATGGATGGGGACTACTGACCACAGATAGCCAGTGACCACCCTGGTGTGAAAGGGAAGCGTGCAGCTCTAACAGAGCAGTGCCCCTGAGGGATGCCAGAGACGCAGGAGAGCAGAAGTACCAGGACCTTCCAGTGCTGAGATTCCGACTCCCCTGAGGCCGAATGAAGCCAGGTTGTCCGGAGGGAGGCTGTGTAAGTGCAGGGCACACCCTGTGTGAAGCCCTGACCTGGAGGGCTCCCCAGGGCACACATCCAAGGCTCCCTTCTCCAAGTGTTAGTACCCATTCCCTGACAGACAAGGTCTGGTAGGGCCTTCTGTTGAAGGAGAGGGACCACTGCCTGACACAGTTGCACCAGATGCAGGCAGAACAGAGTGTGAACTCTGACCCTGGAAGGGCTGCTGAGACTCCCCCATATTTAGCCGGTGGAACAGAACTAGACAGAAATCTGACCGGAGTAAAAATGAGAGGTGTTCATTGCAAACTTGCAGGTCAAGTAAGAGGAATGGGCAGTGAGTTGGGGGAGCAAAGCAGGATGCCAGCTCCCTGGCCTGAGGGACCAAGTCCCTGATGAGACTCACGAAGAACCACAAATCAAGGAAAAGAGAAGAATTTTCTTGGAGGTTAAACATCCACACTGAAGAAGTGGCTCTTGCGTGGGGAAGATGAGAATTCTGCCCCAGATGGAGGCCGGACTTGCGCTGCCCCGGGGAGGCACTCAGCACACAGCTTGGTTCTGATGGACACAAGGGGGCCACAGTTCTCGGGGACAGTCCTGGGGAAGCTTCGAAAATGTCTTAGAAGGTGTGTGTTGTCTTTTAGTCACCCACTACTCAGATATAAATATATATATAACTATATGTATAACTGAATCACTTCGTTGTACACCTGAAACTAACATGCCATTGTAAATCAACTATCCATCAATTAAAAAAAAAAAAAAAGAAATCCCTGGGTGCCCACTGTCCTGTTGCTCAGGAGCTGGAGCTGGGAGTTTGGGCTGAGGGTCTGTCCAGTCCTGAGGGTCAACTCACAGACTTGTGCCCAGGAGCCTGGCTGCAGCTGCTTCTCCAACGGCAGCAATGTTCTCCCTCTGTCATATCTGCCATCTTCTATTTTGTGATTCCCTTATCCCTAGAGGCAGTCTTCCCTCCCATTCATATCAAGATTATAACGGATATAAAATAATCAATTATTTTGTTTACATTATCATCTGAGAACAGAAGCTGACAGGATCATTTTACTGAAGGAACCCCATTAACAATCTCCATGTGTAACCTGAGTTGGAAATAACAAGATAAAACTTTATTCATTCACAGAGTTAAGTAATTGAAATTACAGAAAACTGGAGAGTCTAAATGAAGCAACACTTATTAAAGAAGAGGCAGTTGAAACCAGGACACTCAAGGATGCTTATCAAATATGTTGGAACCTCATTAATTCAGTTCCCTTATATGAAAAAAAAAACCCTACAGGGCTCTTAATTATTAATATGTTCAAATATTATTTTTCCGCAAATTAGTCATGATTGAGAGGAAGCCTACTTAGAGCAAAATCTGTATAAACATATCCAAACTTAAACATTTATAAGAAGACTCTTAACTTGTAGGAATAGAAATGAAATTTACATATTTGAAGTGCTTGATACTCATTCTATGCCATACATAAGGTCTAAATAATGAGACCTATGTGTTCATAAGTTATCTCATTGTATGCACTTGGTGCTTCCCACATTTTATTCTAGTGATGCATTTTATTTTAGAAATTATTAAAACTGCCTGTAAAATTATCTTCTAAAATATACTTGATTTTTTTTCAGGTGAGTTTCTCTCTCTTTGCCTAAAACTGAACTTCTCTCATCTCAGGCGGCTTCTCCCCCTGAGCTTCCTGGTTCCACTCTTGGCCTCTGCAGTCTTTCAGTTACTCAAGGTGGAAACAGAATTTTCACTGAGCACTTCCTCTCACGCTCACAGGAATTCAGCCCCTAAGTTCAGAAAATTCTGCACCCAACTAACTGCAAATCCTTCCTGAGTCTGTGCTCTCATCAAGCCTACCTGGAGCCATTCCAGGACCCCTCTGATGAGTCTTCACTGGCGGTTACCGAATTTTCCATCTTCTTGTCACACACACTGGATTTATTCCCTCAATAGTTTATGCACCAAAAGGACACGACACGTCCCTGCTTACGTCGCAGGAAAGCCTCTCTGTTGGCTCCAGTTGTGTGAACTGCCACAGGCCCCTTTATCATGAGCTCCCGCTCTCAGGGTTACCTTTCTACTCTGATGTCTTGTTGGCCCTCCGTACATTCTGCCTTCCCGTCCTTTGGACTCTCTGCTTTTCCTGATTATACTTGGCACCACAATCCTTTGCCTGTGCTTTCCATTTCTAATGACTTTCTTCAGTTTGTAAACTCTTTGTTGTCTTTCAGAAAACAACTCAATATTACCTCCTCTTAGAAGATCTTTTGGTCTCTCACCCTGGGACAAGTCAACAGAGACTAACGCTCTTAGAGCAAATAGATGCAGCACATTCGCACATCTGGATCATCTAAATCCCGACTTCTCATTTAGCCGTATTTTGCCCGTGCACAGCAGGAGACCACAAATACTGACTAGCTCGTCGAATGGCTGATTAAGTGGATAGAGGGAGAAGTGGGATGGACATAGGTAATCCTGCTCTTTTTCACACTTTGATGATGTCACTCATCCTTAATACTATTCTCTAAGAAGGATGCAGAGAATTGGAGAACATATAAGGGTGGTAAGGAAACCTGAAATCTTGCAATTAAAAGAGCAGAAGGGGGATGTTGAGACTGGCCCAAGAGAGTAAGCAGAACATTCAAATGCTTGACAAGGGTGTCAAGGGAAAAAAAAAGTGACTATTATATGTAGCTTCATGGATTAGAAGAGAACTAGTGGGCTAAAGCTACAGAAAGAGATAAGTTCTTCACTCTCTCCTGTGTGTACTTTACTTGGAAATAATATTGGCCACTGAATGATGAATTAAAAAACTTATACATATTCATATGCAAAGCCAGTAGAACATGTCTGACAGCTAAAGAAAAGATATGTCAATAAAAATGGAAGTTGTTAAATCATGGAAGACTGACAAAGGATTACAGAGACAGAAGTCGATCATGGCCATCTAAACCCTTTGCTTTTTCCTGGAAGGAGAAAATAATCTTCCAGGTTAAATAATGTATTCAGCCGGCCTTGCAATAAGAGTTCTGTTTAGAGAGGTGTACGAAACTATCAGAGCCTAATAATACTAACTTTAATCATATAATTTAACTCCGCCTGTTGAGGTTGTTTATAGAACAACCTCATAAAAATTTACTTTGTTTTGGGGAGTATATACTAGTTGAACTGATACAAGTGTCTACTTTGCCTAACAATTCAAATTTGAATTTTAAATTACAAATTGGTTCTGGCAATCCACCTGGGACTCTGATAAAATTGATTTTCTGAGTAAGAAGAGAGAAGAGGAAAACTATATTGAAATGATATGTACAGAATTCAGTGGGAAAATAGAAAAAGAAGCTCTTAATTTTTCTCAAAGAATCATGTCAAACTCCAGAGGGTAGGTGTTATCAGAGTTGAGACCCGAAAAATAAACAGAGTTCATTCATGCAAAAGTAGGAGCAGGTCATTGCAATCAAGCATCATGGATAATCTTTGTGTGGGTTAAAGAGGCCAGGAGCATTGAAGTCAGGAAGTGCAAATAGCTCAGGGCACCCTGGAGTGGAAAATGTGTGTGGAATCCCAGGAAGGGAGAAAGTAAGCCTATATAGGTTGGCAGGGGTCAATGCATCAAGCACTTTGCTGCAAGAGATTTTAGGTTTTATCCAGTAAATAATTAGGATATATTGAAGAATTTGGGGTAGGTGAGTGACATTTTCAAATTTTTAACTGGATAGACAAGGCAACAATAGGATGATGACTTAGAGAGAGACCTGAACAGAGACCTTAGGAAAACTATTCTAATAGACCAGCCAAGAGAAGGGCCACAGAGTGACAATAAGGATAGAGAGGAAATGGCAGATTTGCAAGATTTTATATACATTGAATTGACATAATTTAGGGACTGATAGGATTGAAGGCTAAGAGATGATTCATCTATTTTCAAAATATTGAGTTCTTTTTTTGGTGAAACTTCCTAGATAGTTTTAGCCTACATTGTTAGTTTCTTATTTTGAAATTCTAGTTACGTGTTTGTTTTTTCTTACTAATTGTGGCTATTTGGTTTGTATTGTTTCATTCGCATATATAATGTGTCACCAAAGGGGCTAGAGTGTATTGTTTTACTTTTCACAAATACTCCTTCTCCCCTCCCACACTGTTTACTTTCCAACGAATGCTTGTTGGGCTTGGATTGAAGCACAAAATAAAGTGGACTGTGAGTGGAGTTGATAGAGGCCACACCTGCCTAGAGGCTTCAAGTGCCATTGCGGGGCTCAGCGAGCGCTCCTGTGCCCTTGCTCTCTGCTGGGGAAACATCACATTCCAGGTAGGGCAGCTCGTTCTGCCTGGTGCTGGAATAAGAAGAAATGTGATCAACCTCTCAGAACAAGCCACTGCCTTCAAACACGAGTAAGAAGTGAACGCTTGGGCTAAGGACTAGGATTTGGGGATTGTATGTTACTGCAGCAAAAGCTGACTAATTCAGGGACTGTATGGTCCTTTGGAGCAGAAAACATACTTCTGCACCTAGACATCTTTTTTTGTGGTGTCTTAAAGGGGGTATTTCAAAAATGGGGTACATTAAAATAGTTAATTTGAAAGGTAGAGGATTTTTTAAAAAGCACCCTCTTTGGAAGGTAAACCAAAGATCTTGTACTTTTTTTTTTTAGAAGACTAGTTTTGAATAACTATCTATTTGCATATTAACTTTTCTTGCACAATCTTTGTATTTCCAGATAATTATTTTAGAATATCTCCTTACATCCTGTATCATTATGGTCCTCTTCTTAGGGATCTGGACATCCCTGGCTCACTATTTATAAATTTGAGAGAGTTCTTTAGAGAATAAAACATTGTAAGATGTGAGTAGTAATGACATGATGATAAATTATCAGTGTTGTAGACCATGCACATTACAAAAAACAACACAACCAAAATCTCTCCCTTCTTCCTCTTTTCTTCCTTCATTATGCAATATGGGCTTTGGTGGTGGTAAGAGCATTGAAGACAATATTTTAACATTTTCAAACTAAAAATTTTGTGGTAAAACTCTGTGCAGTGTTGACTTATACTGGTCCTTGCTGCCATGATGCAGTAGATCTCTAAGGCTTAAACTGGACCCCCAAAAGAAGGAATTCTAGCTTCCTTAACAAGAATAACAAGAATATGCTAGACCCATAATAATCATCCCTTACATACTTCCTGAAATAAATTGTTATATTTATTTCAATACAAGTATTAGTTTTACTACCACTAGTAATATCTGCTATTTCTGAACATACCAGATACTATGATTTGCATACATTGACTCACTCAAGCCTCACAACATTCTTAATAATAAGCACAAATATTCCCATTTTATAGACAACAAAACTGAAGTTGAAAGAGACTAAGTGATAGGTTTACTAATGCTCTAACCAGGCTTTGAACCTAGGTCTGTCCATGTTCTTACACACAATTACATCCAACACAGGCTGCAAGGCATGTACAAGTATATAGAGTTCCTCTAGAGAAATATTATAACTTGTGGTCTGCCATTATCATATCACTTAATTTTTGTTACTAACTCCTAAATTTTTCCTCCTTGAGCTAACATCTGGGTCATTTAAAAAAATCACAGCTACGCATCTTCTGTGGTGACAGACACCAGCAGTACATCTAGGCTGAAAGTTACTGCTTCATTGTATTTCCAGATTCATTATGTGTGGGTTTAGTTATTAGGTATTATACTTTTCTGGTGAGTTTTTTCTTGTAGTTGAGAACATTCTGTGTACACGAGAATTAAATCATTTTCATTATTTAATTTGTAGGACATTTCTTTATTAAAAGGAGAGAGTTAATACAACCACTGAAGCCCAAATTCACCATTGATTAAAGAGACCAGCCATGTCACAGAACAGAGCATGGAGCCAGTGTCAACTTTCACGGCTACATAAATGAATACATGTTCAGCCATTGATACGCATGCACACAAGCATACACACAAAAATAAAAACAACTGAAATTCACTTTTCATTTTACATACTTTTATCCCACATGTGAAATACCAAGCATGGCATCTATTTTAAAGAACTTTAATATACAATATTTAAAATTTAATTTGTGCATTAAATGTTTAAAAAGTAAAATTAGAAATCTTACCTTAAGCATTGTCCATATTATAATTACTACAGGTTGTGTAATTCCTAAGATGTCAATATATCTCTTTTTAACAGAAATAAATCAAACTGCATATTAAGTCAGATTTTTTTTTTTTTTTTTTTTTTTTTTTTTTTTTGCGGTACGCGGGCCTCTCACTGTTGTGGCCTCTCCCGTTTCGGAACACAGGCTCCAGACGCGCAGGCTCAGCGGCCATGGCTCACGGGCCCAGCCGCTCCGCGGCATGTGGGATCTTCCCAGATCGGGGCACGAACCCGTGTCCCCTGCATTGGCAGGCAGACTCTCAGCCACTGCACCACCAGGGAAGCCCCTCTTAAGTCAGATTTTAAGCTCCTTGTCATCTATGTATTTGTATCATGATTCCATTTGTGTATGCAGAAAATTTACGAGGACAGAGACTTTTAGTATACCCAGAGGATACAGAGCTGGGCTATCCAATAAGGAAATGAAAAACTGTCTTTTTTTTTTTTTTTTGCATGGCTGAATTTTAAAATCCTCCAGTCTCTCATTATGTCAAATAGCATATGCATAAACAATTTCTCAAGTTTTGTCTAATTATATGGCCACAATGTGTTACTTCCCAAAATTATAAAAATGAGGAAATAAATTCAGGTACCCCCTATTTGAGGGAATGACTATTTGGATAACATTTCTCTCCTATCATGCATTCATGAGTCCCTACAGATTTTAAATAACATAATTTACAACGGTTCTAAAAGACTTACAAGTTCAGCAATATTCCCCTGGAACAGGAGGCTTGCTGTGTTTTCTGTATTATTGAATTCTCAAAGCTACCATTCGATAAAAATACAGAGCAACTTTTTTTTTTTTTTTTTGCGGTACGCGGGCCTCTCGCTGTTGCGGCCTCTTCCGTTGCGGAGCACGGGCTCCGGACACGCAGGCTCAGCGGCCATGGCTCACGGGCCCAGCCGCTCGGCGGCATGTGGGATCTTCTACGGACCGGGGCACGAACCCACGTCCCCTGCATCGGCAGGCGGACTCTCAACCACTGCGCCACCAGGGAAGCCCCTATGTCGTTCTTTTAAACGTTGTGCCTTGCCCCCTTCCTGTCTCATTCCCACACTCCTGATTGACTTTTACTGCATCTGGCAGCACATCCTCCTGCTTTGGGGGTTGGCACTATTAAAGACACAGCCTGTATCATTGAAAATGCAGTCTCGTTTCTGTTTTTCATTCCTTTTTTTTCCAATTGGAAATTTTTTAAAAAAGGAAGGGGCCACAAGAGCTTTTCTCCACTACTTAAAAATCAGAGGTCCTGTAACACACCTTTATTTTTTACCTTTCTGAATAAGTGTCCATTTGTTTCCAAAGCACTTGCACCGTACTCCACACTCTCCCCACTGATTTTGAATACCATTTTCATAATTATAAAATTATGAATTAATTTTATAATAAATATTACCTTTATTTCCACCAATGCTTATTTATCCCAGCAGTACTTTAAATTACTGAAGCTACAGAATGTTTTTAACTTTAAGAAATGGCAGTTTCTTTTCAGTGTTATTTTTCCAAAACTTATACGCTTTCAGAATCTTCTATTTGTGGCTATAGCTTTATGGATATAAACCCACATATAGCTGTGATTCATAATATTTACAGATGAATTTGGGAAGAAATGCATGTTTGTAATTTTTTCTATAAATGTAGTACATAAATCCAGTTATTCAACATTTACATATTTCTTTATGTTCCACAGTAAAGTTTTGTAATTTTCGGTAATAGATGATTTCAGTTAACTTTATTGCTTGATTTTTTAAAAGTTTCTTACTTGTTGCTATGAACTAGATTTGTTCCTCCATTGTATTCTGATGGATTATATTTGGTTTATGAGAAATTCTTTTGCTGTTGGTGTTCCTAATTTTTTAAATTGTTGACTTTTTAAATTTTCTAAAAATGATCAAACATTATATATATTTTTAAAGTGCAAAAAGAAACATAAACATACTCATTGAGGGAATTTAAAAATTCCCTCATTGAGGGAATTTAAAAATTTAAAAATTCCCTCATTGAGGGAATTTAAAAATTTAAAAATTACATGCTCATTGAGGGAATTTAAAAATTTTATAGAAAAATAGATACAAACACAATCACTCACCATCCCACCATTGCTCATGCATTTATTTTCTCTTGCCCTTATCTGTATATATATGTGCATAAATACCAAAAGTGAAGTTATGTTAGATATAACATTTTTTGCCTTAATTTTCCAATTAACAGGAATGTTTTCCCACATTATAAATTATTCTTCACAACCATAACTTATAAAAACTAAAATATATTCTGGACTATGGCTATAACTGAGTTACTTTCATTTATTTGGACATTATATTTATTTTCAAGTTTGCTACCATCATCATTATTATTATTATTAGCATCAATGTACATAAACTTTTATTTGATTGCCATACTTTTCTTTAGTTTTACTTCACAGAAATGAAATTACTATATTAGGTAATTTCAGATGAACTTTGGGTTACATGGAGGAATTAAGCCTGAGAGAAGTAAAATACCTGGTTTTTGTAAAAGAAGGGTAGGATCTGTCCATACATCCTGGGAAAAGTCAGAGATCAGCAGGAGGGTAAGTAAAAGTACCCAGAGAAATGCTAATGTAGAACGAAGAGAAAGAGAATGAAACAAACTTTATTTACATAAAAGTGCGAAAATAAATGTCTGAGCCTACAACTTTCTAGGAAAACTGACAAAGAAAAAAAAATGACTCATATCTAAGATTTATAAAGAAATCTCAAAACTCAAAATTATAAAAGCAAACAATCCAAGTAGAAAATGAATAAAAGACATGAAGAGACATTTGACCAAATATGACACATGACTAGACAATGAGCATGTGAGAAGATGTTTAACATCTTTAGCGATCAGAGAAATGCAGATTAAGACTTTGCATCTATCAGAAGAGCTAAAATAAAATAGGATGATAGTGCCCAAATCTGGTGAGGGTGTGGAGATGATTTCAGATGAATTCAGGGTTACAGGGCAGAATTAAGGCTGAGAAGAGGAGAAGAGTAAAAAATATTGGGTTTTTGTAAAAGGGTAGGATCTCACTCTACCTCCTAGGAAAAGTCTGAGATCAGCAAGGAGGGTAAATAAAAGTATCCAGAGCCGTGCTAGTGTAGAACCAGGAGAAAGAAAATGATACAAACTTTACATACATGAAAGTGGGGGGGAAATGTCTGAGTTGACACTAGACCTGGGCGTCAGGAGTCAGGAGCAGAAGAGCGGAGGTGTGATCGGATCCCAGTGGTGCTGAACACAGATAAAAATACCTGGAGTTTTTCCACACTAGGCAGGGTCTCTTCCTGAGTGAAAAAACACTGGAAGTTTCCTTATAACGTGTCTTCTTACTTTGTGGCTCAGAGCTCCAAAAACAATGTCCCATTCAGTTCAGAGAGGAGCACTCATGTGGCAGATACCTTTCTTTAAAAATCTATCTATATATATAGATCTTAATTTTTAGAGCACCATTGGGTCCACAGCAAAATTGGGCAGGAAGTACAGAAAGTTACCATGTACTCCCTGCCCTCACAATCTCATAGACCTCTCTAACCACACTATCAACATCCCTGTCAGGGTGGTACATTTGTTACCATTGATGAACCTACACTGGCATGCCGTTATCATCCAAAGACCATAGTTTACATTACGGTTCACTCTTGATGTACATTCCATGGGCTTTGACATGTATTCACCATTGTAGTACCACACAGAATAGTTTCACTACCCTAAAAAGTCCTCTGTGTTCCACCTGTTTGTCCCTCTCCCCCAAGCTCCAGCAACCACTGATGTTTTTGGTTTCAAAAATTTGCCTTTTCCAGAATGTCATGGAGTTGGAATCTTACAGTATGTCACCTTTTCATATTGGCTTCTTTCATTTAGTAATATGCATTTAAGGTTTCTCCACATCTTTTCATGGCATGATAGCTCATTTCTTTTTTTATCACTGAACAATATTCCATTGTCTGGATGTACCACAGTTTATTTATGCACTTACCTACTGAGGGACAGCAGGGTTGCCTCCAATATTTGGCAATTATAAATACAGCTGCTATAAACACTTCTGTTCAGGTTTTTTTGTGTGGACATAATTTTCAATTCATCTGGATAAATACCAAGGAGTGTGGTTGCTGGATCACGTGGTAGGAATACGTTTAGTTTTGTGAGATGCTTCCAAACTGTCTTCCAAAGTGGCTGTATCCTGTTGCATTCCTGCCAGCAATGAAAGAGAGTTCCTGTTGCTCCACATCCTCCTCAGCACTTGGTGTTGTCAGTGTTCTGACTTTTGGCCAATCTGATAGATAGCAGTTGTATCTCATTGTTGTTTTTATTTGCGTTTCCCTGCTGACAAATGATGTGGAGCATCTTTTCCTATGCTTATTTGCTATCTGTGTATCTTCTTTGATGAGGCTGGATTGCTCTTTATGACTCAGCCTCAGAAGTCACACAGTGTCCCATCTGTGATGAAGCCATCAAAAGCCTGCCCAAATTGAAGGGGAGAGAACACAGACCCTATCCTAGGTTGGAAACTGGCAAGGTCACATTGTAGAAGAGCATGTAGGATGGGAGGTCTCTGTGTGATACATGGCCACAGTGTCTTAAATGAGATAGATCAGAGTGTATGAAGAATGCTTGGAGAAACGGGCATCTGTATAGAGAGGACTAAACAAATTTGGAAAGATATCTCTTGAAGAAGTGTGTGGCCTTGGTTATTTGAGAGATCACCATTTAAAACACTTGCTGAAAACCAGAGAATAGTGTAATGGGCTGTTTACCTACCACTCCCCGACCTTCCTCCAGCATCTGCATAGGTTTTAAATCCATGACACTGAAAGCAATATATTGAGAAAGTCATAGAGTATCTATGTAGGTCTCCTGTTATCTCACACTTGCAAAGTGAGTGGTGAACTAGATTCTCTATAAGATTTCTTCCAACTTACCTAAAGCTATATATTTTTATAGCTAAGTTACCAGGAGGCAAATTTCTCCTTTATGTAAAGATGAAAAACATAAGGATTAGGGTCGCTTAGAAGGTGATAGTGAGGGTTACCTGGCACTTGTACACATTTTGAGGGAAGCCATAAGGAGAGAAACAAATACACCAAATTGCTCAGTATTGCCTTTCTGTTTTGTCTTCCTGCCCTGATTCTGTGAGGGCCTCCTTCCACAGAGGCACAGACTATGGCAGATAAAGGGAAGGAATAATTCTTCCAGTCCCAGTTTTTTCAAGACATTCCTGGGATGAGCAGTTACAAACACGAACTTTTCCTGTAAGTTTTTCACCCATAGAAAATTGTATTTAAAAAGCTCTGAGAAGTCTTCTTATAACCTTAAGGTCAATGTTTACAAAGAAGAGAAATAAATAGGAAAATCTTAGAGACATCATTTCCCTATGAGCCTCTCATTTCCTGCATTGCTTTACTTTTCTGTCATTTCCACTGACTTTTCAAGTCCAAATGTCAGGTATCAGAATTCAAAGTGAAACACTTTCCCTTCCTTACGTGTGTTTCTGTCCCCCAGAGTCCTAAGCCTCAATTTCAGATTCTATTTTTATAGTCCTCACAGTGGAGAGTGATGTGGATGGTATTGATTGTAGCCAGTTAGGTGCTGAGAAATTTCTTTTACTAAAAGCTTTGTGGGGCTTGAAAGAGGAGAGAGCTGGGCAAGCAGCAAGCCTCAGTGTCCTGGAAAAGACGCTTCCAGTGAGGACCTGCCATTGTTTCTTAGAGCCTAAGGTCCATCTGCATGGACAGTTCTAGCAGGGGCTGCAGCCTTCTCCAATCAGCTCCTCCAGCCCATCTAAACTTCGTGACATTTCACGAGTGCTGTAGGCCGATTGCTTTTATTTTCTTGCAATAAGCCATTTTTATTGAGCACTTAACTAATGACAGGTAACAGTTTATTTCCCAGGCTTTCTTCTTTGCTTGCAATCTCAACTCAAAACATTTCTTCAGAGAAAACTTTTCCTGCCCTCATCTCAAATTTTCCAGCCCAGTCTAGGTCAGGTCCCACTTTTCTGCGACTCTTATGGAATATTTTGAGCTTCTTTAGAGCTTTTATATGCTTAGTAATATTATTAGTTGATTAATATGTCTTCTGCACAACTGTAGAAAACTTCAGAGAATTCCCTTTTTGATTTTTCTAGTGCAGGGCATGCCACAGTATTTACTCAGAAACTAATTGTCGAATGAATGAATAAATGGAGAATTTCTATTCCTTTTCTTCTTCTAGTCTCCATTTCTTAAATCAGAAAACAAAAACTTAAGAAGGTCATATAACCTCTTTGGGATTTTGTGGTTAACGTGTGGCCATTGAATTGGGGTGGCCATTGAATTGAGATTGACCTGCCAGCCCCCAATCCTATTTTGTGCCAGGAACATTCTGTTACAACTACCTACTTTGTCTGATTTAATTTTGGTGAAAAATAACAAAAATATTGCTGCTTGTAACAGATTAGTCACAGTAGAACAAACAGAATATTCTTTGGTTCAGAGTAAAGTAAGGATTTTTATTTGGGTAGAGAAGCCTCTTGGCTGACCTGCATGCACAATGGTTGCCCTGCAGCGGTGCTGTTTTCTTGAAAATGCTGCAGTGAAATTATTATGACCTCCCCAATCTCTTAATAACACAAGGAATGATCCTTGAAGTTAGGTTGCAAATGCATCTTAAGCTTTCTTTACTCGAAACTTCTTCTAGGTGTCTTTGCACAGGGATGAGATAAAAACATAAGGTGTTATACATCCTCAAGAGTTAATATATAAAGATATTACCAAAATAGTACAAAATAGTCAAGTATTTTGATATATCATTGATGGAGCATGCGTTTCTCAAAATAGTTATTCCATTTGGTCTAGTGTGTTATTTAAGTCCAGCATCTCCTTATTGATTTTCTGTCTCGATGATCTGTCCATTGATGAAAGTGACGTGTTAAAGTCCCCTACTATTATTATGTTACTGTCATTTTCTCCCTTTATGTCTGTTAATATTTGTTAATTTTCCTATAATTTTTAAAATAAAATCTTTGAATTTTCTAAAAAAAAAATATACTGCTGGAATGTTGACTGCAGTTGTGCTTACTTTGTGGGACAATTTCAAGCAAATTGACATCTTAAAAATACTGACTTTCCCAGGCCATGAATATGGTATATCTTTCCATGTATTTCTTTCATCAAGGTTCTGCACTCCACGTACTCTACACATATTTTGTAATATTTGTAATATTTCATGTTTTGTTGCCTATTTTAAATGGTACTTTTTCAAATTACAATTTCCAACTTTTCATTCAAAGTATGTAGAAATACCAAGTTTAATTTTTACTCTGTGCCCTGCTAAGCTCATAGATTAGTTCTAGGATCTTTTTTGTAGAGGCTTTGGAATTTTCTATGTGAATAGTCATAATGTCAGGGAAAAGAGACAGTTTTATTTTTATTATTTTCTTTCCAATCTGTATACCTTTAATTTTTATGTTTTGTCTTATTACTCTAATACTGTCAGTACTATGCTGGATAGGAGTGATGAGAGCAGCTGCCTAATTCCTGATCTCAGGAGGAAAACAATCTTTCACCATTAATATTATGTTAGATGTAAGTTTTCTATAGAGGCCCACTATTAGATAAGAATATTACTTTCTTCTCCCAGTTTTATTAATTTCTTTCTTTCCTTATTTTTTTATTGGGGTATAGTTGCTTTACAATGTTGTGTTAGTTTCTGCTGTACAATGAAGTGAATCAGCTATAAGTATACATATATCCCCTCCCTCTTGCACCTCCTTCTCACCCCCGATCCCATCCATCTAGGTCATCAGAGAGCACCGAGCTGAGCTCCCTGTGCTATACAGCAGGTTCCCTCTAGCTATCTGTTTTACACATGGTAGTGTATGTATGTCAGTCCCAATCTCCCAATTCATCCCTCTCACTTCCCCACCCCCCCCCCATGTCCACACATCCGTTTTCTAGGTCTGCGTCTCTATTCCTGCCTGGCAAATAGGTTCATCTGTACCATTTTTCTAGATTCCACATATGTGCATTAATATACGATATGTGCATTAATATACGATATTTGTTTTTCTCTTTCTGACTTACTTCATTCTGTATGACAGACTCTAGGTCCATTTACATCTCTATAAATGACCCAATTTCGTTCCTTTCTATAGCTGAGTAATATTCCACTGTATATAGGTACCACATCTTCTTTATCCATTCCTCTGTCAATGGACATTTAGGTTGCTTCCATGTCCTGGCTATTGTAAATAGTGTTGCAATGAAACTTGGGGTGCATGTGTCTTTTTGAATTATGGTTTGCTCAGGGTATATGCCCAGTAGTGGGATTGCTGGGCCATACGATAGTTCTATTTTTAGTTTTTTAAGGAACCTCCATACTGTTCTCCATAGTGGCTGTATCAATTTACATTCCCACCAACAGTGCAAGAGAGTTCCATTTTCTCCACACCCTCTCCAGCATTTATTGTTTGTAGATTTTCTGATGATGCCTATTCTAACTGGTGTGAGGTGATACCTCATTGTAGTTTTGATTTGCATTTCTCTAATAATTAGTGCTGTTGAGCATCTTTTCATGTGCCTCTTGGCCATCTGTATGTCTTCTTTGCTAAAATGTCTATTTAGGTCTTCTGCCCATTTCTTGATTGGGTTGTTTGTTTTTTTTTGATATTGAGTTGCATGAGCTGTTTGTATATTTTGGAGATTAATCCCTTGTCAGTTGCTTCATTTGCAAATATTTTCTCCCATTCTGGGGGTTGCTTTTTTGTCTCGTTTATGGTTTTCTTTGCTGTGCAAAAGCTTTTAAGTTTAATTAGGTCCCACTTGTTTATTTTTGTTTTCATTACTCTAGGAGGTGGGTCAAGAAAGATCTTGCTGTGATTTATGTCAAAGAGTGTTCTTCCTATGTTTTCCTCTAATAGTTTTATAGTGTCTGGCCTTATATTTAGGTCTTTAATCCATTTTAAGTTTATTAAAAATATGGAATGCCTCATGAATTTATAATGAATGGATATTACATTTTTTCTAAGGCTGTTTCTGTATCTACTGAGATGATCATGAAGGTGTGTGTTTGACATCTACCTTATTTGATGGTCTATGAACTTGTATCTGTGGTTTGATGTCTGTTAATTTTGCAAAGATTTTATTTGTACAAATATTTCTTTTGCAGTGTTCTCTTCCCTTCTCCTGGGATCTTAAGATTGCAGTTACATGCTCATTTACATTTTATATATTTCCCTACATCTCAGTTTAGTCTTCTTTCTTTTTATCTTGGTGTTTATTTTGGGTAATTTCTACTGATTCATCTTTAAGTTCATTCATTCTTTTCTCCCCTGTCTTTCTAAGGCTTTGAGTGGGCTTTCTAGGTTATCCTGCCCTACTTCCAGCCATAGATATGAGCTCTGCATATATTCTTTCCTGTCTCCCAGGAGAAGTTAATTCTCTAGCCCTCATCCCTCTCATCTGCAGCAGGTTTTCCCCAGTGCACCATGGGCAAGAGGATTTGTTGTCCCTAATCTACCAGCTTAAGATGCTTTTTTTCCCCATAGGATTGAGGGGATAGAGGTTTCGTTGAAATTGTGTGCCTTTTCAGCAGGGCCTGTGTCTCTCTCCCATGGGTTTACATTGTGAGGACCTCTTTCTCAGGACTCCTGCCAGCCTTTTATGTTTTTGTGAGCACCCTGGGAGGTGCATGGAGAAGAGCTTGCAAGTGGAGTTGAATTTTCTTAGTTTTTGTAGTTTCCAGCAGTTCTATACTTTCTTGCTAGCCCACAGTCAGTCTTTTGCAATTCATTACATGTTTCAGATGGATTGTTCTTACCAGTGTCCTCCAGAATCTAACCCAGGTAAACAAGTGTTTACATCTTATTTCTACTTGGAAAAGCCTATCTTTCCTTAGAGTTCAGGTTAAGTGGTTACCCAGTGACCTCAACTTTCTGATGTTCAAGAAAAGTTGTGAATTTGCAGATTTTCTAACATTATTTTATTGTTGTTATAAGGGTAAGTGTTATCCTCTTTCCATCCATCTTTCTTTCCATGGATGGCAAGAAAGCTGTATGTATTGTTCAATCCTATGTACATTGAATACCCATTATATAAAAAACAAAACCAAAATGAGAAATATGAATAAAAATAAACTCTAGGGCTTCCCTGGTGGCGCAGTGGTTGAGGATCTGCCTGCCGATGCAGGGGATGCAGGTTCGTGCCCCAGTCTGGGAGGATCCCACATGCCACGGGGTGGCTGGGCCCGTGAGCCATGGCTGCTGGGCCTGCGCGTCCAGAGCCTGTGCTCCGCAATGGGAGAGGCCACAGCAGTGAGAGGCCCGCGTACCACCAAAAAAACAAAACAAAACAAAAAAACCTCTAATGACCCTTCTCAGATATAATGATCATTATTATTATGTTATATTCCTGAAACACATCTTTAGAAAGCAAGTTAGAAAGTCATGATAAATACATATTTTTATAATGTTTGTACTTTTTGGTTTCTACTTTTTAAATCTCTTTACCAACTTCTTTCTTCTACGGGCCTCACATTTTGCAATTGTTATTTTTCAGTCATCATTGTTGACACAGTATTAATTTGTTTCTATATTTCCTATTTAGTCAAAGAAATTTAAATCTTTTTTATTTTAGTGCAACTATAGCAAAATTCAGTGAAGTTTTATATTTAGTGTTTTCATTAACTTTGCAAATAAGAGGTTATTTCTTTATTATATGACTGTCACAGTGGTTAATGTCTGTGTATGATAATAAATAGTCCATTGAAATGTAAATTGAACATTTCTGTACATGTTTTCTGGGAGGCTATCCACATATTCTCAAAGAATCGTTAGGTGCCCTCTTAAATTCACCCATGTTTCAAATGGCACTCTTTTTTTTTTTAATTTATTTTTGGCTGCATTGGGTCTTCGTTGCTGGCGCTGGCTTTCTCTAGTTGCTGCTAGTGGGAGCTACTCTTCGTTTCAGTGCACGGGTTTCTCATTGCGGTGGCTTCTCTTGTTGCTGAGCATCGGCTCTAGGTGCACAGGCTTCAGTAGTTGTGGCTTGCGGGCTCTAGAGCGTAGGTTCAGTAGTTGTGGCACACGGGCTTAGTTGCTCCATGGCATGTGGGATCTTCCTGGACCAGGGATTGAACCCATGTCCCCTGCATTGTCAGGTGGATTCTTAACCACTGTGCCACCACAGAAGCCCTCAAATGGCACTCTTGTGTGTTGTTTTCGTTCTTCTTTTCTGATGCAAATTAAATCATAGATCCTATGTGCTTTTCTTTTTTTTCTTTTCTTTTTTTTTTTTTAACTCATCTTTGGAAGAGAAGAGATCTATCTCTATTTGTAAAGTTAACCCAAATAAACACAGTTTTCTCATACCTTGTATGGGTGCTGTACATCTGGACACTGTCAGAGTCCTCTTCATAGTTTTCAGCATGATTGTTAAAAGGGTCCATTTCTGTTACCAGTTTGTTTATCTAGGTGCTCCAGGAAGTCCAGGAAGCACATGGATCAGTACCTCTCAAGGAAGAAATCTTGGACCTAGGCATTCTTTACTGAATTTTTTGCGGTCACGTTGACACTGGCTAGATTTCTACATGCAGGTATCTTTCTTATTCTGGCCTCTACTCAGAGTACACCATTTCCATTTTAGTTTGGATCTCTCTCTCTTCTTTTGGGGAAGAGCCTCACCAGCAGATGGAGAGGCATTGCCATGGAGAAGCCCAATTCTCTGCAAGTGTGGTCACTGATGCCTTTGGGTTTGTTCAGGAAGCTCACTGCTGATGCACAGACAGAGTTCTTCAAGTGGTGGACAGGGTGAGAGAGGAGGCCACCCTCTTTCCAGCAGCTCCCAATCACTTCCTCCTTTGCCCTCTTCATATTACTGTGTTCAAGAGGAGTTCTAATTAAAGCTGCCCTACTTACTCACTGTAACAACAAACTACTATCTTTGTTATTTGTACTGGCTCTTATGCCTCCCTGGTAGCTGGTAAACTGCTGCCTACCTTTTAAAATGTAAATTAGTTGTCTGCATTCCCCTGTTCCAATAGCCTTAGATTAAATTCCAGAGGCTTGACCTACATGATCAGACCCTAGACCATCTTTCTAACCTCAGTATCCTCCAAAAGACCCCTTGCTTTCTTCTCTTCAGTCACACTGGCTCCTCACAGCCTTTAGAACATTCCAAGGAGATGCTTTTGGTTCTTGCTCTCCCCCATGCCTACTCTCTAAATATCCACTCAGATACCTACCTTACTCTCTTTTAGTTCTCTACTCAAATGTTCCTGCTGAAATGTCCCTTATTCCCTTCTTCCCCTCCCTATTTCCTCATCTTGCATTATTTTCCTTCATAGAACTTAGGGCTACCTGATACTAGTACAATTTATTTCTTTTCTAATTGCCTTTCTCTCCCAACTAGAATGTGAGTTTTATGAGTGGAGAGACTTTGTTTTATTCATTGCTATACATCAGAAACCTGTAACAGGTGTAGAGGTACTCATCAAATATTTGTTGAATGAATGGATGAATGAATAGCAGAAAAAGAGTTTCAATGCATTTAGGGAGAAGCAAATTAAGGAGAAGCTTTCAGTTCGGGGTGACTCTGTTTCCCTTAGGCAGCCTAGCATACCTGGCTACACGTTGACCTACGGCAGGAAGTGAGATTCCATGCAGATTATTTCCTTCTTCTCCCAAAGTAAAGTCTTTCTTGCCATCTCTGCTCTTCTAATTCAGGCTGTATGAGAGGTGGTCTGCCTAGATCTTTCTATTGACTCCTTGAAATAAATCTGTTCTTTATCTAGAAGATGAAATCTGTTTTGACTCTGAGTCCTCCTTCAATCTATTTCTTCCTATCCTATTTGAAAGAAAGTAAAATTGATACATATTCCTGATTTCTATTGCTGAAGGTACTTTTCATTTCAGGTAGTTTCTGGGAAAGGAGGTTTGGATGGTTAGGAAAATATTTCCATTATTCCCAGAAATTTGACTATGTCATTGTGATAGTCAGAATCATGGTCCCCCAGGGGTGGCCATGTCCTAATTCCCAGAACCTCTGACTATCATACCTGGTATGGCAAAGATATGTCTGCACATGTGATGAAGAATCTTGAGATGGGGAGATGACCATGTATTATCTGGTAGGCCTAACTTAGTTGTAGAGGTCTTTATAAAGTAAAAGAAGGAGTCAGGAAAATGATAATCAGGGAATGAGATATGTCAATAGAAGGAGAGGTTGAAGTGATTCAAGAAAGAAGCCATGAACCTAGGAGTGCAGGCAGCCTCTAGAAGCTGAGAAGGCAAGGCAGTGGATTCTCCCCTAGGGCCTCCAGAAGGAACACAATCTTGCCCACACTTTGATTTTCCCAGTGAAATCCATTTTGAACTCCTGGTATCCAGAATTTTAAGATAATAAATTTATCTTGTTTTAAGCCATTAAATTTTCAATAATTTGTTACTGCACCAATAGGAAATTAATGCAGATTTTGTTATCAGAACTGGGGTACTGATGTAACAAATACCTAAAAATGTGGGGCAGCTTTGGAATAAGGCCATGGGTAGAGGCTTGAAGAATTCTGAGGAGCATGATAAAAATAGTTTAAATTGCCTTTAATAAGACTATTAGTAGAGATATGAATCTTAACAACTCCTCTGCTGGTGAGGACTCAGATGGAAGTGAAGAACATTATAGAGAAAACCTATATTGTCTTAGACAATACTTAAATCATCACAAATAGACTGTTGGTAGAAATATGGACATCAAAGGTACTGTTGATGAGACCTCAGAAAGCAATGAGGAACATGTTATTGGAAACTAGTAGAAAGCGGATCCTTGTTATATAGGGGCAGAAAGCTTAGAATCTTATAACTACATGGAAAGGAGAACTTGTAAATAAAGGACTTAGACATTTGGCTTAGAAGATTTCCAAGCAAAGTGTTGAGTGCCTTCTTCTTATTGCTTATAATTAAACATGAAAGGAAAAAGACAATTGAGGAAAAAAACTGTTAAGCAAAAAGGAACCAAGACGTGATGATTTTGGAAATTCTCATCCTATCTAGATTGCAAAACATGCTAAAATTGGGAAATTCCCTACCAGGAAAGCATACCCTGGAGAGAAAAGTCAAGGGTGAGGATTTCTTTTGCCAGTGCCTCAGAAAGAACAAAGGAAACAGTAATGTTGAGTCACACAGAAGGCTCCTTGGAGAGATTAGGTGTTTGTTCTTGGGTCTCTTCAGCCATTTCTGCAGAAGCCAAGACAGGAATGTAGTTATCTATGAAAGACCTGTAGTAGAGTTTCTTATCTAATGAAGAGAAGCCCTGTGACACACAAAGGAAATTCATAAGGTTTTGAGAATTTTATACCAGCAGAAGCACTGCCTATTTGGTCTGAAAGGGACAGCAGAGAGAACAAAAAGAAAGAGGACTGTCAGACTCCCCAAATGCTATAGGCAGGAAATATGCTGATAAAACTACTGAGATGCAAACATGTGAAGCCGCAGACTACAGAGAAGAATTCCCAGGCTCTGAAAACTATTGTTAGCCCAGATGGATTTCAAAATTACAGGGGCCTGGTCACTGCTTTTTTTTTTCTTCAGTGTTCTTCTTTTCTGAATAGGAGTGTCTATAATTATTATCTTATTCCTGGCTCAGAATTTTACTTTGGGGACAGACAACTTATTTCTAGAGTTATCGAGGGTCACAGGCAGCAAGGAATGTGCCTCAGGATGAATTTTTACCCAGATCCTCAGCCATCCCAGATTTAAAAGACTTAGATTATGAGATTGGGAACTTTTGAGCTGTTGAGATTTAGGTATTTTTGACTTTAAGTTGACTGCTGTAATGGCTTGAAATGTTTGGGAATTTTGGAATGAGATGAATGTATTTTGATGTGGGATGGGTGTGAATTTTAGGGGACCTAAAGGGAGGATTGTTGTAGGCAGAATAATGGACTCCCAAAAATGTTTATGTTTTAATTGCCAGACTTGTAAAATTGTGACTTTACATGTGAACTGTTTTTACTCACAACACTTCTGACACCAAATGTGTGGGTTTTTTTCCACATCAATAACCAATTCACCAACTCTCCAGAGACCAACTGGGTGTCCTAAATTCAATCCTACTCTGACACTAACACCTAGAATTATATCAGACTCCACAGGTTTCAGGGCTCTGTCTCATAGAACACCAGTCACAAGTATTGGGTTTTGTCTGACCTGGCTACAATGTCAGGGTTTCCAATAAACCCCTCCCCTTTTCAGGTTTGATAATTTGCTTACAGAACTCAGGAATTCTCTTTAGTCATGGTTACTGGTTTATTATATTATTATAAAGGATATAAGTCAGGAACAGCCAAATGGAAGAGATGCATAGGGCAAGGTATGGGGGGAGGAACACAGTCTCCATCCCCTCTCTTGGTGCCACCCTCCCAGTTCATCAGCTTGGAAGCTCTCCGAATGCTGTAGTCTAGGAGGTTTTATGGAGGTTCTTTACATAGGCATGATTGATTAAATCACTGGCCATTGGCAAGTAACCCAACCTCTAGCCCCTCATCTCTCCCTGGAGGTTTGTGGGAGGACCTAAAAGTTTCAATTCTCTAATCATGCTATTTGGTTCATTTTATGTCAACTTGACTGATCTAAGGAATGCCAAGATGGCTGGTAAAACTTTACTCTTGGGTGTGTCTGTAGGGGTGTTTCTAGAAGAGATTAGCATTTGATTCAGTAGACTGAGTAAAGAGATCAGCGCTCACCAGTGTGGGTGAGTATAATCCAATCCATTGAGGGCCAGAATAGAACATAAAGGTCAAAGAACAGTGAATTCCCTCTCTCTCCTTAAGGTGGGGCATCCATCTTCTCCTGACCTGGGACATCAGAGTTCCTGGTTCTCATGCTTTCAGACTCAGACTGAATTGTACCACCAGCTTTCCTGGTTCTCCAGCTTGCAGAAGACAAACTGGGGGACTTCTTGGTGTCCATAACTGTGTGAGCCAATTCCTATAATAAATATCTCTTATGTATATCTCTATATATCCTATTGGTTCCATTTTCCTGGAGACTAATAGTCAATAATATTGACTAATACACGTGCCTTGGTCTTTCTAGTGACCAGCCCCCATCTTGAAGCTCTTTAGGGCCTCCATCCAATAGTTATCTTATTAACATACAAGAGATATTCCTCACTCTAGAGATTCCAAGGGTTTTAGAAGCTGTTTGTCAAGAATTGAGGACAAAGATCTTTTATTATCATTATTTTCATGACACGGCAAAAGGGATTTTGCAGTTGTGAGCAAGTTAAGGATCTTGAGAAGGGGAAATTATTCTGGATTCTCTGGATGGGCTCAATGCAATCATAAGGGTCCTTACAAGGGAAAGAGGGAGGCAGGAGAGTGGGAGTCAAAGAAACAGAGGTTGGAGTGATGTGAGGGAGGGGCTGAGACAGGAATGTGAGCAGCTTCTAGAAGCTGAGGAAGGTGAGGGAAAGTATGTTCTCCTAGAGCCTCCAGAGGGAATTCAGCCCTGCCGACTGAATAATTTTAGCCCGGTGGAACCTATCTCAGACTTCTGACCTCCAGACTGTAGGATAATAAATTTGTGTTCTTTTGAGTCACAAAATCTGCAGTGATTTGTTAGAGCAGCAATATAAACCTAATACAGTCATCTAGACCCATAAATAATATCAGAAGATTAACAAGAACAAACAAACAAACAAACGCCCAACTGCTTCTTTCAGGAAGGAAGGGAAATATCTCAAGTCTCAATTTGTGCTCTTGTTATCAGACCTCAGTCCAAGCCTTCCTCCCCTTGACCAAGGTACTTCCTGTAAGCAGATAGGGTAGGGGGTCCCCAGAGAAAGAAAACCAGGAATGGCTTTCTTGATAGAAGAGAAGCCATTTGGGGATCTAAGCCTGCCCTTGAACAGGTCTCACTAATTAATGATCTTAAGGCAACAAAAGAATACAGGAACAGAGCAAAGGCAGTCAAACAATAGTGCAGTAATAAAGCAGAGTCCTAGGTCCTCGTCAAGGGATATACCTAGTAATATATCTTTGAGTTCTGCAGGAACTAAGGCCACCACCCAGGTGGAGGACAGGATGACATTGACCCTCCTGACTTCAGTCAACTAAAGCTTGGCCTCTGTGGACCTTTGCCCCAATTCTGTGCTGGATTGTCCTCTGCTCAATCTCCTTCATGTAAATGCATGTACCCTTAGCTTAAAACTTCCCCAATTTTGCTGTTTGAGGAGACACTGCTTTAGGAAAATCCCCAGTGTTCTCCTCACTTGCTGCAATTGTCTCGACACCCACCAAGAGGCAAACCCAGTTTTGGGGTGACATTCCTACCCAGGCTGCCCTTTGTGTAAGCCTTTATCCCCAGAACCTGACAGATCATGTGTGTCATGCTCCCCTTCACTAACTCGGGTCTTGATTCACAGTGAACAAGGCCTAGGGTCTCTGCTTGTCACAGACTCAACTTGACTAAGAGTAACATACATACATATGTCTGTTACCATATCTTATCTCTGGGATTAAGGTGCCCTGAGCACCAGCTTGTCATTAAGTCTGGATTTGTCTTGTTTCTCTTGTCACTGGAAGTCTGACTTCTGGTCAACTTCCTGATGGCTTTGGTGGTAAGCATCTCATTGAGTTAAAGCATAAAATCATCATGTCACATTCCTGTGTCACACTTGGATCATTTTGCATTGTTCTAGGATAAACTGCAAAATTCTTATTGAAGCCTTAAAAGCTTGCACAACCTAGGTCCTGCCTGGCTCTTCACCTTCACCTGGTTCCACATTCTCTGTAGCATTTATGTGCCAACCACACTGACCTCTTTCTTTACTTCTCACATGCTAAGACCTCTCAACTCAGGGCCTTTGCACATGTGGTTTCCCCAATATTTTTCCCGTTTTACTCCTTTACACTTCAGTTTTCTAGGAAAGCTTTCCATTATTATTCAAACATTAGACCCTCTAGTTATATTCTCTTTTTTTCCTTTGAGGCCTTGATCCCAGTTGCAATTAATCAATTATTTGATTTTACTGCTGTCTCCTCCATTTGATAAAGACAGACACTGTGTCTGTCTTGGCCTTTTATTTGCAGTAATTAGTGGAGGACATGGCATCTAGAAACATTCAATAAAGGCAGGTCATAGATCCTTTTTTTGTGTCCTCTGTCACTGAAACTTTAAGCTGGTATAGGCCCAAGCTAAGTTACGAGATTTATTACTGAAAGACTGTGCCTTAGATTTCTTTCCATCTCAAGGCCTCAAATTCCTCTGTTAATTATTGCATCATGATATGCCATTATGCTAACCACTAAGCAACATTCTCTCTTTATAATTACAGTTTGAAGTGACAGAAGAAAATTGAAACGGAGGTAAAAATGTCTTCAAAAGTTTCACAGGGAATGACCCAGCTCATACAGGTTGAAAATATGCGTGTCATTTTTTTCTCTAGTAGTAATTCTTTTCTTCTCTATATTTACGTATTACATAATGACTAAATACACCTTTTTGTCCACATAAGATTATTCTATACATAAAACGTCCTTTATTTTAGCAATGGATTGAAGTGAGCTCATCTGTTAATTCTCCCTGTGCAGGCAATTTTGTCATTACATATTTAGTTCTGGGTTAACAGAAAAGTACTTTCATGCCTTCTGCTACAATATTTACACACGTTATCATGTTTTCTCTGTACCAAAAGTGTTATTTCAAACAGTTATTTTTTTCCTCATTAAACTCTTGCTTTCTAGAGCTATGTAAACATTGGAACTAAGTTGGAGAAACCTTGAGATTAGTTAACTTTACTATTAAATCATATTTAATTAGCTTATGATATCTTTTGTTATAGTACAAGGAACACTCAAAGACTGGATTTTGTAATGATTTTTTTACAAGAAAATTGGCAAATTAGTAAACAAGGTCATTAAAAAAGAGTTTTATAAAAGAATGTCTTGAGAGCTGAAGTCAGTTTTGATAGTGATGAAAGTAAATTTCCCCTGCCAACTGCTTCATTGATAATTTGATTTTTAATTAAAATGTATTTCCTTATATTTATTCTATTCTTTCTCTGTCACACACTCAGTCCCTTTTTATTTCTGTTATTTAATCTAATAATAATAATAATTGCTATCTTCTCTCTGTACTAGACATTAATGGCAGTTTGGGGAAATTTTTATCATAATAACATGTCACTGTTCTCCATCCAGTGGAAATTATTCTGGGTTTCCTTCCAGTATGAAATATGGCCATATAGTTTATCTGATTCCATTTCATACAAAGCTTGAGAAGACACATTGCATTTTTATTGATTTATGTATATTCATATTGCAATTTCCTTCTGATACTCAACAAGTAATTTATGGCATCTGATTAAAGGGCACCTTCCACTAGTTACGCCTCAGGTAAAATAATGTAGATGTTTGCTACTTTTACACTGAGTTGGGCCACCTCCTAAAACTCAAATATAAAGGTCTAAATTCAAATATCTTACTTTTTTAAAAAAGATAACTGTTTAGTTGATCATACAAAAGACATCAACAAAGTGTATCTCTAATAATTTTGATACATTTTTCTGCCCCATTAGAAGGTCACTAATACTTAATGCTTTGTTCTTGAGGTTCATCTTCTTCTTCATTTTTTTCTGAAAAAGTATCGATATACCCAAATTGAAGGCAGCAAACTGGAATTGGAGTGGGAGAAGTAAAATATCCAGCATTTTTGCCTCTGACATTTTTCTCAAATAAGAGAGAGTCTCATATGAATTTTTTTTAATTAATGCCTAAACTTGATTTATATTTCTATCAGGCTTAAGGAATTCTTCAACATGGCAACATGATCAAGTGTTGCAGAATGCAGTGTGGTTTTGAAAACTGCCAGTGAAAAACCACAAGCCCCTAGAATAATGACTCTGGATTTTAACAGAATCACACTTGGGGAAACTCAATCTTGAAATTTTCATTAATTCCTGTAGGAACTGTTTTCTAGGCATGTTGATTGGTGGTGTTGCTCCCTTTGTAATCACTGCTGGTCACACTATTCAGAGCTGATCCTACCAAGTTATAATCAATTGGTACCAACTCATACTTAACCACACATAATCAATGAACAGATAGGCTGCATAAATCAATGATTTCTAAATGACATTTGTATACAAATTCTATTCATTCCACCAGCATTTGGAACATGTTTTTCCTTTTTTTTGGTACCCGGACACGTACAACTGTGGGTTTATTTCTGAAGTGAAGCTCCAGCAGTACCCAGAAAGAAAACCACTGCTTTTGGAGGACTTGAGAATTCTCTTTCAGCTTTGCCTGAGTTCATTGTCATCTCTCTGCACTTTTGCTGCTCATTGAAACCAAAACTGCCCTAGGGAGCTGAATTCCACTCCTTGGGGGCTGCCATCTTGCTTTGTCTCACCTAACTCTTTGCCTCTCCTGTCTCACCAAGCAGCCCCTACTGCATTGACCATGCCTTTCCACTAATTCCTTCACCTGCTGGGTTTGGTTCAGTTTCAATTTTGTGATAGGACCTGAAGCAAAAGTAGAAATGACTTTCAAATAGCTGTAATTTTCATTTCTTAAATTTGAATTTTTAATTTAATTAATATAAAGTGAAAGGTGAATTTCAAAATTTTGAAAGCAAAATTGTTTCTAATTCTTGAGGTTTATACAAAATTGATATTCATTTTTACACATGAGAGTAAGAAGGAATTTCATTTTCTACATTCTGTCTTACTTGAAATATTTCAGTGCAGGCTGCAGGTCTTCCTGAACTTTCCTTTAATCCGGTTGTGTGTTGAAAAATACGAGAAGGAGGTTGGTGAGGAAAGGCCCTTTTACAAGAGGCTCTGCATCCATTTCTTTGGGACACTCTTCAGCACAGAGCATTAGGTATACAACATGGATGGGCACTAGTTGAAGAATTTATTGAATTTATGATGTTGAACCTTAGAGGACAGTTTAAAAACTTTTTCATTTAATGTCTTAGTTTTGCAATCAACAGCTTTTAATTGATGTCTAGCTTGGTTTATGGCATTCTTAAAGTTTCAAAACAGCAAAAGGATTATAAGTATCTTTAGTTGTAAACATGACAAGTATAGACTTTCTGAATTCAGCAAAGTGTGAAAGTAATAGTGCAATAAATTATTACTAAATAGCTGTATTAAAAAAACACACACGGGCCTCCCTGGTGGTGCAGTGGTTAAGAATCCGCCTGCCAATGCAGGGCACACGGGTTCGAGCCCTGATCCAGGAAGATCCCACATGCCGTGGAGCAACTAAGCCCATGCGCCACAACTACTGAGTCTGTGTTCTAGAGCCCGTGAGCCACAACTACTGAAGCCCGCGTGCCTGCGCAATGCAATGAAGAGTAGCCCCAGCTCAAAAATAAATAAATTTTAAAAAATTAAGAAAAACTTAAAACACACACACACACAAAACTAAGCACTGCATTTCAGAATCCTACTGTGATCTTTTCTTTCTTCTTTTCTTTCTTCTCCTTTTTTTTTAATGATATATGTGCAATTATTCTCCCCAGAACTATCACAGCTTGAGCTGAAATAACTGCTCTAATATGTATGGCAAAAGAAGGCACCCTCATTTGTGCTGATAAAATGCAATTCATGGCAACCCCAATCTTGTGGGTTTAATGTGATTCAAAAAGCTGTCTGCAGTAAAGGAGTATATTAGAGATGCTAAAAGCGGATACCATTTCATTTTTGTTAAGTCTTGGAACAATTTATCTGATGGGGTAAAACGTGCATTAGATTTTCTGATAAGTAATTTTTCATTCACCTAAATTTATTTCCAGATCCAGAAACTTTATTTTGTGAAATGTGTCAATGATTAGAGTACCCATGGGCTTCTACTTCTATGTGTTGGATGTAATTGCAGTTTGCATGAACCTCTTACAAACGGCAATGAGGAGTTGTCAGAGGATGGAAAAAGAGGGAACTGGTTTGTTCGACTAAAGTAAAATATTTCCAGGGGGTTTACTTCCCTGGCAGTAACATCTACACTAAAACCCTGAAAGAACAGCCTAAACAAAGGGCATTTGAAGTGTATAATCCCTTTTATCCTCCCAGAAGTCCTATAAATCAGGGAGGGCACAAGATTTTCAGGATGTTGAAAAGTCAAATGGTCCTAATCATCTTTTAATGAAGTTCTGTCCCGATATCCCCATTTAAATGATTTCTATTGCAACTTCTGCCACTGGCTCACCCCATCCCTCTTACAATAATTTCCCCCATATCTCATTTCCTTATAACACTTTATAATTTACTTATTTTTATGCATATTCCTGATCCTCTGTTTTTCCCACTAGACTGTAAGCTCCATAGGGCAAGGAATTTTTGTCTTTTTGTTCCCCTGTGCCCAAATCAGCGCCAACTGGTGTTCCATAAACAGTGGTCAAGTGAGTGGACAGATCCTGTGGCCACAGACCAGGAAAGCCCAGCATTTTAATGTGAATTTAGTACTCAGGCTGCCACATCCTGAAAGCTGGTGGGTCACTAGGAAACCCCAGAGCAGTAGATTTGGGGTAGAAAAGGAGCCCTGAGTGATGGGGTTTGCTCCCTTCTTCTGCCCGAAAGAACGGATGACCCATCAAGTTGGAGGCTTCCAGCGGGTCATGAGGAACCCACCCTGCCCTCCAGGTCAGCCCTCGGCGTCTCTCCGAGAGCAGCTGCGTAACCCGGCTCTTAGCTCTGCCCCCAGTTCTGCCAGGTTCTAGCCAGGAGACAGACTATGCGCGTTTATACCTGTCGGGTGATCAGGGTTCTCAGCACGCGTGCCTCTGTGCCATCAGGTTTTGTTTTTCCCAGGAGTCTGGGAGGGAAGCAAGGTGGGCGCTATTTCCACTGTAGAGCCAGAGAACCTGAGTGCATTCTGAGTGCATCCCGAGCGCATCATGAAGGGGCCTGGCCATAGGACCCATCCCATGCTGCAATGCTGTTGTCCCGTCAGTGCACAGTGAGTCCAAAGCCAGCGTGAAACATGTGCTCTTCCATTAGCTAGGATCCGAAATACTCAAGTATTTGGAAGTAGCTTGTTTTATCTGATTAAAAAATTTGTTTTAAAAAATACTAGCAAAAGACAGAAAATCATCATCAACCCCTTAACTTTAACCCAAACATTTGAGAGAAAACATGATTAACATTTTGGTGACATATACATGATAGCTGAGATTACACAAGCGTATACAGTTTTGTAGTCTGTCTTTCAGTTAATTTTATATCATGCATACACTCCAATATGAGAAAAATTTAACATTTTTGAAGACTGTTTATTATTGCAAACGATGGATTCAGGTTTTTTTTTTTTTTTTTTTGCGGTACGCGGGCCTCTCACTGTTATGGCCTCTCCCTTTGTGGAGCACAGGCTCCAGACGCGCAGGCTCAGCGGCCGTGGCTCACGGACCCAGCCACTCCGCGGCATGTGGGATCTTCGCGGACTGGGGCACGAACCCGCGTCCCCTACATCGGCAGGCGAACTCTGAACCACTGCGCCACCAGGGAAGCCCGGATTCAGCTTTTAACTATTACACTACCTGTGGTACTGTTATTAAAATTTTATTATCTTATTCTTTGGCTATTTATTTCCCCGGAATAGAGTCCTGAAAACAATTCCATAATAATTTCTAGTATACTTTTGACACTTGTGATGTGCTTAACAAATTTCCTCTAATCACTGGTTTACTTGCATCCCACGTGTTTGAATATGAACATGTTTTATTATTCACATCAGAGTATTCTTTAATTTCCCTTTTGATTTCTTATTTTACCCATGGGTTATTTGAAGTCCAGTTCTTTATTTCCAAACTTGTACGTATTTTTAGTTACCTTTTACATATTAATTATTAGCTTAATTGCACTGTAGTAAGAGAACTTTAAATTCTTTAAAGTTGTTGAGAATTGCTTGATGGCTCAGCATGTGGTGAATTTTTAAATTTGTGTATATATTTGAATGAATACATATAAATTAGTGTGGTTTCTATATATACAACCTAGGTTAATCTTGTTAGTTGTATTTTTCACGTATTTTATTTTTTTGTTGATTATTTTTGCTTGTTCAATTGATTGTAGAAAACACACATTAATATTTCTGTAACGGTAGAAATTACTGTACAACTGTAATTGTAGATACATCTTCTCTCCTTTAATTCTATCAAGTTTTGCTTTACTATTTTAAGGCTAAGTTATTAGATGCACAGACATTTAGAGTTGTTTTATCTTCCGAGAGGGCTGGGACTAGGATGAGTCAGTTGAGGCATCAGGGGTAGAAAATTTAAGGAGGTCCTCAAGCTCAGAATCATGCAAGTGTGGGGTTGGCACGGAGAGTGAGTCCCTCCCTAATCTTGGTGCTTCACATGCCTCACCTTAGTCCCAGCCCTGCCTTATGGCAAACTGAAATTTTATCATAATGTCCTCTCTCTCCTCTTTCTATCTAGTGCTTATTTGGTTTTCCCTTAAAGCCCTTTTTGATAGATTTTCTTTTGTCCTTTTAATTTCTCAATTCTTTTATTTTAGGTGTGTTTCTACAAAGCAAAGCTTTGCTTTCTGAAAGCTTTGATTCCAGCCTGATCATCTTTGGCTTTTAATTGGAGTGTAGAAATCATTTCCAGTCAATATGTTTACTCATGTATTTGGGTTTCTTTTTACCATGTTACTGTGGTTTGCTGTTTTTATCACTTGGTCTGTGTTCTCATTTCTTTCCTTTCCTGTCTTCATTTGTATTTTTTTTTTTTTAAGAAGTTGTTGGGGGTAGGAGTTTATTTATTTATTTATTTATTTATTTATTTTTGCTGTGTTGGGTCTTCGTTTCTGTGCTAGGGCTTTCTCTAGTTGTGGCAAGCGGGGGCCACTCTTCATCACGGGGCATTGGCCTCTCACTATCGTGGCCTCTCTTGTTACAGAGCACAGGCTCCAGATGTGCAGGCTCAGTAGTTGTGGCTCATGGGCCTAGTTCCTCCGGGGCATGTGGGATCCTCTCAGACCAGGGCTCGAACCCGTGTCCCCTGCATTAGCAGACAGATTCTCAACCACTGCGCCACCAGGGAAGCCCCATTTGTATTTTGAAATATTTTTCTGTCATTGTTTTCTCCCTTGCCTAGCTTAGTAGTTATGCTGTCAGTCTCAGTTGCTCCTTTGAAGTAACATGTCTTTTTCTCCATCTGCCTTCAGAGTTTTCCTTTTGACTTTGTTTTTCAGCAATAGGTGTGCTTTTCTTTTTATTTATCCTGCACATGGTCTGCTATGTTTGTTGAATCCGTGGTATGATATCCTTTGTTATCTTTTCAAATATTGTTTCTGTTCCAATCTCATTTTTCGGACTCCAGGACTCCAGTTTATATGTATTAGACATCTGCATTTTTCATCATTTGTTTCTCTGTGCTTCATTCTGTTACTAAGGTGAGGAGAAATTATCCCAGAATCATGAGCCATATTTTGAAAGCTGTTCCCTGTGGTGCGACCCTTCAGAATCCCAGCCAGCTCTCTCTTCTTAGTGGGCTCTGAATCCTGATTGTTTTTCCTCTGAGCCCTATGAGTCCTTAGAACATGTGTCTATCTTCTCAGCTTCTCTGTAACCTCCTCTATGAGCAAATTCCCCAAGGAAAACCCTGAGAACCAAGGTTCATCTCTCTGGATTTTCTTCTGGGAGTCTCAACTACATAATTATTCACCAACTCTAACTCTACTTTGATTTAATACACACATTTAAAAGTTATATATATTTTTTGCTTTTCCAGTTGTTCTTTTGGTAAGACTTGTGCAAATGCCCTGTTCTGCTAATAACTAGAAGCAGATCTTCTTCCATTTCATTTTGAAAACAGCTTTTGCCATCATCTTTAATGCAAGAGTAATCTGAAAGCTAAAATGTGATTATTAAAAATATTTTTTCTTAGACATTTAAAATATGCATAGCTTTAAATATTTAAGGAATTTTCATTCTGGACACTTGTGTAATGAAAGATGTACATCATCTCCATGGTTAAATTTGTCACTAAAGAAAAAGTCATTGTTTAATATTTCCTATTGGGAAATTTGTCCCATCTGCCAAAAATACAAAACAAGAAAAACACTCTTGAATATTAACAATTTTTTTAAGATGACATAGGGTTTCAGAAGATATGAAGAGATGTCTGCCTTTCCTGTTTGAATAAAACTTCCATATATTTTCCCAGACCATAATTAAAGTGGACTGTCTCAAAAAACTCAGAGGTTGTTGCTTAGATACAGCTTATTGCATTTACCTCCTTTAGAAGTGCTTTCACCTCCTTGTCACAGATGCCACTCAGATTCTGGTGAAAGCTCTGTATCTCTTTAAAAAAGAAAAAAAGAGAGAGACATAGAAAACCCAAAATTCAAGTATAGTTGTAGGGGGAGGATAAGGCCTACTCATGAGCCCTAGGTTAAAACTTCTTGACCAGGTTTAAATTCTGAGAAAAATTCCATTTTCATCCAAATTCTTCAAATATTTTCATTTGCTTCATTGGGAGAATCCAACTGTGAATGTACACACCTACATATTTATATATTGAGAAGCACTGCTTTAATTTCTTTCACTTTGCTGCTGTAAATCCAGACAACTGGTCTGAAACCAGCTATTCAGAAACCCACTTTTGTAAACAAACAAAAGCCTACATATGGGCAACATAAAGCCCGAGAGTATCTATTTTCATTTAAGATTATGATTAGAGGTATTTTTAAAATTACATACACATATTCAAAGCTGAAATAACATAATTCATTAAAAAACTTTTTATTCATTCCCAAGTATATTCCTAAGATTTTAATTTTCTTTTTGTATGATTTTACATCACCACTCCTTCTTACCACTTTATAAGATTAGTATCTACATTTGTAGAACGTGGGGGAGGATAAGTTTAAAAAATGATTTTAATCATTTCTTTATTTCATTACCTTGCAAGTTCATTTGAAAATGTGTTCCTGCTGAGAAACAACTTAAAATGGAGAATTTTACACATGCAACAAAAAGATGTAAATCTTTTTTAGATTAGTTTCTCTTACAAAGCCTAAAATAATCAGGAAAGTGATGCCCTAACGTAGTTTAAATTCTATTAATTTTTGCTATTTTTAGTTTTTTCTTTCAAGATTGAAAGATTTAATTCTAAGCTGATAAAAATTGCTATTTAATTAGGAAATAGATGAAATACAGTGAATCATTATTAATTTAGAGTCTGTTAATAATGTATTTGAGGTAATTTGTAAAACAAAAGTGCTGTTTATGCAATTTATGGATAAACAATTTTCACAAGTAAGTTAAGTGCAAACAAGATTTTATAGGGACTATCTACTATTCTAAGAGAAGGAATTTTCAGTCACTTTAACAACATCAATTTGCTAAGTTAATTCAGAAAGATTTTTATCTGAAAATTACTGAAGATCCATTAGGTTCTCTGCTCTGCCGTACTTTATGAGCACAGTTCATTATGCCTTCTCTGTGTAATGGAAGACTCTTCTTTTTAATATTCTAGAATGTATCCTTCTCTTCACACCTGTTCATCCAAATGAGTGTGTAAATCAGTCTTCTGTATGAATTGGATTACAGAGTCTAACATCAGACCACATGCCAAACACAGCAAAGAACTGGAGCAATCAGGTAAAATGCAAAAAATAAATAGCTTTTATTTACAGTGAGCATACATTTACACTTATATGTCATCATAGGGAAACAAAAATCAATCAAAATTATTAGCTACTCTAATTAGATGAAAGAAACTATCTCAACTCTATTTACTTATGTGAATGGGGGAGTCAGAGCAAGCTGACAGTGAATGGAGGGCTGAGGCTTGCAGGGTCCCCCGGGTTCCCTTTTAAGTTATTATTAAGGATTTTAGAATCTCATCTATTTCATGTCATTTATGTAATCAACTGACTGTATAAAGATACATGGATCATCAAAAGTCCTAGATAATGGAAAAAGGCCAGGAAAAAATTAAGCAAATTAAGAATAATAAAGGAAGAAATAACATAACTATTTACAAAATAATATAATTTTCCACAAGGAGAAACTTAGGGTATAAGCAAAAGTGTATTAAGACTAATCATAGTGTTTTAGCAGTTTTGATGCTAACAGGTCAACATAAAAAGTGTGTTTCTCTTAATATATATGTCATTACCAATAAATGGTAGATTAAAATGCTCAATAATAAAATAAAATTATAAGATACCAGGAAGAATTAAAAATTGACAAAAAATGTATTCATCTATATGAAAGACACACAAGAAAATAAATAAAAAGGAGAGCTGGGCCATTTTTCTATACAAGAAAAGTCTATAATGAAAAGTCAATTTTACCCAACTAAATCTTTCAGTTAAACGCTAGTTCAAAGAAAATTCTAATTCTAATATTATTTATTGCTTATGTTTGCACATGTACATTATTTTTATTCACCAATTTATCCAGGAAATATTTATTGATCACACTCTGTGTGCCACTAACTTACCTGAGTGCAGAGGACACTGTGACTTACAAGGTAGGCAATGGCCCTGCATTCATAGGTGTGTTCTCCAGAGATAAGACAACAAAACCACAGTGAACAAATAAACCAGAGGACAAGCTGGAAAACCCTCAGATGTGATAAGTGCTATACCAGAAGCTACCATCCTGCCATGTGCTAGAAACTGGGGTTGCTTTCAGTTGGCGGGTCAGAGGGATCTGCAGATACCCACCCCCAGGGGAGATGTTCCAGGATTTGTCACTCAGACTTCAAGACATAGGCAGATTCCTCACAGAGTCATGGGGCTGGTGAGAGTGGAGAGATTGGTGATGTATCTTGAGGTCAACAGCCCTTGTTGATCAAGTGGGTCATGGGGAGAAGAGAGCAGTCAAGGATAACTCCTGAGATGTATTTTGTGACAATGGGTGGCTAGTGCTTACCGAGATAGAATCCTCCATTTAATACAAAAACATATGCCTAAATCCCACTGTAGGTACAGCCCCATTACTCTTCTTTGCTTTGCAAAGAACTTCTGGAAAGATGTGCATGTACTTGCTTCCAATGCACTCTCATCCCCCCTCTCTTGAACCAGGCTATGTTTCCATGGGCATGGTTCTGGCTCAGGTCAGGAGAGACCCCTCCAATGCCAATGCCATGAAAACATGTAGAAATTGTAGAAAATGTAGCCCTAGGACTACATTGGGCTAAGTCAGCAGTGTATTTTAATCATTATCTTCTTTTATTTCTGAACTAATTGTGTCACAGAAATTAATTATAATGAAATATTAAATATTTGATAATTAAGGTTTTTATTGCTCAAAATACTGTTTTATACTTAGTGTTTTATTGAATGGAGTGAGTTCTGAATCAAATCCATCTTTCCCCCTAGAGAATTTGGTGTTGACTCTGAATTCATCATGATAGTTATAAAATATATAAGAATAATGTCACATTTAATTTGTGTAGTTGGGCAACTTTATACACTGTGCTCACTTTTACACTGATGCTATGATTTTTTGAATGATGTATCCTATTACTCAGTTTAAATGCTGGTATTATATAGCACTTGTAAATGAGGATTTTATCTTGTTTCAGCCTTTTCTTATTAATATTAATTTAAATTAAGTAGTGTGTTTGAATCCTTTAACATTGTTTACTAGGTTTTTTAATTTTGAAATTTTATTTTATACTATATTTTCAATAAGTTCTGTGAGGTATTTTAATAATTTAACTGTGAATAGCCATTAAATTTAATGATGATTTTTCCACAATCTTTATTCTAGTGAGCTCCCTGGAACCATAATTCAGTTTAGAATGTCTACAAAAATTTCCAGAAGCGTTATTTAATTTGTATAGAATTTGGCCATAATTAAAATGTAGATAATTAGAGAAAATCGAAACCTGACAAAGAGTTAAAGATTCCATTAGTGCTTCTGGCACCTTATAAATCATCAACTAAAAGAAAAATGCTGAAAATACCAACCTTGGTACAGTATTGATCCTCCCATGCATTTCAGCCTCTCTATAAATAGCTTTTTTAAAACATACAAATTAAGTGGACTAGGAAGGAGAAGCAATCCTTGGTTTACTAAATAGATTGGAAAGAGTTTTATAATTGCTTTCTTCCTAGACTTTAACAGATGCCAGAAGAATTCATTTATGATGACCAAGACAACTCTATTACAGTTTCACAATTCATTAACTTAAATAGTTAATTTCCATGAATTAACCAATTACTCAATTTTATGTCAATTGACAATTGTCCTTTAATTTATAAAACTCTAAGTCAATACATTTATTTGGATGTCTTGAGACTGTTACTTTAATGAAATTAAATCAACTGACAAATTTGTTAGAATAAAGAATTCTCTATGTAAAATATAAAGTTGACAAACACTAGACTATATACAGATTTCAGTAGGTATTTCATCCAAAAATACATAAAAGAATGAAATAAGAAATTACAGTAATAACTCTATTTTAAAGTGCTATTTACACTGTGTGTGGTGATTTACAATTCAAATAAATCACTGTTTGTCCCCACCAAGGCTTGACGAGAAAAAATAAAGAACTGCAATATATACATTCTCCTCCAGCTCTGTTGAGTCTTATGCCCTTCCTCTCCTGGGGGAGCAAGGGAGGGGAAACAGAAGAGTGAAGATAGATAAGTTAAATTTAAGGAAATTAGGGAAAAAAGGGAAGTGAGAGACAAAGTTGAAGGAAGCTTATTACTGATTCATATCCAATCAGAAGGAGAAGGATAAATTCACACACAAAAGGAAAAAGAATAGAATATTCTTCTATCCTATAGTTCTGTCTCCCTCTTCAATCCTCCAACTAGATATATATATACACATATATTATACCCTTATGACTCAGTCGTCCTTTGCATGATTTTACATATAAATAGAATTCATGTGAAAATTCCTACCTATGTAATATGTCATCTTACATCTTATTGGGATTAAGTTTTGTCAAAAGCAGATAAAACAAACTCAATACATTATATTCAATTCCAAATGAGCTATAGAAAATGTTAACCTTGATTAGAGATGGAAATGACAGTCTAGTACTTTTATGTGGTTAATATTGAAACTAAGAGTTATTACACATTTACTTATTAGTGATATGTATTCTCAAAGTCTGGAGGACTTTTAAAGAAGTGCTGCTGTATTTATCTCTCAGTTTAATCTATGTGTTTTTGAACTGGTATGTTTAATAGAAAAGTGAGGAAGTTGGATGCATTTAGCTTGAATGCCTGCTTAGCTACTGGTTTAGTAAGTTTGTACAAAACACTTGACCTCTTCATGCCTCAGTTTTCTCTTCTGTAGAGTTAGTTAAGAGTATTCTTTTTGAATGGCTGTTGTACTAAATTAGAAAATGTCAAGTCACTTGCACAATGTAAGGATATAATGTGTTTTACATAGTGCTTGCTACATTTGCAATTGAAATTCTCCAGGTCATACTAGTCGATAGTGCTCCTGTGATTCCTATAACCAGGCTCACAGCAGGGTTTGTTGGGAAGATTTTCTGTGCTGGTTGTATCGCCAAAGTCAAGGGGATTTCTAATGCATTTGACTGACAGCCATTTTTCTGTATATTTTCTACTTGATTTCTTGGTCTCATAGGCCACTGAGGTATAATCTGCCCCACCGTCACTTCCTGCACAGACTTACTTGTTCCTTTGTATATTCATGAGTCAGTGTTGCTGCCTTGAACCCAGATGGTATTGAGATCATTAGCACATTCCTCCAAAGCATCCGTCCATTGGTGCTTGGACCCCATCATCCAAGTCCAGGGATGAGATGTGGTTGATGGTTCCTCCCTACTTTCCCCTCACATTGTCAAAACTCCATACAGATGTCAACTGTTTGGTCCGGGCACCAGGTAAGAAAACATCCAGGTGTTTTCATATCCACTCCTCCCACAAACCTTGCCACAGATAAGGGAGTCCATTCACCCTTCCTGCCTCTCCTCTTCTGTGTAATTTTCCCCATATTTTCTAGCTACTCCTAGCAGACCTCAGCATCTCATAAGTTGATATTTTCTCACGTTTTGGCAAGTCATATGTCCTAAAGTTCAGCTGGATGTGGTAACCTAAGTCAAGTCTTATATTTGAAATTTCTATTTTATTATAGTTTCCAGTGAGATAGATATTAGAACTGTAGATGGCTGTTGTCAATATATTTTGTTTGACCCAGTCTTGGCTAGCTCAAGGTGGTCCAGGTGAAAGAAGTTCCAATCAAGGAGATTCAAATTTCAAGTATAACATCTGAAATTTAATGCCATATTACTAAAATTATTTTTGGTCCAGAGCACTGAAATTGAATTCAGGGCCTTACAGATGAATGGCAGTGATGCTTTTGGGTTCTGATCAAACAAGATCAGTTTTATCCTAATTATATTCATTTATATTATGCAAAACACGTATGTAATTTTGACTATCATTGATATTCCTGCACTGCTAATGGAGGGTTGATGACCCCTGTCTTTACCAAGAAAATATACATTATCATGAGGTAACTATAGTATCCTCTCTGGGTGGAATACTGTCTAGGCAGCAAATGCAAAAGGACAAAAACAATTAATTTTCTGGAAAGTGTGTTTCTATAATGGCAAATATTGAGATAAAATGGAAAAATTCAGTATATTAACTACATATTTTCAAATACTTAACCAATTGTTGAGTATTTGTTGGACATTTTCTGATTTCCAACATTATTTAGACATAGACCGTGTTTATATTACAACATAACATTATATTATTGGTCATGTTAAACATTTTTTGTAATCAATACATCTTTCTGGAATATATTTAGACCTAGCATATCCCAATTATTACTATTTTTGTCAATAATTAATGAGGGGACGCAGTCAATAAGATACACAGAACTCTCTTTGTTTTGCATCCATGAAAGTAATATTAACTTGATTCAAAGTATATTTTTTAATGAATTGAATACAAAAAAGTATACATCAGGGCAATTCTTACCTCAAAAATGTGTGTTTTCAACTTCAAGTGATCCACTCTGGCATCCTAGGTTTATCAAATGCCTTAGGCGATTGCCCATCTCCACTTTATTCCACTGTACATTGCATGCACTTCAAAAATTCAATTTTGCATTAAAGTCATTTTGTGTGCTGGGTTGTTATATTAGTTGTCTGCATTGATCTTGCTGACTAGATACTTGATAAAGTTCTACTTTGCTGTACTGCTCAGACACAGCGATGAAATTCTTTCTCCATTAACAGTTCTGCAAATATGTGAGGAAAACTTTAGAATATGAAAACCTACCATGAAACATTTCCCTTAAAACAGATAAACAAGGAGGTATCCTGAGTTTTACTCAAGCATAAAGTGTCAATGTAGTTCATAGCTCAAGAGGAAAAAAACTGCTCATCTGGAGGTAACATAACAGTCAAAACATTTGAGAATATGGTTCATAAGTGATGCATTCTAAGAGGTGACAGAACAAAGGTGAATATGGAGCATGCCAATGGTGTGAGAATATAGCGAGAGACAGAAATAGTCACGAGGGGACAGCAGGCAGGAATTGGCTGTCAAACAGGATTACTTTGTAAGACTCAAGGATGCAGAAATAAATATTGAAAACAAGACTGTAGAAAATAAAATGAGAAGGAGAAAAAAGCAGTAAATAGCAATAAGATTAGATCCTCAAATGAAAGATGCAAAAAATCAATTTAAAAATATGTAGTCTCATAAAAGGGGAGAGAGAGGAGGAAGAGAAGAAGGAGGGGAAGGGGGGGATGAGAAAAAAATGGTATAATTTTGTCATCATATATTTTAAACATTTTGTACACACTTCCTCTTATAAGCTGTTCAATAATATTGTCATAGGCAGAATAGAATATTGACTCCCCAGATGTCCACACTCTAATTCTAGGGACCTGGATTTATGTTAGATTACATGGCAAAAGGGAATCTGCAGATATAATTGATTTAAGGATCTTGAGATGGAGTGATTATGCTGGATTATCTGAGTGGACCCAGTGGGATCACAAGGGTCCTTATAAGTGAAAGAGTGAGGGAGGAGAGCCCGGCCAGAGCGAGAAGGACTTGACCAGCCATTGCTGCCTGAAGGTGGAGGAAAGGGCCACCAGCCAAGGTATGCAGGCAGTGTCCAGAATCTGGAAAAGACAAGGAAATGGATCCTCCTCCACAGCCTCCAGAAGGAGCACAGCCCTGCAGACCCTCAATGGGTTTTTAGCCCATTGAGATCCATTTTGAACTTCTGACCTCCAAAACTGCAAGATAATACATTTGTGTTGTTTTACGCCACCAAGTTTGCAGGTTAGATCTCTGGTCGGGGGAGCTAAGGTCCTGCATACCATGCAGCGAGGTCCCCCCATAAAAAGCCAAAAAAAAAAAAAAAGCCACCAAGTTTGTAGCAATTTTTTTGTAGCAGCCAGAGGAAACTAATAAAAATCCCATTAAGAGGTTGGCATTGTATCCTCATTACAAATGAGAAAATCTACTCCTTAACGCAATTACACTGCAGAGTCAGAGCTGAAATGCTGGAGGTTCCTCCTCCCCACCCTAATCGAACATCATTACTTTAAGCTGCCACTTCACTCTAAACATAGAAACCAAATAATTAAGAAATGGAATGATTTTTTTTTAAAATGAGCATCTTGAGATAACTGATAGTTTAACGATTTTTTTTTTTTTTTTTGCCAACTATGAACATGTATGTATTTGTGGGCATTTACACACAATTGCAATGATCAGATTTGTTAACTTCATTAAACAATGAAGCCCTTGGACGGAAGGGGCTGTGATGCCACGGGGGTCTAAGGCGGCAAACCAAAATCCAAGTCTGGGAATGACAACCAATCACAAACCGCCAACGAGGCTTTAAGCAAGAGCCAATCAATAATTTCACTGCTTTGCTCCTGCCTTTGCTGTATAAATGCCCCTTCCCGAACTCCTAACCACTTCTGGGTTGGCTCTGCCGGATTCAACTGATTTTTGCTCAAATAAACTCTTAAAATGTTTAATGTGCCTCAGTTTATCTTCTTCTTTTTTTTTCCTCTTCGTCACACTGCGCGGCTTTATTCACCAGGACCTTCTGGAACCCTCCAGGACACACACGAGGCCCAGCCCCCAGCGCCCCAGAACCCAGCCTCTGATCTCTAGGCTCCCATTTCTGGGGCGATCGCGATGAACAACCCTCCCCTCTTCTCTCCAGCTCCGAAGTCTGTCACTCGGGGGAAGCTCCTGCATCTCCTCTGCAGCAGCTCCAGGGCAGGTGGGGGAGGAAGGGCGTTTGCCACGAGCTGCCATTTTGCTCTCTACTGGCTGCTGTCCCTCTCTCGCTGGTACAGCCTCTGCTCCCGGACGGCTTGTTCTGACCAGGGGAGAGTCATTCCTCCCACACAAGCCAGCACCCAGGCCTTCACCACGCAGCCTCCATCCTTCTAATGATCCAGCTGCCCAAGGACGGTGTAGAGGGAGCCCACCTGGGCTTGGAACGGTTCCACCAACTTGGTGCAGACGGGGGTCGGGTGCTGGTCAGATCTGTGCCGAGCCATCAGAGTCACTCGGGGCTGCGTCGTGTCATAGCTGTACAACCTGCCGAACGTTCTCAGTGTGTCCCCATCAGGAACTTGGCCGGCGCTGACCTTCCAGGGGAAGTAACAGATCCCCGGTTTGGGCAGCATCATTTCTCCTGTCTGGACGTCGGGTCCTTGGGTTCCTTCTTTCCGCCCCGTGTGGCCAAGTGACGAGGGAGGGGCGGGTTGCCGAGAGCGCCTCGCTTTCCCCCCAGGGCAGTTTCTTGACCTTCTTCCGGGGTCCCCTTGCAGGGGGCGGGGGCCACTCTGAGGCTCCCCTGGCCGAGAGCAGGGGACTTGCCGGCCTCGGCGCGCACACCAGCGTCGCCTCGGCCTCGGCTGCGATCTGTCCCGCCTCAATGAATCTTTTAACGTTTCAATGTTCTAGTGAGGCTGTGCCCACGGGCTGTGCCCTGGACAAGTCTTGTCAGCACCCCCTCCTCAGCAGGTGAGCAGTAAGGCCAGGGCCAGGAGGTGAGTATGTCCCCGGCCCACGTTAAAGGCTACAGGAGTTTGATTGAGGTATTTACTTCCTCCGGGTCAGTTGGGCTCTGGTAAAACAGTGTCTTATGAAGGCAGTCATTTTTTAGGAGAACACAGTGCTCTGGGTACATTCCAAATATGTATTTTTCAACTTTTCCTACTGGAAGCACAAGCACAGGGTGTCTTTCTGCAGTCTACACTCCGAGAACCTGGAAGGGCTCCTCGTGTTAAAACCCACAGAAGTGAGAGGACCCCGAAGACCGGGGACCCTGGTGCTTTTAACTCTCAGGCTAGTTCACACTGAGCCTCCAGCAATTCCTCAGTTATACCTGAGTTCCCACCTGTGCTGCCTCCATCAGCAGGTGTCTGCTCCCAGCAAGCTGTGCTTCTCGGTACCCTTCTGACTCTGTTTTCAGAGCAGCAACTTGACCTGTGACCTCAGTTCTCTGATGGATCTAAGAAGAGCTATTGATTCTCAGTTTGTTCAGCTTTTTCCTTGTTGTGATGACTTCCAAGCTCTTTTCACGTTGGACCGGAAAGTAGAGGTCTGCTGTGTCTCTTCACATGACTCTTATTTGAGCATCTCCTTGCTTTCCCATGGTCTTGTATACTTCTTGTTTAGTCTTATAATCAAACATTATCCAAGATCTTTTTAAATTCTTTTATCGGAGGCGGGGGGGGGGGGTGCAGTGGAAGCATTCTGCTTTTGTTTCTTTTTTTTTTTTTTCTTTCAAAACACCTACCATCAAATGTGTAACAGTTGGGCTAGATTGGGAAAAAGTAATGCCATAAAAGGTTTTTACTCAGTGCTTCTCTTCCTGTAGGATCTAGGAAACTTTATTTTTGTTGAATAAATTTGACATGTAACATTGTGTAAGTTTAAGAGGTACAGCGTATTACTTTGATACATTTTTATGTTGTAATATAGATGCTGTTATAGCTATATTTATCATATTACAGAATTATAGTACAATATTATTGTCCATATTTATGAAGCTGTGCATTCCATCTCCATGGCTTATTTACTGCTCACTACAAGTTTGTACCCTTAAACAGCATCATCATGCTTGGGTGCTGGGCACATATACATCTATGGTTGTTATATCGTCTTGATGTACTGACACCTTTATCATTACATAATTACCTTCTTTTGTCTCTTGTTACCCCTTTTGGCTTAAAGTCTATGCCTGTTCCCTTTTGGTTTCCACTTGCTTGGAATATCATTCTGCATCCCTTCACTTTGAGTGTATGTGTGTCTTTAGAGCTGAGATGAGTCTCCTGGAGGCAGCATATATTTGGGTCTTGTTTTCTTTTAATCTGTCCAGCCACTCTGCCTTTTGAGTGGTGAGTTCAATCCATTTATATTTAGGGTGATTATTGATAGATGAGGAATACTGCTATTTTATCTTTTGCCTTCTTATTATTTTTTCCATTGTTTCTTTTTCCTTCTGTTTCTATCTACCTTTGTGAGCTGGTGGTTCTTCCACGATGACTTGCCCAGTCTCCTCTTTTTTAATGTTTCATATCTCGGCTTTTGATTTTTGCTTTGTTGTTACCATGCATTTTACATAAAACATCTCAGATAAAATTTGCTGATAGCAATTTATCTTCATTCACCTATAAAAGTTCCATTATTTTACTCCTCCCTTTTAATATTTTTGATGTCACAAATTATCTCTTTTTATTCTGTGACTTCATTACCACATTGTAGTAGCTATAGATATATTTAATGATCTTTTTCCTTTAACCTTTATGCTGTAGTTAGGAGTTTAATATACTATTCTAAAAAAGAGTTACAGCTTTCTAATTCTGACTGTCTTTCACCTTGATCAGAGTTTTGTTTCATATTGAAGAGTTTTGTTTCATTTCATATTGTTTTATCATTTCCTTTTGACAGTTCTTGTAAGGGAGGTCTAGTGGTGATGAACTCCCTCAGCTTCTGTTTGTCTGGGAAGGCTTTTATATCTCCTTCATATCTGAAGGACAACTTTGTTGGATTTAGTATTCTTGGCTGATGGTTTTTATCTTTCAATACTTTGAATATGTCCTTCCACTTTCTCCTGGCTTGCAGAGTTTCTACTGGAAGTCTGCTGATAGCCTAATGTGGGTCCCTTGTAGGTTACTGTCTTTTTTCTCCAGGCTGCCGTTAAAATTCTCTCTTTATCATTGACTTTTGACAGTTTTAATATAATGTGTCTTGGAGAAGTTCTTTTGCATTGAGATAAAAAGGTTTTCTATTGGCTTCATGGGCTCATATATTCAGTTCCTTCCCCAGGTTTGGGAAGTTCTCAGCTATTATTTCTTTAAATACACTCTCTGCTGCTTTCTCCCTCTCCTCCCCTTCTGGAATACCCATTATTCTTATTTTGGATTTTCTAATGGAATCAGATAGTTCTTGTAGAATTTCTTCACTTTTTAAAAATCTTAGTTCACTCTCCTCTTCCATCTGAATCATTTCTAGATTCTATCGTCCAGCTCGCTAACTCTCTCTTCCATCTGATCTGATTATTTCCAATGTGTTCTAATGCGTTCTTCATCTATCTCATCTGTTGAGTCCTTCAGCTCCAGAATTTCCATTTGGTTCTTTTTTAGAGTTTCAATCTCTTTGGTAAAGTACTTTTTTCTTCATTAATTTTATTCCTGAGATCATTGTATTAGCTTTATGAGTTTTCCTGTAGCTCTCTGAATTTTGTCATAACAGCTCTTTTGAATTCTTTATCAGTTAGATCATGATATTCCATGTCTTTGTGTTTGGTTGCTGGAAAATTGTCATTTTCTTTTTGCGATACCATATTACCATGATTTTTCATGGTGTTCGATGAATAGTTCCTGTGCCACTGCATTTGAGATAGTGAAAGCCTTTCTTTTTTAGGTGAAGCTTTGTTTATTTTGATTCTAACAGTTCAACAGGCTGGCAGTTAGGAGACTTCCTTTTGTCCTCAGAAGGCTACACTATCCACACGTTTTTTGTTTATTTTTTTTTGTGGTAAACGGGCCTCTCACTGTTGTGGCCTCTCCCGTTGTGGAGCACAGGCTCCAGACACTCAGGCTCAGCAGCCATGGCTCACGGGCTCAGCCACTCTGTGACATGTGGGATCTTCCCAGACTGGGGCACAAAACCGTGTCCCCTGCATCGGGAGGCGGACTCTCAACCACTGCGCCACCAGGGAAGCCCTCCACACGTTTTTAGTTTCTCTTATAGGAGCTGATGAAGCTAAGGTCAGAACATGGTAAAAAGAAAGGCTGGGGGCAGAGTGAGGGGAGGTGTGTACTTAGCATTTGGAGCTTTGGTTGGTGTGGGGGGGTCCATGTCTGGTAAGGGATCCTCAGGTGGGGGTGGTCCTGGAGGTCTGGGCCAGAATCCGGGGAGACAGCAGGAGAGCTTCCCTTCAGATCTCTTTGCCTACTTCCCTTTCCTTTTCCTCCCCCATCACCAAGTCTCTCCTCAGAGAGAGCAGTTCCCTCCTGCTGCAGGACACACGACAGGACAGACTCACTGCCTTTACCCTCGCCTCCTCTGCCAGAAAGGTCCTGCTGTCCCACTCTGTGCCTGACCCAGCACCACGTCTGCTGCCACTCCCCTTACTTTGCAGCCTCTGAGGTCCAGTCTGCCCACTTTTGGGGGCACAGATGGATGGATCTCTCAGTTGACCTGGTAGGCTGTATAAAGATGCTTTTTTTCAGTTAAGGATGTCCAATTAGTTGTAACTTGAAGGGGAGAGAAAAAAGGAGTGTCACATCATCATAATGCTGATGTAACCCCCAGATCTCTTTTTACTGGGGTTGGTATTTGAAGACCACACTTGGGGTATAAAGGGTGTTTAGTGCTACAAGGTGTCATTTCTTCTAAGAATTTTCAGGGCATAGAGCTAGATAAATGTAAATAAAAATAAATTTGAGTTTGTATCAATATTTTGACTCAAATTTAAGATTCTAGGAAATTTACTTAATTGCTTTGAATTTATACTTTTAATCACTTTTCTCTTGCCACTAAAAATCTTTGTTCCTCAGGATATTAAAATATCTCTTATCGATTCCACATGCATATTTAATAGTTTAGAAATAGCATATGCAATATTACTACTCACAGCTCTGCTCTTGAGTGCCAGCTCAGATCTCTTTCAGTTATTTTTGTCCTTGCCCAGCAAGAGTAGGTAAATGATAAATCTGAACATTTGAACCAAGACTAGGCTCTTATGGTAATAATGCACTGTCATGAGGCTCAGTGATTTGTGTAGGACTGATCCTTACATTTTGTCATAGATCAGCGCTCCACAGCTGCGAATATGTACTATACTGAAAAGCACACATTCTTCCCAATAGCGCCATCTCAAGACAAAATTATAGAAAGAGGCACAAAGAGTACAAATACTGTCTCATCATTAAAACTCTAATAGAATGTTAAATAAGCCTCACAGATTGCTTGTGGGAATTGAAATCAAGCCAGGAAAATCCCAATGTTTTACACATCCAGCACATCATAGACATTACAAGCCCTGAATCTATTTTCCAGGGGCTGGTCCATCTGCCTTTCTTCCATGATTTTAGAATGTGCTCTCAGCTTCCCACTTGCTCACTTGGCTAGTACTGTATTTCTAGTCCTTTCTTTTCTACCTCACCAAATCATCAACTGTGTGTCCTGATCCTTCTTTTACCTTGAAAGTGTTAACATTTAGTACACCACTTAAAAGACAGTTGGAATTTAAAACAACAAATAAAACAAAACATAGAGTAAGTAAAAACTCTAGCAACTTCTAGTTTTCAACAATACTTCCTATGATTGTTTCCTTGTTTCTTTTTTCCATACTAAGAAATTGATAAGCTTTCTGGAATTGAAGAGAATAGGACATTTTCATGTTCTTTTTTGTAGATGGATGAATCTTTTAAAATTATTTAGTTACATTTAGGTATAGTCCAACTTCCCATTTTATACAGGAATAAACTGAGGAGTCAAACAATTAAATACATCAATGATTACATTGATGTTTACCACAATAAAATAGTGGTAAAATATTGAGACTAATATGTGCATAAATCTGAGGGAAGAGATCAAAGGTGTGTCTATATGATGGTATTCATCTACAGTAAACATAAAAAATATAGGCAGTATTTCAAAGAATAGTCAAGATGATCTTTGAAGTAAGTGGCAGTGTGAGGACAGATGTTTCACAATGAAAGAACCAACTGCTGATAAAAATAGGGAAAAAGGAAACAAACCCTTATTATCACTGGTGACTAGGGAGGCTTACCATCAAGGGATGCAATGTCAGGAACACCAGACAGAAAGTGGGTGTGAAAGGCTGGCTGGCAAAATCTCCCTCCTGAAGACATGAGCATCTATGGTAAGGGAGTAGAGGCAAACCTCGCACTGTCCCTTGATTTATAGATTAAGATTCAGAGAATGCTACACACAGATCTCATTTCAGATCACCAAAGCCACAGCATTGGAAGCCACAGCCTGGGGGAAACTAGAGCTAAGTCCAGATCTTCCTACAGATGGAGGCGTGTGGCATCGATATGGCAGAGAGAATCACTAGAAAGAGTCTCTTCTGGAGTCACAGCTGGTAGATGGTGTGTGTGATACGATAGTACAGTTGCCTCTTCAATCTCTGGGAAGAATAACTGCAGAACTGTTGAGACCCTTAATGAATCAAATAAAATTCAAATTGAGTAATAAATAGCCAGCAAGAATAAAGCATGGTAGGGACAAGAGATAAATGACGCCAGGGAGGTCCAAACACATTAGTGAAAATAACCACGGGAAGTGATTAAATTTCCCTATTATAGAGCACCTTAGTATTATAAGAAAACAAACACAAGAGAATATAGATTGTCTTGAGGAATGGAATGCTTATTCTAGACACAACAAAGCTCAGAAGTCAAAAGAAAATTGGCGTTTCAAAAGGAAAAAAGATATCATTAACAAATCAAAAAGTTGTGACAGAATACAAGAAAAAATATTGCAGGCATTCATGCAACATTGCAGGGCTACTGACAAGTTTTAAAAATCCATACATACTGTTCCAGTATGATGAGCATGAACACATTGTCATGGAGAAAAGACAATACAATGTAATAGGTAAATAGTTCTGGAAGACTAAATTTTAAAATGAACACTCAAAAAAAGACTAGAAAACTATCCTAAATTTTATAATAGAATTCTGAACAATACTATTAAAAGTTAAACTTTTATGTATGTTTTCACTCTATTTCCAAAATCCTCACAGTTAGTTACTTTTATGACTACATCTAAAGGTTGAACATATGTATGTGTGTTTATTGAAGTGTGCAAAATTAAAATAGCACTTTTCTCTGTGTAAATGTATTCAGTTATGCAATAAATCAAAAGTATAGCCTAGAACTCATTTCCTTTCCTTGTATGGCCTAATGGGAAAATAGGAACTAAGGAGCAAAGGATTACATTTTCTTCGTACTATAACAGATGGATGCTCATTTGTGGAACAATGATGTGTTCTGAATAGACATAAGAAATTTTCAGTAAATGCAAAAAAGATTGGTGTGCATTTTCAGTTTTCTCTTCTCCATATCTAATTAAAAGTGCATTTATCTGATGGACAAACAATTGATGTCTGGATATAATTATAAGGTACCCATGAATACTTGATTTAGTCTTCCTGGTAAAATTTTGAAGCAAAATAAGGGTATAATGTAATTAACTACATAGAATAGTGCAGTCCTCTTTTCTTATCTTCTAAGGAGTGGGGCTGACCTATAATAATAGGGCCCAGAAAATAATGCCTAAGTATGAAATAAGACTTGAGAAGAAACATTAAGGGGAATAAAATCTCCTTTTAGCTTTAATATGCGTAAGAACTGAAAATGCCCTGCAAAAATAGGAAGCATGATATTCCACTTGTATTTTTCTTCTTTCTTTAAAGTAGAATAAGCTTAAAAATAAAAAGTGTAGAACTTCCAGTTTCCTGTCTGGCATGTAGGGAGATTGATAGTCATAACTCTGTCCTAATAAGTAGAAAACTGAACAAACAGAAAAATCAACACTTTTTCTCAGATCCATAAAAGAAGTGAGATCACAGGGTAAATTGTTGCCCCCTAAATTGGAGAAATAAAACAGGCAAATATGGAGAAACACAACTTAGAGCAGAAACCCACAAGCAGAAACTTCCACAGGAATCAGGGCTAAACCTTTTTTTTTGACAAATTGCTGGAGGCTCAGGGTGAAAAATTCTGAGTTAAAAACCTCCAGAGGGATCCATTCTTTTATGAGTTTTACCTCCAGGAGCTGGACCAGGTTCTCAGGGGAATATCAGAGAAAAATCCTAAAGTGCTTCTGGCAGGGAGCAGGTGAAGAGCCATGCTGAAATATGCCAGAGCATCCTGTTCCTAACAGAGCCTCAGGAAGAACTGCTTAATCAGAGCCTAACCTGATAGGGTTTTATTTGTGCCTAGCTGACCTGGGGGAAGAAAAATAGCCAACTGCAGTCCACCCTAGCCATCCAGTCCCACCTAAGGGAGGAAAGACTGAGAAGCATTTGTGAAGGTCAAAGTCAAGGGGTACAGGCTCACTACAATATGAGACCTAATTATAGAATATAGAATGCTTCCCCTCCCCCACACCTCACCACCACATTACTAAAAACTTTTTTACATTAGTCCTTTTACCTATTACTTTATGTCTGGCTATCAAGAAAAATTTACAAGGCACACTAAAAGGCAAAAAACACAGTTTGAAGAGACAGAGCAAACATCAGGTTCACACGCAGAACCAGACTCAGTTACGACAGGGGTGTTGGAATTATCAGATTGGGAGTTTAAAACAACTATGGTTAGTATGGTAGGGCTCTGATGAATAAAGTAGACAGCATGCAAGAATAGACAGACAATGTAAGAGGAGAGATGGAAATTCTAAAAAAGAACCAAGAAGAAATGCTAAATATCAAAAATACTGTAAAAGAAAATGGAAATGCCTTTGATGGGCTTGTTAGTAGAGTTATAGCTGAGGAAAGAATCTTGAAGATATCTCAGTAGAAACTTATAAAACTAGAAAGAAAAGAGAAAAAAAAGACAAAAAAGTAGAACAGAATATCCACAAAATATTAAGACAACTACAAAAGATGTAACATACATGTGATGGGAATACTAGATGGAAAAGAAAGAGAAAAAGAAACAAAACTATTTGAAATTATAATGACTGAGAATCTCCCCCCAAATTAATGTTCAATATCAAACCACAGATCCCTGAAGCTTGGAGTATACCAGGTAGGAAAAATGTCAAAAATACTACACATAGGCATATCATCTTCAAACTACAGAAAATCAAAGCTAAAGAAAAAATCTTAAAAGAAGCCAGTTTAGAAAAAAAAATCTCACCTATAGAAAAGATAAGAACTATACCTGCCTTCTCATGAAAACCCATGCAGGCAAGAAAGGAGTGGAGTGAAATATTTTAAGTGTTGAGAGAAAAAACCCACCAACCTAGAATTTTGTACCCTGTGAAATTATCCTTCAAAAGTAAAGGAGAAATAAAAACTTTCTCAAACAAATGTTGAGGAAATTCGTTGCCAGTAGACTTGTCTTACAAGAAATCTTTAAAATTCTTGAGAGAGAAGGAGTAAGATATAGGCCACAAACTCAGATTTATGTAAAGAAAGGAAGATCATCAGAGAAAGAATAAGTGAAAGTAATCTGGGGGTCTGGATTCTAACTCCCCTGTCTCTGGGAGTTTGTGGTGCTGGTATTTATTTTTCCTGTTCTTAACTGATCTAACAGATTATAGTTTCTTGAAAATGATAATACCAACAATGTTTTCAATTACTTACACTTATGTGTATATGTAAATATATGAACATATGTGTATAATTACACATTATGCATTATATATAATATGTGTATATATATGCTTATGTAAAAGTGTAATGAATTCCAGCAATATATAGTACAAGGGGCAGGAGGGAGAAATTAGTATTGTTGTGTTATTATAAGGTACCTGCAGTTTCTGTGAAGTTGTATATGTTATTTGAATGTGAACTTGAATTAGTTGTAAATGCATATTACATCTCTAGGGAGACCACTGAAAAAGTACAAAAAGAAGTGTAACTGAGGAGTGACATCAGCAAGGTGACAGAGTAGAAGGCTCTGGACTCTCCCTGCCCTCACAACACACCAATCCAACAGATTCCCAACAGCTTCCAACAGAACAACATGGAGCAATTCTCTTTGTGAGAAATCCAGAAAATGGTTGAGACTCTTGCACACTGAGCAAGTGAGAAACTACCCACATTGAAACTGGGAAGAATAGCTGAGACATTGGACCAATATCTCTCAAGGGCATAGATGCAAAAATTATTAAGAAAATATTTTTTAAATGAATCCAAAAATGTACAGAAATATTATATGCCATGAAAAATGGGATTTCTCCTAGATATGCAATGCTGGTTTGACATTTGAAAACCAATTAAGGTCATCAACACATCAACAGTCTATAAAAAGAAAAATCATATCAAGTCAACAGATTAAAAAAAATTGACAAAATCCAACATATGTTTAGCATAACACATGTTGCAGGTATAGTGCAAAAAGAGAGGAAATGGATTACGGACTTATAGCATGATACTTGAGGTTGATGATCATGAGTTTAGTGCAAGACTACTTAGTGTTGGCTGTCTCTTCTCCAGCCATTCAGCACATAGACTCAAGGGAGGAGTTATCCTATTGCTGGCTTAAGCTGGGTTGTAGTTTTGCCAAGCAATTATAACAAAGAATGATTATAATGACTGATTATGGAATTTAAGCAAGGTGAGGAGTGTAGTGAGACCATCAGAAGAGTAATGGCCAGAGAAAAATGTTGGTCGAATCAGAATAATGGTTCCTATCAGTTGGAAGATTGTTGAGTTCAGGGTACTAGAGGAAGTTGTTGGAAAAGTAGGAGGTGTAGCTCATAGAGTAGATGCATGAAATTAATGCTAAGGAGGAGTTGCAGTAATGAAAAGAAGTAAGGTTAGCATGGGGATGATGACTGAGGTCAGGTGAAGAGCAAACTCATTTGAGGACAGGAGTCTGACAAGGAACTGAGAGGCCTGGGTGTTGGTGTTGGTGGAGGAGAGCCGCAGTGGAGGGTTGTGAGGGATGCAATCTGATAACATAGTCAATCCTGTTTTTGTTTTGTTCTGTCTTATTTTTGGAGCAGGAAGAGAAGTGGTCTGAAATGAAACTAGTCATCAAGAAGGACACCTTCTCCACCTGCAGGCTTAGTGGCATAAAGGTTATAAGAAAAAAAAAAAAGAAAAAAAAGAAGAGCCAATATTAGAAAATTAAACAGGGAAGACACAAGGTTCTATTAGATCAGGAAGGTGAGTGGAACATTATATATATATATAATTTTGCTGATAATGAACTGTATATTCCATAGGGAATATTGGAAGTGTTCAGGAGTTGGGTAGGGTTGGAAGAAAGGGGCAGAAATGTGGACATAAGACAAATGGGTGTCTTAAGGGTTTAGACTAACAGATGAGAAGGAAACATGGTATTTAATTTGATTTTTGGAGGCATTTCTTTGTATATTCTAAGCACATCTTTTCTATGTTTTATGTGTATATATATATTTATGTGTATATTTATATATTTATATGCATATGTATACATTTACACACACATATATGTACTTACATATGCCTACATATCCATACTGTGGGTAGTTTTTCAATCTGTTGGTTGACTTTTACTTGATCCTTTATCCATGATATCTTTTTGTGTTAGTAAGTTTAGCTACTTTTATTTTTTAGGTTTATTTATTTATTTAATGCGAAGTGTTTATTTTATTGTTTTTCCTCCATATGTATTTTAAATACAATTTTTAAAGGTTATGCTCCATTTACAGTTATTACAAAATATTGGCTATATTCCCTGTGTTGTGCAACACATCTTTGTATCCTGTTTTACACCCAATCTAAAGTTTAGTTTAGTACTTTGGCCTTTGGAATTATGTTTAAGAAAAATTTTCCTTCTCAGATTGATAAGCCCATTGTCCTAACACATCAACATCATTCTTCCCCTCTCTTTTTGACTTTAATTCATATGGAGCTCTTATTCTGTACAATAGATCTACTTGCCTGTGTCTGTGCCAGTACCATGCTGTTTTCATTACTATACGTTTTTAACCTAGCTTGATATATGGTAGGCCAAGCTCCATTCCCCAGCATTCACACATATTTCTAATTATTTTTTTCGGGCTTCCCTGGTGGTGCAGTGGTTGAGAGTCCGCCTGCTGATGCAGCGGACACGGGTCCGTGCCCTGGTCTGGGAAGATCCCACATGCCGTGGAGCGGCTAGGCCCGTGAGCCATGGCCACTGAGCCTGCGCGTCCGAAGCCTGTGCTCCACAACAGGAGAGGCCACAACAGTGAGAGGCCTGCGTACCACAAAAAACAAAACAAAAACAAAAAGAAATATTTTTGGCAATATGAAAATATTTCAAATGACTTTAAAAGTTTTTAATTAGTAGCAAAATAATTTTCTCAAGGAAAAGGTAAGAAGAAAAATATGTAACAGTTGAAAAGACAGTATGAAGGCCATTAGAAACCCACAACAATGAAGAATATTTAAGAACTAGAAATCAAATACAACATTTATTGTAAACCCAGAAGAGCTTATTGTATTGTATTGTAGATGTGGAACTAATTGAAACAGTTTCAACTGTTGGCCAACCTTGCATTCCTGGAATAAACCCATCTTATTCATGACGTGTTATCTTGAATTTGACTTCTGATATTTTTTATATATATTTGTTTTACTTCTACGTTTGTAACAGAGATTGACTTGTACTATTTCTTTCCTTTCATGTCCTTGTTAATTTTTGATTTCAAGTTTATTTCAGCTTCATAGAATGCAGAGCTCTCCCTCATTATCATTTTCATAAGATTTTGTACAATTAAGAAAAAAAAAACAGTCTATAGTTGAAAAACTATCCATTCAATGAGCTCATCTGACCTTCAGATTTCTTCATTTGATGGATAGGGGTTCAACTATAATTAATTTGAAAAAAGGAAGACTATTCATGTTTTTTATATCTTCTAGTTTCAGTTTTGGTAAATTTTTTTTTAAAAATAAAATTGTTCACAGTAAACTCTTACTATGTGCTGTCTAGGGAGCTTGAATGATGTTTTACTTTTTACTTTTTTCTATTCATAATTTTTGCCTTTTCTCTCTTTTTCTTGATCAGTTTTGATATAAGCTTATCACTTCTATTAGTCCTACTCAAGAACAAATTTAGTTCCATGGATTTTCTGTATTGTATGTTTTCTTTTATTTAAAAACAATCTGTAAAATTCCCTTCCTTGTACTTTTTTATTGGGTTGAATTTGCCTCTTTTTCTCTAATTTGTTGAGATGGATATTTAGGTAACTTAGTTGATTAATTCTTAGCCTTCCTTAGTTTCTAATACTGTATTAAAGACTATAAACTTTGATCTAAGCAAATGTTTAGCTGCATTCTACATCTATTATGTCATCATCTCATTTTATATGTATATGTATATTTACTGACACTGATAGAACAACATAAGCTTTCTTTTGGATAGTTTTTACATGGTAGCTTTTTCTTTTTCTTTTTTTGGTGGTATGCGGGCCTCTCACTGTTGTGGTCTCTCCCGTTGTGGAGCACGGGCTCCGGACACGCAGGCTCAGCGGCCATGGCTCATGGGCGCAGCCACTCCGCGGCATGTGGGATCTTCCCGGACTGGGGCACGAACCCGTGTACCCTGCATTGGCAGGCAGACTCTCAACCACTGCGTCACCAGGGAAGCCCAGTAGCTTTTTCTTTAATTTAAATTTACTTGTACTTAAACTTTCATCTTTATGGAGTTTGTCTCTTGTAAGCAGCATCTTAGTATAGTTTTAGTCCAATATGGCGACCTTAGTCTTTTAACTCACATATTCAGGCATTTTCATTTAACGTGATTATTGATATATTTGGGTTTTTCCTTATATTTATTTCCTATTCTAACCACTTGTCTTATGTTTCCTTTTTTTCTTCTTTCTTTCCTTCTACTGGATTAATCAAAAGATTTTTTACACAGCATTTTCTCTCTTAGCTATTTATATTTTTAATGTATTAAAAAAAAACTTTTCTTCTATTTTTAAAATATACTTACAGAGTTTTTAAAATCCTTGTTTAAAAACTCCCAAACCTAGACTACCTCTGAAATTGTTTTTTGTACTTCTTTTTTTGTTCATTTGATCCTATTTCTTGGAATGGCTTGTAAATATTTCACTAAATGCAATACGTTGTGTTAAAAAGAATTGTGGGGGCTTACAAGTTGTTTTCTTACAAGAGATGGGATAGAGCTAATTACCATAATCCACATAGAGACTGAGCTAACTCAAGATTTCCTAGGACTCAATAACCCTCTAAGTCTCCTCCCCATCCCCAACCCAGTTTCTAGGGTTTATCCCCACTCAGGTGTCCTGAGAAATTAAAGTGATGCTTGGATTCTGTTTTCTCATAGAGAGAAGCTGGATCCTGAATACTGATCTTTGTTTTCTTAGATCTTAAGAATGTTAGACTTTTTGTTTGGCTTCTAACTCTTCTGTTCCAGGGAGCTTCAGAATTTGGTAAATGACTTGGGAAGGAGATAGCGAGATTTCAGTGTTGAGTTTAGAGTTCTCTGACCTTTGGTCTTTTTCTTTCATCTCTCTGGAGTTTTGTAAGACTGTAAAAAACAGAAAAACAAAACCAAGAAGCTTTCAGGTTTCTTTGATTCTTGTACTTATTTTCTGTTTGATCTGAGGTTTTTGCTGTTCGCCTAGAATTGGCAAATGGTCTGAGTGAATGTCTGCTCACCTTTCAGTAGGTTTCGTACCTTTAGGTGATGGTTGCTTTGGTACCACTCCAATGCCTTCAAACAGGTTTTCTCTCTGTATTTCTTTTGGATTTTTAAGTTGCTTTTTTTTTTTTTTTTTTTTTTGCCATACGCGGGCCTCTCACTGTTGTGGCCTCTCCCGTTGCAGAGCACAGGCTCTGGACACACAGGCTCAACAGCCATGGCTCACGGGCCTAGCCGCTCTGCAGCATGTGGGATCCTCCCAGACCGGGGCATGATCCTGTGTCCCCTGCATCGGCAGGCGGACTCTCAACCACTGCGCCACCAGGGAAGTCCTTAAGTTGCTTTTAACAGGATTGTTGGACTGCCACAACTAAAAACAAATGGTTGGTGTTCTCATCCTGAAGGTTCTCGGATGGATTGTTGGCCTGTGAGAAACAGTGTAATTTCTGAAACTCACTTGTAGAGATTGGTTATTGAGACACCCATCTGTGAATATGAACACACAGTGTGCTTCTGGTCATCATGCTTTTAGACAAGTGTGTCTCTTAAAACTGTGATGAGATGAGTCTTGCTAGGAGACCTCTGTAACCCATATCCTGAGATCACGGAGCGGGTGGGGGAATGAGGCAGGATGCATCCTTGTGAACTTTGAGTACTCTATTTGCCTATGAAAATAGATCTGGAAACCAAACTGGACCATTAATTTCACAGCTGAGTTCCTGCAACTAGCTTGATGAATGACTATTAATCAGGCTCTGTGGACGGCTTTCCACTGCATTTTAAAAACATACATTGAAAGTTGTACTTTTATGCCTGGCATTGGTACTAGTAACATATAACCACTCAAATTAAAAGAAAGAGCAAGAGAGGGGTCCTCACTATTTGTGTGACCAATTGGGCTGCTAGTTCATGGCAGTGCTTTCACTACTAGTGTCTGTCACAGAAACACCAGAATGGGTTCTGCAAGAGGAACTACAGCAAATTTAAGAAGTCTATAAGTAGATGATAATATTAATGTATGTATTTGTTCCTAAATCCTAGTTTTCTGGATTATTTGTGTTTAAAAATTGTGGTAGAATCTATAATGATTTATGTGACTAATGAAAATAGCTGAACGATATAATGTTAGAAGCATTCTCTCATTTCACACACATATACACATGGACAGAAAACAAAGAATTACCATACATTTATGGTAACTTGATAGCATGAAAGCAATGTACTAAATTCAACCATTAGATGAGACAAACAAAAATAAACAGACTTAATACAGTGACAATGTTGAGTATTATTAGTCCCTTGCTCCTGGAAAGGAGCAAAGGTTGAAAAATCCCCCCACCCGTTTGTGTTCTGAGAAATGGCTAACATCAAAGGACCACCTTATATTCTGAGACAAGATGGACATCCATCCTTCTTTAAGAGTCAATTGTTTACCAGTCTTTATAAAACTCTAGATCCCCTTCCTTTCCTCTGGGACAGTCCTTATTAATGAACATTCTCCTTACTGCAATAGCCTGAATAAAGTTATCTCCTTAATTGTCTGTTGCATTTTATCTTTGACAACAGAAAAGAGAAGACTTTAATGAAACTGTAATTTGTATCCTTGAAGAATGTTATTCTATATGATAAATGAGCATGATGATATGCAAAGAAGCAACCTTAGTTATTTAGAAAATTACAAGTGCCAAAAGGATACAATTCAAAAGCAGCATTTACACTGATAGAGAACTAGTGACTTAGATGATTTAGCAGAAACATTTTCAAGAACATAGTTTAAAATGACAAAGGAAAGAAACTGAAAATTGAGATAAGTGACATGGAACATTGATAAAGAAGTTTCAATTTCAACATAGTAAGAGTTCTGTAGGAAGAGCCATAGAATGGAATAAAGGCAAAAATCAGAGAATTGATTGTTGAAACAATTCGAGGACTGAGGAGACATATGCTTTCTAATCAAAGGATAACCAAGAGACGAGGGAGAAAGAATGTAACTGGAGTTAATCCTAGTGAAGTTTCCATGCTCCAAGAGAAGATCCCCAAACTCTTCAGAGTGAAAGTCTTGAAAAGGGTACAAAATAACAGGATGCAGAATAGTAGAGATATTCTGATGCATAATGTTATCAAATAATAATGATAGCTAACACATTTATATTTAGCACAGGCTTCGATATAAGTTCTTTGGGCATGTTTTCTCTTTGAATCTTCTTAACCTGATGAGGTGGGTATTCATTATTAGCCTAATTTTTCAGATAAGTAAGTTTAGAAACAAAAATGTTGTCACTTGCCTAAGGTCACACAGCTGGTAAGTGGTGGAAAGAGATTCAAACACAGACAGCCTGACTCCAGAGTCCATGCTGTGGTCTGGCTTGAGGGAAATGCATTTATGTAAAGAAAAATAACATCTAAGTGTAAGGGTAAAATAAATATAAAGGCAGGCCGAGACTGAGACAATTTACTTGATGAAATCACATAGGAAGACAATGAGTGTACAGAGAAAACTTCTAAGCCCCAAGTTCTGAGAATTCCAATATACAGAGGTTGGGCCAAGGTCACACTGAGAGAATCAGGAGAGTGACACTCCAGACACTGAGTGAAGAAAGTGTTCCAAGAAAAAGGAGTGGATAGAAGTATCAAATGCAGCCATCAGGTTGGATGTGGAGAAGCAAATAGACACTGGATTTGGTAATGTGGGGGTCACTGTAGAAGCTGGTGGAGAGAAACAATCTGGTGCAGATTCATGAAGGAGTTGGGACAGGAAATAGAAACCCTCCTTGATTACAGGTCCAAACATGATCATTGGCCCACACATGGCATAGAGCCAAGTCCAACTTGATGAAATACCTAAACAAAGTTACAAAATTTTAGAATACTGGATAAAAGTATGTAGGGATATATTTATATCTTATACTTAGTGGGACTTACTTAAGCAAATCATGAAACTGAGAAATTGGGCTAGAGAAAAAGTGAAAATAATTGTAAAGAAAAGTTAAAAAGCAACAAAAGATTGATGAAAATATTTGCCTTCAATAAAGCAAAGATTTCAATCTTCAACAAGTCAAACAAATAAATATAAAAACTTCAAACAATTTGAAAATGCAATTAATTTAAAGAAGATGAAATAAAAATAAGTAATACAAATTTAAAAAGAAAAATCTCATACACAGGACATATGGAAGTACAAATTAATAAAATTGGTTGCTATTCTTGTCCATTAGTTGAGAAAAAAATTAAGACAATTTAAAATATGCTACCTTGGAGATGTTGTGGGAAAAAAGATTACTCTCATACATTGTTGGTTGGAATGTAGATTGATACAACATTTTGGAATCAGTTTGGAAGTCTTTATAAAATGTAATTGATATTTAAATTTTAGGATTTAGTTCTGCATACATCATGACTCTTGTATAAAATGAAGTATGCACAGAAATGTCTGCTGTAATATTATTTGTAATAGAAAAAAAAAAACTGGAAACAAATTAAATACCAATCCATGGCTGCCCTTCTAAATGCATTGCAGAATAGTCACACTCTGGAATATTATGCAATTTTAATGAAAAATATTAAATTACTTTAGTAACATGAAATGACCAAGTGTTAAGTATGATAAAGCCAGTTTTTGTATAATTTATTAACCCAACTTGATAAAAAAGAATTAAATATCCCACTAATGATACATTAAAAAATGTCTGGAAATCTACATGAAAAATTTAAACTGTGGTAATGTCTGAGGTGTGGGATTTGGGTGTGGGGGAGAAACAAAAATGGATCACTATCTCATTTACTCACAGTGTAAGCAAGCAGGACCCTATGGGGCCTTTCCAGGACAGAACCACCCTCCACCATGTCCTCTGCCTGCCTCTTGTCTGTAGAAAACTTTAGCCCCCTAGGCCTTCCCCAAGTTCCAAAGAATAAATTTAATCAGAGAAGTGAGAAAATACAGAAAGAAAGGCAAACAGTCAAGCAAAACAAAATATTAATAGTTTAGCCATTAAGTAAGGTCAAGGACCTTTAGTTCCTCCTCAAGGGCTATAGATAATATTCTGAGCCATGTCCTTTGAGCTGTTTTGCAGATACTGAAACCCCTGCCAGGTGGGAGAAGTTAACTGCATGCTGCCCACAAGCACATAGACCCCAGGCTGGTTGGAATCAGAAGATCAGTGATGTTGATTCCTGATTACTTCATTAGCAGCCAATCAGAAGAATGTCCACGAGCTGATCACACACCCCAAAACCTCCATCTCTCATCCTGTCTTTAAAAACCTTTCCCTTAGAGCCAGCGGGGAGTTCGGGTCTTTTGAACATTAGCTGCCTGAACTCCTTGCTTGGTGTCCACGATAAAAGTTGCACTTTCCTTCATCACAACCATGTGTCAGTAGATTGGCTTTACTGTGTGCGGGTGAGAGGACTCAAGTTTTGTTGGTTAACAAAAGGTTCATTGCATCAGATGAACTTTTTAATAAGCAATGCTTTTTTTCTAAATTTTAAAGGAAGAAAAGTATTTCTATACCAAAAGCAAGTCTACATGGATAGAAGACATACATAGAAGTGAAACCTAAAAGATCTAAAGAATATCTCAAAATCAGAAGGATAACAATAAGGTTAAAGCACTGGAAAAAATCATTAATTAGAGTGTTTTTGTTTAATATGTACATTTGCATAAAGTATGCTTGCATATTTTAACATATGCATAGAAAATTAGATCCATGGGAAAATGTGCTAATGGTGATTGTTTCTTGAATGACAGCATTTTCTACTTTTATATATTTCTGTAAACTTTCTGTTTCATTTTTCTAAAGAGCAGTGATTGTGTTTTATAATAGAGTTGAACATTGTATTAAATTTATTTTATGTAACTGTTTTGTAAGGTCTAGGAAGCTGGCTTGGCCAACAGCAGAGCAAAGCGTGGAGCAAAAAAGAAAGAGTAGATTGACTCTGAGTCTTGTACCCCTGTTTGCTTTGGCATTATTAGATTCAATAATGAGGACTAGAACTAGGAGACTGGATATTGATTATTTGCATTCTTTGTTTTTAGCGGCTTGAACTGGGGGGTGAACTGCAGCTGGGTCATCAGCTTCACACAGACATTAAGTAGGTTTTCAGATTCTGAACACTTTCCCTTTGAATCCTTTGACTCTTCTTCCCTGGAAATACATCTGCCCCATGGAGGGGATGTTGCCCCTTTCCCATTGACTGAACCCCAGTTCAGGGGAGAGGCCATGTCACCACAAGACTACGTGGCTTAGAGGCATTTTGTTTGGTGAGCCTTGTTTGAGAACCTCCAGCCAAGTGCAGGGAAAGCTGCTCCAAGTTTGTTGTACCCCTGTTTCTCCTGACCCTGACCCTTCATTCAATAGGAAACAGAATAACCTGACCCTTCTATGGGGAAGACACTGTGGTAGGTGCTTCAGATTCTGCATTGAGCACCATCGTGGGGAAGGCAGGGAAATTAATAACTTAATTACAAGTCTAATAAGAGCTGCAATGTAGAATTTTGTTATGGGCTGATTGTTTTCATCCAAAATTCATTTGTTGAAGCTCTAACCCCTCCTTTACCTCAGAATGAGACCATATTTGGAGATAGACCCTTTAAAGAGGTAATTATGTGAAAATGAGGCTTTTAGGGTTGGTCTTAATCCAACATGATTCGTGTCTTTGTAAACAAGATCAGGGCACACAGAGGGGTGCTGGGATGTGCTAGCACAGATGAAAGACTGCAGCTGAGGAGAGAGGCCTCAGAAGGAACTGAACCTGCAGAAGCCTTGAACTTGTACTGCAGACTCCAGAACTGTGAGAAAATAAACGTCTGTTGTTTAAGCCCCCCAGTCTGTGGCCATAAGGCAGCCCTAGCAAACTAACCCAAGTTCAATGTGCTCTTAGAAACTGTGATGGGCAAAGACTGCTTTCCACAAGGAGAGACACTTGAACTTCCAGGTGGAGAATGACTAGTGAATAGCCCTGAGTGTCCAGTAGAAGTAGCCCTAAGAGAAGTGGGAAGAGATTTAAGGAGTTTAAACAGGACATTCACAGGAACTTTTTGGAATTTTTGGAGGATAAACCTAGCTACAACGAGGACACAAATGAGGAGCTTGGATCCACAAAGGAGACAGGACAAATGCACTGGTGTCTGAGGTCAAAAGGTGAGCTCAGGAGGTGAGCTGTTGCTAAAAGCCAGAACATAGCATGGTCCACAGGTGCCTGAAGGATTTGAGGTCTGCCCTAGCCAGCAGCTTCTGGAGCAAGCCTGAGTGGACAGCAAATTGAAGGGGCCTGGGGAGGTATGGGAGGTGAGGGGCTGGATACCATGTTTTCAGACAGCCTGGAAGGAGTTTGACTGGGAACCACCGGCCATTTGGAGAGGTGGATTTGTAGCTTCCTTCAACTTAGATTCTTTCAACTGTGCACGGTGCTTCTCATTGTGAGAAAAAAGCGGCAGCACCTGGGAAACTTGGAAAATGCAAATTCTAAGCCCCCTTCCCCAGCCTACTGAATCAGAAACTTGAGGGTGCGGCCTAGAGAACCACTCTACTGAGATATCATCTAGGGGATGTGGGGATGGATTATAGGCATAGAAAGCCCTCGTACTGATGGAGTTTCCATCTCAGCTTACAATTCTTTTAGTTCACTTATCTGCACGTGGACATACACACTGCAGTCTATGCCAGACATGTAATGAATGAATCTAAGAAATGCCCTGCCAGGACATCATGGCCAAGTTTTGTTGAGGTTTCTATCTTAAGTTATACGTTCAAAGATATTTGATTTTTGGTGTGTTTATTCTTCTCCATCCACTCCCAATATCCCCCCACCACCCCATGTTGACTTAATGTAACATTTATTTGTGCAGTTTATTTGAGAAAATATTTTTAGCTTTCATAACTTCTCTCTCCTTTTTATATACAGTAATTTCTCTGTTACATGACTGTTCAAATCTTCTTTGCAATTTTAAACTCTGAAATAAATTTATCTCCTTTATATTAACATCCATACAATTATCATCCTTTTCAAACTCTTTATTAATTCATACTTCTGAAAATTTTTGCATAATTATGATTTCATCACTGATATATTTTATAGCTTTGGTTCTCACTCACTGGTGTTTCTCATGCCTCTGATTTCAGTGTGATGTCTTCTTTATATTACCGTTCATCATCATTTGCAAACGTGGAAGATAATAAAGGATGAACACTACATGCTCCTGTGTGTTATGTACAGGGCTTAGAACTTAATTGGGGCTAATAAATTTATTACCATTTATTACCATTATCAGAATGACTACAATCATGACATTGCTAATCCTGACACAAGATCTGGGCTGTGCACTGGATCTTCATTGTTTGATGGGCTCAAGCACTTCTTCAAACCCTAGCCAGCCTTCTGACTGTGTAAAGTTGATCTTGTTTAGCTTTATGTCTCATGTGCAAAAAGACTCTTTTGTTATTTTCTTTCTTAGTAAGAACTATAAAATAACCATAATCTTTTCCTCATGTATTCAAAATACTCTGCCTGAAAATATATTTAAATTCTAGAAAGATTTATACTAATTTAAATTACAATGGCAGCATCTTTTGTGCTTGTCATTATCTTTCTTAGGCTTTGTCACTTCCAAAGCAACACATACTGTATTTTACTTTGTGTTTAAAAATTATTTATGCTGAATGATAAACTAGTTTTTATGAATATTCAACAATGCCTTCCAAGTGGTGAAATGTTCTGAACCTTCTCTTAAATCCTTCCCACACCCAACTTCTAAATTAATCCTTTGAAGTACAGCTGTGATAACTGTCACTCCCCTGCTCGAAAACCAACAATGACTCTTGTTTACCAAGTAAAGCTCACTCCTTGGTCTGATTTCTGCCTCCTTGATAATCTTGTCTTGACCCGCTTTTACAGCCTAACTACCTTACATCTAACTGCCTAATGTTATCAAGACCAAGCTTGTACTGCTCCCCACAGGACAGGCCAATAAATCAAGAGACAAGTTGTTGGGACAAAGAATAGCGATTTTATTCAGAAAGCTAGCTGACCTAGAAGATGGTGGACTAGTGGCCCAAAGAACCATCTTGCTTGAGTTAGAATTCAGGCTTCTTTTATACTAAAAGGGGAGGGAGTAAAGTCAGACATTTCCTGGTTCCCATCAGCCTCCAGAGAGGCTGTGTTAATTTCTTCCTTCTTGCAGCCATTCACAGATGGTCCTTGTCGGAATGTTTCCTGTGAGCTAAATATAGGTATTTTAGCTTAATGCTCATTAACTGGGAGGCAAGGTTCCCAGAGATGGGCCATTATGTATAGTTTAAGCTTACAGGCAACGTCCCTTTAGTGATTAACTTGTAATAGAATACAAAGGTTCTCCCGTATGACACTAACATGGTCTGGGAATGCTTTGCATACAAATAACAGAATGATATATTAAAATGGTATAAACAACAAAAAGATTGTCATAAAAAAAAAAATACGAAGGTGAGGGGCAGTGGTTGTTAGTATTATCACGGGCTTGCTCACCTTCTCTGCAGCAACCTTGGCATCTCCCTGGTCCTGTTGGTGCAGGTGCTTCCATTCAAACTGTCACATTGCACAAAGAGACAGAATAGAGAAAATCCCCATCTTATATCTGTCATCAAGTATGAGAAAAACCTTCCCAGGGCCTTCCAGCAAATTTTCCTTCACATCTGCTGGGTCAGGCTTGTTTCATGCCCCACTGAAACCACACACCTAGTGGGGGCTCTGAGGCCCTCACACTGCCTGGCTGATGAACATGCAGCTCCTGGATCAGGGGAGGAGCCCAGCTTCCCACGAAGGAAGGGCATGACTGCTCAGAGGAGGATGTGGGAAATCGGGGTTCAACGGCTGAAGAAAGGAGGAAATGGCTATCGTGCAGACAGCCACCTGTCTTCCTCATCAACTAAGATATTCATTGTAAAATTAAGACTAAGAATCAAGCATTTTTTGTCACAACAATTACATTGAATGGCATGCAGCAACAGTCAGCCCTGAAAAAGCCTCTATAATACAGACTGTATTATCCTGTATAATGAATAGTGTAAACTGTATAGTGTATCCTGTACCCTGTAACGCTTAAATCAGGTTCATAGACTAAGCCCTGAGTTATCTGAGTCCACTTACCTCCACTTGGGACTCGTTGGCCTCCCTTTGGCCAATATCATAGCCTCCTTCATAGACTCTACCTTCTGTACCACTTCTCCAAGGTAATGGCCTTTTCAAGAGCTCATTTATGACTGATCAGTTCTGGAAATGACTCTCCTCTGAGTGCTTTCCAGTGAGCAAAGAGGCCTCATGCAGACATGTGGGGGGACCAGACTGGGCCATTCTTACACTACTGGAGGCTCTCAAGTCAATGGACAAAGTCGGGAATACTTATTATTTAATTATTCCTGGATGTATCTGCCTGTGCCACTCTCCTGTCATTGTTTATATGATTCCCTCTCCCTGAATTAAAGCTGTTTACATTCCTCCTCCCTAAAACCAACAGTGTATTTGATTTATATAGTTGGTCAAATAATATTTTTATTGAGTTCTAATATGATAAAACTAATATGTAAAAGAGTTGATTTGGGGGGGATCCAAGAGGCTTGATTACTTTGGTCATAAATTAAATAAGAACATAGATATAATAACCAAATTCTATAGAATTATTTACGGTTTTCTTTGAAATAAAGTAATCATAAGTACATTCCTAAAGGTAGGTATTTAGATTTGTTCATTCATATATGTGTGCGTGTGGAGAGAAAGAGGGAGGGAGAGAGGTATTAATTTTATTAATGCATTAATAAGGGAAATATACAAATTTATACATATTTGACAAAATAACCTAGTAATTATTTTTAATGGATACATCTTTGGCAGTGTTTTCTTGTTTTAAGATGAAAGGTAATAGGTTATATATCCAACATAGAGAATCACTCACATAGAGGAAATGTGATACTAGCCAAATAAACCTCTTTCAATTATTTACAGGAAGCATTACTTATTTATCCACTAGTTTAATTGACTTGAACTATACACAGGGCTAAAACATAAGGGCTTTTTGCAATAGTTTTAGGGTATGAAGAATTTAATCTCATGAGTATTGTAAGAAATGATTTCTCCCCATTACTCTCTCTCAAGTAAGTATAGCTTGAGAGACACATGTATCAACTCTGTCAATGTTTATATTATTTGAAATGCCATACAAAACACACACAGTTAAATTGTTATTTCATGATATCATTGAATTATTTAATACTGAAATATCTCTTCAATAATCTGAATAAGACTAAATACAATACCTAATTATTCTTTTTTACTGGTGCCCTTTATTTTCCAGGGTAATTATGTGTTTGTTGCTTTACTTTTATTCTTTAGGTCATGCCTAATAAGTGGTGTATTTCTTACAAACACATATAACTTTTAGAAAATAGCTACCATACCTAACATTTTTAATGTTCTCTTTAAAAACTGATGATACTTCCAGGTAAGAAACAAAGACAACTTTTGCATTTTATGTTAATAACATAAATCTGTGTTAATTTGTGTCAACATATGTTTTGCAAATTTGGTTTTATCAAGTACTCAATAATTAATATCAAATATTATAATGCTTTTTAAAAGCTGGTTTTAGTAATAATCTGAAGAAAGATAAAATATATGTTAATCTTCCTCCCAAAGTGTGTCTTCCTAATTAATATGCCACCCATAAACATTAAAGATCCAATGGTCATTTTTAATGATTTATGTTAAATTCACATATTTGAATTGATCCACGGAATTTATGACTTTTAATCCAGAAGAATTTCTGAAGATGGATTTATTCAGAAGCTCCTCACCATTCTAGGAAGCTCCTTGCCTGAGTCTGTATTATAGAAGTGGCCCTTTAATCTCTAACTAATAGATCGCCATGAACTTGCCTTGCCCCTGCTCACAAACCACAACACAAGGAGTCTTCTGGGGCAGGAAACCAATTTGCTCTTCTGAGTCTGTACAGTGTTTGGAACTCGACTGAGTTGAGGGTAAAACTGCTTGACTGACAAGGTGAGTTGATGCCACACACACACACACACACACACACACAGAGACACACACGGAGACACACACACACACACAATCTGATAAATGGGAAAAAATATGTGTGGTAAATAAAATAATGGTCTAACTCAGTAGGAGAGGAAATCAACAACTGATAAGAATTTTAGGAGGAGATTTTTACTTGCTGTCTCTGTATAACTGGAGGAAACTTTATCTAAATTACTTTTCTGAATGTAACCTCCGACAATGTCCATTTTTGGCAGATGTCTTCTGTAAAGAAAAGTGATTGTGGCATGGTAGCCCAGAACAGCATTCTCTGTTGCGGGATCTTGATAAGGATACTCAAGTAGAATCTCAGTGAGTTTTACTGGATACCATTAAGGACCCCTGGTCCAAGGTCTCTTTCTAAAGTTACCTTGGAGGCCATTCTTCTTTTTTTCTTGGGGACGGGCCTTCAAAACAGTTGCTGCGTCTGTCTTTCAGAGACACTATGAGTCTTCTTTTCTCTTAAATCATTTAGTAGCATCTGTTTCACAGAGTTTTATAGTCTTGGCTGGGACTCTTCAAATTTGTGTACTCTTGTGGTGAGATATATTTAGATCTATGTCATATTTAAGGTTCCTCTGGAGGCGTTCCCAATATTGATGGACAAATGATGCAATTCATAAATCCTAAGATCCCGCAAGATCATGGCCAGATCTGTGGCTGGAAATTCCAGTTACATTTACCTCTCAGTTGCCAGTGAAGTTTCCTGGCTTGTTGTGTTTCCTCTGGCAATACTCCTGCTCCCTGTGACGGGGTATGGATGGGATGTGGCTCGACTGGTGGGCATTAGTGACAAATATTGCAATGGGCCTATGCTTTTCCAATATGGAACATGAAGATTTACTCCTTGAACTAAGCTTGAGGTGCCTGATAACATGAGTTATTCCATGAGTAGGAGGTTACATGTACATTTCTGTAGCACCAACACTTCTCCTTTGCAGCATTACTGCTTAGAGCACATTATTTTTAATTACTGTAAAATAATAAATCTGAGAGTCCTATGCTTTGTTTACCACAGCTTCTTTAGTACCTAGTAAACATTATATAAATAAATAAATGATTTAGTATTTACATGTCTTCTTGGGACTTCCTGGCAGTCCAATGCTTAAGACTCTGTGCTTCCAATGCAGGGGGTGCGGGTTCGATCTCTGGTCGGGGGACTAAGATCCTACATGCTGTGCGGCATGGCCAAAAAAAAAAAAAGAAAGAAAAAATATCTTCTTATAGATTTTAGATGTCTTCTTACAGATTTTAGTGGTATTCATTTATGTGTATTTTTAAAAATATCTTAAATCCTGAAATATTCCCTACTTATCCAGAAATATTTTAATTATTTGATTATTATTATTCTAAATAGATTTGATTTTGTAATTACCTAAATGCAGATATCCCCAGATACTGGTAATTGTATTAAAGTAAAACTTGTCAACTCCTTAATAAGTAGGAAATATATAAGTTCCAGGAGTTAGTGGATTACCTTCAGGCTACTTAATTTAAGTTTAACTATACTGAGTAAATTGTTTTATTTTCCCCCCTCCTTGCACTAACATAAACATTAATTATCTTTAAATTTTGAGCTCCATTTGCTCCCCTACATCACACACACAAAGGGTTGGTATGTCCCACTAGATTTTTCAAAGGTTTGTACTTTCAAGTGAACACACTCTTCATAGTTTTTTAATGAAGTTTAATAGTGCTTTGTAGGCAGTAAGTTTCTGTATCAGTGGATGAATGGACACTCTCTCTAGGTTCACTGGTACACACAGCACATTCCATTTTCAGTTGTTTATTTTTATGTAACTATCTCTTGCTTTTCTGTGTTATGAAAACTTACATGCTGCTTACTGAATAGAACAATTATATGTTACTAATCTTCTCAAATGCAAGAAATAGTGTAAAATTATCATTCTTTCACAAACATAGCAATTGCAATTGGGAAAGTGAAATAAATGTGACCCTGAATACCGAACAGATGAAATCATGTTATTACCTTTCCTCATCATCAAATGACCCTGAAAAAATATCTCTCTCCACTGGTTCATATGATTAAGCTGAGATAAAACCATGACATGGTCATCAACGACTGTCATTTCCTCTGAACTGGCAACAAACAAAACACATACTTATAACACACTGGTACTTTAAGGGTAAAAGAGGCAGAAAAAGAGAAAGAAGTCGGAAGGGAGAGGAAGAGGGAAGAATGAAAAGGGAGGTGAGGCAGTTTCCTGAATCACGAGAGCATTCGACACATGCGAGCATCCAAACAAGCACACACCCACAGAGGACACGGGCAGAGGTTTATGAAGCAACTGGGCAAAAGGAGAATGAATGAGTTTAATGTAGTTATTACCTCAGGCATATGTAATACATCATAAATAAGTCATTCAAATAAAATTCTATCTCATTCTAAAATGTTAATCTTTTTGTAGGTTTATAAAAAATAATCCTGGTCTACTTCCTTTTTCATTAATTTATAAGTGTTTGGACGTCTGGTTTAAAATGGTAAGTAAAGGAGTTTCGTCCTTTTTCCTTGAAACTATGTTGGCTCTTGAGTGTCTCAAAAGGCATATAATTTGGCACTCTCTCTAACCTATTTAGTATTTAACTAGAAGGGGTGGGAAGAAACTGTGAGTCTATCTATAGAAGCTAAGTCCCTCTTCCTATGTGTGTGTCTCATATTCTCCTTTGCCCTCTTTTCAGGTTTTTCCCAACCAGGCTTGCTTGCACGAGGATGTCAGTGATGAGGGAGAACTGAACATCGACTCACAAGGAGGAAAGGGTACTTATGAAGTTCAACACAGCTTCCTTTGGTAATTATTATTATATATTATAATATAATATATAGTATATATTACTGAGTATATATCTTTTAAACATGTAATCAAGATAAAATTCATCGAGATACTTTGCACTCTTTTTTTCTAATTATGAAAGTTTTTAGTTTTATTTTTCTGAAGGATAGCTTGGGAATGAGAAAAGAAGCAACAGGAAAAAAAGACAGAGCAGTTTCCATATACATGTCCTATTTCAACACTCACATCTTAAAATATTTTTTTACAAAGAAATCATTAACAATTCCTTGATGTATTTCAGGTGTTATCTTCCCTTTCCTCAAGGGAAACAATGCATCTGGCAAAATCTTTATTTTCTTTCTTTCTTTTTTTTTTTTTTGGCAGCCATTACCTTCTTTAAAATAATCGACTTGTATTTGGTCTTGCTTTAGTCTTTAAGAAATATAAGAATGAAATAAACACCAGGATTGAAAAGGACAACTTAAGAACCAAGCTATCTTCTATGTTGAAATACCCATGTCATCTGAAAAGACAAATACTTGAAAACAATTTTTTTGAATTCAAGGCTTAAATATATTAATTGATACTTTGCATTCTTATTTTTTGCCGGGAGCCGTGTAGGAAGTGCCTTTGAGTCTCAGCACGGACGAGACCCATAGTGCCAAGCAAAGCTGGTACTGTCAGGTACAAATATGGAGAAGCAAAGCTCTCCTCTGCGTGGTTCCCCTTGTTCCCCCCTGCTTTTGCTTAAGGTGATTTTTATGGGATTGCTATTAGTGTTGGGAAATATTTCCAGCTCCGATGGAGGGTTTAGGGAAAGACCCCAACTTAGGGTAAAGCCAAAAAGATTGTAACTACTCCGGCTCCTTTAATGGCTACACCTGAAATCCCCACTCCCAGGCCAGGGCGTTGGGTTCAGGAAAATACAATAGGAGCATTTGTGTGGCAAAAGCTTACTTTAGAAGACAAATTGAATGGGTTTTGGCCCTCCTGGGGAGTTAGAGATATGTTAGGAAACACTTGGGTATGGTGGCGGGGAGGTTTTATGGCCACAGGGGATGAAAGAGACTATAAGCGATAAGAAGATTATTTAACCTGTTTAACCTGCTGATGTAATCTGTTGATGTAAACTACTTTTGTTTTATGGCTTGTGTAAGAGATTTTTTGGCATGGGAATGAGGTTGTTAAGATTGAAAATGAGATTATTTTATAGTATAAATACTTTGGAATCGTGAAAAATAAATTTGTCAGATCCTTGCATCCTCTGAGGTGTCTTGTGCTCTGTCCACGCCGACTCCGTCTCCCCTTTGGGTGAAACCTGTCCAGCTGGGGCTGGCCCCCGGCAAGTGGCGCCCGAACAGGGACCTGAAGGGGTAAGTATTATTTCTTTCTCGGACGGATAGGAGTCTCACCGTAGGGTGCTGCAGACCCCCAGTTAAGAATACTGGTTAGGAAGGTGAGTAAGGCGGTGTCAAGATGGGACACGCTGAGTCCAAAGAGAGGCTCTTATTTATTGATATAGTTAAACATATGATAAATGGAAGAGGAATTAAGGTAACTAGTAAGCAACTAACTCAGTTTTTTCAGTTTGTACAGGAACAATGCCCATGGTTTCCAGAACAGGGAACAATTAATATAGAAACCTGGCAAAAGGTGGGGCAAACTTTGCAAGTATATTACAGTCATTTTGGACCTGAGAAGGTTCCAGTAGATACTTTTACTTTATGGAACCTCATAAGAGAGAGCATTGCCCCCTTGCCTGAAGGTCAAAAGAACCCATATAAATATCCCACAGAAGTAATAGATGAATGTACTTCGTTAATTTCCCCAAAAACATTAAAAGAAACTGAGGTTTTGGCTGCAGCTTTAAAAGACTGTAACCTTAATAACAATGATTCAGAGGAGGAAAATGAGTCACCTACTGATACTAAGCCCAATTTGTTACAGAACCCTCCTTTTGATGATGAATTGCCTCCTGCAGATCAGGATGATTTAGATGCTGCTGCATATGATTATGAAAGAAGGAAATATGAACCCCATGGTGCTTTTTTAATGCAAGAAACTAAGAAAAATAGGCCTAATTTACAGGATATGCGCCCTTTGGGTCGTTTACCGACCGCCCCACCAGCACCTTTAAGTTCTTCATTTTTCCCTTTAAAAAGGTCAGGACATCCAACTTTATATGCTAGGGGCCCACCACCTCCACCACCTTTTAATAAAGCTCAAGGGTTGCCTTTGACGACTGCTAATTTTTTTGTGGCTATGCTTAGCTTGCTTTCGGTTCAGGTAAGTGCCAACGGTACGTATTGGGCTTACTTTCCAGATCCTCCTATTTTACATACATGTACTTGGACAGATTCCATTATTCCAGTAACTTCCTCATTCCCTGAATTGACCGATGGCATTCGAGGAATACAGGGCTATAAACAATTTGTTATCAATTTTAATTACTCATTTACAGGTCAGACTGACTTTCCTCCAATATGCTTTTTTCTTGGCTCAGGGTCAATAGGAAATAGTCGAACAAAAAATGGATGTTTGTCAGTAGTTGATGCAGGATTTTTGACAGACTCCCCTAAAAGGCCTAAAAAGCCAACAGGAAAAGATAAAACCACAAGATATCTATGGTCATTGTTAGGGAAAGTTGTGGGACAAAATCAAGTTTATGTTAATAAATATCCAGTTAAAGTTGTTCATCCTTCTAGATATGATGATTGTGATGAAACTGTAGGGGAAGCTACAAATGAATGGATTTGGATAAATATTAAAACTGGATATCCTTCATGGATATATTGTATGTATAATAAAGAGAATAAAATATTTATTCCTGGAACTAAATATTATATTTCAGATTGGAGTAGTAATTTTCCTGAAGGAGATTATAGAACATATTTAGAGAAAGGCTTGTTATACCCATGGAATGATTCCTATATTCCCCGTCCATTGAAGGTAAATAGATGGAATAGTCATGGATGGGTGACTCCTGTCTATACTTTTGTTCATGAAAATAAAACCTATTATCAATCTCAGTTATGGAGATTACCCTTAACCACTCATAAAATAATGTTAGTTAGAGCTACTACCCATGTGGAAGAGTACCATGTTCAAGCCTGTGTGTCATCTCCGTATTCCTTATTGCTTTCTAATGATAGTGAAAAGTTGCAGATTATGCAGTATAATATGAGGTTTTATATTACCTGTCAGCAATGCATACTGACCACTTGTATTATTCCTGAAATGAATGTGTCAACCATAATGGTGTTAAAAAGACCAGCTTATATTATGCTGCCAGTAGCGCTTAATGAATCTTGGTATACAGATATAGGGGCGGAAATTGTAAGACAGGTTGGAGAGCTCATGCGGCCAAAAAGATTTGTGGCTACTTTGATTTTGGGAATTTCCGCCTTGATAGGAATACTGAGTTCTTTTACTGTTGCAACATATACTTTAGTAAAAGAAGTACAAACAGCACAATATGCTAATGATTTATCAAAAAATATATCCTTGGCTTTAGCGACTCAGGAAGCAATAGATAGAAAGTTAGAAGCTAAAGTTGATGCCCTTGAAGAAGCAGTTTTACATATTGGTCAAGAACTTACTGCTTTAAAAATTCGCCTATCTTTAACATGCCATAAAAAATATTCTTGGATATGTGTTACTCCCTTAAAAGTAAATCATTCTGAATACTCCTGGGAAAAAATTCAAATGCACATTTTAAATATATGGAATTCTAGTGATTTAGGAATTGATTTGGAACATTTACACAAACAAATTCATGATATTGCAGCCTCTCAATATGATATGAATCCCTCTAAGGCTGCTGCAGAATTTTTACAAAATTTACAAAGTTATTTTAAGGGTAATTCCTTTATGCATATTTTAATAAATTATGGGGCTGCCGGAGTGGTTATAATTTTGCTCCTTATTTCTTTTCCAGTCATCATCCGATTAATTCAAGCTGCCCTCCAGAGTGTATATAAAACCAAAGTGGAATTGCATACTGCCTTTTTAAAAAATAAAAAAGGGGGAGATGCCGGGAGCCGTGTAGGAAGTGCCTTTGAGTCTCAGCACGGACGAGACCCATAGTGCCAAGCAAAGCTGGTACTGTCAGGTACAAATATGGAGAAGCAAAGCTCTCCTCTGCGTGGTTCCCCTTGTTCCCCCCTGCTTTTGCTTAAGGTGATTTTTATGGGATTGCTATTAGTGTTGGGAAATATTTCCAGCTCCGATGGAGGGTTTAGGGAAAGACCCCAACTTAGGGTAAAGCCAAAAAGATTGTAACTACTCCGGCTCCTTTAATGGCTACACCTGAAATCCCCACTCCCAGGCCAGGGCGTTGGGTTCAGGAAAATACAATAGGAGCATTTGTGTGGCAAAAGCTTACTTTAGAAGACATGAATGGGTTTTGGCCCTCCTGGGGAGTTAGAGATATGTTAGGAAACACTTGGGTATGGTGGCGGGGAGGTTTTATGGCCACAGGGGATGAAAGAGACTATAAGCGATAAGAAGATTATTTAACCTGTTTAACCTGCTGATGTAATCTGTTGATGTAAACTACTTTTGTTTTATGGCTTGTGTAAGAGATTTTTTGGCATGGGAATGAGGTTGTTAAGATTGAAAATGAGATTATTTTATAGTATAAATACTTTGGAATCGTGAAAAATAAATTTGTCAGATCCTTGCATCCTCTGAGGTGTCTTGTGCTCTGTCCACGCCGACTCCGTCTCCCCTTTGGGTGAAACCTGTCCAGCTGGGGCTGGCCCCCGGCAATTTTTCACAAATATGTCTTCAGCACTTGGTGTCTTTAAAACATTTCCTTTTCCCCTTAGCTTTATTGAGATATACTTGCCAAGTAACACTGTGTAAGCTTAAAATGTACAACATGATGACTTGATATATGTATATATTGTAAAATGATCATCCCAATGAGTTTAGTTAACATAGCCATCACCTCACCTAGTTACCATTTTTTTGGTGTGTGTGTGGTGAGAACACTCAAGATACTCATGCCAAGCTACTCTTGGCAACTTTCAAGTGTATAATACAGTACTGTTAACTATAGTCACCATGCTGTACAGTAGATCCCCAGAATGTATTCATTTTATAATGGAAAGTTTGTACCCTTTGACCAACACCTCCCCATTTGCCCAACCCACCCCCAACCCCAATAGTATTCACAACATTATTATTATGATTATATTATTCACAAGACATAGACACAAATTTAGTGTCTGTCAATGGATGAAAAATGAATAATGCTGCAGTGAATATATGTGTATATATTATACATAATGGATAATGCAGTGAACATGGGGATGCAGAGGTCTCTTTGGACAGTGATTTCATTTCCTTCAGATATTTACCCAAAAGTGGGATTGCTGGATCATATGGTAGTTATATTTTTGATTTTTTGAGGCACCTCCATACTGTTTTCCGTAGTGGCTGCACCAATTTACATTCCCACCAACATGAACAAAACTTCCCTTTCCTCCACATCCACACCAGCACTTATTTCTTGTTTTCTTGATAATAGTAATTCTAGCAGGTATGAGGTGATATCTCATTGTGGTGTGTGTTTTTTTTTTTTTTTTCACCACACCATGCAGCATGCAGGGTCTTAGTTCCCCAACTAGGGATCAAACCGGCACACCCTGCCGTGGAAGTACGGAGGCTTAACTGCTGGACCGCCACAGAAGTCCTCACTGTGGTTTTCATTGGCGTTTCCCTGATTATTTCTATCTCTGTATTATATCACTGACAAGTTTTATTTATTTACTTATATATTTTAAAATACTGCTCATATTTTGAATATCAGTGAACTGAAAACCTCTCAAAATGTTCCCCTTTCCCTTCCCTTCCTCTTCCTTTTTCCTGTCCTCCTACTCTTCTTTCTTCTTCCTCGTCCTCTTTTTTTCTTTGTGTAATCAATGCAGAACCTTTTCTATTCTTCTGAGCATGTACATTATTGATGTTCCTTGAGTTCTCTTCTGCTTTCTGCATCCAGTTTTCAATATATGCTGTCACCCAGAGGGTAGAGTTATCTTTAAAAAAGCATATTTTAAAAAATATACTCTCTCTCAACACATTTTAATCCTCATCTTATCACTATGTATCTCTGAAATTATTTCTTCATGGCCCTTGTTTCTATCTAAAATTATCTTGTTTGTTTTTGTATGAACTTCTACTGATAATCTCTACTGTACACCCCCTTCAAAATAGATCCCATAAGGAAAGGGACTTTTTCTGTCTTATTACCACTTCCATCATCAAAAACAGGGCTCAATAAATGGGTATCAGTGGATCAATAGAAGATTAACTAAAAATAGGCTGAGTTTCTCTGGAAAATTATGAAAACATAAAGTTCCCTGCTCTAGATTGCTAGACCCCTGTTTATTGTCTTCTTCACTCAGTCTACTGGCCCGCTAACCCAGTGATTCAAAATGAATAAACGAGTCTCACTAACAACACCCAAAGGGAAAATGAGGAGAGATACTGGTAAGAATTCAAGTATCCAGCTTTTGATTCAATCGTAAAACCTGCATAGAGTTCAAGTACTTCTAGTATGAAACAAAAACAAAACAAAAAACCAATATGGAGCCTGTGGAAAGGTCTTGGAATACTACAGTAGATGATTGGTGTAGTCAAGAGACTTCTACAAGGTGGTACCAACACAGTGAGCAAATGATGGACGGGGTAAAGGCTTTTGACATAGGCACCAGGGAGGGTGGCATCCATGCACTGAAACTTTGGCCAATTTATGGGAGAAATAGATTAGGAAAGAGCCTAGTAAATGCTGATTCACTTCTTGAAAGGGAGAATACTGTTGGCCATGTAATTTAAAGGAAAGTATAGCAAAATTGTACCAGCTCCTCCTGGCTCAGCACGAGAGGGGCAGGAAGAAGATGCAAACATCTGGGAAGCAAATGAAGAGAAGTATCACATTCCTTTTTCATTGAGAGAAGAAAGCTTGAGGAGTAGGTAAAGTGGGACAGCCTGGATTATTAGTGAAGAAAATGGCAGCCCTTTTCCTGTTAAAGCGAACAACCACAGCAAACACAGGAAATGCAATTTGCTGCTAGATATGGTGCTCACTTTGGCAGGTCCTTTGGCTTTAACTCTCTCTTCTCTATCTGATTCAGCACATGGAGCCATATATATGTGGAAACTTCCCCTTTCTCTCTTCATCTGCAAATAATTTGAACAGGTGTTTAAATTACTTCTTCTGATTTTTAAAAATCCATCAGGGGTTAATAACAAATTAACCACCCCTTTCCCCAATGGAATGGCATGTTAGATATTTGTGCTCTGTAGTGATTAAAGAAATTTTAATTGAAAAATGAAACATAAGGTCTACGCCCCTGACTGCTCACTTTACCCTGCAAAGTAAACCATTGTTTGGAAAAATGGGGAAAGCGTCTTGGTTAGACTGTGAGGCAGTTATTGGGGGAATCGAATGTGGCAGAAATATTTTATAGAGACATTTGGGAATGGCAGAAATATTTTATAGAGACATTTGGGAATATATATGAACAAATCTTAAAATTTTGCATAGGCTTTGGTGAAACAATTCTTCTCTCAGTAATTTTCCCTAATTTTGTGTACAGATACATGTTTTAGCATTATTTATAATAGCAAAAAGATGCTAACAACTTTATATGTATAATATATAAGATAATGTATATTTATACATCTCTGTATATGTATATGTGTGTGTATACATATATATATATATAGAGAGAGAGAAAGAGATAGAGAGAGAGAGAGAGAGAGAAGAATATACCATTTTAAGTGTTTATCATCTCCTTTTTTCCTATATTTCCATGAATTTTCACTGCTGGTGCAAGGTGTTCCTACCCACCCAGGGTGGAAATGACACTCCAACCAACACAATCCCAGGCCCTACTGTTGCATCCAATCTTATATCCTTGGTCCATCTGGAACCCAGGACATCACACAGTGAAGTCATGAAAATGTACATCATAGAGTAATATTTACTGGCTGGAGAAAATATTCTTAGTATATTGCTAATTTAAAAAATAGATAAGAAACCGATCTATGTTATAACATTAATTTTCAAAAGCACATGAAGGTACGTAGAAAATATTCTGTTTATATATATGCTCGCTCTGATGAGATTAAAAAATAATCTAAAGAGACGAAAATTTAGAGATTAAATGTGTTATTATTATTTATGCTTTGAACATTTATCATCATGTAATATGAAAACTAGGCAAAATTCGGATCCATTTTGGTTTTATAAAAATTTTTAAAAATGTAGTTTTAGCTTGACATTGTGTGTTTTGGCAATGCCGCCACACCTTCCCTCCCCATACCTGCTCCCTCCCAGAACTAAAGTTCATGCAGGCAGAAGGGCAACACTGCAAGTCAAGCTGTTACTTTATACCTCACTTCTCATGCTGCAGGTTTAGCCTTATTTCTGTTGGAAACAACACAGTTGGGTCAGGAACCAGTAATTTTCCCCATAAAGGGGATCAATGAAGTGATCACAGGAAGTGACATTTCAATTGTTCTTTAGAGATTAGCATCTTTCTGACAAGTGAAAACGTAAACAAAAGCACATCTCAAGTACTAACAGCTGCATGGCAAAAAGCAAGGGTGCTAAATGTTTGTAGCATCTTTAATAATCACAGAGGAATAATATTAGTGCCATTTTGGGAGAAATTACTGTGTGCCAGGCCCTTGATAGCTGACGAACTCTGGGTTTCACATTTAACTCTCACAGGCATAGGTCTTATTTTTCTCCCCTCTCTCGCTTTCCCTCCCCTCCCCCGTTCTGCTTCTGGAAAAAGTGAAATCAGTAATTTGACAAATTCTGCAGAAGAGTTAAGTGAGGTGAAAACTGAGGAGAGACTTGGATCAGTTATTTGACTCCTTTTTCCTTTCTGATTCTGGGAGATTTGGAACAGTGGTGAAGAGCTCATGCATAGGAGAAAGCTCATGTCTGCAGGCCTCATAATAATTGTTTTCTTACTTAAATTTACAACATATTTATTAATGGCCATAAAAGGCAGAAAGCAGGTATTGAGTGCCCTCTAGGTCCAGGGTGTACAAAACAAGTTAAACATGATCCCATTCTCAGAGATCTCCTGGTGAGGTGATTTATTGTACTTTGTTTGGTTAACTCTCTGCTTACATGTCCAGTTGGCAGAATAAATGGATGAGTGAATAGGCGAATGGATAGTAAGTTTGGCTAATAGAAGATGCAGAATCACTCTAGGTGCATCAGGCACTGGAGTCAAGATCAATTAGAACCTCTATTTGCTATGAAATCAGCAGATAACATTGTTCTCTATCTAACCAAAGGAAAAGAAAAAAAAATTTAAATAGCCTCTCTTCAGGTTGTAAATTTATTTCTAATCCTCACTTAAGTATTGCTAGTGCCCTATGCTTGCACCCCAAATGAGTACCCGTGAGTATCTGTGCTCACCCAGAGCCCAGATAAGGCAGTGAGAGAGCCAGGAGGAAAGATGAGTGACATTCATCGTTCGCTATGAAACAATAACAAAAATGCTTACTTCTACCTGTTGATTGAAACTGAATCTGGCTGTGAGTTTTAGTTTCCATTATACAAATATTTGTAGGGAGAAAAATTCCTGGCAAATCATACTAAAAATGTAATGCATTTTATTAAATATTTAGTATTGTATTAAAGAAAGAAATGTTTATGTCAAACATTTCATGAGAATGAAAAAAACAGCTCACGGTAAATGAAAATTTGATCCAATGCATACAAATCAGAAACATTTTAAAGTATGTTAATTAAAATTACAGGCTTCATTCCCATTTCATGATTTACTATACTGGAGTGTTGTTCACATGTAATAAAGGATATAGTATTAAATGAAAGGATTGAAAACTAAAATCAAGTTTAATCGTCAGTAGTGGTCAGAATTGAATTATGTAGTTGATCCTATTTTTAGTACTCAGCTGTTATTATGTAGAACTTCTGCACTTCCCTTACTCACTCTCATCAACTCTGTCCTCCTTTTCATTGTTCTCTAATTCCAGCCAGTTCACTTCATCATTCTTACATCTGAATCATCAGCAAAGAACAGGTCAGGTCAGCAGAACATTTTAGTGTCCGAAAATGGACTATAATGTTCCTGTTCCATGACATAATATCCATATTGTATCTCAAAAATTATATTAGCCTTCCTTGGCTTAAATCATCAAACTATTACGTTTATAATTTTGCCTCCAAAACAAATTATAAAAATGTTTTAGTTGGAAATATACACTTTTTTTACTTTTTAATTTTTTTATTGAAGTATAGTTGATTTACAATGTTGTGTTAGTTTCAGGTATACAATGAAGTAATTCAGATATATATATATATATTATTGTTCAGATATTTTCCCATATAGTTTTTTTTTAACATCTTTATTGGAGTATAATTGCTTTACAATGGTGTGTTAGTTTCTGCTTTATAATAAAGGGAATCAGCTATACATATACATATATCCCCATATCCCCTCCCTCTTGCATCTCCCTCCCAACCTCCCTATCCCACGCCTCTAGGTGGTCACAAAGCACCGAGCTGATCTCCTTGTGCTATGCGGCTGCTTCCCACTAGCTATCTATTTTACATTTGGTAGTGTATATATGTCCATGCCACTCTCTCACTTCGTCCCAGCTTACCCTTCCCCCTCCCCGTGTCCTCAAGTCCATTCTCTATGTCTGTGTCTTTATTCCTGTCCTGCCCCTACGTTCTTCAGAACCTTTTTTTTTTTTCCTTTAGATTCCATATATATGTGTTGGCATACAGTATTTGTTTTTCTCTTTCTGACTTACTTCACTCTGTGTGACAGACTCTAGGCCCATCCACCTCACTACAAATAACTCAATTTTGTTTCCTTTTATGGCTGAGTAATATTCCACTGTATATATGTGCCACATCTTCTTTATCCATTCATCTTTCGATGGACACTTAGGTTGCTTCCATGTCCTGGCTATTGGAAATAGAGCTGCAATGAACATTGTGGTACATGACTCTTTTTGAATTATGGTTTAATCAGGGTATATGCCTAGTAGTGGGATTGCTGAGTCATATGGTAGTTCTATTTTTTGGTTTTTTAAGGAACTTCCATACTGTTCTCCAGAGTAGCTGTATCAATTCATATTCCCACCAACAGTGCAAGAGGGTTCCCTTTTCTCCACACCCTCTCCAGCATTTATTGTTTGTAGATTTTTTGATGATGGCCATTCTGACTGGTGTGAGGTGATACGTCATTGTACTTTTGATTTGCATTTCTCTAATGATGATTAGTGATGTTGAGCATTCTTTCATGTGTTTATTGGCAATCTGTATATCTTCTTTGGAGAAATGTTTATTTAGGTCTTCTGCCCATTTTTGGATTGGGTTGTTTGTTTTTTTGATATTGAGCTGCATGAGCTGCTTGTAAATTTTGGAGATTGATCCTTTGTCATCTGCTTCATTTGAAAATATTTTCCCCTGTTCTGAGGGTTGTCTTCTCGTCTTGTTTACAGTTTCCTTTGCCATGCAAAAGCTTTTAAGTTTCATTAGGTCCCATTTGCTTATTTTGTTTTTATTTCCATTTCTCTGGGAGGTGGGTCAAAAGGATCTTGCTGTGATTTATGTCCTAGAGTGTTCTGCCTATGTTTTCCTTTAAGAATTTTCTAGTGTCTGGCCTTTCATTTAGGTCCTTAATCCATTTTGAGTTTATTTTTGTGTATGGTATTAGGGAGTGTTCTAATTTAATTCTTTTACATATAGCTGTCCCGTTTTCCCAGCACCACTTACTGAAGAAACTGTCTTTTCTCCATTGCATATTCTTGCTTCCTTTATCAAAAATAAGGTGACCATATGTGCATGGGTTTACCTCTGGGCTTTCTATCCTGTTCCATTGATCTATATTTCTGTTTTTGTGTCAATACCATACTGTCTTGATTACTGTAGCTTTGTAGTGTACTCTGAAGTCCAGGAGCCTGATTCCTCCAGTTCCATTTTTCTTTCTCAAGATTGCTTTATCTATTCAGAGTCTTTTGTGTTTCCATACAAATTGTGAAATTTTTTGTTCTAGTTCTGTGAAAAATGCCATTGGTAGTTCAGTAGGGATTGCATTGAATCTATAGATTGCTTTGGATAGTATAGTCATTTTCACAATGTTGATTCTTCCATTCCAAGAACATGGTATATCTCTCTATCTGTTTGTATCATCTTTAATTTCTTTCATCAGTGTCTTATAGTTTTCTGCATACAGGTCTTTTGTCACCTGAGGTAGGTTGATTCCTAGGTATTTTATTATTTTTGTTGCAGTGGTAAATGGGAATGTTTCCTTAATTTCTCCTTCAGATTTTTCATCATTAGTGTATTGGAATGCAAGAGATTTCTGTGCATTAATTTTGTATCCTGCTACTTTACCAAATTCATTGATTAGCTCTAGTAGTTTTCTGGTAGCATCTTTAGGATTCTCTATGTAGAGTATCATGTCATCTGCAAACAGTGACAGCTTTACTTCTTGTTTTCTGATTTGGATTCCTTTTATTTCCTTTTCTTCTCTGATTGCTGTGGCTAGAACTTCAAACACTATGTTAAATAATAGTGGTGAGAGTGGACAACCTTGTCTTGTTTCTGATCTTAGAGGAAATGTCTTCAGTTTTTCACCATTGATAACGATGTTGGTTGTGGGTTTGTCAAATATGGCCTTTATTATGTTGAGGTAAGTTCCCTCTATGCTTACTTTCTGGAGAGTTTTTATCAAAAATGGGTGTTGAATTTTGTTGAAAGCCTTTTCTGCGTCTATTGAGATGATCATGTGTTTTTTCTGCTTCAAGTTGTTAATATGGTTTATCACATTGATTGATTTGCCTATATTGAAGAATCCTTGCATTCCTGGGATAAACCCTACTTGATCATGGTGTTTGATCTCCTTTATCCTGGAGAATGCTCCATGAGCACTTGAGAAGAAAGTGTATTCTGTTGTTTTGGGATGGAATGTCCTATAAGTATCAATTAAGTCCATCTTGTTTAATGTCTCATTTAAAGCTTGTGTTTCCTTATTTATTTTCTTTTTGGATGATCTGTCCATTGGTGAAAGTGGGATGTTAAAGTCCCCTACTATGATTGTGTTCCTGTCGATTTTCCCTTTTATGGCTGTGAGCATTTGCCTTACATATTGAGGTGCTCCTATGTTGGGTGCATAAATATTTACAATTATTATATCTTCTTCTTGGATCAATTCCTTGATCATTATGTCGTGTCCTTCTTTGTCTCTTCTAATAGTCTTTATTTTAAAGTCTATTTTGTCTGATATGAGAATTGCTACTCCAGCTTTCTTTTGATTTCCATTGGCATGGAATATCTTTTTCCAGCCCCTCACTTTCAGTCAGTATGTGTCCCTAGGTCTGAAGTGGGTCTGTTATAGACAGCATATATATGGGTCTTGTTTTTGTATCCATTCAGCCAGTCTATGTCTTTTGGTTAGAGCATTTAATCCATTTACATTTAAGGTAATTATCAATATGTATGTTCCTATTACCATTTTCTTAATTGTTTTGGGTTTGTTATTGTAGATCTTTTACTTCTCTTGTGTTTCCTGCCTAAAGAAGTTCCTTTAGCATTTGTTGTATAGCTGGTTTAGTGGTGCTCAATTCTCTTAGCTTTTGCTTGTCTGTAAAGCTTTTAATTTCTCTGTCAAATCTGAATGAGATTCTCGCTGGGTTGAGTAATCTTGGTTGTAGGTTTTTCCCTTTCATCACTTTAGATATGTCCTGCCGCTCCCTTCTGGCTTGCAGAGCTTTTGCTGAAAGATCAGCTGTTAACCTTATGGGGATTCCCTTGTATGTTATTTGTTGTTTTCCCCTTGCTGCTTTTAATATTTTTCTTTGTATTTAATTTTTGATAGTTTGATTAATACGTGTCTTGGCATATTTCTCCTTAGATTTATCCTGTATGGGACTCTCTGCACTTCCTGGACTTGATTGACTATTTCCTTTCCCATATTAGGGAAGTTTTCAACTCTAATATCTTCAAATATTTTCTCAGTCCCTTTCTTTTTCTCTTCTTCTGGGAACCATATAATTCGAATATTGGTGCATTTAGTGTTGTCCCAGAGGTCTCTGTGACTGTCCTCAATTGTTTTCATTCTTTTTTCTTTATTCTGCTCAGCAGTAGTTATTTCCACTATTTTATCTTCCAAGTCACTTATCCGTTCTTCTGCCTCTGTTATTCTGCTATTGATTCCTTCTAGAGAATTTTTAATTTCATATATTGTGTTGTTCATCATTGTTTGTTTGCTCTTTAGTTCTTCTAGTTCCTTGTTAAATGTTTCTTGTATTTTCTCCATTCTATTTCCAAGATTTTGGATCATATTTACTATCATTACTCTGAATTCTTTTTCAGGTTGACTGCCTATTTTCTCTTCATTTGTTTGGTCTGGTGGGTTTTTACCTTGCTTCTTCATCTGCTGTGTGTTTCTCTGTCTTCTCATTTTGGTTAACTTACTGTGTTTGTGGTCTCCTTTTCACAGGCTGCAGGTTCGTAGTTCCTGTTGTTTTTGGTGTCTGCCCCCAGTGGCTAAGTTTGGTTCAGTGGGTTGTGTAGGCTTTCTTGTGGAGGGAACTAGTTTCGGTGTTCTGGTGGATGAGGCTGGATCTTGTCTTTCAGGTGGGCAGGATCATGTCTGGTGGTGTGTTGTAGAGTGTCTGTGACCTTATGATTTTAGGCAGCCTCTCTTTTAATTGGTGGGGTTGTGTTCCTGTCTTGCTAGTTGTTTGACATAGCGTGTCCATTACTGTAGCTTGGTGGTCATTGAGTGGAGGTGGGTCTTAGCTTTGAGATGGAGATCTCTGGGAGATCTTTTGTTGTTTGACATTACATGGAACCAGGAAGTCTCTGGTGGACAAATGTTCTGAACTTGGCTCTCCCACCTCAGAGGCACAGGCCTGACACCCGACCAGAGCACAAAGACTCTGTCAGCCATACGACTCAGAAGAAAGGGGAGAAAAAAAAATAAAAATAAAATAAAGTTACTAAAATAAAAAAGAAAAAATATTAAAAATTAAAAAGTAATATAAAAATGAAAGAAAGAAGAGAGCAACCAAACCTAAAAACAAATCCACCAATGATAACAAGTGCTAAAAACTATACTAAAAAAAAATTAATACGGACAGACAGAACCTTAAGACAAATGGTAAAAGCAAAGCTATACAGACAAAATCACACAAAGAAACATACCCATACACACTCACAAAAAGAGAAAAAAAAAACCAAATATATATCTATATATATAAAAAACAAAAGGAAGAGAGCAACCAAATCAATAAACAAATCTACCAATGATACTAAACTCTAAATACTAAGATAAGATAAACATAAGACCAAAAACAAATTAGATGCAGAAAGCAAACCCCAAGTCTACAGTTGCTCCCAAAGTCCACCACCTCAATTTTGGGATGATTCGTTGTCTATTCAGGTATTCCAGATATGCAGGGTACATCAAGTTGATTGGGGAGATTTAATCCACTGCTCCTGAGGTTGCATGGAGAGATTTCCCTTTCTCTTCTTTGTTCGCACAGCTCCTGGGGTATAGCTTTGGATTTGGCTCTGCCTCTGTAGGTCCCCTGAGGGCATCTGTTCTTTGCTCAGACAGGACAGGGTTAAAGGAGCAGCTGATTAGGCGGCTCTGGCTCACTCAGGCTGCGGGGGAGGAGGGGTACGGAATGCAGAGTGAAGTTATGGCGGCAGAGACCCGTGTGACATTGCAACAGCCTGTGGTGTGCCGTGTGTTCTCCCGGGGAAGTTGTCCCTGGATCACGGGACCCTGGCAGTAGTGGGCTGCACAGCCTCTCAGGCTGGTGAGTGCTGGTTGGCACTGATCCTCTGTGCGGGAACCTCTCTGCTTTGCCCTCTGCACCCCTGTTGCTGCACTTTCCTCCGTGGCTCCAAAACTCCCCCCCCCCAACCCCGTCTCTGCCAGTGAAGGGGCTTCCTAGTGTGTGGAAACATTTCCTCCTTCACAGCTCCCTCCCAGAGGTGCAGGTCCCGTCCCTATTCTTTTGTCACTGTTTTTTCTTTCTCTTTTGCCCTACCCAGGTACGTGGGGAGTTTCTTGCCTTTTGGGAAGTCTGAGGTCTTCTGCCAGCGTTCAGGTGGTGTTCTGTAAGAGTTGTTCCACATGTAGATGTATTTCTGGTGTATTTGTGGGGAGGAAGGTGATCTCCGCATTTTACTCCTCCACCATCTTGAAGGTCCTCTGGAAATATACTTTAATATATCGAAATCATAAACACTCAGGTCATTATTTATTGCTCCAGGCATTTAAAACCATATAGCTTAGCAAAGGAATAATATATCTATATATGTATGTCTCTATCCACCTGATTCAGAGTGTATACAGCCTTCTGGAGAAGCTTGCCCTAGTTCTACAAGCTACTACCACATAGGTGGTGCTATAACTCAGTCTTCAAAAGGTGGTTCTGCCATTGTATCAAACCAGGATGGTGCTTCAGGGTGGTGGGAAACAAGGTAAAAATCAATGAATTCCATAAGCACGGGACCATTGCTGAACTTACTTTGCTGTGAAGTAGATTCCTTGATCAGAAGCAATACTGTGTGTAATATAGCAGTTCATAAGGCATTCTGTAAGTTCTCAGATGATAGTTTAGACAAAAGTATTGTGCACAGGGAAGGCAAATTCATATCCAGACTCTGTGTATTCCAGTCAGAACAAAACACTGCCCTGTCCATGGTGAAAGAGACCCAGTGTAATCAAGCTGCCACCAGGTGGCTGGCTGAGCATCCTGGGGAATGATGTCCTATCAGAAACTCAGTATTTGCTGTGGCAGATTTGGTGTTCAGTGGTGGCTGTAGCCAGGTTGGCTTTGGTAAGTGAACATCTGTGTTGCTGAGAACACATCTCCATCCTTGTCAGCTGTACTACTTTGTCCATGAGCCCAGTAGGTGATGACAGAAGTACCCAGGGAAAGATGCTGACTGATGCCAACAGAATGGGTCATCCATCCACCTGATTATTAGATCCTCTGCTTAGATCACCCTTTGAAGAATATTCAAGTGGGACATAAATACCTTCATACTTTTTGCCCATACAAAGACTCCTACGTACATACCTCTTCCTTAGACCTCCTTGTCACTGATTTTCCTATTACATTTCTTCCAAGTTCCTGACCATCCAACCAAGTCATAGACCACAGCCTTGAATCAGTAAACGATCACACGTCTTGGCCATTTCTACTAAGTGCAGTGCACAGCCAGGTGCACTATTCAGAGTCCTGCCCCATGGGAGGATTTTCCTTCATATTGTTCTGCAGGTGTGTCCCAGAGAGGGGCTTCAGGGCCACAGCTGTACACTTTCAGGTGGTGCCTGCATATTGTGCAGGACCATCTGTAAACCAGACCTGGGTTTTCTCTATCCCAGTTAACTGATCATAAGAACTTCCTCCTGAGGGCGTAGCTGGGAGCTGGAAGAGAGAAAGTTACATAAGATAAATGTGGACCATGGGCATTTGGACCACATCCTCATGCATCTTACTTATGTACTCAGGATTTGCTTGGGTCCAATTTAATTTACACAACTTCTATTTTATTTTATTTATTTGTGTTTTTAAAATTTATTTTTATTGAAGTATAATTGATTTACAATGTTGTGTTAGTTTCTGCTGTACAGCAAGGTGAATCAGTTTTTATATATATATATATATATATATATATATATATATATATTCTTTTTCAGTTTCTTTTCCCATATAGGTTATTACAAAATATTAAGCATAGTTCCCTATGCTATACAGTAGGTTCTTGTTTATCTATGTTATATATAGTTTGTATATGTTATTCTCAATTTCCTAATTTATTCTCCTCCCACTTTCCCCTTTGGTCACCATAAATTTGTTTTCTATATCCGTGAGTCTGTTTCTGTTTTGTAAATAAGTTCATTTGTATCATTTTTTGTAGATTCCACATATAAGTGATATAGGATATTTGTCTTTCTCTGACTTAGTATGATAATCTCTAGGTCCATCCATGTTGCTGCAAATGGCAACATTTCATTCCTTTTTATGGCTGAGCAATATTCCATTGCATACACACACACACACACCCCCCACATCTTCTTTGTCCATTCATCTGTCAATGGACAATTAGGTTGCTTCCATGTCTTGGTTACTGTAAATAGTGCTGCAATGAACATTGGGGTGCATGTGTCTCTTTGAATTATGGTTTTCTCCAGATATATGTCCAGGACTGGGATTGCAGGATCATACGATCACAGCTTCCATTTTATGATGGAGTGTTGTTACTCATGCCCAACTTTATAGCTTGGGTCAGACAACACCCAGTTCATAAAGGGCAGTTCATTTTGCATGGTAACTTGGTGGGCCATGGTTAAGTGTTCAGTCTTTACTAAGACCCAATAGCTGGCCAAAGACTATTTTTCAAAAGAAGTTATTTGAAGAGGATGGCAGGGCTTTGCTCCAATATCCTAAGGATCTGTGTTATGATTCACCTGTAGGAACTTGCACAAGGCTCCAAACAGCACCCCTACCTGCCACTCACACCTGCATCTGCTGGATCGTATGGCCTAGGGCAAACTGAACCTGCTGCAGAGCCCATGACTGCTCTGGGCTTCACCCAAAACTAGCAGCTTTTCAGGTCATGAGGGAAGTGGGTTGGAATAGCACCCCTATGTGAGAAATATATTGTCTCCAAAATCCTAAGAGGTCTACTGGGTATTGTGCCTCCTTCTTTTGTTACTGAGGGGACCAGATACAACAATTTCTTTTTGCCTTAGAGAGGATATCTCAACATGTCCACACTACTGACCCTTAGAAAATTCACTGAGGTGGAAGGCCTCTGAGTTTTAGTTGGATTTGTTTCCTACCTTGTGACACACAAATGTCTTATAGTAAGTCTAGGGTAATTTCTACATCTTGGTCATCAGCATAACTCCATCAGTGTAATGGACCAGTGTAATAACTTGTGGAAGGAAATGTGATCAAGAGCCCTACGTCCTAGATTGTGACATACGGATGGAGAGTTGACAAAGCCCTGAGATAGGACAGGAAGACACATTGCTGACCTTGACAGGTCTCAGCAAACTTCTTCTTGGTATCAAGAAGGAAGCATTTGCCAGATCAATAACTGCATATCATGTGTGAGGGGACATGGTTTTTTGCTTACACAAGCTAACCATGTCTAGAGCAGCAGCTGAAGTTGGAGCTATACCTAGTTAAATTTACAATAACCCACTGTCATTCTCCAAGATACATCTGTCTTCTGCACAGTTCAGGTTAGGTGAGTTGCATGGAGATGTGGTGGGAATCACCACCCCTGACTTCTTCAAGTCCTTGATGGTGACACTAATGTCTGTAATTATTCCAAGAACACAGTATTGCTTTCAGCTTACTATGTTCTTAGGTAGAGGCAGTTCTAGTGGCCTTCACTTGGCTTTTCCCACCATAATATCCTTCACTCCACTATTCAGGGAACCAATGTGAGGATTCTGCCAGGTGCTGGTTTAATACATTCCAATTATGCATTTGGAACTGGGAAAATAACCACAGAATGGGTTTGGGAGGTCCTTTGGTCCCACTGTAAGACGGATCTGAACTAAAACTCCATTGATCTCTTGACCTTCAGAAGCCCCAGTCTGATGGGTGGACATTTTCAGTCTCCTGGAGTTAGTATGAGTTCAGAGCTAGTGTCTAGTAATCCTTCAAGAGTCTGATTATTTCCTTTTCCATGATACACAGTGATCTTGGTGAAAGGCCATATTTTCCTTTGAAGGCTGGGAGAAAGATTAACAGTATCAATTTTGGCAGTGTGCCAGGGCTCTTCCTCAAGGGGACATGACGTCCCTCTCATTCAAGGCATTCTGGATCTTCAAACTGGCTCACGTGTGGGAATTGAATGAGGGACTGGGGCTCTTTAGAAGTGACCTAGAATTCCTGACCAGATCAAGTAAGACTGCCCAATTAGTTCTCTTCTAGAAACTTCATGACCAGCTACACGTCATCTACAAGTCATAGTCTTCTGATTACAGCATTGTCTCCACTGTGTGTTATGGTAACCACAGCCACTTGTCTTGGACAATTGATTACTGCCCATTGGCCTCTGGCCCTCTGGGTCCAATTATCCCCATTGCATTTAAGGAGCCCAGATCATTGGCAGCGTTCTCACTGTAATTTTCATCTACAGAGTTCTTCAAGAACCCAGGAGTTTCCCTCACAAATGTATTTATCACAGTTTTAGTGAAAGGTGTGTCCTCTGGACCCTCCTAGGGCAGGCGAACAGGTCTGACATGATAAATCCACTCTAGCATTCCAATCTTTGGATACAGGAAACAAAGGCAGCCCTGGCATTTCAACTTTATATAGTGTAGGGAACGTTTTGGTCCATGTTTTTTTTTTTTTTGCGGTACGCGGGCCTCTCACTGTTGTGGCCTCTCCCGTTGCGGAGCACAGGCTCCGGATGCGCAAGCTCAGCGGCCATGGCTCAGGGGCCCAGTCGCTCTGCAGCATGTGGGATCTTCCCGGACCGGGGCACGAACCCTCGTGCCCTGCATCGGCAGGTGGACTCTCAACCACTGCATCACCAGGGAAGCCCTTGGTCCATGTTTTAACCAACCAACCAATCAACCACACTGTTAGAGTCCTTTCTAATCCCTCTGGCTATATGTTAAATTCAGGACCTCTGCTTAGTGAACTCATATACAATTTTATGTTCCTTTCACCCTTTTTCCTACATCCTTAATATTCATTCCCTTATCTATTCCCTGTATTTCTGCTGTATAAATTGGAAAAATTATGCAGTTCTTTTCAAGTGTAGCACATCTACTCATGGGTCACACTTTGTATCTCATCTGTTTGGGACCTGCCAGGACTTGAGTCTGCTTATAAGTCTAGAAGCAAAGAGGGGTCGTAGGGGTGAGTCCCAGGGAGAGTCACCATGGCTTGCAAGGTAAGTACCGCAGGAAAAACAGAATTACCCTCCTCAGACAGGGAGGTTGAGCTGTCTCTACTGTCAAAGAAGATTCAGCAACACTTAGCAAAATTTAATTCAATTTCCTCAGCTTCATCAGGATCTGCCCATAGATCCCCATGCCAATTCCCGGGATCCCAGTCCTTCCCAATCAATGCTCTCACTTTAACAAGAGACACCCTGCATTTTGTGTGTAATTCAGCCACTCACAGGATAAAACTCCAGTTCTGTTTTCAGCAGTCTCAGTTCTGCTGCTGAAGGAGATAAGGGTTTTCTTCAGGGCAGACATAGAAAATTTCAAGTGATTTGTATAGCATTTGAGCTGGGAATCTGAAGCCCTGAACTCTTCTTTTTTTTTCCCCATTTGTCCACCACAGTTAGGAGGAAACTGCCAATCTCAATATAGTCCTAAATTGGACAAAAGCATTCATGTGTATCAAATATATGGTCACTCAGAACTTTGCCTCTTAGAAGTACTTGATTAAAAGTATCTAATGGTGCTATTTTGCATATATCTCTTACTACATCACATCATGGACTATCAGTGGAAATAGAATCATTAGTGTCTTTTGTGTTATAAAATGAAAATAGAGAACCAATTCCAGAAGCCAAGAACCAATTCAGAAAAGTCATCTTTAAGACTCTGTTCCTCTAGAAACAGACTCTGTACTATAATCTGCATCAGTCAGTGTGTTCCAGAGAAACAGAATCAATAGGGTATATAATAATGGATATGAATATGGACATAGATGATATAGATACAGAGATTTATTCTAAGGAATTAGCTCAAATGATTGCAGATAAGTGTGAAATTTCTAGGGCAGCCTGACAGGCTGGAAACTCAGTAATATTGAGTCTTAAATCTGTAGGAGGGCCATTAGGTTATAAACTCAGGCAGGATTTCTATGTTACAGTTTTGAGACAGAATTCCTTCTTTTCTGGGAAGTCTAATTTTGGTCTTAAGGCTTTCAACTGATTGATTGAATGAAGTGTCCCCCCACAACTGCCCCACATTGAAGATAATCTCCTTCAAGTCTGACTTAAAGTTTGTAAACATTAATCACATCTAAAAAATACCTTCACAATAACATCTAGACTAGCCTTTGACCAAACAACTGGACACCATAGCCTGGCCAAGTTGACACATGCAATTAACTGTCACAATCACCATGGTCCTGCTAAGGGTCAATTGCCATCTTTAGCACCCATGATCTCCTAAGAAGGTGTGGGCACCTGAGCCTAGGAGAATCCAGGTAGGATCTGGCAAGCAATTTATATCATATGACCTACGGGAAAAAGTATATTGTACCCAGAATTTTTATTCTAGGAATTTGTAATTGTAAATATAAAAACTGGGGAAACAACCAGAAAGGCAAAAGGTAAAAGCTTATGTAACTTTAAGCAGAGCCAAGGCAATCGAAATTACCTATAAATTAAAATCATGAGGAAACAGTAACTAAAAAGTGTTCAAGTATTGAGAATGTTCCAGTTTCTGAGAGCATCAGAAATGACATAAGATAAAAATGAAAACAACGGTAGGGGGATGATGAAGATGCCTTCATTCTAATTCCAGTTTCCATGAAATCTATCATAGTTGAAATTCTTATTTTTAAATAACCTGATGTATTTTGAAAACCACTGCTCCTTCCCAACTTGAGCTGATTTGAGCATCTGTCTTTTTTAAAAATGAAAAGCCCTAAACAAAAGAGAAGCCAATAAATTTTTTTTTTGCCAGAAGAAGTGTTGCTTAGTCTGAAGTTTGAGAAATAAATACGAGTAACAAATCAGGGGCACAAGTTCAAACGCATTCTGCCTGTTCCTTCCATCATAGTCTGTGCTCCAATATGTGAGGAACAAGAGAGGGAAGGTCCTAAAAAGGAGTTCTGAGGAGGGTGTAATTCATTCTGTTAGCACTGAGAAGCCACTGGAGAAATGTAATTCCTGGGAAAGACACAACGCACTGTTGACACTGATTACTCTTGAGGGAGTGAGCGTAGGGTAGGGGTCTTTCAATTTTACATTTAAAAATAAGTACTGTTTGGGCTTCCCTGGTGGCGCCGTAGTTGAGAGTCCACCTGCCGATGCAGGGGACATGGGTTCGTGTCCCGGTCCGGGAAGATCCCACATGCCGCGGAGTGGCTGGGCCCGTGAGCCATGGCTGCTGAGCCTGCGCGTCCAGAGCCTGTGCTCCGCAACGGGAGAGGCCACAACAGTGAGTGGCCCACGTACTGCAAACAAACAAACAAAAAAAAGAATTTTTTAAAGCAAGCATGCCTTTTTTTTTCAGTAAATAAAATGAAAATAAAAATTATTTATGTATTTCTGTAGCATATGATACAAAATTGAAAAGCCAAAACATAGTTGAATTATAAATATGTAAGAAGTACCTTTAGAATCATAAAGGTCTAAATGTGAGTCCAAAGCAACTATTAACATCAGATTTGATTTACTTTAGATCTCTGAAGTCATGGGGACATACTGGGGCAGAATAGAGATGCACACAAGGACAGGAGCTATAGATTGTCCGTGGCCGTTGTCTGGGCTGGAGGGATGAGGGCCTGGGCTCGAGCCATGGCCCTGGGGAGCAGGTCTGGGGAGAGCTGTGCAAAAATACAACAGATTCAAACATACTGGGGTGATTTGACTACACTTAGTACCTGATGGAGTGTGGGAAGAATGAATATGGAAAACAAGATGACTTCCAATTTCTTGCCTTAAAAATCAGGTATATATTAATGCTCTCAGTGAGAATGTAAATAAATATGCATTATGGATTTAGCATAGTTTAAAGGAAAATGCAACAGGAATATTTTGAATCGAAGAAACACATTAATTCTCAAATAATTGGGGATAAGAACTAAAGACATTTTGAAAAGGAAAGATCGTGAGTTAGATTTGTCTAAGAAGTGTCTGTAAATTTTGTTTACGCGAGAGCACACATGGGGCTCTACTATCACAGAAGAGGGGTGAAGAGAGACAGCAAACTTCACCTCGCTTACTGTCTATTCTTCGAGGTGTCCCAGGGCCGCTTGGACACAGCCACACACAAAAATGGCTGCCGTGACCCCCCGCACGGGGAGTGGAAGTGGAGGGCTGCACCACTCAAGGTGACTGAACGTTGAATGATATAGCCTTACACCAAGACTCTGAAACTGATGAGGCTGTATATCTAGCTTGCTAGAGCCTTGATTGGAACACATTTTACTTTAAGTCATCTACATTTAACATAAATATTTAATCAAAGTTGCCAAGTGTACTTTGGAGTATCAAACAGCAGTCATTACTTAACTCAGGTGTCTAGACTAATCAAACCTTAAGAAAAAGCACCAGATTTATAATGATACAATCATTTTATTGAATTATTCCAGTTAAATTTGATATCAGTGCAGAAATCACAACATTTGCTTTTCTCTGATAGAAATGCTGCTCAGGGCTATAATTTTCATTTTGATTGAAGGGTATCCAGCTTGTGGTGTTTGGGGTACCATGTGAAGTTCAAAACCATGCGACTCTCATTCAGCCCCACCTTCTGTGATCCTTCTTTGAATTGAAGAAAGCAAATGGAAAATGTTTTACACACCCATTCCTTATCTCCTTTTTTTTTCAAGCTAAATTTCTGCCCTCCTGAGACAGGCAAATCTTGTGCCAGTAAAATTATTCCTGAACATCAAGAAAATGATGTTATTGGGGGTTTTATCATCCTTTGTTCACTCCTAGATTGAGACAAAGACTAAATGAGATGATATATGTGGAGGCTCATTCTTAGAAAAATAAACCATCAAACTGTGTTACTGCCCCCCCGAATGTTATTGAAACAGCATTTCTTTGTGTTCCACTAACTTTTCTAAAACGTTTTAGATACATGCACACCAAGTTCATTGCAGCACTATTTATAGAAGCCAGGCCATGGAAGCAACCTAAATGTCCATTGACAAATGAATGGATAAAGAAAATGTGGTACATATACACAATGGAATACTACTCAGCCATAAAAAAGAATGAAATAATGCCATTTGCAGCAACTTGGGAGATTGTCATACGGAGTGAAGTAAGTCAGACAGAGAAAGACAAATATCATGTAATATCACTTATATGTGGAATCTAAAAAAATGGTACAAATGAACAAAACAGAGAGTCACAGATGTAGAAAACAAACTTATGGTTACCAAGGGGGAAAGGGACAGGGGAGGGATAAATTGGGAGATTGGGATTAACATATACACACTACTATATATAAAACAGATAACTAATAAGGACCTACTGTATAGCACAGGGAACTCTACTCAATACTCTGTAATGGCTTATATGGGGAAAATAATCTAAGAAAGAGTGGATATATGTATATGTATAACTGATTCACTTTGCTATACAGCAGAAATGAATACAACATTGCAAATCAACTGTACTCCAATAAAAATTTAAAAAATCTTTAAAGAACATATTTTATTATATTGAGATATACACTTTTGTATATTGCCAAACACACAAAAATGCTGTATTCGGACATTATAAAGGTATACCTGTCTTCAGTGCTAACAGATAGTTTTTAATTTTTAATGAACTGCTCTTGATAATGCTATGTTTAATTTATTGAGGAAACACTAAACTGTTTGGGGCGCCACTTTTACCATGCAAATTTTTTTTCGGAGAATCATCAATGTAATGTATGTGAGAGACTTCCTGCTTCAATAGAAATGCAGAGTTGGGCAACCCAGAACACACTGTAATAATAATCATAATTATTGCTATTAGTTTAGAATCATGCTTATGGGTGGTAAAATACAGTGTGATTTTTCATATGCTTTGACATTCATTTTTTGATCTTCATGCCAACGCCGGATGTGAAGCAAAACTAATCATGTACTCATTTTATAAATGGGCCAACCAAGGCCCAAAGAACTTATATATCTTAGCTTTACTTTGTACTAGTAAGTGCTGTGGTCAGGACCAGAATCCTGGTCTACTAGTTCAATGTCTTTTACACTTTTTTATGATATATACTTATATCTTTTTATTTTATTCCATGATTTACACTCAAAAGAATTGAAAACAAGTGTTCAAACAAAAACTTGCACAAGAATGTTCATAGCATCACTATTCACAATAGCCAAAATGTAGATAAACAAATTGCGTTTTATCCATACAAGGGAGTGTTGTCCAGTCACAAGATGAAATGAAGTACTGACACAGGCCACAACATTCATGAACCTTGAAAATATGATGCTGAGTTAAAGAAGCCAGACACTAAAGCTACATGTTTTATGATTCTATTTATATGAAATGTCCAGAATGGGAAACTCATACAGACAGAAAGCAGTTTGGTGGTTGCCAGGGTATGGGGGCAGGGGTAGTGAGAAGTGATAGCTGAAGGGCATGGGCTTCCTTTTGGGCGATGAAAACATTTTGAAACTAGACAGTGGAAATGCTTGTGCAACACTGTGAATGCACTAAATGCCACTGAATTCTACACTTTAAACTGGTTAAGATGGTAATTTTAGGTTATGTGTATCATATCATAATAAAAATCACTATTAAAAATCAAAAACAAAACAAAAACATCAGTTGTTTTTGGTTTGAGAAAAGGTTTTTGTTACGTAGTTGTAATAGAAAGCGAAAGAATGTTTCCTAACCTAAAAAGAGAAGGTTTGGTAGCATCACAGTTCTTCCATGGTATGTCCCAGGGAGAACCTTGCCCAGAATTTAGCAAATGGGGCAGTAGCTCAGGTCTTGCATTTTTCCAGCCCAAATGTATTATTCTGACCAGTGTGCTGTGTAGTGTTTTGGGTGGCCGCCCCCAGGGGAAGACGAGGCTGTGAAGTACAGCCTTTAGGGCAGAGAAAGAGGAATCTTCATGGAGCTGTCGAGAAAAATCAGTAAATAGATCACAAACATCATTGTTCGGAGGCAGGTAAGGAAGGCGTGCCCAGCAGTGGGTGAGGGTTCTGCGCGGCTCACTAGTTGAGGCCAGGTTCTTTCCATCAGATGGGGAGGCTGGCAGGCGTGGTTGCCATGGAACAGCATGGATAAAAGGCAATATGAGGGCATCAGTGCCTTATAATGTGCAACATAAAATTCAAGCATCTAGACATCCACAACTGCCCGTGTAAATCGGAGGCAATGTTGAGGAAGAGACCCAGGGTCCAAGAGGGAGCAAGTGAGTGTTAACCAGCCAAGAACCTAATTTGTGAAAATCTGCAAACTTGAAGATGTGGTTCATAATTCCGTCTACCAATTTGAAGTTATGTTGCCTAAATTGTATAAGCTTCAGTCTTCCTAAACCTGGATCTATCCCTGGTACATATGTCTGGAGAGGAAATGGTATTTTTAGGGGTGAGTACAAGGCTACTCATGTCCAGCTACACACTCAAAGGGGCTAGAAATCCCATCTTGTGTTTTCTTAACAGCTGGCTCCTGCTGAGATATGATGTTGACCTTGACTCAACACATAATGTACTAATTAAGTTAATATTTCACATTGCTATCAACCTTGGATTGGGGATTTGGGCCAGAGTAAAGCAATAATGAAATTTAAAACTTTGTGAAATAATGGGAAGTTTAGATGAAAACCTTCCTCTTCCATTATTAAATTCAAAGTCCTAAACTGATTTTTTTAATTACTATTTTTGCATCTGCTACCATCCTATGAACTCATATCTCCTTGCTCATTGTGTGGCCAGAATTCCATGGAATCTTTCTGTATTCATAAGTTTGTAGAGATTGTTCATACTCAAAAGACAACATCAACATATTGTCAAGATTCTTCCAACCATCAGTTCCATGTATTTTCATTTGTCAATGATAAAAAGGAAGCTAAACTCTATAAATTGATGCTTATCTAAATGTGTATTTTTCTCTGAAATATTGTTAAATATGTGTGTGTACAGTGCACATTGTATAATTTGTTTTTCCACTTACATTTATGTATTCCTGTGTTTTTTAATAGTTTCATGAAAGATGAAGTCTTAACTATGTTAAGATGATTCATATTTGATATTTGATATTATGTATTTTATCCAAACTTAGTTCAACATACATTCTTCTAAAATGTGATCTATTTTTCCTTAATTTAAATCACTGAAAATTAGATTTTATTTTCTTAGTTCATATAGTGAATATTTTATCCACAACTTTGAAATAAAGTATTGATTACATACCTTAGAGAGGTTTTGGAATCAAAAAATAATTTCTGAAGAGCATAGCTGTATTTTATCAAGAATAAGTTTGTAATATTGCAATCATTTTATATGATTAGATATATAAATCTATAAGTAATTTTATTAGTGACTCACTCACTAAACAGCTTGTTCCCATCAATTTTGAGGACTAAAGTTTTAAGGGCATTAGAAAAAAGGTAGCAAAATCCTATTGATTCATGTCATCCAGTGATATATTTAATTTATTCTACTCTTGTTGCCCACCACCTAAGATTAGTAATTTATCAAAAAGTCAATCTTCTTTTTTTTATCCATATGACCCAGCAATCCCACTAGTGGGCATGTACCCTGAGAAAACCATAATTCAAAAAGAATCATGTACCACAATGTTCATTGAAGCTCTATTTACAATAGCCAGGACATGGAAGCAACCTAAGTGTCCATCAACAGATGAATGGATAAAGAAGATGTGACACATATATACAATGGAATATTACTTAGCCATAAAAAGAAACAAAATCGAGTTATTTGTAATGAGGTGGATGGACCTAGAGACTGTCATAAAGAGTGAAGTAAGTCAGAAAGAGGAAAACAAATACCATATGCTAACACATATATATGGAATCTAAAAAAAAAAAATGGTTCTGAAGAACATAGGGGCAGGAAAGGAATAAAGACGCAGGCCTACTAGAGAATGGACTTGAGGACAAGGGGAGGGGGACGGGTAAGCTGGGACAAAGTGGGAGAGTGGCATGTACATATATACACTACCAAATGTAAAATAGATAGCTAGTGGGAAGCAGCCTCATAGCACAGGGAGATCAGCTCGGTTATTGTGTTCACCTAGAGGGGTGGTATAGGGAGGGTGGGAGGGAGATGAAGAGGGAGGAGATATGGGGATATATGTATATGTATAGCTGATTCCCTTTGTTATACAGCAGAAACTAACACACCATTGTAAAGCAATTATACTCCAATAAAGATGCTAAAAAAAAGTCAATCTTAAGAAAGGATATTTTTCAAGAAACAGAAAATTAGAGGTTAGAGAACATTCAAGCTATCAACAGATTGGAGATAAATTCTTTTACAACAATCTTGTCTTTCTGTTTCTTAACAGGAATGAAAGAGAAAATGTAAATGAAAAAAGGGGTAAATTTAAGTGATAAATTTATATTCATCGAAACACTGATTTACATAGTAGACTAAATTTGATGAGTATTAAGTACAAGTTGCTAGGGATACAAAGATGACTAAACTATGACTCTTTGAAGAGATAAATATGTAAATAAAATAATGACTGACTGTGTAGGAAACTTGACCTGGTCTGGGGTAGGGGCGTGAGAAAACATTCTTCAATTTCTTCTCTTGGCTTCTCACTCACTTCTTCATGTCAATTTGCTTCAGGATTCTATCCCTGGTTGTTTTCCCTTCCTGGACTACTCTGTCCCAGGGTCTTACTGCCAAATTTAAGCTGAGCAACTTCAAATCTCCACCTCTGTCCCAGACTTATCTTCTGAGGGCCAGACTCACATATCCCACCTTTACTTGCTCTCCCGAAGTAGATGTCCTAGAACCATTTCATGTTCATCGTGTAGAAAATATAACTCATCATCCCTAATCATTCCTCTCAAATTTATATCTGTGATTTCAATGATTCATTCATTCTTTATATTTATATATTGAGCTCCAAGTCAGGTCCAGAATAAGGTGTTAGGAATAAAACTTTAACATGACAGACTGCATTCATGGAGCTTATAAATTTATTATACACATTTGCATACACACACCAAGATTGCCAATCACTATTCTGATAAGTGATTTGAATTAAAGAGAGCTTCAGTCAAGACTTAGCCAAGCCAAAAAATAATAGTCCAGGTTCTTAAGCAAGTATATTACTGCAGACTAGCTTTGATGGAAAGTGAGTGAAACACTGTTTATTAAGCCACATTCAGGCTGAGTCCTAGAGGACAAAGAGGATTTGGGTGATGAAGAGTGAGGCAAAGAGCATTGTGGGAAAATGGAATGGTTGAAGATGTGAACAAAACATTCAAGAAACTTGCACTCATAAAATGTTTACAAAAATTCAGCATGTTCCAATTCATTAAGAAATTTCAAAGAATCAGTGTAACAGAGACCACATACACTGACCATTGCATTCAATTTGGAAAGCAATAGTGACAAGGATAATATCATAACGATGACAGATGAACCTGGACAACCTAGACACATTTCTTTCTCCTTTTGGTAGCTCACCAGAGAGCTGAGTCACTTCTGGGTTAACTCAACAGAAGAACAGGCTGTTTCCAACCTTGATAAACATTGACTTCATTTTTCCATCAGGCTTACACTGAACAGAAAGTTCCAATGTTTCAGCTGCATGGATGTCCTCAGCCAGTCCTTCATGCCGATGATGTGTGGGATGGCAGGGTCAGGTTCTGCTGCTGGAGTCCTTCCCATGTGCACTCAGGCCCCCTCCTCCCCTCCCCCCCCTCACCTCCAAGTGTACCTTCCCCAAGATGGTGAGGGGAAGGGGTGAGACCTTCATTGTCTTCACTGCCTGTACATTTTCCAGGGACATTATTTTACATTGATTCTGCATTGCTTTAACGATGTGTGCCTGTACCCTCTTTGGCACATAGTGATAGTAACATAACTTTAAATCTAAGGTCTTGTACATAGTATTTTTAATTTTGGAAAATTTCTAGTCATTATTCTTAAGTTTTTGTTTTTTGTATTGCTATCATTTACTCTTTTCTCTGTTTCTGGCTTTCTTATTAAAAAGCTGTTGATATTGCACTTCTATCTTCCTTATACTTTAAATTTTCTCTCCTTCTTTTCAACTCTTTATTATGTCTTAATATCATGAGGTAAGTATTTAATACACTTTTCAAGGTTCAGCACTTAATAATGACCTAATACTATCTGTGTCTCATAAAAATTTGTAGTATATTTCTTTTGTTTTATCAGTTGTATACTAATAATAATTGCAATAAAAGCTGAGAAGGGCATTTTAACTCCTATTGCCTTATGGGCATGGGAAACCTTTTTTAAATCATAAAAATTATTAAGTGTTATTTTGTTTCAGACTGTTATAAGAAGACCACTATGAGATTTTCAAAAATAGAATTATAGTTCATAAAAATAAAATTTTGTGAAGAAAATGAAACAGAAATATGGGTTCAAGTAGAAAAAAGAATAATGTGAAATGATTACTGACCACTGAAGAGTATTTTTTTTTTTTTTTTTTTTTTGCGGTACGCGGGCCTCTCACTGTTGTGGCCTCTCCCGTTGCGGAGCACAGGCTCCAGACGCGCAGGCCCAGCAGCCATGCGCTCACGGGCCCAGCCGCTCCGCGGCATGTGGGATCTTCCCGGACCGGGACACGAACCTGTGTCCCCTGCATCGGCAGGCAGACTCTCAACCACTGCGCCACCAGGGAAGCCCATGAAGAGTATATTTTTAATAAAAGATGCAAGATAGCAAAGTGCTATAATATTTAGATAACATTTGATACACTTAAAAGACAAGTGAAAATAGTTTTATTTTTAAATGAGAATATCCACATATTTTTAAATGAGAAGTTTAGTTACCTTTTGTAACTAAACTTATGATGATAAATTCTAGATGTCAGTTTAGTGTGAAATATAAAATTGTATATAGTTTGGGCTTCCTGGTGGCGCAGTGGTTGAGAGTCCGCCTGCCGATGCAGGGGACATGGGTTCGTGCCCTGGTCCGGGAAGCTCCCAAATGCCACGGAGTGGCTAGGCCCGTGAGCCATGGCTGCTGAGCCTGCGCGTCCGGAGCCTGTGCTCCGCAACGGGAGAGGCCACAACAGTGAGAGTCCCGCATACCACCAAAAAAAAGGAAAAAAAAATGTATAGTTTAAAAAAAATTAAGGGATTGCAGCAAGCAGAAAATAAATGTTATGGTACTAGACTTCTAACCATTGCAATAAGACAAAACATTTGATGATTGGAAAGGAAGAAATACAAAAGTCATTTTTCACAGATGATGTGACTGTATAAATGAAATCCCCCCAAAATTATTAGATGGATTATGAAACTTAATAAGTGACTTTAACAAATTTGTGGAGTTAAAGGTTAACATACAAAAAAATAACTTATTTGTACACCCTGCAACAAATGGGAAAAAATTTTCAAATAATATCATTTACTATAACATCACAAACTCAAATACCCAGGAATAACTTAACAACAGATTTACAAGGCCTCCAAGCATAAAGCTATAAAATAATATTGATAGAATTTTAAAAAGGCTTAAATTAGTGCAGGGGTCTACCATGTTTACATTTGGAATACTCAGTATTGTAAATATATCATTTTCCCCACAAGTAGATATATGTTTATGATAAGAATGGCAGTGCAGATCAGTGGGGAAAGGGCGATTTTGTCAATAAATGATACTGGGTCAACAGGATATCCATAACGAAGAAAATTACTCACACAAAAATCCATCCAAATGTTGCCAGGCTTGGGGCTGAGTCCTGGGTCCTGGGTCCTCTTCTCCTCCTGACACACACACACTCTCTCCCTACATGATACTTTCCAGTCCATGACTTTAAATACCATCTGAATGCCAGCTGTACACATTTAGACATGTCTCCAAGTCCTAACATCTCCCCGAAATACCCAGCTGCATTTGATAGCTCTATCTCAAAGTCTAGTTTACATTTCAAATAGACCCCTTGGTTTCCCCAAAGTGTGTCTTTCAAAAACTTTTCCAAACACCCACCAAACATCTTTCTCTTCCATTTTCCCAAATTTTAGTCAGCAACATTAAACTCCATAAATTTCCTAGGACTCAGCCTTTCTTTTGGTCTCACCTCCCAGGTCCAATCCATGTACATCTCCTAGAAGCATGTTGCACAAACATATCTCAAACTTGTGTACATCTTTTCATCTGAACTCCTGTCATGCTAGAGTTCTCATCATTTATGCTGCAGCTGGTCTCACCATGTCTACTTTTGCCCTCTATACCCCATGCTACATAAAGTGATCTTTAACAATCATACATTAGATAATTTTCTTCTCTTTTTAAAATCCTCTAACAGCACCCATGACAGTAAGATATAATTTGAATTAGTTATCAGGACTTACGAACCCCTGCACTCTCTCACCCCTGCCTACCTCTCCAGCTGCACCATTCTCCTCTCCTCTTACTAAGTTACAGTCACACTGCCTTCTTTCTTTTCTTGGAACGAGTACTGTAATTGCCAACTTCAGGGCTTATGTACTCAGCACTGCTCTGACAGATTTTGTATTGCTGTGTTAGTTCTCAAATGTCACCTTTAAAGAAGGTAAAAGGTACTATAGAAAACTAACAGAGACCAATCATCAATCTTCCTCATCATATATTTTATTATTATTACAGCCCTTATATTATCTGTAAAGTAATTTATTTGTTTTCTTCAGTGGTTCTCAAAAGGTAGTCCATGCAACCGCCATAACCCAATCAGCAGGTCGATGAGGTAAAAAAAATTTTTTATAATAATACTAAGATGTTATTTACAAATGCAAATGTGCTGTATTTGCACCAATGTTACAAAAGCAATTGTAGATAAAACTGTTGAAGACTTACCATAAATTAAAGCAGTGGGGACAAATTATATCTTCAAATTCTTCATTATCACACACTTGCAGTAAAAAAGAAAGCCAGTTTCACTCAAATGTCTCTTGATGAAGCAGAAAAAAATGTTAATTTTACTACACTTTGAGCCTTTAATACATGCTTTTTTAATACATGCTCTGATGAAATGGGGAGTCTACATTAGGCATGTCTCCACCAAATTCATATGTTGAAACCCTAACCCCCAAGGTGATGGTATTAGGAGGTGGGACTTTTGAGAGGTTTAGTGGCCTCTGAAAGAGCCCCAGAGAGCCAGCTGGTCCCTTCCACCTGTAAGGATCCCCCAGGAAAGCACATCTAGGAACCAGGAAGCAGGCACCCTTCAGACAGGGATCTGCCATCACCTTGATATTGTTGTTTATGGTACTTTTGTTATAGTAAACTGGACAGACTAAGACAGTAACTTACCAGAGGATGATGGAGTTCTTGAGGAAAAGCCTTTGTGAAATTATTTGAGTTGTAAACTGGACTAGACACCTTTTCATATAGAACAATCTTTATTTGAAAAAACATGACTGAAGACAATATTTTCCTGAAAATGAACATAGCCTGTCACACAACTGACAGTATTTTGTTGCCAATAAGAAAATTAAAGCTTTGAGGTGAAAAATAGAATTTTGGAATATTTGTTGCCATTGACAGCTTCCTAATACTTAAAGCTCTATATATATACACACACATACACATACATACGTATATGGGAGAGAGAGAGAGTAATGAAATGTGTCAACATTTGAAAGACCTGCATAAATCCATGAACGGTTTTCTGAAAGATCAATGTACTGTTGTGCAGACTCATGAATGGGTAAAATATCCATACAGACAGCAAAGCTATAGATAGAGGATGTTAGTCTATGGAAATTTCATCAATGTGACTTCAGACTCCACATAGCAATTCATTTTTATGAAGCTCCCTTTTGCAGAGTTTTAGTAAAGTATCCAGAAAGAATATCTATTAAAACAGTCCTGTCTTTTCCAAGGTAGATTTTCTTCATGTACTTCATCCAAAACAACATATTCTCCACATTTACTGCAGATGTAGATGGGAAAATCTAGCTACATTCTATGAAAGCAGATGTTACAGACATTTGTAAAAATGGAAAACAATGCCACTTTCCTCATTGTTTTTGCTTAGAAAAACAGTTATTTTTCATTAAAAAAAACATATTTTCTAAGTTAACGTAATGGTTTTAATATTGTGATTTATAAATAAGTATTTAAAAAATTTTTGGTGTTAATTTGAATAGTACATATCACTGAATATAGCTGACATAAACAAAAGCTTTGTGGGTTCTCAATTTTTAAAAGTATAAAGGGGTCCTCAGACCAGAAGGCTAAATGACCTAAAATGAAGAACTCTTTTAAAATATATCGGAGAAGTGAGGTCACAGGACAAAGTACAGTCCCCCAAATTAGAGACAGGCAGATATAGAAAATTACAACTTACAGGAGCAGAAACCCATGAGTAGAAACTTCTGCAGAAAACAGTACCAGGTATAGCATGTCTGGTTTTCAACAAAAAATTACAAGGCACATTAAAAGGAAAAAAAGTACAGTTTGAAGAGACAGAACAAGCATCAGGACCAGACTCAGATATGGCAGGGATGTTGTAATTATAAGACTGATAATATAAAACAACTAGGATCAATATGATAAGGGATCTTATGGATAAAGTAGACGGCATGCAAAAAACAGAGGCTCACATTGGTAAGCAGAGAGATGGAAATCCTAAGGAAGAACCATAAAGAAATGCTAGAGATTAAAAACTGTAACAGAAATTGAAGAATGCTTTTCATGAGCTCATGAGCTAGACTGGATGTGGCTGAGGAAAGAAACTTTGAGCTAGAGGGTATGTCAACAGAAACTTCCAAATTTGAAAAGCTAAGAGAAAAATGACTGAAGAAAACAAATAGAATATCCACAAACTGTGTGACAACTACAAAAGGTGTATCATAAACATAACAAATATCAGAAGGAGAAAGACTGAGAGGAACAAAAGAAATATTTAAAACAGTAGTGACTGAGAATTTCCCAAATTAATATCAGACACCAAACCACAAATCCACAAAGCTCAGAGAGCACAGAATAGGATAATGCCAAAAAAATCTATGCATAGGCATATCATATTTAAACTGCAGAAAATTCAAGGCAAAGAAAAAATTTTGAAAGAAGATGGAGGGAAAAACCATCTTACTATAGAGGAGCAAAGATAAGAATTACATCTGACTCCTCCTCAGAAACTATACAAGCAAGGAACAAATAGAGTGAAATATTAAACGTCTTGAGAGAAAAAAGCCCAGCAACCTAAAATTCTCTGACCTGCAAATATATCCTTCAAAAGTGAAGAAAAAACAAAGACTTTCTCAGAAAAACAAAAATTGAGGAAATTTGTTGCCAGTAGACCTGCCTTACAAGACATGTTAGAAGTTGTTCAGAGGGAAGGAAAATGATATAGTTCAGAAACTTGGATCCATATAAAGGAAGAGATTTACAGAAGTTAGTGAAGGTAAAGACTTTTATTTTTCTTATTTCTAATTGATCTAACAGATAATGGTTTATTCAAAATAATAGCAGCACTAATGTACTCAATGATTACAGTTTATTATAAGTAAAATGAGTAATATTAATGATCCATGAAAGAGGAGGAATTAGAAATATTTTGTTATTATAAAGAAATGTACAAGGTGTTATAAAAAAGTGAAACAGGAAGTAGTAATTTAAACTGGATGGTCAGGGAAGGCCTCATATACAGGACTGAGCACTTGTCAAAAAGCAAGATTGGAAACACAGATACTGGATAGTTCTTGGGAGAGGCGATTGTCGTTGGTCTAGGTAGTTCAAAGTGAAATGGTAAATGTGAGTAAATATTACGTAATAGACACGACAGAAAATCAATAGAATTTTATTTATAAGATTATACGTTTCTAACTATATTAATTTGACTACAAAATTGGCATAACAGAATCACATAACAAAGATAAAATCTGAGAATCCCAGGGAATGTCCGAGTTTTAACACATAGCGATGCTAAAGAATGCTTCTTTCTGTAACAAAATCACCACAACTGTCTGTTTGGCAATAATTTCAATGTGAAAGACTCTGACTAAAGTTTTCCTTTCTAGAGTATCCTCTGGAGTCAACTTTGATCAAGAATCTATCCTTTATCTGACTATTCATCTTCGTCTTCACATTTAGCTGTTCTCACGTTTCTTCAATATTTTTGCAATGATACAGTATCAAGCTTATATCCACCCTGCACTAGACACTCTAGCAGGTGTTTCCTGATGCACTTGTGCAAAGCATCTTAGGAGATTCTCCTGAACAAGGGCCAGTCTTCAGCCATGTGCTCCAGGAATTTGGGAAATACTATTCTCTCATCCTTGGCTTCCATTGATTTGTTGGTAAGCCCAGTGTTGGTCTAATTGCCATTCTCTTGTAGGAAATCTCTCTGTTCTCTCGGTTGTTTTACATTCTTTTCTTTGCCTTTCCTCTTCTATAGCTTTATTATGTTCTTTCTTTGTATCTAATTTGAGGTTTGTTAGTCTTTCTAAATCTATATGATTTTGTCTATTCACTAATTCTAGAAAACTCTCACCTTTTATTTCTCAGAATATTACCCCACCCCTGCCCACTGTCTCTACTATCTCCTTTTGAATTTGATCAGAAGTATGTTTGAACTCTTCATGTCCTCACCCATATCTTTTAACCTCTAGTTTATATCTTCATTTTTTTGTCTTTGGGCTTCCTTCTAAGTAGTTTCTTCAAATCTGTCTTCCAATTCAGTAGTGCTGTCTCCAAGCTTGTCTCACATGCTATTTACCCATTTATTATATTTCTAGACATTCTGTTAGGTTCACTACCCAATTCTCCTTTTCATTTTTAGTCAAAACCTCTTTTATTTTTAAAACTATGTTAAGACACTTTTTAAAAATTAATTCTTATTGGAGTATAGTTGCTTTACAACGCTGTGTTAGTTTCTACTGCACAGCAAAATGAGTCAACCATACATATACATATATCCCCTCTTTTTAAGATTTCCTTCCATTCAGGTCACCACAGTGCATTAAGTAGAGTTCCCTGTGCTATACAGTATGTTCTCCTTAGTTATCTATTTTATACATAGTATCACTAGTGTATATGTTTCAATCCCAATGTCCCAATTCCTCCTGCACCCCTCTTTCCCTCTTGGTATCCATACATTTGTTCTCTATGTCTGTATCTCTATTTCTGCTTTGCAAATAGGTTCATCTGTATCATTTTTCTAGATTCCACCTATATGCATTAATATACGGTATTTAGATTCCATATATATGTGTTAGCATACGGTATTTGTTTTTCTCTTTCTGACTTACTTCACTCTGTATGACAGTCTCTAGGTCTATCCACCTCATTACAAATAACTCCATTTTGTTTCTTTTTATGACGCAGTAATATTCCATTGTATATATGTGCCACATCTTCTTTATCCATTCATCTGTCGATGAACACTTAGGTTGCTTTCCTGTCCTGGCTATTGTAAATAGAGCTGCAATGAGTTTGAAATTCTTTCTTCCAAATAAGATTATGTTCTGCCAACTTGGGGTCACCTTAAATTAAATTTTAGATTTGATGTTTTTATATCAATACAATGTTAATTCCATTCCCCAAAGAAAAGGGCAGTTTACAGTTCAGAATTTATAGGGAATGCTGGTTTTTGTTTTCTTTGTTTATTTGTTTTCTTTTGCCATCTACTTGGGAGTTTAGGAACTCCTTTATCTGTCAATATCCCACCCTTCTCCTCCCCAGCACACATTTGCTTCAATAATTTTTCAATTTAAAAAATTTTGGGATTTTGGTAAATTTTGGATTCAGAAGATTTTCTTAATTCTCATGCATTTAAAATGATGTAATAACATCTGGGATTTTTAACTGTTCTTAATTGGAAGGGTTTGCCCTTATATCTTGCCTACTACATTTTTGGAGTTTATATTATAAACTCTATTCATGTTTAAGGACCCTAGAGAGTTTAGTTTCCTATTCTCTGAAAAATTCTCTAGCCTTTTCTTACTAGATTTTGGAGTTAATAGTGGTTTTAATATAGGAATAGTGTTAAAATAGGATACTATTAATAAAGAATCCAATGAGGAGGAAGATAATACATGAAGTTATGATATCTGTGTCCAGAATGGTTAAACAAAATGATAAGGCAAGGTAAAATTCTGAAAAGGGGCATAAGACTTTCCTTTATTTGGAAGGAATCAATTTCTAACTGTAGATTTTTCATGGATTTTAGGCTTGTATTCAAGGAATAATGTTGTACTAAGAAGACCAGATTGCCCTTTTGATGATAACAGGTGGGTAGAAACATAATTCTAATCCTGATCCTGACAGAGGAAACATAGATAGACATCTTCAGAATTGTGGTGGTTGATCCCAAGATCTAAAAGATAAAGAAGGTCGAGACTAATTACACACAAGAAGGAAGAAAGACAGACACCACAAGTAAAATTTCACAATTTTCCTTACTTTATATTTTATGCTTAGCTCATGTTCACTCAAATACAAGCAAAAAATGGAAAACTGTTGTTAAAACCCAGCATCAGTAATATAAAAAATCTTTAACTATGAATTGGATAAATATCAATAGTATGTATATATATATGTATGTGTATATATTATATATTATTGTATGCATATATTCCACAGCTGGCATGTCAGTAACTTCTGGTTTGTCAATGAGAGAATCTCCAGTTATTTAGTAGTACAGTTGTTACTTTTATCCCCCAAATGCATTGATTTCTTCACCAAAAGGCTTACTGTGTCTTTTGATATAAAGCAGTGAACAAGGCAGAAAGGTCCATATTCTCATGGAACTTAAATCCTAGAGAGTAGAGAGGGGAAACAGAAAAAATCATAGGTACACAGGTTGATAGGTAGGAAGGTAGATAAAACAATTTCATTGTTGATAAGTATTACAAAGAAAGTAAAGCAGGGGCAGAAGGTGAAAGTAAATGAACATTCTGTTAAATAGCTTAATCTGAGGGAGAACCTATGAAGGGAAACATTTGAGGATGAAGGAATAGCGAACATAAGGATCCAAAGGTAGCAACTGCTCAGGTACTAACAGCAGGGCCAGTGTGGCTGGAGAGTGATGAAAATGGGGGACAATGTTCACAGATGAGGGAAGACTGGGCACTGTTATGAAATGGTTCTACTTTTGTCCAAAATACTGTAGGACTCCTGACCCAACCCTGGGGTCTTCTTTTACTTCCTGACTAGTAGAATGTGGCTGCATTACTTCCAAGATCTACTAGAAATGACCTTTGACATATCTCTAATTGCTTTGTGATTTCACTTAAGAGTAAGATGGGGAAAAGACACTGGGTTTAGGGAGAAAGATTTGGGTAAAATGTGGTGGTTTGAATGTACATATCTGTTCCTGCTTCTTCACAAAGCACAATTGGCACTATAGAAAAATCAGTATCAAATAAAAAGACAGAAACATGAAGGACGACAGAGAGCGATAAGAAAAGGTATGTTGGGCCAAACTGTGGAATCTATAGAGTGGATAAGTGAGTGAAAGCTGAATAACAACAGAACATTCTGTGACTCACCCTATGCCTGAGGGTGGGGAGGCTAAAATGTAGATGATCCATACCACCGAGCTCTAGAAAGACTAGGGAACTGGCAGTGTGGGATCTTTGAATGTGGGGATGAAGAAGCTTACATCCCCTTACATCAGAAAGGCCCTAAGCAGAGAGGGCAGGGCCCAGCCAAGGGACTCGGGGAAACTCAGAGCACTGACCTCGAGACCCACGTCCCTCTTCCTCTACCTACTCTCATAAACGGGGTGGTCAGGCTTATGAGCTGTTCAGCCCCAAAGCAAGGCCCCCAGATATGCTGAAATGGGGCTACCCCTCAGGGTGACCTTAGGAGGAAGGGTTGGGCACAAGCTCTGCCCACAGGAAAATTTCCAGTCAGCCTTATTAGACACTCATTCTTAACGTACTAGATAGTCCAGGAGCACCAGGCATGAAAGGCACAGACCAAAGCAAGGAAACTCTTACACAATGAAACCCACCAGGAAGCAGAAAAAACTATAGGAGACAATGGAGGCATGTCTTCAAATTATGAGAAAAATGTATTTTCAACCTGGCATTTATGACCAAACTGTATATCAAATGCGAAAGCAGAACAAGGACATATTTAGCAACATAAGATCTCAAAACATTTATCTCCAATGCCCTCATTCTCAACAATTCTTTAAAGTTTGATTTGGGAGTCATGGATCATAGTGATTCAAAACTGGAAAGAGCCAGTGGGAACCTGAGTGTGGTGAAGTATGACTCTCAACAGCTTTGCATCAGGGATAGGAACCATCAAATCCAATTGGGGCTGAAGGATGTGTGTGTGTGTGTGTGTGTGTGTGTGTGTGTGTGTGTGTGTGTGTGTGTGTGTGTATACATACATATATATGTATATATCAGGTAGAATACTGATTTTCACATGCTGAGGAAAGACTTTTGTTTCTACTGGAACTTTGGAGAATGAACTGGTGAAAAGAGTACTCAGAGGAAAAAATAAATTTAAATGCTGTAGGTTTAATGAATGAAATAAAAACACATTGGGAAGGAATGTCTAGACCATATCCCATTGAACCCATTATGGCTAATCAGAGAGCAAGCATTTAAACTCAGCAAACTTGCTCTTGACTTCTGACCTCTGGCTTACTAACAAGGTAATTTAGAACAATTCTTTGAACCATCTGAGTCTTTGTTTTATATTCTGTAAAAGGTGCTTTTAATGTCTGTCTCAAAAGAGTGCTGTGATGATTAACTTAACAGAGGCGTATTCAGTGTTTAGAGTGAGGCATGGAAAATAGAAAATATATTTGATGAGATGAGATATGGAAAGCAGATCGATAACTGATGGAAAGGTCATCCCTTCAGAAAAGCAATGTTGTTTAAAAGCCACAGATTTCCCTAAGAATGGTTCAATTGGCTGTTGGCCTTTAGAAAAGATAATTAAGTAAGTAAATTACTAACAGAGTAGGCTGTAGTTAAATTGGGAATAACTAATCTAAATAATGGGGAAAAATCAAATTGGACTTGCAACTGGCCTCTGAACTGGGGGCAGGGGGGACAGCCTTGTGGGACTGAGCTCTTAACCTGTGGGATCTGATGCTGTTTACCAGTGGATAGCGTCAGACTGAGTTGAATTGTAGGACACGCAGCTGGTGTCAGAGAATTGCTTCATGGAGAGGGGGATGAAGGGGAGACTCTCACATTGGAATCAGGAGCAGAATTGTACATACTCTTTTGTATAGTTTATATATCTTTTTCCAGGTTTACTGAAGTGTAATTGACAAAATTATAGCATATTTAAAGTGTACAACATGATGATTTGATGTATTTATACATTGTGAAATGATAAATGTGAAATGACCACAATCACATTAATTTTTAAAATTAATTTAACTTATTTATTTATTTGACTGCATTGGGACTTCGTTGGTGTGCACGGGCTTTCTCTAGTTGCGGCGAGCAGGGGCTACTCTTCATTGTGGAGGGTGGGCTTCTCGTTGCGGTGGCTTCTCTTGTTGCAGAGGACTGGCTCTAGGTGCACGGGCTTAAGTAGTTGTGGCACACGGGCTCAGTAGTTGTGGCTCACAGGCTCTAGAGAGCAGGCTCAGTAGTTGTGGCACAGGGGTTTAGTTGCTCTGTCACACGTGGGATCTTCCTGGAACAGGGATCGAACCTGTGTCCCTTGCATTGGCAGGCAGATTCTTAACCACTACGCCACCAGGGAAGTCCCCACAGCCACATTAATTAACACATCTATGACCTCACATAATTACCTTTTTTTTTTTGCGGTACGCGGGCCTCTCACTGTTGTGGCCTCTCCCGTTGCGGAGCACAGGCTCCGGACGCGCAGGCTCAGCGGCCATGGCTCACGCGTCCAGCTGCTCTGCGGCACGTGGGATCCTCCCGGACCGGGGCACGAACCCCTGTCCCCTGCATCGGCAGGCGGACTCTCAACCACTGCGCCACCAGGGAAGCCCTAATTACCTTTTTTATTTTTTATTTTTGGTGAAAACAAGATCTGCTCTCTTAGTCTAATTTCAAATATATGAAACAGTATTATTAAATATAGTAACCATGCAGTACATTAGATCCCCAGAATTTTTTCATCTTTTGACTGAAAGTTTGTACCCTTTGACCAACATCTGCCTATTTCTCCAGCCCCAGTCCCTGGCAACCACCTTTCTACTCCTCGACTCCTTTTTTAGAATCCACATATAAGTGATACCATGCAGTATTTGTATTTATCTGTGTACCTTATTTCATTTAGTATAATGCCCTCTGGTATCATTTATGTTGTTACAGATGACAGAATTTCCTTTATTTTTATGGTTGAATAATGTTCCACTGTATTTATGTACCACATTTTCTTTATCCATTCATCCCTTGATGGGCACTTAGGTTATTTCCATGCCTTGGCTATTGTAAATAATGCTGCAATGAACATCAGAATACAGATGGCTCTTAGAGATAGTAATTTCATTTCCTTTGGATATGCACCCAGAAGTGGAATTGCTGGATCATATGGTAGTTCCATTTTTAATTTTTTGAAGAAGCTTTGAACTGTTTTCCATAGTGGCTGCACTAATTTACATTCCCACCAACAGTGCACAAGGATTTCCTTTACTTTACATCCTCACCAACACTTATTATCTCTTACCTTTTTGATAACAGCCATTCTAACAGGTATGAGGTGATTGTGGTTTTGATTTGCATTTCCCTGATGATTAGTGATGTTGAGTACCTTCTCATGTACCTGTTGGCCATTTGTATGTCTTCTTTGAAAAAAAACATGTCTGAATGTCTAGTCAGGTCCTTTGCCCATTTTAAATTGGGATATTTGGTTTATTGCTATTGTATGAGTTTCTGATATATTTTGGATATTAACCTCTTATTGAATATATAGTTTGCAAATATTTTCTCCCATTCTATAGTTTACCTTTTTATTTGGTTGATTGTTTCTTTTGTTGTGCAGAAGCTTTTCAGTGTGAAGTAGTCCCACTTGTATATTTTTGCTCTAGTTGCCTGTATTTTTGGTATAAGTTCCAAAACATCATTCACAATCAAAATCAAAAAAAGACAATAAAAACTAGAAGTCATTTGAAGGAAGTTATTTAGATAGTTATTCAACAAGATCATTAATATTTTATGGTGACTTATTCATATTCCAAAAATCAAATGAAGTTGTTATTTTTCTAATGTGAAAAAAAATAAGGAAGGTTTTACTTAGAGAATATGGTTTACAGAGTAGTTTAAATTCAAATTCAGTAGATTAACTTTGTCCTATTACCAAAAATAAATGCCTTCTTTCTATTTTCTCCACCTGACATTCCAAGTTTTTAAACTCTTTGCTTTCAGAAAATTATTATCTTTCTTGATAGATAATTTCCACATATTTTGGTCATATTCATAGATTTAAATAGGCCCAATGACATACACATTCTTCTATGTCTTCAGAGATAATCACAGAATCTTGCTTCAGTCTCTCTGACACTGCAGAGAATCCACTGGGTATCAGCAATGGAAATGCAATCATTTAACACAGAGCCAAAATAGACCTTTTCCTTGAAAGTAATTTTCAGAAACAGTGTTCTCTGAAGCAGAACATTCTGGAAAATTATGTCCCTCAAAGAGTTTGGGTCCTTCAGCTTAAATGTATATCTCTTATCATAAACCATTACCCACCTTGAAATTCCAGAGTGCAAAAATCTGTTGCTTATAAATAGCATATTTATTTAAATATCTGCCGCTCATGGACCTTCTCATTCCTTTTTTATTCTTATTGCCCTGAAGACAATTTCTAAAATGATTTTAGAGGTATGGAGTAGTAAATGACATAGTCCTGAGAGAGAAAGAGCAGTTTAGTTTGAAATGTCCCAAGTAATAATTTGGCTTTATATGTGTGCTTCAAGGTAGGTTAAGGTGGAACAGGGGCTGAGAGTGTGCTCTCTCACCTGTAACTAAGGTACAGGAGCTCAGGGTTTTATGAAACAGTATCATACGGCTATTCAATTACTAAGAGAAATACAGTAGTCTCTTTGTGCTACCAGACAACAGTTGTTGACAATACGATGCAGATTTTGACGTAACATTTTATCCATTTCTATATGATATACTTATAAAATCACAAATTATGATTTATATTACCAATTTAAATACGAGTTTCATAATTTCTACATTTTTGTATATATTAATTTGTCAGCAACCAGCACTTAACTTTGTTTCCTGTTTTCCAACTTACTAAAATAAAACTAAGACTTGATGAAAACTGTATTCTTAACATGAAGTTTTGAAATATGTAACATTTTCCTGATGAAAACAAAGTAAGGGAAATCTCATGTGAATAATCTGTGGCCTGAGACATTTACTATGGTCTTATCTTAAAATAATTTAATGGCTTACTGTGTCTACTTCAATAGTTGCCTTGAGGCTTCGTTTGTTTGTTCAAAGAGCTATCATCAGTCAAAAATGACAGGCATAGTTAGGCTCATTATAGCTTTAGCTGATTTTATAAACTAACATCTAAGTCTGTTTAACACTACAAACTTTCAAAATACTTAGCTATTAGCGCTAATTTTTCTTAGCAAGATTTAGAGAAAATTGAAAAAGTCTTTTTTAGAAGAGAAATGGGAAACTTTTGTGGAAGAAATTGTTCTTATTTATTCCTAACTGTTAAACTCTACTGCTTAGAATATTTTAATTAAGAAAGTTTTTTTGAAACGTAGGTAGATTTGTGAGGGTGAATATATGTGTGCATATATATCTACATATATAACTATAGAATAAAATTATTTTACATGTAAAAATAACTATACAGGGCTTCTCTGGTGGCACAGTGGTTGAGAGTCCGCCTGCCGATGCAGGGGACACGGGTTTGTGCCCCGGTCCGGGGGGATCCCACATGCTGCGGAGAGGCTGGGCCCATGAGCCATGGCTGCTGAGCCTGTGCTCCGCAACGGGAGAGACCACAACAGTGAGAGGCCCGCGTATCACAAACAAAACAAAACAAAATAAAAAAAAAAAACAAAAAAATATAACTATGAACATAAATGTAAATATATATAATATAAAAGTATTTTTTACATATAAAATACCTTATATGGATTTTGCTTCAGGCTAAAGATATATATATATGTATATATATTTATAAATAAATTTATATATTTATATATATCTTTTATTCAAAGATTTCATTGGAATCTTTCACATAAGATTTTTCTAAACCCTTGAATTAAATGAAACTTCATTCTTTCTAAACCACATTTTAGGTATATACGCCAACTATAAAGACCAAGCTTCCTACTTCACTATCTTGCTGACACCACTACTATTTAACTTCAATGAAGCTTTGTATTTTTATCGTATTGCCATCTTTGATTATTTCTTTGGAGAATACTTGAAAATAGAAACTGAAGAAAATACTTTATTTTCAAAATGTTTTTGAATTTATGTGAGTGTATTGTACTTATTTGTTTTTACAGGAAATATATTGTAAGTTTTTTGTTTGTTTTTTGTTGTTCTCAACCATAAAGTTTCTAGTATAGATTGTGGTATATTACATCATTTTGTTGTCCACATATTCTTTTGTGTAGCATCTTATATGTTAAGAGAAAGGTTTTTCAGACTGGAGTACGTGAACAAAGCTCAGTAACCTAGAGGGAGCATGGCTTCACGTAGGTAAGATAAAGCCTATAAAACTGCTTTATATCTGCTTAACTTCAAAAGAAATCAATTTACATGCATGAACTCACCTTTCTGTAGTTGAGGGATACAAAGTTAAGAGATTCTTATTCTTACTATTTTGTCCTGATATCACAAATATCAGTTTTTAATCTTCTATCCCCAAACATAATATTTTAGCTTTATTTGCTTTGCCTGGTCAGTTGTCCAAATGGTAATGTTGGAATCTTATGTCTTTTTCTCTTGGTAATTTTTCTAATTATGATTGATTTTATATTTTGAATTTTTGTACAGCTCCCAGAAAGTGTTTTAGCAAGTGAGCATTTTGTAAAATATACTCAAAATTCATAAGTAAATTATCTGCCTCTTCTGTAACTATGTAATCATTCAGTGCCAGAGACAATTGCCAAATGTTTTGTTTTTATTCTTCTACTCTTTGCTGTCTAGAAGGACAATTGCAAATAAAACAAAACAAAGACCACTTTCTTCTAGATATTCCCTATAATTTTCTTTTTCTTTGCAAAATGATCATTTTAATATACTCTTTTTTCCATTTATAAAAGATAATACATATTTATTTTAGAAAGTCTAGAAAATGAAGAAACACATAATAAGCCAGCAATATTATCTAAAATTCCTTCACTCAGAGAACTTCTGAGAACATTTTGGTATGTTCAGTTTTTCTTTCCTTTAAAATATACATGGTTCTCATAAAATTGAAACCATAGTACATTATAATTTTATATCTACATTCCACTTTGTTCATTCAACATCATGGCATAAGAACTTTTCCTTCTCCTTAAATGTATTATGATAGCATGTTTCGTACTATTAGCACAGAATTTAATTAACAGTTATCCTATTATTGGATTCTGATATTATTTTATAAATTTTAACTTCTTTAAATAATACATAGTAAATCATGGCTCATATATCATCATGTGCATATTTGATTATACCCTTAGGTACATTCTCAGATGTTAAATTATCGAGTCAAAGTACATGTATCTAAGAATATCGATACAATATGTCTTACGCATATGCACACACGTACACATGTAAAGGCATAATTTTATCAATAAATTAGTCATTTCATCACTCTCTACTGAACACTAAAAATAACAAGGCATAGTGAGTTCAGAAATGAGGCCTAAATGGGCTCAAAAAGTGTAACATGTTGATCTGCAAAACTAGCTAAATATAGGGAATTAATTTGGTTCTAAACTTTTTAGCAAGCAATGGGTAAAAGGTGACTTTATTGGTGATGTTATTTGTATCATGAGTGATAGAAATTCAACAGTACTTCTTTAGATGACAGTCCTCCTAAAGGGGGAGGATTCATACTTTGTAATATATAAAATAATTTGTAATTATTATAAATATTTACTATTTATGTAACCATGTTTTTATTGGGTGGTTCCTTTAAAAAGTCATGAATATAAGTTGCTGGCAACAAATCAAAATGCATTTCTGTAAAATTAATTATGCAGAGGGTCAACCTGATTTATTCAAACTGTTCACTTGCTTCTGGTCTCTAAAGAAAAGTATGTGAAAAAGTAAATTTTAGGATATAGTACAAGTGCAGATGGGCTGGTTATATTTCTTTAAAAAATTTCTCTTTGTAAAGTGTATCTCAACTGACCTTTTGTTAAATAAGGAGGCACAGTGTGTTGGAGATAATGCACTGCATAACCAGTGAAATCACAGAGCATATTTGCTTATGGGGTTTCATTTTTGTGAACACTTAGGGAGAAGATTGATATTAAGAAAGCATTTACACCTCCAGAACACCTGAGTTTTATCATTTACATACCCACAAAGAAATTATATGTACACAAACAAAGGCCAGAAATGAACATTTTTTTAAAGCACAGCTGGGCTTTGGCCTTAGGCTGCAATGCAGCTAACACAGAGGTGTCCTAGGGGTCTAGAAACCAGAGAACTAGTTGGTCATTTGTTTTTCCTCATGCTCAGCGGATTTGAATCTTGTCTTTTAAAATACTGGTAGTTCAAAAAGTGCTACGGCATAGGAAAAAAGCTTGTGAACAACAGAGCAAGTGTGTAAGATTCTTAGACTCACCTGTTCTGAGCCTTCTCTATCATTTGCATGTAGAATTGCATATAGCTTCTACCTTTTAACATTGTGGTAGCCTTCAGTTCCTTCAAAAAAGTTTTAGGTAGTTTAGGAGCAAATGACAAAAAAAAAAAGAAGATAATGCCAGAACACCAGCCATATTTTATATGAGCAGAAGTGTTTCCCTGGCTTGTCCATTGACTACTCCCATGATACAGACTCCACATGTACTGAGATGAAGTTAGGATTACTTTCTGTGGAATCAAAGGCCAATAAAAAGCTAGTAACATCACAGACACAATATTATTCCGGACACAGACAACGTTGCAAAAGAATAGATGTGTCTGAAGCTGTTCATTCCCTGTGTCACAGATGATGTGACAATAATACTGCAGACTCATTATTTTAAAACAAGACAACATCAATATATTTCCCTTTTCACAAAAAGGAAGATAAGAAAATAAGATAAGAAATAAAAAGGGAATGGGTGTTTATATATCTTCCAAAATTATATGCATACATTTACAAATTTAAATATCACTTATGATGATTAATTAGCGGAAAAATGCCTTAAGAAGGTTAAAGATTACCTTCCAGAGGAAATTCAAGGACAAGCATTTTATGGTTACTACATGCAGGAAAAAAAGATTACAGTCTCGTTTATAACATTTCATTTTCTATGCCTATTAAATTATTTCCTGCAATGTGCTTTCGTTATTTAAAATTCTATTTCATTCATCAGAATCAACCACTGTTTCTTCTCCTCTATCTGTTCTGAGTTTCTTTCACAAGCAGCTTCTAATTAGGAGAGCCTGTGGTCTCAGGACTCTGTACAAAATCCTGTTTGTTAGCACTGGGTTAATCAGTGGAATCTGAAGGAAACGAAAGGCTCACAGAATGAAAAGAAATTAAAAAATAGATCATAAGGAGAATGTAATATTTTGCTTCTACATAAATTTTGCAAATAATTTATAGTTTTTTTACCTTCCTTTGCTGTTGCTAATAAAAGTGAATTAAAAGAGAAATGATGTACAAATTACTGACATAAACACAAACAACCATGTGGAACCAAAATTTCAGGTGATCTCAACAAACTCTACACCATGAAATAAGGGAAGGAAATAATTCTGTATTTTCATATCTTGCAGCCACTGACTAATTCTTAAGATTTTTAGAAAGATATGGATTGGTAACTATTTGTAAAATATGAAGAGAGTCCATTAGGAAAATAAAATAACATACAAAATGCAAAAATTAACTTAAATTGTAGTCTAGAAAAAAAACTGAGATGGGGGAAAGAAAAAGTACAAAATATATGTAAGATTTAAAATAACAGCAAAATTAAGATGTGTATAGTTATTTATTTAAAGACAAAGAATTTGTTTGAAAAATAATTTTTAAAAAGGCCAGAGTCACATGCTTTATGCAATGGTTATATTTAAATCATAGAAAGACTAATGTGAGAGGGTAAACAGACATATTTGGTACATAAGGACCCAAAGAACATACCACCTGTATTCTTTTTCTTCCCACAAAACAAAACAAAACAAAGTGAAACAAAGCAAAACAAACAAAAAAAAGATTGTATTTTAGCTCCAAAGGTTTAAGAAAATTTATCTCTATTTGTCAGAATACAGAAATGTGTTTTTCTTTCCACTATGATATTTATTCTCTGAAAGCTTAAAATTTACCTACATTAGTAGCTATTTTCATTTTCAAAGTGAAGGAACTAAGGAAGAAACGGGGAGAAAAAGGGAAGGAGGGCAGGTGGTGATTTTCCAGTAGCACTGGCAAGTGTGGGAGAAGTGTTCCCAAGAGTTGAGTTTTCAAAATTGAGCATTAGTTTGGTGGTGGATCAAGGTAACAAGAGAAATGGGGCAAAAGCATCCAATTTGACACAATGTCTAGTCATATAATTTGGGTCTGGATTTTATTAAATTCCTATGCTTCAGGTAAAGATGAGTTTAAGATGAGTCCACATATGGGGAACACATGGTAAATCAGAAACAGCATTGCAAACTATTTATTTACATGGCGTAACTTAGTTCTGTTACAATTAAATTTAGTTAAGGTTTATGAAATGCATTAAGCTTGTTTTATGCCTTAGCTTTGTCATTACAGAATTCTGTGTTGTTTCTTTTCTGTCCCACATTCTCAATAAAATCCTTCAACATCTGAGTCTAATTCTGTTTTACTTTTTTATATTAAATGAATTAGATAATCTATTAAACAAATGGGAGGAAATAGCATTATTGATATGTTGCACTTGCATTATGAAGTTAACTTGATCAACTAAATTAGCTCTTTCACATTCAGGCCTGCATATGTTTTAAGATTTTAAAGCAAGAAATCATCAAGAGGACTCAGATTTCTGTGATCTTCTGTCTTCATTATAAAGCAGAGGTCAATAATACATTTATCACTCAAACCACCAATGAGAACACATACCATTAAAAATCTTGAAGTTTAAAGAAAAAGGAGAATGAGAAAAAAAAAAAGAGAGAGAGAGAAGAAAAACATGAAAAGAATCATAGCAATTTCAATAAGTCACAGAGAACCTTATTTAGAGAGTAGAATGACAACCACACAACAAAATAATACTGACCTTGTGGTCTGGCTTCAAGATATCATGACATTCCCAGGAAAGAACTCATTGAGATCGTGGAAAAATACAAGGTTCAGAGTGCAGAAGGAAAGGGCTTTACTTGAGAATAAGATCCTACTTGGGAAATCTTGAATACTCTGCCTCAAGGCCCAGGTTAACCTAAAATTCAAGCTACCTGGATCCTCACAACTGTGGTTATTCCAATGACACAGCCCAAGTTTCTCAGTTAAGGTAAATGTTAGAAATTTGAACTCCAGGATGAAAGGTGGAATGCACTGACTGTCCACTGGGGGTGTTCAATTACCCATTTTAATAGCATAGACTTCATTGCACTGAACTAGTACTTTTTACAGTACACAAGTTATCCATGACATTAAGACTATTCTATAACAAGTCTGACTCTAAGACTTGTATCATAATATTCCATTACATTTTTTACATTTAGAAGCAAAAAATGATTTTGGATTGTGTTCATTCTAATTTTCCAGTAAGTGGCAAAACTTTGAAGTCTTTGAGTATATTGTTCTTCATTTGAAGCAATGCTAGTGAGCACTAAGTTCTGCCATTGCCCATAAGAGGTAATGGGTTAAGATCTTACAGTGTACAATAATTTCATTTTATTATTTTTATTGTTAAATTCAAAAAAGTTTAATGGCTGTGAGTCAAAGAATTATTTTGCCTTTTACAGAGAAGGGTAACATAATTATATGACAAATTATGTATAATACAAATTACACTACCTTAGATAATTTGGCTAAAATTTTCAGAAATTAACATCAGTCACAGTTGTAAATAACACAAGAGTTTAGGAATTCAGAATTAATCAAGCATATTTCTCTATTTGTTTGATTTTGTTTCATAATTTTCACTTAGTATCATATTCTACATATAATATTTCATGGCTACATTTTTTTAGATGATTATTTTTGTTTGCATAGCACAAAAGATCTGTATATCTTAAAACAAATATGTGATCTCAGTGAATTACAATATTTTTACCAAAACATTGCTGTTTATAACAAATTGGGTTTTTTCTTTATTTTTCCCATGTTATATAGGTAACACGAGATATATACAAAAACATGCGTTACTTAGTGGACTGTCCAGATAATAACAGAGGAGAATACTAAATATACCAAACTAACCCCATGCTACACTGAGCACAGAATCAGAAGACTTTCTTCTCTGAAACTAGAAAACACCTACAAACAAAATTGCATCTGTAATAAAAGACAGCCAAGTACTTTGGAAATGCAAAACATGGAAAACCTTCCAAAAAGCACAAGAAGGAAAATTATTTCTAAAAATAGAAGAAATGGATAAAATTCTTATAAGGACTATTTTTAAGTTGTATATATTTAAGGATAATTCATAGCTCTTCAATATTGATTAATTTCCCCAATAAATCTATGTGGTGTGACTCTATTTATCAAAATCTTCTTTATCAGGACATTTCAATAGTATTCATGTGTCTCATATAGTTTTCAAACTTGAATTTTAATTGTTTTATAATTTAGTTATTGGGAATGATATGGTTTTCATTATGTAATTATTTATGTAAAACAATGTAAACATGTTGCTTGTGTTTGAAAGAAAGCAGACAGAAGGACACTCTGAATAGGGTCTGTGAGCAGGCTCCTGGCTGCTATAATTCACTGCTCCTGGATGAAAGTTTCAGCATAAAAGCTTGTCCAGCATGGAACAGTGACAGAGCATCAATCTCATGGCACCTCATGGGGAGTGTGGAATAAGGTTTCCTGTGGTCCACGACACACAGACATGAGGCAACTCATCTTCCTTTAGCAGATTGGTAGAGGAAGTGATGCTGGTGAGTGCACACCAGCCGTGGCAGTGGTAGACTCTCTCCCTGACAAGGCTGTGCATCTGACATCCTTCCCTGCCCTTCCCCATCAGCTCATTCCACACGTACTTTGTTGTAGGGTTTGCCCGCCTACTTAACCAAGCGTCTGGGTCATCAGCAGTATACTTCTGTACTGCCTCCTCTGTACATTCCAGAAGCCAAGGGTTTTACATTTAACCTGAGGAAATACTAAAAATAAAACAGTACAAGAGCTAAATTTGGTTTCAGCCCCAAATACAGTGTGTGAAGTTAAGTTCAGGTTACAAATTTTATTGTTAAATTAATGTTTAATGACATAATTAAAGCATAAACAAAAGAAGAAAACAAAAAGCAAACACAAAACTCACTACAGGAGGAGGAGTCAAGATGGTGGAATAGGAGGATGCAGAATTTGTTGCTACTCACCAGTTTATCAAAAGCACATCTACAAATGAAACAATTCCCACAGAACATCTGCTGAACGTTAGCAGTAGACTTTGGACACCTAAAAGAACAAAAGAAAGAATAAAAAAGAAAAAAACAAGAGGAATCAACAAAGAGACCAGCAACCCTTGTGGGAAGCTGAAGGTGAGGAGAGATCCCCACATTATGAACGACTCCCTCATGTTGGGGAAATCAGCTGGGACAGAAAAGGACTTTTGGGGGATCAAAGGAGAACACAAGAGACTGTGGAAAGCAGGACAAGGTAAGAACTGCACGCATGATCTACACCACAGCTCTGAGTATTCCCACCTGAATCATGAGTTGCCTATTGTGAAGGGGAGCTGGATGCTGGAAAGAGGGGTTTGGAGGGCAGACCAAGGGAGAGGACAGCTCTTAGCTGTGAAAAGACAGCCTAAAGGGATAGGAGCAAGGGGCACCACAACCGGGAAAGTCTGAGGAAAAAGCCTGGGACAACCTAGCTAGGCGTCATTGCTGAGTGGCACGCAAGGGGCAGAGTCGCCATTATAGCCCCCTTCCTCACCTGCTGGCTTCTTCAGCCTCTGTAGGCATTGGGAGGGGCTCCCACCTGAGCAGGCCAGCCTGTGCCTCGGGCTGGGGTCACCCCCGTCTGTGTAGGCTCTGGGGGCCTGAGCGCCATCCACCAAAAAACCTCCTTGGGAATAAGCCTTGGGTGCCCCTGCCTGGGACGAGAGTCTGCTGAAGCTGGCAGGGTCAGAGGGCTAAAGCATGGGGTTGGAAGAACAGACCTGGGGAGAGAAACACAATTGGCTGCATGGATACAATAGAAGGGATGGGAGTGAGGGGACATGTGTCTGGGAATGCTCCCAGGAAAAGCATCGTCTATCTGGAAAGCAAGGTACTATTGCTGAGAGGTGTGTGCAGGGCAAGGCTGACAGCACTCCCATATGCCAGCTCCTGCCGCTGCAGGTACTGGGAATACCCAAGTGTGCTCCAAGCAGCCTCTGCTCTCGCTTCCTCTCACCTGGGCAAAGATTATACGCCTGAGGGTGGCACACATGCAGAGGTGGGCTTAAAACCAACACTAAGCCCGAGGGGCACTGCAACTAAGGAAGATAAATGCAAATCTTTCCATGCCTGTGAATCAAATCCCCAAGATCAACTGGGTAAATCCTACGTTTGTGGAATACCTGAATAGACAATGAGAATTTCAACATCTGAGACCAGTCTGGCCTTCACAGCACTGGACTTTGTGGGCAAATACACATGGGAGTCAGGCCAGGTCAGAGTCTGAGCTGACCCCACAGTGTCCACAGTGGGTCTAGAGACCTACCTAGAGGTATTGGAAGGCCTCCTGGGGAAGTGGCCCCAGGAAAATATATATATATATTTTTTAACATCTTTATTGGAGTATAATTGCTTTACAGTGGTGTGTTAGTTTCTGCTGTATAACAAAGTGAATCAGCTATACATATACATATATCCCCATACCTCCTCCCTCTTGTGTCTCCCTCCCACCCTCCCTATCCCACCCCTCTAGGTGGTCACAAAGGACTGAGCTGATCTCCCTGTGCTATGTGGCTGCTTCCCACTAGCTATCTATTTTACATTTGGTAGTGTATATATGTCAATATTCTTATTACTATTATTCTTTGTTGTTTTTTTTCATTTTTTTCAGTTGTTGCTTTTTTAAATTTTTATTTCTACTTTTATTAAAAAAATTTTTTTACCTTATGTTATTTTGTTAATATAATAGAGTTTTTATTTTTACATTTTTCCTTTACATTTTTGTTGCTTAGTGGCTTTTGTCTTGTTTTTGTTCTTCATTTTATATATATATATAAAATGTTTTTTTTCCCTTTTTTTTCCCCAAATGTTTTTAGGTGTGTATTCTGTGCTTTATTTGTTTTTGTTGTTGTTGATGTTGTTTGCTTGCTCCTGTTTTCTGTTTTATTTTTCATTCTTTGTTTTCATTAGTATAATCCTTATCAACTGTTTTCATATTAGAATTCTCTTGTTTGGCTGTCTGTTCCCTCTTTTTTTAATTCTTTTCTCTCTCTCTCTCTGTGTGTGTGTGTGTGTGTGTGTGTGTAAGTGTGTGTTGTGTTGCTGTTGCTGCTGTTTGTTTTCTTCTGTTCTTTCTACTGACCCAAGGTTTTGTTTGTCTGTTGTTCTTTTTCCTTTTTTGCTTTTCATTTTTTGTTTTGATATATTTTTTTCTTTTTTCTTTTCTTTTCTCTGTATTTTATCAGGCCACACTGTGTGGCTTGTGGGCTCTTGGTTCCCTGACCAGGGACAAGTCCTGGGTCTCCAGGGTGGGAATATAAAGTCCAGGATGCTGGAACACCAGACCCAGGGAATATTAATCAGTGTGTGTGTTCCTGAAGATATCCATATCAACACCAAGACCTGGCCCCAACAACTGCCTGCAGGCTACAGTGCTAAACACCTCAAACCAAACAACCAGCAAGACAGGAACACAGCCCCACACATCTGTAGACAGGCTACCTAAAGTCATACTAAGCTCACAGACACCCCAAAACACACCACCTGACACAGCCCTGCCCATCAGAGGGAAAAGACTCAACTCCACCCAAAAGGGTGCAGGCACCAGGCCCTCCCACCAGGAAGCCTACACAAGCCCCTGGACCCACCTCACTCAGTAAGGAGTAGTCAATAGAAATAAGAGGACTATGATCCTGCATCCTGCAGAAAGAAGACCCTGAACACAGTAGGTTAGACAAAATGAAATGACAGAGGAATATGCTGCAGACAGAGGAGCAAGGTAAAATCCCATGAGACCAAATAAATGAAGAGGAAATAGCAAGCTATCTGAAAAAGAATTCAGAATAATGATATAAATATGATCCAAGATCTAGGAAATAGAATGGAGAAAATAAAAGAACGTTTAACAAGGACCTAGAAGAACTAAAGAACAAACAATCAGTGATGAACAACACTATAAATGAAATGAGAAGTACACAAGAAGGAATCAACAGCAGAATAACTGAGTCAGAAGAATGAATAAGTGAGCTGGAAGATAGAATGGTGGAAATAACTGCCAAGGAACAGAATAAAGAAAAAAGAATGAAAAGAATTGAGGACAGATTCAGACACCTCTGGGACAACATCAAACTCACTACATTTGAATTATAGGGGTCCCAGAATAAGAAGAGAAATGGAAAGGGCCTGAGAAAATATTTGAAGAGATTATAGTTGAAAACTTCCCTAACATGGGAAAATAAATAGTCAATCAAGTCCAGAAAGTGCAGAGAGTCCCAGGCAGGATAAACACAAGGAGAAACATGCCAAGACACTTATTAATCAAACTAACAAAAATTAAATATAAAGAAAAAATATTAAAAGCAGCAAGGGAAAAGCAACAAATAACCTACAAGGGAATCCCCATATGGTTATCAGCTGATTTTTTAGCAAAAACTTTGGAGGCCGGAAGGGAATGGCAGGACATATTTAAAGTGATGAAAGGGAAAAACCTACAACCAAGATTACTCTACCCAGTGAGGATCTCATTCAGGATCGACAGAGAAATCAAGAGCTTTACAGACAAGCAAAAGCTAAGAGAATTCAGCACCACTAAACCAGCATTACAACAAATGCTAAAGGAACTTCTGTAAGCAGGAAACACAAGAAAAGAAAAAGACCTACAAGAACAAACCCAAAGCAATTAAGAAAATGGTAATAGGAACATACATATCTATAATCACCTTAAATGTAAATGGATCAAATGCTCAAACCAAAAGACACAGACTAGCTGAATGGATACAAAAACAAGACCCATATATATGCTGTCTGCAAGAGACCCACTTCAGACCTAAGGACACATACAGACTGAAAGCGATGGGATGGAAAAAGATATTCCATGCTAATGGGAATCAAAAGAAAGCTGGAGTAGCAGACAAGATAGACTTCAAAATAAAGACTATTACAAGAGACAAGGAGGAAACTACATAAAGATCAAAGGATCAATCCAAGAAAAAAATATAACAATCGTAAATATCTATGCACCCAACATAGGAGCACCTCAATACATAAGACACATACAACCATAAAAGGAGAAATTGACAGTAACACAAAAATAGTGGGGGACTTTAACACCCACTTACACCAGTGGACAGATAATCCAAACAGAAAATAAATAAGGAAACACAAGCTTTAAATGACACAACAGACCAAATAGACTTAATCAATATTTACAGAACATTCCACCCAAAAGTGGCAGAATACATTTTCTTCTCAAGTGCTCATGGAATATTCCCCATGATAGATCACATCATGGGTCACAAATCAAGCCTCAGTAAATATAAGAAAATTGAAATTGTATAAAGCATCTTTTCTGACCACAACATTATGAGATTAGAAATCAATTACAGGGGAATTTGTGAAGTCCTTTGTTGCATGAATCTTCTAATTTAACTAAATTTCCCATTAAGGCTTTTTTTTTCTACTTAAGATTTTCCCTACCTCAGAGGTCCTATGTTTATGTACTATGTAATTAATCTATGTTTCTCTATTACTTACATTTTAACCACACTCATTTTATTTACCTGCATGTATATGCTATTTTTGCATATATACTCTCCTCTATAAATTTAGAATCAATTTGCAGCTTTCATTAAAAATCCTATTGAAGTCTTGATTGCTGTTGCATTGAATTTGTAAATTAATTCAGGGAGAACTGAGTTTTTGCATATTCTGTTTTCTATCTATGAACATGCATAGAAATAGTAGATATTTATTCAGATGACCCCTTATATACATTATTCCTCTAAAACATTTCTCTTCACAAAATCTGGTGTATTTCAAATTAACCTCCAGGTAAGTTATAATATTTGCTTCCATTATGTATAGAATTTTCTTTTTATGGTATGTTTTCAAACTAGTCATTTCTGATCTGTGGTGGAGGCCATTCATTTTTCAAGGGTTCCCTTTTACTTACCCCCTGATTAGACTCATTATTTTAAATAATTTGCTAGTTGACTTTCTCAAGCCAATGCTAACATCATTTACTTTTTTTTTTTTTTTTTTTTTTTTGCGGTATGCGGGCCTCTCACAGTTGTGGCCTCTCTCATTGCGGAGCACAGGCTCCGGACACACAGGCTCAGCAGCCATGGCTCACGGGCCCAGCCGCTCTGTGGCATGTGGAATCCTCCTGGACTGGGACATGAACCCGTGTCCCCTGCAGTGGCAGGCAGACTCTCAACCACTGTGCCACCAGGGAAGCTCACATCATTCACTTTTAATAATAGTTTTCTCTTTTACCTTCAAAGTTTTATATATCTTCTTTCTCCTTGAAATATCATATTTTGTTTCCTAGTATTTTAAGGAGAATGTGAATTTAGCAGTGGTTTTAAGCATCTTTGTTTTGTTGATTTAATATTATTTTTATTTACTTTACAAATTTGTTTTTGGCTTTATCAATGTATAGAAATTCTAGGCATGAGAAATTCACAGTTTGTATCATGGATATTCAAGTAACATCAAAATAAAGATAATTCAAGTTAATAAATAGGTACCATAATAATTATTTTTTTCATGTAAAATTCACTATGTAGAATTGAGAGACACTCATAGATAGAATAACATATAGTTAAAAAAATCAAGGAATCTGGGGTTAGTTAAACCTGGGTTTGGGTCACATCTTTGTCAAATTTGTTGTTTGTTCTTATGAATAAAAATAATTCAGTGGGAGGAGTCACATAAATTTTCAACAGGGAAGAGAAGGATGCAATAAAGATAACATACATTAGGATGTGTTATGAATGTTATATCCTGTGAACAAAGAAGAAACTGGGTAGGGAGCAGTTACAAGGCAACTGTGCTGATTCAAGAAAGAGGGGTGGAGATGGAAACCCGGTCTGAGGAAATAAAAAGGAAACTCAGTTAAGACACTGGGGGCTTATAGTTACATGTTTTCTGACCTGATGAAATGTGTAAGTGATGGAGAATGTAAGGGAACAGGGCTCCATTGCTTGTTTGAAAGCGTTTAGTCAAATTTTACTACTCTGTTTTCAATTAATACCATTTGGGAGTCCTCTGCTTTGCTATTACAAGAACACTTTTCTCTTTAACCTTCTCACCACCATAACAAAGGGAGATTCAGATAGATGGGAAGAGGAAATCACAATGAAAAACAACACAAATGCCCATTTTATTCATATCAAGACATATATAAAACAAAATATTTCAAATTGTCAGTGTCAGGAATTAATATTGTGACCGAATAATAGACAATAGTGATTGGAAATAGGATACATTTCAACTTTTCACCTCACTCTGTGTTGCAAAGCACAATTTAGTCGAAAGAAATACATCTTAATGTTTAACTATAAATATTCATGTAGTTTGAAATATTTCTGAACTACTCAGTATAATTGCATATAGAGAGTTAGACTGATTTGTGAAGTAAGAAATAAGAATAAGTCCTAATGATGATGTGGAGAAAAGGAAATCCTTCTGCATGACGAGAATATAAATAGGTGCAGTCAGTATGGAAAACAGTATGGAGGTTCCTCAGAAAATTAAAAATAGAATTACCAAAAGATCCAGAAATTCCACTTCTGGGTATATAACAAGAAGGAAATGAAATCACTATTTCAAAAAGATATCTGTACCCCCAAGTTCATTGTAGCATTATTCACAATAGCCAAAACATGGAAACAACTTGTGTCCATGGATGGATGAATGAATAAGGAAAATGTGATATATACATATATATATAATGGACTATTATTTAACCATGAAAAAGAAGGGAATCCTGTCATTTGTAACAATGTGGATGGAAATTAAGGATGTTATGTTAAGTGAATTAAGTCAGACAGAGAAAGATACTGCATGATCTCACTTATACGTGGAATTTAAAATAATCAACTCATAGAAACAGAGAAAAGATTAGTGGTTGCCAGACCTGGAGGTTGGGTAGGGGAAAGGGATGAAGGTGGTCAAAAGGTACAAACTTCCAATTATAAGATAAATGAGTTCAAGTTTAAAATTTTTTAAACTATAAAAATAAAAGAAATAAGAAGACACAAAATTTTTTATACTTTATTATTGAAATAACCAATTGTAATAAATGTGAAATATTAGATACATAAAATTCATCTTGTAAATACTAAAGAATTTAGAATTTAAAAAAATCACAGAACAAAAAGTTTTTATATGATTTTAAAGGGCATATTTTATTTTTTAAATTCCAAAAATTATCTGAACTTTTCTAAACTACAAACAGATTTGTTCTTAAAAAGCTCTTGTAATAAAGAGGGTTATTATAGAAATCAGGATTGTTATACATATTTTACTTTGGATATTTAAACTCTTTTCTGTGGGTTTTCTTTGATCAGGGATAAGAAACATTCACTTCTTATTGCTGTTTGCAAAGCTTTTTAAAATGTCCTGGTATATTGTTGGCAAGGGACTATTAGAATGCTGATAATGATAGAAGAGTAATTTTGATTTTGATACTCTATTACTTAAGATTTTGTTGCATTTCCTGAACATGCAGAATATAAAGTACTAAAGTACAATAATTACAAGCATTTCCTTAAAGGCATTTTATATGTCAATGTTTCAAACACACAAGGGAATTAGAATATGATGTACAATGTTAGTTCTTTTGATTATCTTGAGTGCTAAATTTTAAAGCAACTTTTATGAAACCCACTGGAAGATCTTTTTTTTCTGGTACAAATTTATTTTTATTTTGAATTAGCAATGAATGCTCATGCTCTTGATATGAACTTTGAACATAATACTTGAATGCCATAGCTTAAATATTGTGTGAATTAATAAGAATTACAGTCTGATGTATGAATTTATATTTAAAATGAATTAATAACTCTTTGAAACAGATAATTATCTTTTCAACAAAATGTGATACTATTTAAAAAATCATTCTGGATTGCTCTTAACATCTATTATGAGGTGAACTGTGTCCCTCCAAATTTATATGCTGAAGTCTTAATCCCCAGTACCTCCGAATGTAACTGTATTTGGAGATAAGGTCTTTAAAGAGGTAACTAAGTTAAACTGAGGTCATATGGGTGAGCTCTAATCCAAATGACTGATGTCCTTATAAGAAGAGTAGGTTAGAGCATGCTCACAGTGGGAAGAAGGCCATCTACAAGCTAAGAAGAAAGGCTTAAAGGAAACCCAACCCTGCTGATACATTGATCTTGGACTTCTAGCCTCTAGAATTGTAAGAAAATTAATTTCTCTTGTTTAAGCTTCCCAGTCTCTGACCCTAGAGAACTAGTATATCATTGTGCCAAATTATTTGTGACATGGCCAATGTAATTATAATAAATTATTCATTTTGCTGCTCTATATTTACAAATCATACCATATTAAGCATTTGGTATCACAGTTTACCTCCTGTCTCAGAAAAACTGAATATTATTTTCTCTGTACATACACAAAGTGACTTAGACTCCAGGATAAAATGTGTGTGGTTAGCGATGGCTTCTCAAAAATTTTTCCGCCTGGGAAGGGATAGAAAAAAGCTGCAATGTCGCAGCAACAAAGAACACAAAGATCACCAGTATCCTTAGCTCAGAATTTGGAAAGCATTTCCAGCAATCAAAGGGCCAGTGAAGGAGGAAGAAAAGCACAATCAACTGAGGTGCTGGCATCTCATAGAGTAAACTTCTGGCCTGGGAAATAGGCAGGAATCAGTCCTCACTGTCTCTAGCCCTCTGCCTTGAACATTCATAGAATCAGGGAGCCATACCCTTCCTGGCTTTGGGATGCCCAGTCCCAAGTCCAGTCTTCCCCATCATGGTTCAGCTTCCCCCATCCATGGGAAATCCAAGTCCAGGGCTAGAGGAGGAAACAGAGAAAGAGAAATGGACCCATCCACTGAAGCACCTGGGGTATTTTAGAGCTTGTGGGCACCTGGGAAAGAATAGTGAAGGGCTATTCTCTAGGGTCTTAGCCTAGATCCCTAGAAAGTGAGTCATTACTCTTAACAGAGGGAATGGCAGTTGGAGGGTTCAGTGTGAGGTGGGAGGTGGGAAAGGGGGAGGCCAGTGTGGAGACTGCAGTGCTGCCCTTCCAGGATGAACAAGGGGTGTGTGTGTGTGTGTGTGTGTGTGTGTGTGTGTGTGTGTGTGGTGGGAGCATTTTCCCACTGGCCTCAGCCTCAATCCCCTATCCATGTCAACAGAGAATCCAGGCAGGAGTTGAGTACTTATAGGAATACATTTCTTTATCAATCAGTAACAAGGAGCCTAGAGGAGAGGACAGGTGGGATGGAAACCAGTGGGCTAAGGTCAGGGAGAGTCATCTGGCATTGCTGCTGGCTAAGGGGAGAGAGAAGACTGGTAACAAACAAAGCAATATTTTACAAGAAAAGAAGGAAAATCTTCATCATAAGAATTTTATGTACCCATTAAGTGAATGTTCACATAGGATCTTGAAGGAATGTAAATATATGCTTAAAACACCAGAAAAAAGCTGAATATTTAGTGTTTACAGGTAAGGAAGTACACATATAAATTGTGGGTAGCCTCAGCTTTTAAATATAGGTGTTTGTTTGTTTTCTTTCTTCTGTAAACGTTTTTGCATCTTTCACATTCTCTTCAAAGAACAATTATTTTTAAAACGATACAGTTATTTAAAATAGGGGAGGATTAAGTGGTGTTTAAGGGATTTAAAATACGATCTACATCTAATCTTAGAGAACAGATTTGATGTCTTCTTTTCTGATAATAATCTTTTACAGCTGCAGGTACTTCATGCTGTGTGACTGGCTTTATCTTTGTCTTTAGTGAAAATTTATTCTTCCTTTTATTCAGCTCTTCTACATAATAGCACCTAATACTGGAGAAACTTCTGTAGTTGACAAGACATTTATGCATAAATTCTCATTTAATCTTCACAGCTGTCCTGAGAAATAGGTAAAGTAGGAATTACTCTCACTGATTTAGAGATGAAAAGCCAAACCAAGAGAGATCATTTAAAAGGCTCCAGGATACAAAACTACCACTCGGAAGGACCCAGACCACTCAGGTCTTGATGTCAAGGATGATATTCTTCTCAACACGCTATAAGCTGTCGTGAAATTTACACCATTCCAGTGCAACATTCCTTTGGAGACAAAAATATTCCCGTGGAACAGAGAGAAGAGAGTCTCACAGTCTAAGAAGAGTGCTTAATTCCTAGTTCTCCACTCAACACATGTAAAGAATCAGTGCTTACAGTATGAAGCCATCCTGGAACCTGGGAGGGGGTTCTGGGGAGACCCCTAAGATGATCCTGCGCTCTATGCATTTGAAGCCCTTGTCCATGACCACGACTCATCCACTGGGAGAAGCTATATGCACAGCTCCACACCTATGCAAACCCTCTACCATCTGGGCATTGATTTAAGTGGACCAGCACGTGTGATATATCACACACTTGATGGTCACTTCAACAGCAGTTCATCCAACCCTGATCCCCTTCAACCATGACACATGAGTAAATCTAGCCCACTTAGTCTTGGGGTGGCAGGACAATGCAGGGGAGGCCATAAAGAAGCTGGAATGAGACACACTTGGTTTCTCTGCCTATAAAATAACTGACTTTGGGAAAGTCACTTATCTTAATGTATGTAATTTTCCCATGATATTCTGAGCCTTTGTAATTTAGAAATATGAAAAAATGATATTTAAACCTTTTCCAAAATTTCTGCTTTAAGATGTTATATGACTAGCAAGCCTCATTAAAATACAAATGAGAACCAAGACAAGGTTTTTAAAAAAGTAATCCCTGAATTAGTATTACTTATCACACAATAGAACTAGACTGCGAAAAATTGACTCATCCTATAGGAATTTTATTAAATGTAAACAAACGAAGAAACAACATAGTATACTTGGTGCACACTAAGTACAAAATAAGCATATATCCTCTTTGAATCCTGGCCTACTTCATTCCTCTTGGTGAAAATTATGAGCTAACATGATTAACAACCTTATTCACTGATTCTCATTTACATATTTCTGTGTGCTTCATGCCCACCACCCCTTTCCTTCCGAATGGCTTCTGCCTAATGCTGTTTGCTTCTTCCACTGTGTCCTAAGAAATCCACATACAAATTAAGACACATTTGTTTGTTGAAGCTTTTTGTTTGTTACACAATGCTCCCAGCTCATCATCATCATCATCATATATATATGTCTTCTCTTACTTTTTCTGCAACTCTTACCAAATGAGCCTCAACCAAAAAGAAACAGTAGAGATAATTGTACCAATAATGCATGTCACTGCTGCCAAGGAGCTTCGAATTCCATAGAGGAATACAGATTGTATGTATAAGTGTGCGTGTGTACTCACATGTTTTTATAAACAAAATGTAATTTTTATGATAGGATTTGTACAGAGTTGGGTGGAGATATGTAGGTAATTGGTAAATTTTAATAGTTTAGGGCAGGAGGGTTGGCAGAAAAGTTGATTTACAGTTGTAGACATTTAAGCTGAAAATTAAAACATGAGCACGAGTTCACTGGGCTGCTAAAAAATGAAGAACATTCCAAGCATCCAGTGGAGTAGGCAGTGGAATTCTAAAGGAATCAGTCACTGGACGTACCTTGTGATCACTGGGATTCAGAGGACAGAACGGTGCAGTAAGCTGCCTGTTGGAAGGTTTAGGTGTAGGAAAAGCATTGAGGAGGAACATAGGCTATTGCAAGTAAATTTAGATTTCATCCTGTGGTCAGTGAAAGATTTTTAAATCAGAGGAAAGCATATGCTTTATATTAGGAGAAAAGAGAATCTATTTTTTTGCAGGGTAGAGGAATGATTTTAGGAGGGAGAAGAGGGAATGACTAGGGACAATAATCCAAGTGAGAAAAAGTGTGAACTTCAGCCAAAACCACATTGTGGAGATGCAGAGGAGTGAGATATAAGTCACAGAGACACACTGACCATAAGAGTCTACAGTAACTAGAGACTGACTTAGGACAGAGGAGGTGAAACAGCAAGAGGCTTAAGGTGTCTCAAGTAACACTGTTTTTGCTTGGGTGTTTGGATGTATTAGCAGATTAAGGTAGGAGACAGAACAGCCAAAATGAAGGGAAAGATAAGGAATTTAGTTATAAACAAAGACTGAGATATTTTTAGGTAACTAATGAAGTTGAACCATATGAAATTAAAAATAGTTGACCATTTTTGATTTTATAAAGAGCAATTTCACATGGAACACCTAATAAATACTTACATTTCTTTTCTGAAGGAACCTCCAATCTCAATGCTACCCTCGGCTTTGTCTTCCTCTGAGCTTTATTGAAAGGAGACATAATATCAAATATAAACAAGATACAACTCATTAGAGAAGTATTTATATAACTGTGTTAATAAATTTGAAAACGTTCATGAAATTATGCACTTAAAAATTGGCTCAAAATATTTCAGAATGAAAAAACACCTAAACAGATACAAACTACTGAAATTGACTCAAGAATAAACAGAAATTCTGAATAGATCTATAACAAGCAAAGAGACTGAATCATTAACTTACAAACTCCCCACAAAGAAAAGCCCAGACTCAGATGGCTTCATGGGTCAATTCTACCAAATATTTAAAGGAATAATACCAATTCTTCACAATTATCTCCTCCAAAATAGTAGAGCAGGTAACATTTCCCAACTCATTCTATGAGGTTACCTTTACTCAAAACAAGACAAAGTCATTACAGGAAAACAAACAAACAAACAATAAACAAAGCTATAGACCAGTATCTTTTAAAAATACAGACAAAATAATTCTAACAATTCTTACAATACTAGTAAATCAAATCTACCAATGTATAAAGGATTATATGTCATAATCAAGTGGAGTTTATCCAGGAATACAATGTTGGTTTAATATCCAAATATCTATTCATGTAATACATAATTTCAATAGAATACAGGGTGTATTAAGCATGTCTTTTTATTCTTCTGTTTTCAGATGCTTTTATTGGGAGCCTGGCTGACCCTGAAGGGACTGCCCCTCCCAGAATGAAACAGTTTCTAGAGACAGCAAACAGCTTGCCCCAAAGTGCACCCTCCATGTGCAAACCAACCAATCCAGAGCCCACACCCTAACCACCTTCTCTATCTGGCTCTCACACTCAGGGTTATTACCCCCTGCCCTAATCACCCCAGGGCTAGGTACAAGACAACCAGAGTCAATCCCTATTCCCTGGAGCCTGTTGAAATTATCCAAATTATCCCATCCTAAACCTGCTTTCCCTGCCTCACCCATTCCTTTCTGCAGAAACCACAGTAAAGTTTCCTGCACACATTTTCTCATCACTCTCTTTGTCTGACTGACCCTGGTGTTTCTGTGTGTGGCCCTGCAGAGTGCCATGCCTCCTGTTTCTATGGAGTTATGAGTAAATGTATTATAACAGTCATTTTCATGTCTGCCTGTCTTACCACACCTGAGTACAACACATCCTGGGTTCCCTTACAACATAGGGCAAAACCACATGATTATCTCAATAGACAAGAAAAAGCATTTGACAAAATCCCTCTTTCATGATGAAAAAACTCAACAAACTAGTTATAGAAGGGAACTTCCTCAACGTGATATATAGCATCTGCAAAAACCCAAAGTTAACATCATCTTGTCCCTAAGATCAGGAACAAGATAAGGATGTCATTCTTGCTACTTATGCTCAAAATTGTACTGGAGGTTCTAGACAGGATAATTATGTATTCAAGGAAAAGAAGGGACTTCCCTGGCAGTCCAGTGGTTAGGACTTGGTGCTCTCACTGCCAGGGGCCCAAGTTCAATCCCTGGTTGGGGAACTAAGATCCCCCCACAAGCCGAGTGGCAAAGAGAAAAGTAAAAGGTATCCAGGTTGGAAAATTAATTAAAAATGATTAGAATAAGTAAGTGAGTATAGCAAGGTTGCAAGATACAAGATCAATACACAAAAATAAATTTTGTTCCTAATACACTAGTGTAGTAGTGTTCTATTGCTGCTGTAACCAATTACTAAAACCTTTGTGGCTTAAAGCAAAATAAATTTATTATCTTTTAGTCCTGTAAGTCAGAAGTCTGACATGGATCTCAATGGGCTAAATTTCAGGTGTCAGCAGGGCTGCATTTCTCTCTGGAGGCCCTAGGGGAGAATTAATTTTCTTGTCCTTTAAAAATTCTATGTGCTGCTTATGTTCCCTAGCCCATGGCCCCTCCTCGCATCCTTCCAAACTCTGCTTCCATCATCACATCTCCTTTCCCTCTGGGAGCTTGGGGAATAGGAGTGATTACTGATGGCTATGGAGTTTTTTTGGGGGTGATGACAATTTTCTCAAATTGATTACGGTGATGATTGTGCAACTGTGTGAATGAACTAGAATCAGACAGTCTCTTCAATAAGTGGTGCTGGGAAAACTGGACAGCTACATGTAAAAGAATGAAATTAGAACACTCCCTAACACCATACACAAAAATAAACTCAAGATGGATTAAAGACCTTAATGTAAGGCCAGACACCATCAAACTCTTAGAGGAAAACATAGGCAGAACACTTTGATATAAATTGCAGCAAGAAGCTTTTTGACCCACTTCCTAAAGTAATGAAAATAAAACCAAAAATAAACAAATGGGACCTAATTAAACTTAAAAGCTTTCACACAGAAAAGGAAACCATAAACAAAACAAAAAGACAACCCTCAGAATGGAAGAAAATATTTGCAGATGAAGAAACCAAGAAGGGATTAATCTCCAAAATATACAAACAGCTCATGCAGTTCAATATAAAAAAACAAATAACCCAATTAAAAAATGGGCAGAAGATCTAAATATATATTTCTCCAAAGACATACACATGGCCAAAAAGCACAGGAAAATATGCTCAACATCACTAATTATTAGAGAAATGCACTGTTGAAGGGGATTGTGAATTGGTACAGCCACTATGGAGCACAGTAGGGAGGTTCCTTAAAAAACTAAAAATAGAACTACCATATGACCCAGCAATCCCACTCCTGGGCACATACCTGGAGAAAACCATAATTCGAAAAGATACATGCACCCCAATATTCACTGCAGCATTATTTACAATAGCCAGGACACAGAGGCAACCTAAATGTCCATCAACAGATGAATGGATAAAGAAAATGTGGTACATATATACAATGGAATATTACTCAGCCATAAAAAAGAATAAATAATGCCATTTGCTGCAATATGGATGGACCTAGAGATTGTCATACTGAGTGAAGTAAGTCAGACACAGAAAGATAATACCATATGATATCGCTTATTTGTGGAATCTAAAAAACAGGGTACAAATGAACTTATTTACAAAACAGAAGTAGAGTCACAGATGTAGAAAACAAACTTATAGTTACCAGGAGATAAGTGGTGGGGGATAAATTGGGAGATTGAGACTGACGTATACACACTACTATATATAAAATAGATAACTAATAAGGACCTACTGTATAGCACAGGGAGCTCGACTCAATCATCTGTAATGGTCTATATGGGAAAATAATCTTAAAAGAAAAAGAGTGGATATATATATAACTGAATCACTTTGCTGTACACCTGAAACTAACACAACATTGTAAATCAACTATACTCCAATAAAAATTTTTAAAAATCAGTTGAATGGTAGACTTTAAATAAGTGGATTGGAGGGTATGTAAATTATATCTCAATAAAGCTGTTAAAAAGATACAGAAAAAGTAAGTCCAGTGTGACATGAGCAATATCTTCAGATAAAGAAATACAAACAGATGTCAATTTCTACAATACAGCATTTTCATTAAACTGCACATTTTTATTTATAGTATTAGTATTTACTTATAACTATTTTAATTTCATAGGAAAAATATAAGAATGATGGTAAGAATATAGAGGAATATTTGAAAATAACTGGGAAAACATTACCAGCAAGAAATAGCCACAGTGCAAATTCTAGAGTGTAACATTTTATTCTCTATTTTCAAGATAATTTTTATAATGAAACCAAGATGAGATGAGTTTATGTAAATTGCATAGATTCATTTTGCTTGGAATGTAGTGTAAATATGTTTATTTTGATTATTTAAGCATAACTTTACCTCTAAATTAACAATTATTTGAATCATCTTATGTATTAGGGTGCTTAAACAGAATGTGGGAAAGATGGAAAAAAGAGCCAAGGTATCTAAAGCACTCATGAAAAAGAGACAGTTCAGCCTCATGAGGAGGCAATGAAATATTTTAATTGTTGTTTTAAAATTCAGCATTTAAACCTGTTAAGGTCCAGGCAGCACTTCAGCAATGGGAAGACCATGAACGTTATTCTTGTTCTTCAATGAGTTGTGAGCAACAGGATGAATGACTGTGACTTTCCAAATACCTGCGTATAAAGTTTGTCATCGAGACACTAAGGGAAATTAAGAACGTAGTCAATTTAGAGCATGCTAAAATGAATAGTTCTTTATGCAACAGATAGTGGCCTTGTGGAATTCATGGCCACAGTAAGATGGCTAAATAAATATTGAGTCTCAGTAATTTTATGAGTAATAGTAAAGGTTTATGTTAACCAGTACATTGATAAAAGTGCTCGCAAACAGATTGTAATACGTGAGCTGTCTTAACATCTGAATGGAAGCCAATGTGTTTACAAAAAGAGATTTGATTCTGAAAGACACCAGAATGTGGAGTGTGAGAGTAAGATGCATATTAATGGGAACGGTTCTTCACAGAGTTGATGGCACCAGCTCCCAGAAATCCACCGATGGGCAGCATCACTGGCACTTCCCACCTGGATCTCTGCAGCGGCCATGTTCCTGTCTGTGCCAGTCCACTATGTCACCCAGAACTCTCCACTGGAGTATTTCTTTTTCCTGTTGGGATGGTCCATGCCTGAGGGAGGCAATCTACAAGTAGCACCTCCAACCGGTAACCATTGGGAGTTGGTGGAAAAATGACTCCAGCTCTTAGTTGCTGCAAATGGGATAATGCTGAGGGATGTTGAACACTGTTGCCTGAGGTGTCCAGCAAATTGGAGCCTCAGCTGCTTGGTCAGGAACATGCACCTCAGTGCACGTGTTATCCAGAACTTGAGAAATGGAGATCGGACAGAAATAAAGAGGTGTTTATTGGGGGTTTGTTAGGACTGCAGCGCAGGAGACACAGATTCAGGAGGCCCTTGAATTGCATTGCACAGGACTACAAAATAAGAGGCGGCTTATAAAGGCAAGACTGCAAGGCTACATAAATTGTCAAGGATTAGTCAGCAAGGTAGAAGGATACAAGACTAACATACAGAAGTCAGTTGCATTTCTTTACACTAACAATGAAATAGAAAAGAAATGTAAAAAAAAAAAAAATTTAGAATCACACCAAAAAAATATTACTTAGGAAGAAACCTGACCAAGGAAGTGAAAGACTTATATGCTGAGAACTATAAAATATTAATAAAGGAAATCAAAGATGATTCAGAGAAATGGAAAGATATCCCATGCTCTTGGATTTGAATAATTAATATTGTTAAAATGGCCATACTACCCAAAGCAATCTACAGATTTAATGTGATCCCTATCAAATTACCCATGACAGTTTTCAGAGCACTAGAACAAATAATACTAAAATGGATATGGAACCATAAAAGACCCAGAATTGTCAAAGCAATCCTAAGGAAAAAGAACAAACCAAGAGGCATAATCCTCCTAGACTTCAGACAATACTACAAAGCTACAGTAATCAAAACAGCCTGGACTGACATATATACACTACTATGTATAAAATAGACAACTAATGAGAACCGAAAGTATAGCACAGTGAACTCTACTCAGTGCTCTGTAGTGACCTAAACGGGAAGGAAATGCAAAAAAGAGGAGATATATGTATACATATAGCTGATTCCCTTTGCTGTACAGCAGAAACTAACACAACATTGTAAAGCAACAGTAATAAAAAAAAATTAGAAAAAAATAGCACAGTGTAGTGGTAAGGAATGTAGACTCTGAAGTCAGACCATTTCACCTCTCTCTGCCTCAGTTTCCTCATATGTAAAATGAGGATAATTAAAATTCTTACATCATAAATATCTACTTACCTCATAGGATTGCTGTGGGGATTAAATGTCTTAATGATTGAACTTAGACACAGAGTATATGTTCAATAAATGGTGGATACTATGTTAAAAAAAATTCTGGTCTTGGCATTAAAACAGACATATAGATCAGTGGAACAGAATAGAAAGCCCAGAAATAAACCCACACACCTATGGACAATTAATCTTTGACAAAGAAGGCAAGAATATACAATGGAGAAAAGATGGTCTCTTCAGCAAGTAGTATTGGGAAAGTTGGACAGCGACATGTAAATCAATGAAGTTAGAACACACCCTCACACCGTACACAAAAATAAACTCAAAATGGCTTAAAGACTTTAGCATAAGACATGATACCATAAAACTCCTAGAAGAGAACATAGGCAAAACATTCTCTGACATAAATCATACCAATGTTTTCTTAGGTCAGTCTCCCAAGCAAGAGAAATAAAAGCAAAAATAAACAAATAGACCTAATCAAACTTACAAGCTTTTGCACGGCAAAGGAAAACATAAACAAAACAAAAAGACAGCCTTCCAAATGGGAGAAAATATTTGCAAATGATGCGGCTGACAAGGGCTTAATCTCTGAAGTATACAAACAGCTCATACAACTCAACAACAACAAAAAGAAACAACCCAATCGAAAAATAGGTAAAAGAATTAAATAGACATTTCTCCAAAGAAGACATACAGATGGCCAACAGGCACATAAGAAGATGCTCAACATCACTAATTAGAGAAATGAAAATCAAAAGTACAATGAGGTACTCTCACAACAGTCAGAATAGCCGTCATTAAAAAGTTTACAAATAAATGCTGGAGAGGGCGTGGAGAAAAGGGAACTCTCCTACACTGTTGGTGGGAATGTAAGGTGGGGTAGCCACTATGGAGAACAGTATGGAGGTTCCTCAAAAACGCTAAAAATAGAGTTGCCATATGATCTGACAATCCTACTCCTGGGCACATATCCTGACAAAACTATAATTTAGAAAGATACATGCACTCCTATGTTCATAGCAGCACTATTCACAGTAGAGAAGACACAGAAACAACTTAATTCTCCATCCACGGATGAATGAAGAAGATGTGGTACACGTATACCATGGAATATTACTCAGCCATAAAAAAGAATGAACTAATGTCATTTGCAGCAACATGGATGGAACTAGAGTGAAGTATAGATAAGTCAGACAGAGAAAGATAAACACCATATTATATCACTTATATATAGAATCTAAAATATGACATAAATGAACGTATCTATGAAACAGAAATGAACCCACAGACATAGAGATTTGTGGTTACCAAGGGGGAGGGTATGGAATGGGAGTTTGGGATTAACAGATACAAACTATTATATATAGAGTGGATAAAAAACAAGGTCCTACTATACAGCGCAGGGAACTAGATTCAATATTCTGTGACAAACCATCATGGAAAAGAATATGAAAAAAATGATTGTATATATATGTGTAACTGAATCACTTTGTTGTACAGCAGAAACTAACACAACATTGTAAATCAACTATACTTCAACAAAAAATTAAAAAAGTAAAGAATTAGAATTGGGGCTGGCAAGAAGTCAGGGTGCTTGTTAAGCAAGGATGGGTCATGGTCTGGAAGGATTACATAGTGTGAAAGGGGGGAACTTTGAAACTACAAGGTTGCAGTTGGCAGCTGCTAGCAGATGTTTTAAAAGTGGCTGGTGGTGTCCGTGAGTTTGATACAGTTCAGAGAAAATTCAAGTTCTCAGTGATGCTGGGATGTGTCTGAGACCAAATCCTCAATGGCCCTCTGACTCCATTTTTGTACACCTGAGCTGTGATTACTAATTATCATTTCAATTTGTCACCACACACTTTCTTTAGCTTCTTTTTCTTTCCTGGCCCCCTCCCCCACTCCCCTAGTTGTCCTTGACATTACCGCCTCTATCAGTTAACTTCTGTTATGTAACAAACCCCAAAGTAGTGGCTTTAAGCAGTTCCTATGTCTCTGTATTTGCTGGGCTCAGCTGGCGGTTGTTCTGTGATGCGTGGGACATCATGTAGTCTGGTCCATGATGCCTCTAGCCCTGTCCTGGACCACATGGAACGCTCCATAGGGAGATGGATCACTGCACCTGTTCTGAAATCTGCGGATTCTAGGTTCCACCAAATGATGCCCTCAGTGTTTCCCCAGAACAGCTTTTGGACAGAGTGGTGCTGATTGTAGAGTGGATAATACAGTCCAGAGTATGGGTTATCCCAGGAGTGTGGGACGACACCCCTGGGGCCATGGAAGGTCACCATGGAGGCACAGTCCACGGGTCACTTTATCTGAGAATGGATGGGTCACTGGTGGCCATCTTTGTCTGCTGTCTTGCTGTGGAGTTCTCACATGCCTGAGTGAACTGCCCTAGGAAGGGTGGGGAAAGGGGAACCCAGAGAGATAAGACTGCAGGTTATCTGTGTGAGCCTCGAGGTCTAGACATCCTGAGCATCTGGAAAAAGGAGCTGGAAATGGGGGATGAAAGGCAAGAGGTCCGTCAAGTTCCCTTAAGGAGTAGTACCCCAGCTCTTGAATGGAGAGTTTACTCAGGAAGGAAGAGCCAGAACCAACACAGATGATGAAGCAGGCCCAGGAGAGCCGGGGCCCACAGCAGGACACCTGCCCGGGGTCACCAGAGCTCAGTCAGGTCACCCTGGCCTGCCTGCCAGGGCTGGAGCCTGCAAGCAAGGCCTGCTGGGAAAGTGTGTGTCCCAGAGTGCAGGTACCTGAGCTGGACACAGGTACTCCCCCCCTGAGTGATGCTAATCCAGAGGCAGCCCAGGTGGGAAGAGGGAGGCCAGTAAGCTGGGTACTCTGATAGAACCATGGCCCTGGAAAGCTCTTACAGGTATGGATCACCAGCTGTGCTTGCGAGGGTCAAGTTCCCATAAGGTGGAGGAAAACAAAGGGCTGTGAGGGATGCAAGAAAGTGAAAAGGGGGATCAGCCCCCAAGTGTCTGAGGAGTCCCATTAGAGATTAGCACCTCTCTCCTCCTGCAGGCAAGCAGACATCCTCCCCACGGTCCTAAGATGCCCACGCTCCTGCTGGGCCTAAATGACTGAAAAGGAACTCTCGGGCCAGAGCTGGTCCTCATTTCCTGAGATTTGGGCCTCTCTGAAGTCCAGTTCTGGTGCACAGCAGACCCTCTTCCTGGCCCCTCTGCCCTAGCAGAGCTCTTGGGCCTGCAGAACTAAGGATGAAAGTGGGGATACAGGGTCTCCTGGAACAGAGCTGGTGTCCCCAAGCTCCATTTGGGAAGCTATTCATGAATTCTTTGTGCTTTGGGAAATCCTGTTCCATTAGCAAGAAAATTCAACCTTCAATCACGAGCCGCCTGGGTAGGGTGAAAAGCTAGTGGTCAAGACAGAAGCCCCGCCCTCAGCTCCTCCGTGACCCCACGCAATGGAGTGCTGACTGGGGTCATTGTGGAGCGTGGTGGGGTGACCTGCGGCTCAGATCCCTGGGCGTGGATCACAGAATCCTGAGGGTAAAGGAGAGGAACTGGGGAGGTGTCCCAGCAGGGCCGGGCTCATTGGAGTCCCGTCTCCAACCAGCCTTCCATCATTCGGGCCACGTGCCTACCAGGTGATACTGCAGGGCAACCGTTGCTCAGCAAGAGCTGGCCTGGGTCCAGCCTGCTCACCAACCCCCAGGACTGATGCAACACTGGATGCAAACTCAGAACCCTCTTGGTTCATCCAGGAAACACGTGGACGAGGCAAATCACCCAGTCTTTTCCCACTCTAGACAAGGGAAGGTCAGTACATTGGTAGCTCTAAAGAAAGGACTACTATATTTGACCAGTCCCTGGGGTCAGGGGATGGACTGTGAAAACTGGTATTTGGTGAATTACCTGAAAAGAGAAATGAGCTTGCTGGGCCACGTCCCCTTTCTATCACTTCCTCTGCCACCAGAGGCCACTTAAAATCCTACAGCTTTGCACCTGAGCCCAAAGGGTCTAGTATCTCTCAGCAGGCCTCTATCAGGCTTGACACTCCGAAAAGGAAAAGCACAGGGGCAGGTGTCCCAGCCTTCCAGGGGTGCTGTGCACAAGCACACCTCTCCTGGGAGCGCAGAGACCAGGGTCTCAGTTTGCTGACCTCTGCCCTCTGTCCTTTTGTTTCAGCCTTCACTAATTAGTCCCAATTCTGTCCCAGACAACGGAATGTATTCATCGTTCCGCTCAACTTCAAGATATTACAACCTCCTGTTCACTGCCTTGTCCGCTGATAAGGAAGGAAACCGATAGCTACAAATAGGAGGGGTTCTAATTTCTCTACGAAATTCAGGGCATGAAAACCTACATATAATGCATCTACATACACTCCTCCCAGGCCTCGACCTCGTATCTCAGGGTGGAAGAAGTCTCCAGCCATCTCTGTCTGGTGCAGTAGCTGTGGATGGGAAAGTCCTCCAGCGTTGTCAGGCTGCCTGTTCTTTTGTGGCTTAGAAATTCGGCTTCTGAGCTGTGAATAGAATCTAAGACTGCACCTCCTACTCCCACACTTTCCTGCTTAGTTCCCACAGTGTTGCTGCTGTTTTTCAGTGTGGGAAACACACTGGCGATTATTATTGTTTTTAAGAATCCACTTTCATTTTGTCTGTGTTACGGTGAAAAACAAATCTTGCCTGTGTGGAAATTTCTGGACTTTAGTCTCCTTTTCCGCAGCAGCTTTGATTGTGTGCTTCTCTTACTGCTGGGGGAGGTGGTCTCCTCTGACAGTGAAGGTGGGGTCCTGGGGGCAGGGATGGTGCGGGAACTCCTTCCGGAAAGTTCAGCTTCCTTAGTCAGCCTTTCCTGACACTGGTGAAAATAAAAGTAATGTTTTTCACAACCAGGTTCATGAACCACCTGAATTCTGATGAATTTTGTCCATGGTCCTTGGGGTAAGGAAGCCCTCTCTCTCTGCATGGGATGGGGTCGTGATCTGAGCTGGAACACAGGCCTCCTCCCAGGTGACTGGCCTGGGGAAGCTGGCTTTCCCAGGAGGTGTGTGTGTGTGTGTGTGTGTGTGTGTGTGTGTGTGTGTGTGTGTGTGTGTGTGTGTGTGTGTGTGTGTGTGTGTGTGTGCAACTGCCCCTTTGGTGACCTCACTCTCAGGTGAAATTCTAGGGGAGTTACCACACTTTGCTGCATTCCTGTTACTCTGGGTGTGGGTGAAGGTGGGACTTTGCCCTCAGCATTCAAGTCCTTTCTTCCTCCAGGCCACTCTCTCTTCCTGTTTTCCTTCTCCACCCCGGTTACCCTGGGACTTGGTTCTATACCAATCCGGGCTTGCTGGTATGAACCTCCCTCCTCTGCTCTTACCCATCTGGGACACTAATTGTCTTTTCACTTCAGCTCTTAACCCCCTTTCTTTTTTTTCTGCAGCTTTTGCCCTGTCCCACACTATATTTTTATTGTTTCCTCGGGGCACCTTGCAGTTTCCCCTCTTTATGTGGACATAAATACAGAGACTTTTATAATTACAGTGTAGGAACAGTGGCTTCTATTGAGTGTTATATTATTCCTTTTCCCTCTTGGGTAAACCTGGCCAAGAAGAAAACTGTGGAAAGAAATTTGCTTTGCCATGTGTAATGTGGATAAGAAGTGAAAAACAAGGTGAAGAATTCAAAGATTTGGGGTAATAACATACCCACTATTTGGTCACTTCAGGATGAAACTAAAAGTGCTATTGGAAGGATATATAGTAGAATTAATTCAATTTGCAACCACGTATAATATAAGCTACTGCAACTCTTTATATTCTTCAGAGAAACTGGTTCAGTATTGATCTCTTTTCATTGGCATGAACATGCCATTTTGCACTGAGACATTTGTTTATGCACACTCAAATTATAATTTTATTATAAGATTTGTGTTGAACAGATTGTTACATTACCAATGATTACAGTGATTTTTAAAGTGATGTAGCTTCCTGATAACACCAGGTTTATACTGCAAGCGTTCAATGGCATTGCCCTTGAACAAGTCAGATATACCTTGTTATACTGACTAAAAGACTAACCCAGAAGCCTATCATTGATTTACAAAAACTTTCAAATGATCAAATCCTGTTTTGATTATTACGTATTTTTAAATCCAGCTGCTTTTTATCTGTAAATATCATATATAGATCTGCTGAATAAATTCAAATTAGCAAACATTTTCTTATCTAATGGTCCACAGAAGAATATTTATGTAAGAAATACATTTCAGGGATTTTTAGTCTTTAGATAGCATTTACTGAAATGCTTTGGTTTAGAAATGTATTGTAATAGGTACTGAAGATAAATGGCATTCATTATACTCATTAACTCACACCAAATAATATCAGTAAGTTATTTGCCAAATAGATTATTTTATGTGGTCTCATCTTCAAGAAAAAGCAATGAGAAAATTAAAAAAAAAATTATCAGGGGCGTATTTTCAAAATATCCTTGACTCTGAGACTTCTCCTTCTGGGAAAATGGAGTAGACACATTTTTCCCTATTCCTTCCTGCTGAGTAGCCATAAAAACCCTGGACTCTAAGGGTTTACCTAAGAATACTCTGAAAGGTTGAGACTAGCCAGACCTGAGGGCCCAAGGAATGACACAAGGGTGAATTCCTGGATTTTCTTTTTGCCTCTGGGTGCAGGACAAGTCTGCAACTGGCACAGACAATAAAGCTTCCCCTCAAAGCCTGCTCTCTTTAGTCAAAGGGCAGGGAAAGGGGCAGCCTAGCAAGACTAAAATTTTAGACAATAACAGCTTTACTCCAGCCAAACACTCAGACAAAGCTGTGGCTCCACTCTCACCCAGACCAACAAAGTCTCCGTGGGGAGAACAGACTTCCATCCTCCCAAGGAAGGAGCAAGATTCCCCTCACCCTCCCCACCGTGCTGGTGCCGAGGGGGTAGTGAAAGAAGAGTGGAGTTCTAACCATGGCTATAAGGCAGGAAAAATGTCATACAGATTGGAAAGGAAGAAACAAAACTGTCCCTCTTTGCTGATGACATGATTGTCTACACAGAAAATACCAACAAAGCTACAAAATAACTCCCAAAACTAATAATTGAGTTCAGTAAGGTCACAAGATGCAAAATCAACATTTCTACAGTTTCAGTGAACACCTGGACTCTGAGGTTAAAAACATAATACCATTTATAACTGGGTAAAACATGCAATCTGTGTAATTCTAACAGAACACGTACTCCAGTTATATGCTGGAAACTACAAACACTGATGAAAGAATACAAAAGATCTAAATAAATGGAGAGACATTCCATGATCACATATTCAATGACTTATTTAGTAAAAATATCGATCCACCAAAAATTGATATACAGGTATAATACAATTCCTATCCAGATATCAGCAATCATTTCTGTAAGTGGAGACAGTATTATCATGAAGTTTATAAGGAAAGACAAAGGAACTAGAATAGCTAAATAATTTTGAAAAAGTAGAATAAAATGGAAGGGGAATCAGTCTACCTAAGTTGAAGATGTATTATATATCTATAGTAACCAAGACAGCATGTTACTGATGGAGGGAAAGATACAAGGATAAATGAAACAGCATAGAGAAGCCAGAAATAGACCCAAGAAATATACTGAACCAAGTCTGACAAAGGTGCAAAGGTCCAATGGAGATACGTTAGTTTTTTCAACAAAGGTGCTGGAATATTTGGACATCCATAGGCAAAAAAAAGAAAAAAAAAAGTACCTTAACCTGAATCACACACAAAATTACACAAAAACTATTATTGTATAAAACTATTATATTAAAAATTAACTCAAAATGTATCACAGACTTGTGTAAAATGTAAAACTATACACTATCAGGAAAAAATTATGGTAGAAAGTCTTCAAGACAAGAAAGTCTTATACTAGACAAGAGTTCTTAGACTTAACACCAAAACATGATCCATAAAACGAAAATTGAAAAGTTAGATTTCATCAAAATTAAAAACTTTTGCTCTGCCAAAGACCCTGTTTAGAATATGAAAGAACAATTTACAGAACGGGAGAAGATATTTTCAAATTGCATATCCAACAGAGGGCTAGTATCTAGAATATATAAATAACTATCTAAACTCAACAGTAAAAAATGAAACAGTCCAATTAGAAAATAGACAAAATGCATGAACGGATATTTCAATGAAAAGGATGTAGAGATGGCAAATGCGCATCATTAGCCATTAGGAAAATCCAAATTAAAACCAGAATAAGATATTCCTACAACCTCTCAGCATGGCTGAAATTAAAAATAGTGACAAAAGCAAATGCTTATGAGGATGAACAGAAACTGAGTTACTCATACACTGCCATTGGGAATGTAAAATGGTACAGCCCCTCTGGAAAAGAATTTGGTGGTTTCTAAAAAATGAAACATGCTCCTAATATACGACTCATTAATCTCAGAGAAATGAAAACTTGTGTTGACAAATTTATACACTAATGTTTCTGGAAGTTTTATTCATAATAGCCCCAAACTAGAAACAATCCAGATGTCTTTTAAAGCAAATTGATGTTATATTTGTATATAATATCAATTTGTATTATACCCATATATCATCCATACCACAATTACTCAACAGTAGAAGGAGTAAACTATTGATACACACAACAATTTGCATGAATCTCCAGAAAATTATGCTGCACGAAAATAGCCAGTCCCAAAGGTTGCATTTCATTTATGTAATATTCTTAAGATGACATATGATAGAAAGGGGGGGAGATTGATGGTGCCAAGAGTTAAGGAGGGATGTGGGTACAGTTGTAAAAGGGCAACATGAGGGATATTTGGGTAACAGAAGGGTCTGGATCTTGACCATGTTAAAGTTCATAGCCTGGCTCTGACATTGTCGTATTGTTTCCCAAGAAGTCACCGCTGGAGAAACTAAGTAAAGGGTACACAAGATCTCTCCTATTATTTCTAACATCTGTGTGTGATTTCACAATTATCTCAAAATAAAAAGTTTAATTAAAAAATTCTCTCTTTTCCAATATATATCTGTACAAGGCTACATTTTCCTCATATGTCTCAACCAGAACACCATATGGCAGATGATTGAATGCAGAAGCTCATATGAGAATCCAGCTGACTTTCTTAAGGCAGGCATTTAAGAAAATTGCAAAAATATAAAGCAATGCTGCTGTTCTCATTATACAGCCATCCCTTGGTATCTGAGGGGACTGGTTTCAGGCCACCCCTGCCCCATACACCAAAATCCCAAGATGCTCAAGTCCCTTATATAAAAGGGTGTAGCATTTGCATCCTCCTAGGTACTTTAAATCATCTCCAGACTACTTATAATACCTAATTCAATGTAAATGCTATGTAAATACTTGCCAGCATGTGGCACATTTGAGGTTTGCTTTTTAGAACATTCTGGAATTTTTTTTTCCTGAATAGTTTCTATTTGTGACTGGCAGAATCCATGGATGCAGAGCCTGCAGATACAAATAAGGAGGGCTGACAGTATATTCTTTTCTTTTTGAAAATATGCATATTTTTCTTTAAAAATATGCTTATTATGGTACTATGTAATAATGTTATTATTTTTATTTTTCAGTAAGTTATAAATGAATATTTTGAAAATATTTCTGTTTCTATTTCTAATACATTAAACAGTGATAGATAAAACTCACATAATAAAACAAAAGCTCTTTGGAGTCTAATGATTTTTAACAAAGTGCAAAGAAGTCAGAAGAGCATGAACTTTGAGAACTGCTGAATTAGACATTGGCCAAAGTTCACTAAACACACTAAACCTGCAGTTTGTTTTGTCTGTATAGACACCTTAAAATGTATTAAAAGCTACTCTCCTCTCCAAAATGTAATGCAGTGAGAAAGAGTGACCAGTTTAAGCATTGCTGCAGCATTTAATTTCAACAGAGATGCCTGAAGATTTCTAAACAGAAGGCATAAAAAGCCTTTTTCAAAATGTCATTTTGATCTTTGTCTCATTTTCTGATTAGAAATTGTAGAGTTCATAAGCGCTTATTTAATTCATCTAAGCATTTAATAGTCAACGGTCCTTGATGGCGAAAGATTGCCCTGTAGGCAGCATGGAAATTAATGTTTCTCAGTGACAGATCTCTGTGATGAGGCTTTAAATATTGAAATTTTATTTATTTATTATGCAGGAAAATGACATTTTACCCCCTCAAGTCAATCGACAGGAAGATTGTAATTATTCTCCTTTCCCAGATCCAGTTTTCCTCTTGGTACATTCCTCTATTAAAAAAGATTCTCATGTGTGATTTTTCTATTCAAATCTTTCCCTCCTGGCCACAGGTAAATTAATTTACAACAAACTAGCAAATTCAGGTGCCAGCACTTTGTAAACAAGTGTTGAAAGTAAAATTTTGCTTTTGTTATAGGTCACCCTTAGTAGAAGTCTAGGACTCAAACAGGGCGGAAGCTGATAGATACACGGCAAATAGGGTCCTTTCCAGTGGGTTCGCGTGCACAGCGCTCCTGAGGCAGGTCCTCCCCTGTGTCTGCAGATCCACTTGGATTTCAGGAGGGCTGTGTTCTTGTGCTGTGCTCCCATGCGTGCCCCCAGATCCTTCCCACCCCCTCCAGGACTAAGCATACACCGCATCTCCAACCTGGAGTGTGGGCAGCTGGGAGCTTGGGGCTGTGTTCCCAAGCAGGTGATTATCCTCCAGCGAAGAAGACTGCCAGAGTGGGGTCACACCACGTCCCAGACGCAGCCTACCTCGGTGACAGGTCAGAGGATGGATAAAGGCCTGGGCCCTCACTCCTGTCCGGGATGCTCTAACCCGCAAGCATCCAGCTCAGAGCCCCGTGGGTGGCTGGGACCTTTCTTGTGACTGGGCCACAGCTCGGCACCTCCCTCTGCCCACACTTTTCCTACCGTGGTGCCGGCACATCTCCACCCCAGGGCTCACTTCACAAGCCCCTGGACCTCAGCATCCGTCCAGCCCGCAATGCCCATCTTTTCCAGGATTAAATTCCCATACTTCCTCCGTCTCATGTTCTGCAAATAAATGTCACTTCTACTGAAAACAGATTGTTAGATAAGAATTCTCACAATTTTTCTCTTCTCAGTCACTCTTACCCCTGTTTGTGGTTACTTAACCTTGTTATTTTATTTCCACGGTCAGAAGCAGCTCTGTCCTCCTTGACGATGTGTGAATTTCTGTCTCTACTGTAGAACACAGCAGGTCCTGGAAGGAACATACCCAAGAGGTCACAAACTACTGAACAATTATTTATATGTTTATTATAAAACCAACACACACACACATTAGGCCCATCTTTTCTCCTTTCTCCTCCCTCCACTTCCACTCCTCAGTCTGGTCAGCCCTGGAGTGGCACCCGGTGTACCCAGGGCCAAGCGGGGTAACTGGCCTTTCTCTCTGCTCCTTTATCCTTCCTGCAGAATAATTCATCCAGGGAGGCATTCTTAGCAAACGTTAAAACTGGTGGGTAAAATGTAGATGAGGAACAGCATATCCATACAGCTTCAAAGCACTGACCACACAAAACACTTATTAATTATAACAAACATTAATAACTTTACCATGGAGAAATCTGACAGCTGGCAACTTCACCAATGTGATCAAAGTGAACCAGACAGAAATGGGAGAAACGTGTCCCCCTGTGGGATGCACCGACACACATCCCTTTTGCGGTATCCCAATCAGAAATGCACAGCCTGAACCTAATCATGGGGAAACTAGATAAACCTGAACAGAGGTATAGTCTACATGGGAACTGGCCTGTATTCTTCAAACATGTCCAGGTTATTAAAGATGAGGAAAAACACAGTTTCCAGATTAAAGGAGACAACAGAGCCATGAATGGGGACAAATAACCAGGCTTTCATTGCAACATAACCATGTTCTTCCTAATTTTACTTCAAAATTAATATTGATAATTTGTTCCCAATTACTTGCTATTTTTTGTCCTTTATAACTGTACTCTGGTGTACAACCATTTTACTTCAATGGGTGTGCTTAATTCAATTCTTAGCTTGTTTAATCATAACATCTTTCATTCTAAGGCTTTGTCACTTTGTCACTCTTGATTTTCCTCTTCCTGTGCTGTTGTATCTCTTTTTGTAACTTAGTTTTCAGAAAGTACTTTAATTTTTTACATTTTCCCCTCAGGAAGTTTCTTTGGCTAGTATGTTCTGAGTTTATCATGTCTTTGATTTCTGATGCCCTTTCTCCTCAAGTAATATTTACCTGGTTTTATAATTATAGGGTCAAAACCATTCTCCAATCTCCATACATGGATTTTAGTGTGATTTGTGTCAGGCACAGTGCCCCCCTGAATGTAACTTTATTCATTCATACATTCATTTGACAAATATTTATATGTATTGGGCACTTACTGGTGACATGATGGTGGGCAAAACGAATGTTACATATTCTGATTATGTGGTGTTTAAGACTTTTCTCTTTACTCTTGCAATTAAAAATTTTCACCAAGTTGTGTGCTGTGATTACTATGCTTTTGTTAATACCGACTGTTCTCTTTCAATCTGTGAATTTATAGTTTCCTCCTGCTTTGTAAAGTTTTTATTATTTTCTTTCCTTTTACTTTATACTTATAGTTTATGAAGATTAGAACTTTTTGATTTATATCTTACCTGTCTTCTCATTAATTTATTATTTTTTCTTCTGATGTTTCTGACTTTTACATTTTTTCCCTCGGATTCATGTTTCGTTAGCATTCAGCCTGATGTCCATTCACTCTCCATGGCTTTATATACAGCCATTGTATAATCTGCTTGTTCTTAGATTATTTTTTTTTCCCTCATGATTATCTGCTCTTCTCCACTGTGGCAAAATTTCTCATTTTTTTCTTGAAGAAATTGTTATAAGTAAGAATATGGCCCGATTTCTTAAAGTGTTACAGTCCTCTGAACTGAAATCTCTTTCCTTATATAAAACTATTTTCTTTTCTGTCTGTCTTATACAATCATTGGTCTTCATCCCATATTTGAAATTTAGATGGTCTTTCCACACCATTTCAATGGTATGAACCCAGGATAAGGAGACATGAAGATAAGATATGAGGAATATTTTTAATTTACTCCTGTTCTTTACGCCACATAGATCCAGCAGTATAGGTGCCTGGGGAAGGAATTCCGCATGCAGTCAAGGAGTTCACAAGAAGACTTTGCCAAGGAGTGTCCCTGCTCATGTGGTGTGGTACTCAGGGCAGCACTAACTTCAGGCTGAGACATTGTCACAGCACCTATTCTTCACCAGATGTAATTTTAGTCCAAAGTTTACTTGGAAATCTTTAAGCTTTTAAAATAAATATAACAAATCCTTCCATAGCACTAACAATATAATCAAAAACTCATAATTTGAAAATAAGAGAAGCCGACTATTTAGAATGTGTTTTCAAATTGGATTTGGTTAAAAACATTTTTAATATAGCTACAGCCCAAATTACCAACAACTTTTAAAGTCAATATATGAAGATGTCATCTTATTCAGATAAGAAGCAACATGGGGTCCTGTCCTCAGTTGCTCTATATGAGCATCATGTGATTCCTACCAACTGTCTCTTTTATACTAATAAGTAGCTCATTCATATGGAATTACAATGGGTCTCAAATGACCACAATGATATTGAAAGAGATAAAGTTGGAAGACTCACATTTTCTGATTTAAATACTTAATACAAAGCTACAGTGATCAAAACAGCGTGTACTGCCATAAGGGTGGACATACAGACCAGCAGACTCGAATTGAGAGTTCAGAACCCTAAATATCTATGGCCAGTTGATTTTCAACAGAGTGCCAAGACTATCCAATGAGGAAAATAATACAAAATAATAAAGTTGAACCCTTAACCTCATTCCATGTACAGAAATTAACTCAAAATGTGTCAAAAACCTAAATATAAGAGCTAAAACTATAAAACACTTACAGAAAACATAGGGGCAAATCTTTTTGATCTTGTATTTGGTGATGGATTTGCCAAATTTGACACCAAATACATGAGCAATAAAAGAAAAACACAAATAAATTAACTTCACGATAATTAAAACTGTTGGGCATCAAAGGTCACTATCAAGAAGGTAAAAAGGCAATTGACAGAATGGAAGAACATATTTGCAAATAACATGCCTGATAAGAGTTAGTATCCAGAATAGTTAAACTCTTACAACTTAGTAACAAAAAGAAAAACAACCCAAATAAAAAGGACTAAGGACTTGAATAGACATTTCTCTAAAAAAGATAAACAAATGCCCAATAAGCACATGAACAGATGTTTAACATCATTGGTGATTAAGGAAATGTAAGTCAAAACCGCAGTGAGATACCACTTCACATCCACTGGGATGGTGTAAACCAAAACAGTGTAAAATAATGTGTTGACAAGGATGTGGAGAAATAGGAACCCTCATACGTTGCTGTTGAGAACGTAAAACGGTTAAGCCACTGTGGAAGACATTTGGAAAGTTCCTCAAAAAGTTAAATATAGAATTATTATATAACTCAGCAATTCCACTTCTAGGTATATACCCAAGAGAAATAAAAAGGTGTGTCTATACAGAACTTATACACAAATGTTTTTGACAGCATTATTCATAACAGCAAAAGGTGGTGTCTCAGATGTTCTAGTTGTCTATCAGCAGATGAACGGATAAACAAATTGTGGTATATAAATACAATGGAATATTATTTGGCTATGAAAGGAATAAAGTAGTGATACGTGCTATAACGTGGATGATCCTCATAAACATTCAGCTAAGTGAGAGAAGCTAGACACAAAAGGTTTCAAATTGCATAATTCCTTTTAATGAAATATCCAGGAGAGGCAAATCCACAGAGGCAGAGAGCATATTGTAGTTTACCAGCAGATGGAAGAGAGAAGTACTTAATGGGTATGGAGTGTTCTTCTGGGCTAAGGAAGCGTTTGAAACTAGAAAGAGGTGATGGTTGGCAGCATTGTAAAAGCGCTAAATGCCACTGAATTGTACACTTGACAATGGTTAATTTTATGTGAATTTTGTGTCAAATGAAAAACATGTTAAGAGACCCAAAAAAAGGTTCAAAATTGATTTTCTTACAGTCTCTTTTAGGTCCCTGGGTAATGCCTGTATATTCTGACATAGTGAGCATCATTAGTCTCCAAAGAGAAACCGATTTCTTTCAATGGAATGACTATCATTACAATAGAGGATATTTGTCATTAACAGTGAAATCCTTTTCAATCATTCTTTGATGATTATAAATTTTGTTAACATAATTTCTCTCTAAAATAAGAGCTTTTCTTTGTAAAAATAGTTCTAATTGTTACAGTCTATGAATTTCTGTAAATAGCTTTACTATGTGAGATGCTGTAATAATGCTAAAGTACCAGTAAATTTTCCTCCTAATTGTTTGTAATATAGAGTAAAATTGGAGAAACTGAACTTTTAAAGTAATTTTACATAAGAAAAGACAAAGCCTGGTATGCAAGTGCCCGTTCATTAAATCGAGATTATCTTGCCCACTAATTAGCACCACCAGTATATCAAGTGGTATAAAATAATCCAATTGGATTATTCTGAATTCCCATACAATATGGAAAGGCATGCAAAATTTAGAGCAGTAGAAAATAAAAGTAAGTTCTGTTGGTATTTCTAAGAATACAAGAAAATTCAAGTCTCTCAGCTCTGACTGGAGTTACTTCAAATATATATTGCCTAATGGAATATTCCTCTTGACAGAATTCTACTTACTGAGTCCTTTGCAATCCAGGGATTCTCCTGGTATTTGATCAAAGAGAGAAAACATAATGGAAGAAGTGGTATCACTGTGAACTCAGCAGCCTTCAGGAAGCTTTGGAAGAGAAGCTATTGTGGATGACATTTTTGTAGACTTATCCCAAACCGTGATTACATTTAGGGTTGAACGTGCATATTTCATCCCAGGTACAAATAAAACAAATGTATCCAGCTAATAATAGAGGTGGAATTTCAGTAACATTTTTAAAGTACCTGTATTTCATGAAAAATAATGATCATTTCTTGAAAAATAACGATTTTCAAGATTATTTCAGAAACATGTTTACAAGTATTTACATGGGATCATGCTAAGAAAATAAAAATACACTTTTCTCTCAAAGGATTTAGCATTTTTCTAGTAATAAAGGTGTACATTTTATAGTTATCTTTTTTGGGTGGGTGGTAGCATTCTCTATTTGCTCTGCTGGAAGTCCTGTGACCTTGGAAATAGAGTCACCCTATTGAAAGTAATTTGATCAACAGATGTGTTGAAGCACTGGGAAATGAATTTTTTCATTTAATTTGTGAAACATTTCCCTTCTGCTATTAAATCTTATATGATATTTGCATGAAAATCAATTGTGTCTTAGAGGTGACTTTGAACAAGTTTCAGATGAACACCTATGAATGTGAACGTCAGTGCATAATCCACAAATGCTTATCTTCATCCCAATTTATATGTATTTTAAAAAAAATCATTGCTTTTAATACTACAAACAAAAGTATTTTATTTTTTGTAAAGGACATCTGGAAGTTTTAATGAACTTTCCCAGACAAATATTCTAGCATAATGACATATGGTGTAAGTATTTTTACATAATCAGTCTCAAGGTAGGATTAGCGAGTCATGTGTAACCAACAGATGCGTGCTTACAACAAACACACTTTGGAAACTAGTGCCGTTCCCTTAGATACACATGGATTAAATATTTCTAGACACTTGGCTTGCTTTTGAAATGACACTCAAGACTACAAACAAGGTAGACAGAATGTTTTTAAAGAACTTAATCTCTGTTAAATGTCAAACTTGATTTTTTTATACTTTTAGCAGTTATATCCCTACTGAGTACAACATTAAAGTCGTTAGGCAGAATCAAGTAGAACTAAGATTCCAACATAAAGTAGGTTGTCCGGATCGTCCCCTCTTCTTATTGGGAAGTGTTATCAATATCTTCTCAGTTGTCAACTTTGACCTTAATCTAGCAGCAGTGGCAAATCTGACAGTTATTCAAAACAAGCAATTGCTTGAAATATTAGAGAACCATTTTGATTTGACAGAAAGGAACAAATACCATTTTCTTTAATAATGTGAGCTGTCAGTGAACACAGAGCAATACTGACCCCTGAAGATTCATTGTTCATTCAAGATGGTTTAGGGCAGTGCTGGTTCTGGCAGAAGCTATACTTTTATAAGCCAACTACTCAGATTTAAATAATAGAACTGGTATATTTACTAGAAAAAATAAAAGCTGGTATTGTAACGTATAAAATGTCAGGCGATTTCCTGACTAGTGGATGTTTCCTGATGTCACATCCATACAAAATATGTCAGTGCAAAGCCATCAGGGACTTCATTTTGCCAGAGACAACAAACAGGAAGTGACTACTATTATAGAAAGGGGGCAGATCATCTTTCCACCTCTCTCTTTGCCACACTGCCAGTTGCTGATCCCATGGATAAAACACAGATGCCAAAGAGAAGGCAGTCTCTTGCACTTTGGTCTTAAAGACAGAGTGGTGCATCATTATCTAGACATCCCCTTGGTCATCAAGAAACACTAAGAATTGCCTGAAATTGTAAATGAGGGTCCTGAGAGAAGAATCTTATATCCTAGTTTTATCATGAGGTACTAGAAAATAAAGAAATTCAGACTGAGCAAGATTCTAGCCAATGTGATGAAGAAATGTCATTAGTTCTTTAATGAAAAGGAACTGAAGACACATATTTCAATACACTGTGAATCCTTTGCACTTCATTCTGAGTCTTTATAACAAATCTTCTGGAATTTTCACCACAGATTGTGTATTCAGTCAGTCTCTACTTAGTTTTATAAAATTCTGACTTAAACAGCCCTCAATATGTCAGTATATACAGATAGATATTGGATAGAACATATCTTAATTGACAAGTAGAATAAAGATTCTAGTTCCCACACTGGGAAAAATCAGTTACCACATACTTTTTAATTATTAATAAATTATGGCAGCTTCTGAGATTAGTGGAGACCGCATCAAAATGTATGTCAAGATGCCAAATCTGTTTATTTATCTACTCATTTTAATCTAACCACGGTGAGCTAAGGAAAATATAACTGAATATTTTCTTCTTTGAGGGTACCCTTAAATACATAAAAATTGATTAAATGTATATTTATTGTTTATGATATCATAAACATAGATGGTATTTAAGAAGAGGAAAAAATGGATTATTCAAACAATAGTTCTCTTTTAAAAGCCTGCTTGGAAAATAATACATAAACAAAAATAATTAAGCCACTCCTTGTTTCAAAATATAGAAAATGGGTAAAAAGCAAATAACGGTAAACCATAAATAGTAAAGTGAGATGATACTTTTACGGTTTTGAAGCAAAAAGAGACTTCCTGATGAATATAAAAAATAAAGCCATATACATCAAAAATTGCCATCAGTGCAATATAAAGTCATGTGACAACCTCAAGGGAGAGTGCAGCACACATACCATGAATGTCACTCTTAATGAACGTGTTCTTAAATCATTTAGAGAAACACAAACACCTTCAATAAAAACACAGGCAAAACACGAACAAGGAATGCATATTTTGCCGTAAAAATTTTTAAATAAATATTCAAGTTACCTTATAACTAAAGGAAAGCAAAGAACAATGAGGGACTTCCCTGGCTGTCCAGCAGCTAAGACTCCACGCTTCCAATGCAAGGGGCATGGGTTTGGTCTCTGGTTGGGGAACTATGATTCCACATGCCCTGCAGCCCAGCCAAAAAAATTAAAAAAAAAAAAAAAACACGTTGAAATTCTATTTAAGGGCCATTAAATTAGCAAATACACTTGAGAAAAGATATCCTGCATTGATAGAAGTCTGAGGACAATGGATTTTCGTGCATTGCTAATGGCCGTGAAGATTTGTCAAATTTTCCACAGGTTATATGATAAGGTAAACAAAAATAAAAATTCTCATAAGCTACATCTAGGAATTCATCAAATGTAGTCCTGTAGATATTTGTGGTTTAGTAATCTTGGTACATCCAGACAATCAAATAATTGTAATTACTGGAAACATGTCCATGCCTATACATTTATTAAAAAAAAAATAGCCTGGATTCTGAACAAAGGCTTACACATGAAAATATTTATTTCAGCATTTTTCTTACGTATAAAGATTTGAAGTTTTCTATAGATCTCACATTTGGAATTGGTGAGTATATTATGACATATTAATATAATGTGGCCTCTGGAGGAGATGTTTCACCTTTTTTACAGTACATCATTAATATAAAATATATTCACATGTTCATGCACACATAGTCACCTTCAGATGTATATTATAGAGAGAAAGATATCTGAAATATACAGCATACTTTTAGTTGGGGATACTTTTGAGTAACAATGAGTTAGGCTAATTTTTAAATATTTTTTCTACTTTTAAGTACTTTCTGAAATTCATACAATAAACTTTTTTTTTTTTTTTTTTTTTTTGCGGTACGCGGGCCTCTCACTGTTGCAGCCTCTCCCGTTGCGGAGCACAGGCTCCGGACGCGCAGGCTCAGCGGCCATGGCTCACGGGCCCAGCCGCTCCGCGCTATGTGGGATCTTTCCAGACCGGGGCAGGAACCCGTGTCCCCTGCATCGGGAGGCGGACTCTCAACCAATGCGCCACCAGGGAAGCCCCAATAAACTTTTATAGATAAAAATGTTATCCCCCCGACGTATGTATAGGTAGTTGTTTTTAATGTTTCACTTAATGTATATGCTATTGGGTTAGGTTTGAAAAACAGACTGCAAATTTTTTTCTGAACAATATGATCAAATTTATATATAACTCTATACACAGATGAAAAAGACCACATAATTATGAAAGATTAGTTTCTTTTTTATATTCTTTAATTTTTCAAATGTTATTAATTTAAAATTTGAAAGATGTTATAAAATAAAGTTCATAAGAAAATTTTTCTTTAAAATTAGTTAAGTAGAATAACTCAGTATAGTCTACATTTTATCTGAAATCTATAAAACATTAGACTGTAATCACATTTATTTCAAAGTAGATACATGAGAAATTTTGTGATTTTATGGAAACATTGCCAAACATTGATTTCCAGAGTCATATGATGAGAAATCTTGTTGACATGATTTTACTTATTTTTATTACAAGATTGTTATTTGGATCCCTGACGTTTGGAATTACCAACAACTGTATTGGACTCTGAATTTCATATTTACAATGTTTCACGGATTCACTGAAACTATAAAGCGCAGGAACCAAATAGCATGTTATATCCAACATGATTATTTAAATGGAAATAAGGCACATAAATTTCAAACAAAAAGAAATCTCATTAGCCATGGCAACACACAGGGCTTATCTGCTTTAGTTCACTCTAGTTCTGCGATGCATTTTGTGCTAATGGACTAAAATAGTCCTCAACTTAATTACAAGGTCTTCGGTGGATAACAGCATTCTTGTGTAATCGGACAAATTAAACTGGCCTATTTAAAACACTTACAGTATTCATTAGATACCCAAGCATTACTCAGTCTTGAAGACTTTGGACAGTGTAGCTATAATAAAGCTTTTTTTTTTTTTCTGACATTCTAGAATAGAGTAACAATAATATGAAACTAAAGAATACACTGAGCATATTTTCTTTATAATTATTTCTTGAAGGATAGTGATTTTTTTCTTCTGCATTATTTTTTTCTAAGTTAATGTATATCGGTCGGGGTAATGAGCATACAGGACTTTAAAAACAGGTAACGATGTATCACATATGCAGCCCTTCCTGCTTTCTTCGTTTTATTTCAGGCTATGTGAATCATTTATTTACTAATTTAGTTTTTAGAGGATTTGTTCTTTTTTCTTTTCTTTTCTTTTGGCCGCGTGGTTTGCGGGATCTTAGTTCCCTAACCAGGGATTGAACCCTGGCCCTCAGCAGTGAGAGTGCAGAGTCCTAACCACTGGACCACCAGGGAATTTCCTAGAAGATTTGTTGATAATATATTCTTTCAAAAACATTTGAAGTGAATAATGTAATTTTCACAAGCTTTGTGTAATCAGAACCAATGGGAAGAAGAAAATTGAGATATTTGAATTTTGAAACAGATGCTTTTATATGCAATTCTTTTAAGCTCCTAACACTTACGTATGTTTTTATTTAAAGTAAACTATTAGTAAATTTTCACTTCTTCCTCTCATAAAAAATTGTCATTAAAATCAGCAAGTATCACTCTTCCTCTCTTCCCTTTGGCATACATATGTCAAAATGTATTGGTGCTACTTGGGGGGAACCACCAGATAAAATTGCTGATATAAGAAGTGTGATATTCTATGGGTTTGCTTGCACTGTGACCTGTGCATGTAAAGTAGGAGTTCCATGCAAACTGAACTGGTTAGAAACTGGGATAAAAACTGGGGAGGGGGTGATGACACCTGATAACTTTCCTGCCGTGAGGAAACGCTGGCCTGAGATTCCTTGTGAGAGTGGTACTTGTTTGAGTCAAACATTAAATTTCTCATTTTAAAGATATTTTCATATATTCAGTAGCTGAATATTTTTTAGTGGAAAATGTGGATTTTTAAGATATTGTTACTGAGATAACTGGTTAACCAAGTGGGGAAAATATTCTACTTTAATTTAAAAATGTAAAAAAAGAAGAAAAACTAGAGATAAATTTTATTAATTTTAAGTGTTTGCTGATATAAAGGAAAACAATTGATTTTGCATATTTATTCTACAATTTACCAACTTAATGGACTCTGACCTGTTCTATTATTCTTATTTTTATTTTTTAGCATTTGGCTATACAGTCATATCATGTATAAACAATGAAAGATTTGTTCTCCTGTTTTTGAGAGAAATATCACTTATTTTTTGTCATATTCCTTTGCCAGCACTTCCAGAAAATAAAAACAAAGATGCAAATGAATCCAGGCATTCTTTTCCTTTCTTTTATTTCCTACCTTTTATTGTGAAAAACATCTTTAGGGATTTTTGGGGTTAAGGCCAACTGAAGTTTTGAATTAGTGTTTTACAATCAAAGGAAACTTACTTTGAATTATTACACACCAATCATGCTTTGGGCAGAAATTGATTTGGAATTTTACTTGTACATCAGTGATTTAAATATCTGTTTGTATCCTAGTCTTAATAAAATGCTCTTATTTTATCTCTGATTTTAAAAATAATTCATGTTCATTGGAAAATAATTCAAATATTACAGGAAGGTAGTTAGGAGAAAGCAATACTACTTATAAGCCACTAAAAACAAATTGACATGATAATGTATAGATTTTAATTCTTTTCTATGAGATGTCCATACACATAAGTCTTTCTAAAAGTGAGATTTTAATATTCAAGTTCTTTTGTACACTGCTGTTTTAATATAACTACATACTGTGGACACATAGCCATACAAACAAAATGTAGACTTACATTATCATTAAATTACCGAGTGGTTTCCATTGGTGTGGATAAATCCTGTTTATTTTTTAAGCTCAAAATTTAAATATTCATGTTGTTTCAAATTTTCACTTTGGCTCCTAGAAAATATATTTATATTTCCTTTTCTTTTGTTGTCTCCATCTCTGTATGACTCTGCCCCTATCTGTCAGTCTGTCTCTAGACACACACACACACAATGATAAGGAAGCCTCCTCCCAGGTTCAGAAGGAGCACAAACAAAGTAATAGCTTAGTTGCTTACCTCACAATGGCCATGGTGGTGAAGGTAGAAGCAGAAGCTGAGATTCACTTCCCACATAGCTTACGGGAAAAACACTCATATATTCATATGAGATACAAGAAAGAGTAATCATTGAGTGTAACCTGGAACAAATGAATGCATTTAGTAACAATAACAAATAATTAATTAGCCTGATGTCTGCAAGATTCACTTCCACCTATGTACACCTAAAAGACATAGGGTTCCCTTTGAATATTATGGCTACCATTCCTCTACTGTTTGTACAATGAAAAATATTGGCTTAATTCTTTATTTTAAATTTAGCTTATTTGAGTTGAACCTATTGGAAAAAAGAAGAATTCAGTAAGTTGTAGAAAATAATATATGTCTAACAACTATTTACAATTAAAATTATGGATGTATAACTAAAACAAACACAGATGACTGGGAGTGGGAGAAAAGAGAGAATAGAAAGAACTTTTTACCAGATAGTTCTTAAAACCAGTCTTAGATCATAGTAGTAAACGTAAAGACTTATCATGGAAAATAAAATAACAAGAGCGTTAAGAAACAAAATTTATGGAACAGGAGCAGGACTGTACTGAAGAGAAATTGATTCTCTGATATCATTATTGAAGAGGGAGGAAGAGAACTATAAGAACTTGACACTGAGTTTATGATAATATAAACCAAAGAAAAAGTAAACTTATATAAAGAAAGAGAAATTCAACCATTTATTGTATAGGACATTCTAGAGTCCCTCCTGCACTCTGATGAATTCTGTTACTGATAAAGGGTTAATCAGTGAGCAAAACAGACAACTGACTAAGTGTCTTCCACACAGAGTTTACACCCTGATGAAGGAGACACCCAATCAGCACACATGCCATAACATGTCTTGTGATGACAAGGGGTGGGGTAGGCTGTGAGTAGAGGGTGGGGGGAGAAGGAGCCGTGATGTGACACAGGACAGGCAGAGACGTCTTCTGCTAAGGTGACATTTGGGTCGGGATCTGAAGGAGGTGAGGGTCATGCTGACAGAGCTCAAGGGAAATGCCAAGATTCTGGGATGAGCGGATGCCGGATGTGTTGGGGGCACAGTTAGGAGCCCAGTGTGTCTACGGAGAAGTAGTTGGGATGTGGGGCAGGGAGGAGGAACAGGGGTGGGTCAGAAGGATTGTGGCCAGTGCAGACCATGGGTGGGGCTGCTCAGACAGTCCTCTGTCCAGCAGCTATTCCCAACTTTGGCTGAACACTGGAATCTCCTGAGGAGTTTGGAAAACTGTGGTTGCCTCAGTCTCACTTTCTGGGATGGGTCTTGGGTGTGGCCTGGGCACTGGAAATTTAGAAAGAAATTCCCCAGGTGATTATAGTTTGCAGCCAAGAAAGGACCACTGGTTTAGAGGTAGGGAAATGAGAGGAATCCAGCAAAGGGAAGTGAGGTGGGATTAGATGAAAGAAAGGGAGAGTGATGCTCTGGAGGTCAGGAGAACAATGTGGTTTGAAAGGGGGGAGGGATTAGTTTGTCAACTGCTACCTTTCTTGAGTCCAGCAAGATGAAATCTGATTCAGCTATTGGAACGGGCAGGGTAGGGGTCAATAGAGGCTCTGATAGGAGCTGTTCATTTGAGTTGTAGGATTGAAATACTGATTGGTGTGGGTTTAAGAGGCAAAGCGGGGGCAGAGAAAGTGGACACACTAATTGTTTACATACAACTCTTTCAAAAACTGTCTCTGTGGAGGTGTCTCACTGTTGAAGCAGAACGTGGGCTTGAGGAAGACTTGTTTAAGTGAAAGCCATGTTTTCCATAAGAAATAATCTAGTGGAGAGAACAATCTGATGATTAAATGAGATAATAATTGTAAAGTGTTTTCTAATATTGTCTGGTTCACAGTGAATGTTATATAAATGTTTGCTTAATGAATGAATGATTCCAGAGAATGGGTGTGGAGGGGGGAATTCCAAGAGGAAAATCACTGAGTAGCTGGAAAGATGGGACACAGCTCAGTGTTTGGGGTCTATCCTCAGAGAATTCTCATACTTGATAGAGTATTAGTTATGTTATTAGATTTGGTGGAATAAATAAGAATTTTCTTAATTTAAGTGAAATAGAAAGTCCCTAGTTGAAAGTAAGGGGGTGGAAGTGTTGGGGTTTGGAGAGCATGGAGACTGGGAAAAGAAAGAGATTTAAGGTTTTTGTTAGCAAGTTAATGTGATATCCACCGGCCAGAGTGCATGCCTCTCTCCAGACATTGATCTGCATGTTTCCTTTTATTTTAAAAATGCATCCATATACTGAGATTTTCCTAATCCCATTCTAATTAACTGCATAACACACCCCCATATGGGTGTACCCAAATCTATTCCACCATATCAAATGGTGGATATCTGAATTCTTTCTGGAATTTTGATATCAAAACTAACGTCACATCTCACAGTTTTATATGCATGTCATTTACATTTTTGCTAGTATTTATTTAGGACCTCACAGGATCAAAGGATAAATTCATATGTCATTTTAGTCATTTGTTTTTACTTAATATTTACACTATATCAGAGCACTAAACACAGTCCTAGAAAATCTCATAGAAATAAAGACCGGTACTTCCATAAATTCATGGAACCTAATATAGGCCCCCAGCACTCCCCAGCAAGCCAACTAATTTTCTCCCTTTTCTCTTCAAACCTACTATCCCCACTCCTTACCTGTCTCCTCCCTCATCAAGGAGTGAAAGCCATTCTCTAGATGGGAACCTCCTGCTCCTATACCTAAACCTACATGGATCGGTTTTTAATGTAATAGGGGAAGGGTATCCTCTCCAAAGAGAGTCCAGTCTTTGTACCTCTTCTACTGTATCAGAAACCATTCATTATCAAGTCTCTCTCCAGTATTTAGTAAACATTTTCCAATTGCATCAGCTTTGAAGGCTCTTGAGGTTTTAACATCTAGAAACAATCTCCCAGACTTTCATTGACGCCCATGATACACACTGTTTTCTCACCACTTTTCTGATAGCCCGTTTAGTGCTCTTTGTAAGCTTCCCTTTCTCAGCTAGCCATGTTAGAGTTCTCCAAAGCTCAGTCCATCCCTCTTCTCTCTTTATTCTGTAATTTCTTCCAAGGTGAATTCATCTGTATCCACAGCTTCACTTACTGCACTAATCCTGGCTTGGGATACCTGGAGCTAAACAGTCATGTTTCTAGATCAGATGGCCTTCTCTTCACTCCAGTCCCTTACATTGGCTGCTGAAGACCACAGCTCAAATCCTGCCCCTGTTTTTCTATTTCTCAGGAGCTAATAATAGTTTTTTATGTTTTTCAAAGATTCTAACTATATAAAAAGTAAGTAAACTGAATAATATATAACAGCGACCATACATGGCCAACAAAATCTCAAATATTTACTATTCGACCCTTTACAGACAAAAGTTGTCAACCCCTTTTAGATGACTCAGTCTCCTAAAAATCGACTAAGACCAAATCACAGTCTATATCTTCCACCTTCCCAAACCATGTTCCCTCAGTGAATGACATTATTCACTCATGTGTGTAAATCGAAAGCATAGTGCTTCTGCCTGCACACCTTTACTTCCTGTATCCACTCTGTCATCATGTTATATATTCTACAGCAACCTGGAATCCATTGAGTAATGTATATTTCAATGTCATCATCCAAGTCCAACATGTCACCATGTCACATCTAGCCTCTGTCAACCCTGCCCCTCCTGCCCTTGACATGGCTAGTAGAATCTCCTTTCCTCAAGAAATCATTGGACACTAAACCCACGATTAACACTCTTCAGTGGTTGTCCCACAGGCTGTTGTGATCTGACGCCTGACCACCTCCAGCCTCGCCTGCACCACCTGCCCCTCCCTCTCCTGCTGAAGCTGCACCAGCTTACCTCCTATAGCTTCATTAGACCATCTCCCTCCCAGCACAGGGCATCTCCATGGGTGAGTCCCTGTGCCTGGAAACTTTCACCAGCAACATCCTTCTTTGCTTATTGAACTTAATCCACCAGAGTGTACCTCACGCCCTCTCTAGGTCAGGTTCCATCTTAATATGCTCTCCTGCAATGTCCCTCTGTATGATAGTTGGCTGATGTGAATCCCCTCGACATGGTCAGGCTCACAAAAGGAGATCTGCCCATTACCTTGTGTTCCCTGAACTTAGCACTGTGTCTGACAATTATCACACCGAGAATAAACATGTCGTCAATGGGTGGATTGAGTCTCTGATAACCTTTATTACGTGAAGTCAGTGAAAAATGATATATAAATTCAATAAATGATTATGTACAATGGACTAATGCTTTTTAAAAGAAAATTAGGTATTTGCCTCACTATTAATCAAAATAAATCCAGGAGGATGAAATATTTCATGTGAGGCAAAGTACGAGGGGGCAGTGTATTTATGGATGGCTTTCTAAGCGTGATTCCAAAGGCTGAAACAAAAAAGGAAATAAAGGGACTTCCCTTGTGGCACAGAGGTTAAGAATCTGCCTGCCAATGCAGGGGAAACAGGTTCGATCCCTGGTCCAGGAAGATCCCACATACCACGGAGCAACTAAGTCCGTGTGCCACAACTACTGAACCTGCGCTCTAGAGCCCACGAGCCCCAACTACTGAAGCCCGCGCGCCTAGAGCTCGTGCTCCACAACAAGAGAAGCCACCGCAGTGAGAAGCCCGTGTGCTGCAACAAACGTAGCCCCTGCTCACTGCAACTAGAGAAAGCCCACACCCAGAAAGGAAGACCCAACGCAGCTAAAAATAAATACATACATTAAAAAAATTAAAGAAAGGAAATAAGACATTTGACTGCATTAACATTTAAAAAAAAAACAAAAAACATGCACATTCTAAACTTCCGCAGGAAAAGAATATGACTGATGTTGAAAATCAGAAAAATACTCCATAAAATACTCCATAAGACAGAACATTACTAGTCTTCAAACCTGTAAAACTCACTCCACTGCCATTGTTTGTTACATGCATTTCAGGTGAAATCCTAGTAAATATAGATAGCTGTGTTTTTCTGTGTAGCTTCATGTCTATTTAGCATTCATTTGGACCTCATTTTATATTAAATTTATCAATGAATTGTGAAGAATCAATAAAGACTGATAAGTAGGGGTAATCATCCATGTGGAGAGGAATTTAAGGCTCCTTTCTCAGCTCCTACTGGAACACATTATTATCTCTGAGAGAAAGCACGGACTGTAGACAGGAATAGAAAAATTCAGTCCACTCAATGAACAATATTCTGCTAAGGCTCCTTACATGAATAGAATGCTTCAAGAAACACACCTGATGAGGCCTGCATGTTCTATTTCCTAAGAGACTATTCTTTAACTACAAAGAAATGATCCCATCTCTTGGACCTTGGATCATTACATTTTCTGTGTTCTGTATCTTAAATTCACTAAAGAATTTCTTTTCTTCTGTCTTGTGTGTAAATGACTCTATATTGATTGGTTGAAAAGTGAAAGCTCCAGTCATTCTTTTAAGCATTTTCCATGCAATTTAAACATTTACAGTTTGGTATGTTGTAGGTATATAAACAAGCATGTTGATTTGAACATAAAATAATTGTATTATGAGGATGATGAAATACTTTATTCCTTTTCCATAAATATGAGCAGAGTTAGGACTAAGAAGGGTTTTTGAGAATAGTCTATTATTACCCAACAGTCACACTTTTTAAAAGGAATTATATGGGTTGTATTTATTTATTTGTTAATGATCAGTGTTTAAGTTTTATTATTGTTATACATATTTTTAGCATTTTATTTTTGCATAATTTAAAATCAAAGCAAAAATAAACATTGTAGCAAATATCACAGGGAAGTCCATGAGCGTTAAAACAAATTTCATGGATTGCTATTGCCAAAATTTAAGATGCTGTTGGGACTTTGGAGACCTGTGTTCCAGCCTTTTCTCACCTGCGTTTATTTGGAAAAGCATAGACTCTCATGAATTAAGTCCATGTTTTGTTGACCAGATGAGGCTTAGGAAACACATTGTAGAAGTCAATATCTATCATTTCATTAAATGTGTGGTGTAACTGATAATCTGAAAACTGGGAAATTGAATAAAATTTTTCAGAATAGGTAAATAGATAAATCAGATACAGCACAAAATTATGAAGCAAAATAGGAAAGAAACTTGTTCATTAGTTCGGGAGAATAGACTTTTCTCATCTTATTTTTTGCTTCTATTTAAATTAAAACTTTAAGGGTTAAGAACTCCTTTCTCACTTCAAATTTTATATGATTTCACATAACAGTAAAAAACAATAAACATTACATTCTAGTTATTATAAAAATAACAATAAACAGGTGGAGGAAATGACACTTATTATTGTCTAATTTAAATCATGGTGTTACAGTAGGATTTTTGCTGTAGTGAATTCAAACCCACTTCAGTGCATGCCAAGGAACCTTAACGAAGGGCTTCAGGGCAGTGATGCTTTGGTTGGATCACCTCAGTTTATAGAATGAGTAGCTTAACTTTATCACTGTGGGTTGCCAGTGATTTCTCCCCAGTCAGTCTTAAGTTAGCAAGCTGCCTTCTAAACCTAAAAGTGTAGGTCAGCAATCTATTTTACCATTTGGACTGATAGAAATGACAATTTCATATGGATCAACCTAATAATGAAGATGCAGACAACAGAGGGATTTCTTTGTTAGTTTTGTTGTTCTGGTAGATACAACCATTTGACAAACTCACATAGGATACTGAACTTCACCTTGAATTTCCTTGTTTTTCCAAATGTCTGGTTTCATAAATTGCTGATTACACAATTTGAGGTAGAAAGAGCTTTGGGATATATATAAGCCAAATTTCTCCATTCTATATAGGTGACAGTACTATGAATAATAGTAGTGAAATTTTGGTAGACATAGTAAATGCTCAATACTTTACAAAATGCTTTGCATAAAATACCTCCTTTAATTTTTGTAAAAACCTTATGACCTCAATGTTATCATTACCTACATTTTACAGCTGGAACTAGGATCCAAAGTTATTCAGCTTCTTTGTTCATGATCTGAACTGCTGAACTATAATGCTACTATCTGAAAACCCAATGATGTAGGTTTCTAATCTTAACCTCATTTCCTAGATGAAAAAACTAAAACCAAAAGAGGTTATGCCCTTACCCCAGGTCACATTTTACACTCTGCTCCAATTCTATTCACAGCTGGGCCTGAAATAGATTTAAATGTCAAAGTGATTTTCTTTCTCATAGATACATATTTAACTCAAAATAGTCTTCTATTTATTCTTTCAATCACATCAGATGATAGTATCTTAATTCCATGCAATTTTGTCACTCCTATTTGTCAATTAGGGCTTTTAATGTTACAAGTAATCAAAAGAAAACAAGTGCAAACAGTTTTAAACAAACAAAAAAAATACTTGAATTCAATTGCATCACTCATAAAACTGTAAAGTCCATAGATAGGGAAAGCTTTGGGTTTGCTTTGATTTTGTACCTTCACCTTGGCAAAGACCCAGTTTCTTTTCCTCTTCACATGTGACAGATATTTTTTTCTCTTGAGGCTGGATTCTCACACCTGGTAGGAAAATATGTGGTGACAGTTCCAGGCTTCAAGTTCATGACGTCTGGTAGGTTTTTCAGATGATCAAGGAATGCTATTTCACAAAAGTCTCAACAAATCTCCTTCACAGTTCAGTTTAATTGGATCAGATTCCAATTTCTGATTTGATTCTTTTAGCCATACAAATTCTGTGTTTTGAATGGCTTACTCCTGATTAGATTAATTCAAATTCTAAGAGTATTACTTTGATTTGATTGAAAGTAATCAGTGTTCAACCATGTAACTGGGTCAATGCCATTCTCTTACCTAACCCATCAAACAAGCAGAAGAATAAGACTGTTACACAACAGGACAGGTGTAATAGGATTGTTGTTAAGACACAAAATGCCAGCAAACCTATGGCCCAGGAAATTCATGTGATAGTGATCCCTGAACTAAGGATGTGCCCTCGGAGCCCTGTGGAATATTTGCTTTTTTGTTCTTATGTTTTAACCTTTTAATTATGAAATGTAATTTAGGCACTGAAAAGTCTGTTAAACATAAATGTATGATAGCATTAATCATTATAAGAGGAACATTGGTGTAATCTGTTACTAGGTTAAATGATAGCACATTGTCAGACCTGAAGAAACTGCCCACATGGACCCTCAAGGTCACCATTCCTTCCAAATTCCCTAAAGGTTACCAATAGCATAAATGTTATGGTACCAATTTCTAATTCCTAAGCACTGTAATTTAGTTTTTCCCATTTGAGGGACTTTATGACAGTTGAATTGTACAATGCAGGTACTAGCTCTAAAAATCTGTAAAGTTTCTTCATGTTGTTGTGTGTGTTGTCTGCATTACACTGAATGAAAATACCACGTTTTATTTATACATTTTACTATTAATGGACATTTGTGTAAACTCTCATGAACATTTTGTAAGGTCTCTTGGCACATACTTGACTTCATTTCTGTCGGATATATACCTGTAGATTTGTTGGGTCATTGAAAATGTATATGTTAACATATTAAGTACTGTCAAATGGTTTTCCAAAGTAGTTGTACCAATTTATAGTCCCGCTAGCAGTGGCAAAGTTTCTCTTCTCCCACAGTCTTGCTAAATCATGCCATTACTAGTCAATTTCATGCCACTACATGCTAATTTGAGCCAATTCTGGTGAGTATTCACCAGTGATATCTCATTGAAGCTTTACTTTGCATATCCCTGACTAGAAATGAGATTTATAGGTCTTTTTGTAAGTTCTCTTTTGTTAAGTGATTGTTGAAGTCTCTTACACATTTTTCAATTAGGCTGTTTGATTTCTTATGTATTTACAAGTCTTTACACATTCTGTTATTACCTACTTGACATTTGCTTTTTGCATTGCAAATATCTTCTGCTCTATGACTTCTTTTTCATATTCCTAATAGTGTTCTTTGACAAAGAGTTCTTAATGATGTAGCTAAAAGTATTAATTTTAAAATTTATACTTACTGTTTTCTGTGTTATATAAAACTATTTACCTACTGATAGATCAAAAACTGTTCATCTATGTTACTTGTTAAGCTTTATTATTTTTTGACATATGTAGCTAGCTATAACCAGCTTGGAATTGATATTTGCTTAAGGTATATAATAGAGATAATATTATATTTATTTTTACATATAGCTTTCCAATGTCACAGTACCATTTAATGAAAATAATCCCTTCTGTCTTGGCTAAATAAACATGTGGATACAGATATCTCTATGAAATAGTGATCTCATTTCCTTTGGATATATACCCAAGAGTAAAATTACTAGATCATATGGCAGTTTTCTTTTTTTTTTTTTTTTTTGGTGATACGAGGGCCTCTCACTGTTGTGGGCTCTCCCATTGCAGAGGACAGGCTCCGGACGCGCAGGCTCAATGGCCATGGCTCACGGGCCCAGCCGCTCCACGGCACTTGGGATCCTCCCGGACCGGGGCACGAACCCGTGTCCCTTGCATCGGCAGGCAGACTCCCAACCACTGCACCACCAGGGAAGCCCGGCAGTTTTCTTTTCTGAGGAACCTCCATACTAGTTTCCATAGTGGCTGCACCAATTTACATTTCCACCAACAGTGTAAAAGTGTTCCCTTTTCTCCACATTCTCACCAACATTTATCTCTTGTCTTTTTGATAATAGCCATTCTAACAGGTGTGAGGTGATAGCTCATTGCAGTTATGATTTGCAATTCCCTAATGATCAGTGGTGTTGAGCACCTCTTCATGTACCTGTTGGCCATTTGGATATCTTTTAAAAGGAAATGTCATTTTAGGTTCATTCCAGCATTATTCTCAATAGGCAAGACAAGGATGGAAACAAACTAGATGTCCATTGATGGATGAATGAATAAAGAAAATGTGAATTTGTATATATATATATATATATATATATATATAATTCAGCCATAAAATAGGACATTCTGCCATTTGCAGCAACATGGATGAATCTGGAAAGCATTGAGCATTACACTAAGTAAAATAAGACAGACAGAGAAAGACAGAATACTGAATGATCTCACTTAGAAAGGAAAGGACTTGTAGGAATAGAGAACAGATTGGTGGTTACAAGAGGCTGGGTCAGGGGTGGGGGGCATAGGAAATGGCTGAAGGTGGTTGAAGAGTACAAACTTCTAGTTATAAGTTCTGGTATGCACAGTGTGATGACTGTAGTTAACAAGACTGTGTTGTGTATTTGAAAGTTGCTAAGAGAGTAGATCATAAAAGTTCTCATCACAAGAAAATAAATGTTGCCGCTATGTGAGGTGATGGATGTTAGCTAAACTTATTGTGGTAATCATTTCACACACGTATATCAAATCATTATTTTGAGCAGTTTCAACTTATACTATGTTATGTGTCACTTATATCTCAATAAAACGTGAAAATAAAAAATTCCTTCCTCCAATGCCCTGCAGTGCCAATTTTTTGTATTCACATATGTATGAATCTATTTGGAGATCCTCAGTTCTGTTCTATTGGTTCATTTGTTTCTCCTTGTTCTACCAGCTATTTTAATTTCTGTAGCTTTGTAATAAGATTTCATATCGGGAAGACTGAGTCCTCTTACCTTAGTTTTCCATCAAAAGTACCTTAGCTCTCCTTGGTCCTCAGTATTTCCACACACATTTTGGAATCAGCTCATCAGAGCTGTTGGGTGAGAATGCATTGAATCTATGGGTCAATATGAAGAAAACTGTCCTGTTATTATACTGAAACTTCCAATGCATGAATGTGGTCTACTTTTCATATTACTTGGGTCTTCTTTAATTCTCTTTTTTCCTCTCTTTTCTTAAATATACGTCTTTATTGGAGTATAAATGCTTCACAATGCTGTGTTAGTTTCTGTTGTTTCAGTGTTATTTGGTAGTTTTCTTCATATTTTGCATCCAACTTTAAAAATTTTAATAGAATGCTTTTGATGTTTTGAAACTATTGAAAATGATATGTTTCTTAAATTCTCAGTTTTAAATTTTGTTGCAACTGTATATCTATGATTTATAAATTGTCCCTGTATACAATAGTTTTGCTAAACTCACTAATTCTATTAATTTACCTGTAAATGATGTTGTTAGTGCACCCAATGTGCATCATTAGGAATTTCATATTTTTTTCATACAAGCCATCATATCATCTATGAGACATGATTGCTTAATTTCATCCCTTTCAATAGTCAGTCACTCACCCATGCATTCATTTATTCATTCATCCTCTCTTGTTTATTGCACTGGCAAAACCATCAAACACAATGTGGAGTTTTGTTGCAGTCAAATATCCACATTTTGTTCTGTGTCTCTAATATAAAGCTTTCAACATTTCAGGTTTTTCTATATATACACTTTATCAGATTAAGAAAGTTCTTATCTATTCTCAAATTGCTAAAAAGTTGTGTCGTGAATGGACATATATTTTTATCAAATAAATTTTCTGCATCTTATGCAATCATGAGATTGCTCTTTTTATTTCATTTATGTACAGACTATTTGATTTACTACTATTTGATTTGATTTACTATCCATTTTAGGTGTACCTTCTCTTTATTGGATCATTCTCCTCCAGAGGTAATAATCAAAATAGTAAACAACTGGCACAGCAGAGGCACCATGTGAATAAGAATGGACACAGTCGATAAACAAGTGAAGCCATATAGGTGCACAGCTGCTGCATATCAGCTCAGCTTCACCTATTAATTGCACAACCTGCACCCAAGTTTGTTATCAGGCTTTTTGTTTTTTTAATTTACTACTTTTAATCCAACTTTTCTTACCAAGTATAAGTGGAACTTGTTCATATTATATTATCTTTTAATAAATAATTAAATTTCCTTTGTTAACATGTGTTTAAAATTTTTGCATTTAGTAAGAGTGGACTTTCTTTTTTAAACATTTGTATGAAGATTGTGAAGCAAAATGAAGATAATATGAATTGGAGAGTGTTCACTTACTCCTCTATTGTTAGACGTCATTGTGCAAGTTGAAAACATTTTGTCCTTGAATGTTTGGTAGAACTTACCAGGGAAGCCACTGAAAACTAGAGATTGTGTGTGTGTGTGTGTGTGTGTGTGTGTGTGTGTGTGACTGCTAATTCAAATGAAAAGCTAAATAAGCTAAATAAATAAGCTAAATAAAGTTTGCTAAGTTTTCACATCAGTCTTGATAAGATACCTTTTTCAAGAGATTTGTATATTTCATATATATTTTAATTCAGTGGGATAAAGGCATACATTTATCCATCTTATCATTTTATTGCTTTTGTTTGTTTGTTTGTTTTGTTTTGTTTTTTGCGATACGCAGGCTTCTCACTGTTGTGGCCTCTCCTGTTGCAGAGCACAGGCTCTGGACGCACAGGCTCAGTGGCCATGGCTCAGGGGCCCAGCCGCTCCATGGCATGTGGGATCTTCCCAGACCAGGGCACAAACCCATGTCCCCTGCATCAGCAGGCAGACTCTCTACCACTGTGCCACCAGGGAAGCCCGCCATTTTATTGTTTTATAGCATGATCTGAAGTGATGTACCCTTATTCATTTCAGATAATGGTTTATTTATCACTCTACTCCCTTTGAATTTTATTTTATTTTTTTCCCTAATATTTTGAGATTTTTTCAACCTCTTTTCTGTTATAATATATGCATATAAAGTTAAAATTACCCTCTAAATATTTCTTAGTTTTGATGTATGGCATTTCTCTTATTATTCATTTCAATTTTCTTTGATCTAAGCGTTATTTAGAGTCTATATACATTTTATTTTTGAAACATCTATATTTCCTCTGGTTATTTATTTCTAATTTAAATAAATTGTAGTCAAAGAAGGAGGTACTACTTATAGTTTCAATCATTTCAATTTATGACCTAATAAATATTCAAAGATTTTACATGTGTTTGAACAGAATGTGTATATTTTGGGGTTCATTACTCTCTATATATTTATTAGGTGACATTGATTGTGTTGCTTAAACCTTATATATTTCAGCAGTATTTTCTATTGTTTATTTTATCAGGTACTAAAAAAGGAAAAATAAATACCTCAATATGATTGGGGATTTGTCTTTACCTGCTTGTATTTGTCAATTTTTATACTTTATATATTTTGAGGTCATGTTTTTAGGTGCATATTAATTTAGAATTGCAAAATATTTCTGCTGAATTAATTCTGCTGAATGAGAACCTTTTTAAATTCTTAATATCTGCTATGTCTTCTGCTTAATTTGTCTATATTTTTCTGAAATTAATATAGGTACTTCCTTGTGGTTGAAGTTTAAGTCATATATATCTTCTTGCATTCTTTGACGTTCAAGCTTTCTGCATTGTTATGATTTAGGTATGTTTCATTAACACAGCATAGAGTAATTTGTTTTGCTTTTTTATTCCGTCTAACAATCATCTTTTCATTGGAATTTTGTGTCTACTTTACATTCACTATAAATATTTAGAAACTTTATTTTAAATTTAACATCTTACTCTGTACTTTCTGCCTCTGTGCTGTTCTCGCTTTCTCTGTCTCTCTGTCTCTGCAGTATATAAACCTGACTCCCCCCACATGCTGATCCCCTGCCACAGTGAAGGCCCCTCCTTGGAAGATTGTGAGGGGGCCTGCACCATGGGGTAACATGGGGAAATCCCCTCTCTCAGGAAGCAGAGAGGGGCCCTAGAGGTTTTCTCTTCCTCTCAGCTCTGCCCTGGGGGCTCGGGGAAATGGTTACCACATCCTCCTCTCTCAAGTGAGGGATGTTTCTTGCTAAATCTATTTTCATTTTGGAAAAAAAATATATATATATATATATATAAAAATAAACAGTTTTATATAAAAAATAGAGAGAAATAACTACAGATATAGTTTGATAAATATGCATACACAAACACATGTATATACATATATACATGTTTATATATACATACAGTTATTTCCTAATAAGATATTTTAAAGCATTTTAATGTATTTAATAAATCAAAATTTAGGTATTAATGTATTTGTCTCCAATCACAATAATGTATTTTATTATTTTGATTATCCTTCATTTCTTCTTGAATTTCTTGCCTTTTATCTGGAATTATATTTCTCTGCCTTAAAAAATATCTCTCTGTATATTCGCTAATGTGGATGGGCTGTTTACAATTTCCCTCAGTGTTTTTTTTATTTTCTCCCTGAAAATGTCTGTATTTCATTTTCGTTCTTGAAGGCTCTTTTTCCTGGGCATCTATTTCTAGGCTGGTGGTTATTTTCTCACCACTTTAAACTGTTTGGCCTGGATTAGTTCTGTTGAGAGTCAGTTAATGCTTGTCCCTTTTAAGATCATCTGTTTTACTTTTGGCTTCTTTTAAGATTCTTTTCTCAGTAATTTATGTCTAATACTATAAATGTTCCTAGATATGTTTTTATGCATTTTTAATGATCCTTGGGCCTTAGAGCTTCTTGAATCTACAGACTGGTACCTTCTGATCAGTTCCATATACTGCCTCTTCACCCATTTTCTTTTTTCTCCTTTTGTGGGGCTCCTACTAGGAGTTCAATTAAATATATGTCAGTTTTTCTCATCGTATTCCCTTTGTTTGTCCTTTTAATATCTATCATCTATCTTTTTTGCCCAATCGATTATTCTGAATAGTTTCTTTCAAATATTTTAAGTTATTAATCTTTATTTAACTCTTCTAATTTGTTGTTACCATCTGAAATTGTAATTTAAATTATTGCAATTTTTTGTTATAATTTTTTAATAGACTCACTTGGTCTCTTGTTTTTTCTTTTTTTCTTCTCTATTTCTTTTTTTTCCTTTTGTTTTTTTTTAAACAATATTTTTCTATTTATTTATTTTTGGCTGCATTGGGTCTTCATTGCTGCATGCAGGTTTTCTCTAGTTGCAGCGGGTGGGGGCTAATCTTCGTTGTGATACATGGGCTTATCATTGCGATGGCTTCTTTTATTGCAGAGTACGGGCTCTAGGAGTGCAGGCTTCAGTAGTTCTGTCATACAGGCTCAGTAGTTGTGGCTCGTATGCTCTAGAGCACAGGCTCAGTAGTTGTGGCGCATGGGCTTAGTTGCTCCACGGCATGTGGGATCTTCCTGGACCAGGGATTGAACCTGTGCCCCCTGCATTGGCAGGTGGATTCTTAACCACTGCACCACCAGGGAAGTCCCTCCTGTCTTTTTTTTTTTTTTAATAAATTAATTATTTAAAAAAGTTCTGTACTTGAATTTAATGTAACAATAATAATTTTAACATAAAAATATAGGGATAATTACTGAACATAGTCTAATTATCTTAAATTCTAGTCCTTGTAATTTCAGTATCTAGAGACTTCGTTGGTGTAGACCTTTTCTTTTTTTGTTCGAACGTAGATCTTTTCTGTTGATTGTCACTTATTTCTCTTTGTGTGCTGGTTATTTTTAATTATGGACCAATGTATACAACTTGCTTTTGGAAATTGTTTGTACAAGTAACTTAAGATCTAGGTTGATGCTATCTGCTTTTAGAAATTCTGTAATTTTTCTAGGTTCACAGGGAACAACACATCAGGTAAAACCTTATTTCAATTTCAAGTATCGATTGAAGTTTATTGCATTTATCAGATGACCTGAAGCTGGGATTTTATCTAGGCAAAAGATTGCTTGATTTTTAACTCTTCCTTATCATACTGTTCAAACTTTTGGCAATTCACCTCAAAATATACAAACCTATCCCTTCCTGCTGTCAGATCCCAGAATTCAACATTCACATCCCTGGTGCTTCATGCTGAAATATAAACTACACAGCCCCTCAAGTGCCCCCATGGAGAAATAGTGTTTCCAGATGTTGATCTTCTGGCATCTGTGGTGGGCAATGACGGTCATCAGAGTAGTTTATCTTTCGTTTTAAAAGACTGTTTGCATGTGTCCAACAGGAGCCGCCATGCCTGTCTTGTTCTTAGATGTGCAGCTCTGGCCTTAGGCCTTTGTGTGTCTCACTGCAATATGGTGGAGTAAGCTGTCTAGCCTGTGTTGAATTTATCTCTTGAATAAACTTGCTTCTGGTTAACTGTAAAAAAAGAAAAAAGTTCTAAATTTTCCTAGCTCTGCATCTTGACCCAGTAATTCTTCTCTATTTTGCTAACCATCTGATGATGCATTTAGTGATTCTGTGTATATTTTATTTTTATTTGCCCAGTATATATGTTAGGGAGGCTGAGAAGTCCCAGATCTGCAGTCATCAACCTGGGGACCCAGGAGATCTAATGGTGTAAATTCCAGTCCAAGTCTGAGTCTGAATGGAGGAGAGGACTGATGTCCCAGCTCAAGAAAAAGGCAGAGAGAGAATTCTTTCTTACTCAGCCTTTTATTCTATTCAGGTCTCCACTGGTTTGGATGAGGCCCACCATCTGCTTTACCAAGACTACTGACTTAAAGGTTAACCTCATCCAGAAATACTTTCACAGACATATCCAGAAATAATGTTTGACCAAACATCTGGCCACCCCATGGCCCACTGAAGTAGACACATACAACTAACCATCACGCCCAAGTGTCCTCGGTGAGACTATTTGTCTGAATCACCTAGTCTGGCATTACTGGAATTGGAAGTCTTCATAGAAACTTTTAAAAATAGGGAGACACTCTGCTGTTAAGAATTTATCTTCTTATAGACGGAGAGAATCTGATATAGCCATGGTAATCTCCAAATATCTAATATGAGTGAAATAAATATATCATTAAAATCTATCCTTTAAATGTGCCATGCAAACTTTTTCTCTTTCAATACTCCATTGAAGCTAAAGAATTCTCAAATTATGAACTATAAATTTTGTTTGTAACATTTCTGCTTAAATAGGTCATTATTACTTCACAGTCTTTGAAGACTGACACTTAGGCAGAGTTCCCTGTGAAATGAGAAATATGAAATTTGAGTACTTTTTTTCTTTAAAAATTATATTATCTCCTTAAGTTTCAATTATCTAATAATGCTTCTAATGAAAATATGTCACTTTAAACAGAGATAGCATAGTCCTTGAACAACTACCTTTAAAAAATAATTTGCTCATTGATCTCAGAAAGATGAATCAGTCCTTAATCTGAGTCATCAATCATTTTGAACATCTGCTGTGTTATTATCATTCACCACCTAAATGCTTTCTACTCTCCCTTTTCTACCTATTCGCTTAGGAAGTTTGAGAAGTAAGTGAAATTTAGAGCCATGAAATTGTAATTAAAGTATATCACTATAGATGGGAAAGTAAATAGATGTCTAATTTACATTCTTTAAATATTAATGGATAGATGCAGTGGAAAAAGTTCTGTAACTTCAAAATACATAATAAACCATCTTTCATATAATATTTTAGGCAACCTTTATAAAATACTTTATCATGTATTTATATACTTTTGGTTATGTAACACTCATTATAATTTACCATGGGAATATCTCTTCCTTGAGTGTCATTTTAAGGATTTAAAGAAAAATTGTTTTATCAAGAAATACATTATTCCACATATTTGGAATATGTACACAAATGTTTAAAATGTATACATTTACTGTATTACTAGGCACACCCATCTCCAATATAAAATACATAATATATATGTTTATTGAAGTATAGTTGATTTACAATGTCGTCTTAGTTTCAGGCGTGCAGCATCATGATTCAGTATTTTTGTAGATATATTCCATTACAGGTTATTACAAGATAATAGGTATAATTTTCTGTGTTATACAGTTTATCCTTGTTGCTTATCTATTTTAAATATAGTAGTTTGTATCTGTTAATCCCATTCTATGGAATATTTTCCTCTCAGTATGTTTTATTAGTACAGATCTTCCTTGACTCGAGATGAGGTTACATCCCAATAGAGCCATCATAAATTGAAAGTATTTTTAGTCGAGGATGCATTTAATACACCTCTAATATACCAAGAATCACAGCTTAGCCTAACCTACCTTAAACATGCTCAGAACCATTACGTTAGTCTACTGTTGGGCAAAAGCACCTAACACAGCCTATTTTATAATAAAGTGGTGAATATCTTCTGTAATTTATTGAATACTGTACTGTACTGTCTGGGTACAGAATGGTTATAAGCGTATCAGCTATTTACCCTCCTGATGGTTTGGCTGACTGGGGGCTGTGTCATGCTCAGTCTCACAGGAGAGTATCTACCAAATATCTCTAACCTGGGGAAAGATCAAATTCAAAATTTGAAGTGTGGTTTCTACTGAATGAGTACTGCTTTCACACCATCATGAAATTGAAAAATCGTAAATTGAACCGTCGTAAATTGAGGACTGTCTATAATTTGCAGTGGACAGAGGAAGTGTGATCCATCTTCGAGGATCACTGCTGTATTATACCACCTTAAGCTGATGTATGCAGGGCCTCTCCTTCATGTTTGCTAGTGCTGGTAAGTAAAAATATTTAGGACCACTGTTATATAATTATATTGTTAATCTTTTGAGGATTCAGGGCCCAAAGTTTAAGTTGATCAAGAGGGGTTTCACTAACAATCAGATGTGAACACAACCTGATTAGTGCATGCACAGTCACAAATATATATGCTTACATATTTTCTTGAATTATTTCAACAGTACATGAAAAACTACATAATGTTGCCCAGTGGCATGAACAGGTTGCATAGCCGTAGCGGTTCTCATGAACTGGTTGATCTTTAGTGCAGGATAAAGAGTGTGTGGCCCAGGGAGATTGACTGACAGAGCACCCCATCTTGCTGACCAGAAGAACCCCTTGGTTATTGTTACCCTGACTCTATAACCCTCTATTAAGTTTAGCTCAGTAGAAACTTTCTGGAAGTGTTGGTTCACCCTTCATTTTCATCACAGTAAACAAACTGACCCAAGTTTTACCAGTTGGGACAGGCCACCTTGCTTCATCTCATGTTTTTCTAATAAAATTGCCAATTGTAATTTATAAAGATATCAAGGACTTTAGTGGAAACCTTCTTTGTGTAGTAAATGCCACTTTTGATCTGTGGGAAACACGTACCCATTTATAGTTTGCAGTTTTTTGGCATACACTTTGAAGAGATTTCTGAATACATCTACTCTATGTATTGAGATTTTTATTCTCTGGGGATTATTTATTGTTCCCATTTGTCTTCGGGTAACCTGTGACTAATTGCTATGTAGTACACTGATATTTCAATAGTTTTAATTAAAGTGATTTGCTAAAACCATGAATCATTTTCTAATGATTTTTTGATATCATTTTCTAATGAAAATGGCCCAATGATTTTACCCAGAAAGAACATTCCTAGCAACCATTCCCGTCACCCACCCTCACTCCCTAATGAGCAATAAATTAACTATTAGATACAGCTGTGCTCAGGAACCAACTATATCTTTAGGATGAAGACAATGACCAGATGTTACCAGTAAGACTGGGGCTGGGGCTATAGGCTACCTGGACACTGGGACTGACACAACAATTACAGTGAGAGTTCAACTCTTGGAAGAAAATGGCTTCAAAAGGAGGAGGGGGTTAAGACCAGAACCCCTGTGTAAGAGAGAGGCCGGAGCAGGACCTCCACCCGTGAAGGAAGGCTGGACAGGAGTGTGGCTGTCCTTTGGCACAGTCCTTGGTGAGGAATCGCCATTCTGAAAGATGTTAAGAGACAGGAACAAACTAGATAGCCCCACATTGGAAATTAAGCCCAGGAGAAGGGATGAGCAAAACAAGAAGAAAAGAGAAGCTCCACTAAAGTTATACCAAAATTAAAATTTTATAAGCAAAATCACACATATATATAAATTATGTATATATAATTTGTTATTTATTTGTTTATTTATATACAAAATCTAAATCAAGAGAAATTGCGCCTTAAGAAAGAAAAATAATAAACAGAAAATAACTTAAAAAATGAGCTTACAGTATGGAAATAAAGACAAGGATAACTTCTCTTAAAAATGACAAAAATGACAAGAAGAGTTGATGGACAAGGGGTGGCAGCAACAGAATAGTTTTAACAACCCTCCTGTGCCCTCCCACCTCCACGCTGCACTGGGCAGGACAACTTCACTGTCTACAGGAAAGGAAAGCCAAAGACCCCAGGACACCATCGAGGACCATATGTGGTGACAAAGTAGCCCTGTGTTTCCCAAAACAGAGGAGGCTGGTGATACACCTGAGACAACACCAGAGTCACTTCCACAGGGAGGTGAACGGAGGGACACGCTTTCTCACGTCCTGTGAGTCAGAGGACACAACTGTCAGGATTAAGTTCCACCAGAGAGAGAAGGAAAGGTGAGCTAGGCAGCAGCACTGGCCACCAAATTGGCAGGTGAATGATGGGTTCTATAGAAACAGTCCATGCTGGAGCTGCCTGGGTCTTAGAAGCTCTAAATTAATCAACCCAAATCCCTCTAAGGAAAAGCCCCACAAAGTGGTGACATTTCTGTGAGCAGAATTCACAGTAAGAGGGACAGAGGTAGTAGAGGCAACGGAGAAAACGGATTCAGACAGAAGGTGGAGGGGTAACCATGCTTGAATATTTCACAAAATTTGAATCTGTAAAAGAAAACTGTCTTCTAACAATAAGTGTGAGCTCCAGAACACTAGAGCTCCACAGGGGCGAAGCTAGAATCATCATTTCACCTTTCCTTCGAAGAATAGAGGAAACGTTGTCGCTTCCCTTACACATGAAGGAGGGAAAAGATTACAGTCAGATTCCACAAACATTTTATGAAAAATATATGAAGAGTAAAGAGAGTAGGACTCTACAAAATGATGATGCAGCCAGAAAGACAAGACCCCAAAGCCATTAGTCTGTACCTAATAATCCAAAGGGAGCTAAAATAAATTACAAGAGCTATAAAATTTATGAAAGCAGAGCACACATTAGAATTCAAATATGTACTCAAAAATAAAATGATTGGAGAAGAGGGAGATTTAAAAAGAGAGGTGACAGACAGAGGAAGAATTGCTAAATGAAATGAAAATCATTTGTGCAAAGAAGATCAAATTAGAAGGAGCATAAGGGAGAATTAACACCAGGAATGCCATAAGAGAAATAAAATATGGGTAAAAATGGCTTGACAGAAAGTGATAGCTATGCAAGACAGCGTATGTGTGACAGGACACAAAGAAGGAAACCAAAGCAACAGAATGAACAGAACGGCAAAAACTATAATTCAAGAAAACTCTCCTGAAATAAAGCCAACTCGGAATTCTGTATTGAAAGAGCACACTGCATCCTTGGGAAAATCCCCTTTGAGGGGCCAATGCTGAAATGTATTTTGGTAAAACTTTAAAATTCTAAATAAAAAGAGATTTAAAAAAATCCTCCAAGAATCCAGAGAAAAGGACTAAGTTGCTTCAGTAAGAGAGACCCAGTAATTTATCATCCAGACTTTTGCGAGTAGAGGGGATGCTAGTAATGATTGCCATGGGACACATGCTGTAAACCAGGAATATCTTAGCTGAAGGAACATTTGATCATTCTATTTAAAAAGGAAAAGAAATTAAATTGCCATCAGACTTTTTGACAGCCATAGAGATAATAGGGTAGCAGATTTAAGTTCATCAAGGAAAGAAAATGGGAACCAAAGATTTTGTATATGTGACCAAACTGAGCTTCAGACTGCCAGCAAGTTGTAATGAACCTGCAGAAACTCATGTTTTCCCCTTGACTTGATTCCCATACACCAAAAGATCTATACAAGGAAGATGCAAAACAAAACAGTTCACATAGTCAGACTACAAAGAACTTAGCCAACACCACAGATTTTATAGTTATGTATCCAAATCGTAACACAAATAGCAGAGAATAGCTGTTATTTTCAGGTTTACATGAAATTTTCCATAGTTTAGACAGCCAAGAAAACCTTAATAAATTACAACGGAGAGAAATAATCCAAAAAGCATTCTCTGACTACAATCTATTACCATAATTAATTTAAATAAAATGTCTTTTTCTTAGAAATTAAAAGAAAGCTATCAAAATCTCTTTAGATAATTTTAATATAATCCCAAATTGTAGTTTTTTTAGGAAATAAATAACATTAATAAACATGACATATTAAATTCTATGGTGTAAAATCAAATGCATAAAGATTAAAAATAAAAACAAATTGAGAACCAAACTCTAAAGTAAGAAAATAACAAAAGAAAGCATAAGGAAAAAATTGATAAAGAAAAAACAATTAGAAACCTTATGAAATAGAATTTAAAAATAGTGGAACTAATAAATACAAAAGCTGGTTTGAGAAAAAGTCAATAATAATGAGAGTGCATAAATACACTAAATTTGAAATGACAAGGGGACATAGTTATAAAAACTAACAATATTTTTAAAAATTGAGACTTTTTTGCACAATGTATGATTTTCTGAATAATACACAATTTATAAAAATATAGTCCATGAGAAACAGATTTCAATTAGCACAGAGGAAATAGAGAAAATGGTTAAAGAGGTCCCTCATAAAGCCAGCAGGACCCAGTCACTTTCACAGGGAATTCTACCAAATCTGTAAATATTGGGTAAGCAGAGAAAAAGAAGAAATTTTTCCAAATTACTTTGAAATGAGTATAGTAACCTTGATCCTCAAACATGCCAAAGATTTTTCTGTTGTGAGTATTGATAGAAAATATTAAATAACAGATTACAATGGGATTTTTGAAAGTTAAGCAAAATGATCTCATAGGGTTCATATCAGAACTTCAAGGTAGCTCTATTTCAGGAATATTGCTAGGGCAAAGATCGTGTTATCATCTCCAGATATTAGGTAAATATTAGTCTGCTGTTCCTTTTGTTGATCCATTATTTAAACATTTCTGTGTTTTTATATGTGTAAAGTTGTCTGTTATAAGTACTATCTAGCTGAGTTATGGTTTTTCTATTTTTTTGGCTGGGATTTTGCCTCTTGCTAGTTTTATATATTTACTTTTATTGTAGTCACTTACATACTTGACATTTCCCATTATATCACCTATTTCACTTGCTCAGTTTCTGCTTTACTTTTTGCTTCCATTGGATTAGTTAGATATTTATATGGCTTCCTCACTTCTCCTTTTCCTGGTTTAGTAGTTTTTATATTCTCTTCTTATTCTTTCACTTGGTAACCTGTAATCTACAGCCAGAATAATTGTCTTCAAATTTTTTCATTGTTTTCAACCTGCAATCTTAGCAGAAAGCTTGAGATGCTTCTACCAGACTCAGAGATGTATTTGCTGGCTTTTTCTTATAGGTATTATGTCCATAGGGAGGCCTCAAACCAATATTTTTCAGCTAAGACTATATTTGCAACCTTTCTGGTTTTTTTTTTTTTTTTATCTTCTACAATTCCGGACTCCACGTTGCATCTACCTTCCTTCCAATCTTGGCTGTATTGTATATTACTTTTAGTAACTCCTGATCTTGTTCTCAAATCTATTGTCATTCAAATGATGCTGTTTAATAATTTCTTTGTTTGCCTTTGCATCTTATTTCTCAAAATTTTGGGGATCCATATCATGTTTCTTGAGTTACATTATTCTTTAGGGATTTTTAAAATTAATGATTTTGAGAAATAAATTTAGTCTCTTTTAAAAATATCTTTGTTTCACCTTTGCTCTTGAATGTGGTTCATTTGGATATAGAATTCTAGCATTTTTATTATTTTTCTTCAGCACTTTTAACACATTAAAATCTATCATTGCTAAGCAGAGTCTTTTGTAAATATTATTCTTATTCTTCTGAGGGTAATATTTATTTTCTCTTTCTGATTGTATTGATAATTTCTTGGTGTTTGATGCTAAGAACTTTTACTGTATTGTGTCTAGGTATTGATAAGTTTGCTCTTTATTCTACTGGAGATTTAGTATGAGAAATTGTCTTCAACTTTGGGAAGTTGTTTGCCATTATCAATTATTAACTAAAGTATTTCTGCCCCCTCTTTTTTCAGTTTATTTCCTAATAGATATCCAGTGCCCCTCTTTCCCACTCTATTTCCTTTTCTATTAATATCTTTTTCATATTTAATAAGTCATTATTTCTCTGCAGTTTATTTGTATGATATATACATACTTAAATTATACTTTGCCAGAGTTATCTAACTTTTTATAAAAACAAGAACAAAAAATTTCATTCCCTTTTTTTTTTTTTTTTAGTTTCCATGATTATACTAATTTGTTAAGACTGTCATAACGAAGTACCAAAAACTTAGTGGTTTAAAAACCAGGAATTTATTGTCTCACCGTTCTGGAGGCTGGACGTCTGTGGCTGAAATGTCTGCAGAGCCATGTTCCCTGGAGAAATTTCTGTTCCAGTCTCCTCAGACTTCCTTTGGCTTGTGACAGCATCACTCTAGGCTTTACATGGTGTAGTCCCTGTGTGTGTGGCTCTGTTTCCAAATTCCCCTTTTTTATAAGGACACCAGACATACTGGGTTAGGATCCCACCCTACTCCAGTGTTGCCTCGTCTTAACTGATTACATTGGCAATGATCCTATTTTCAAATAAGGCCCTATTCTGAGGTACTGGAAATTATGGCTTCAATATAGGAATTTGGCGGACATAATTCAACCTGTAACAATGACCATGGGTGTGTGTGTGCTTGTGTGCATGTGTGTGTGTGCTGCCATAAAAGAAGCTTTATTTTTATTCTCTGGATTTAAATTCCACCTTCATTTTTAGAGTCTGGAGATAACTTTATTTTTGAGTTCAGGTATGTCCTTTTAATACTATTTTCATCAAGGTGTTCCACATATCTGTGATAGAAGCACAGCAGGGAAAATGGGTTGGTTTCCCTCAACATCATATTAGTCCTAGACAATACCTAACAGTATGTTTCTTGGTTATTAATTTCTAGTTCTTTTGTTTTTACATTGAAAAAATTTGACTTTTGATATTTGTTTTTTATAAATTCATTTAGGTCAGTGATTCTCCAAATGGCTATATTCTCCCTACAGTAAAATTTGTAAAATTATTTTATATTCTAGTGTCCCAGTGACTGAAAGGTGCAAATGCATTTAGTGGGCATAGATATGGGGTTCTAGGTGACACATGATGCTAGATAAAGTCTTACCCATGACGAATTTACATGCATCCCACATGACTATAAAATAGCTAACAGACATTCATATAGGTGAAAAATTGCCATTTATTATCTGATCCTAGACTAAGTATCCATTTAGATATCAAAAAATTATATTTTGATATTTATTATCTACTGAATTGCTCAGGTATGCATATACATTGATTACTGGAGAATTATATTTTTGTTTGGAACATTTCCAAGAATTTACTAATTTAGAAAATTATGTCAGGTAAGTATTTGAGACACTAACTCAACACACCTGTATTGGTCATCATTTTTTGTTGTAACATTTGTGATCGTTCTATGTATGTGTATCAGTATACTTTAAAACTTCTTTCATATAATCAAAGTTAAGCATTGACATTCAATTGAATAATTTATTTTTATATCTTTGTGCACAGTTCCTACTTTGCCAAAACATTTTTTAAAATGAAGCAAGTTAACTGTCAAGATTAAATAAATATTTTGCCAACATGTACTGATAAATTTGGGAAAGGTATATCTTATTTCTGACATGCAGAGGAAAATGATGGAATATTATCTTTAAAATGTTTAAATGCCTTCTGATTAGCAGGACAAAAGCTTCAATTTTAGGTAAGAAATAGCAAGAAGTAATAACTGATAAGCCATGGAATAGTGGAGGAAAATTAATCTTACTAAGTGTGAGAGGGGTTATTAATAAGCTGATAAAAAAATCCAAGTGAAGTAGTATCTTTTATCCAACTGAGCAGTGATACTGTTTTAAAAAGAATCAATGAGATGTCAAAACATTTCAGAAATAACTGTAACAGATTAACATCCAAGAAATTTTTATTACAAGTCACTGAAATCATCCTGTATGACAAATGAAATTTAACTAGTAGCATATATAAGTTACTTAAGGAATGAAGAAAGTCATGGATGAAATGCTATTTTAACACAATTATTTATGATGAATACAAAGTGGTTACCAGTATACACAGACCTTAAAAAATATTCCATGAGAAAAAAGTTCCTTTTAACAATGTCATTGCTTCTATAACAGAGGGAACAACAGTTATAATTGGTCCAAAACCTGAGTTGACAGCACTTTTAGAGATTGCATCAAGTATTTTGTTAATTATTTCATTATTACTGACAACATTTATTTATTAAAAATCTTAGTAAAATACCTGACAAATCATAGAATATTGATATGAATACCTTCAATTAATTTAACATCAGTCTTTTGAATGACAGATTATTTCATAAACTGCAACAATAATGAGGAAGAATTTTAACATCTTACTTATATAGAAGGAAGATGGGACCCTATATGAAATTATTTAAAGATATAATGTTTATTATATTAGAATATTAATGACTTTTTGTCATAGTAAAAAATTAACGATAAGATCTCATCCAGTTGGAATGTAGAATGATGTTAATGACCATCATGCCTAATGAAATGGGAAAAAAGATAATAGATAAAATAAAATCATATTTTACTATGAAGTTATTGAATAGAGGTGGGTGCAAGAAAGGTTTGGTTGAAAAAATTAGAGAAGTACAAATCTTTCATGTGTGAACAGGCAGCCACGGCACCTTCTGGTTATTGGGCAGGCAGAAGAGTGGGTCTGTCATAGACGAGTCTGGGAACCCTGCAGGGCTGAGAAGAAACATGTCAATTTTAGCATCTTTTGCAATCTAAATAGGCTTATAATTTACAAAATCATCAAGTTTTGGTTCTGTTTTATCAGCTCCTTCCTCAGTCTTTCTCTTTCCTCTCACATTTCACCATGAGCAGGAAGGAGAAACCATGCTGCATCTTCAACACTTGGCTTGGAAACCTCCTCAGTTAAACATTCACATTTATCTCTGACAAGTTCAGCTTTCCACCCAACCAGAGAACACAATTCAGCTGATTCTCTGCCACTTCGCAACAAGGGTCGCCTCTTCTCCAGTTTCCAATAACATATTCCTCATTTCCTTCCGAGACCTCAAAAGAAGCAATTGTATTAATGCTCATATTTCTACCAACATGGATTTATTCTTTAAGAAAATAGAAGCTTTCTCTGTTGTGTTTTTACTTCTAACGGAGCCCTCCCTATAATCACCTTTAATGTTCAAATTTCTACCAGCCATATCTTCAGGACTCTCTAGGCTTTTTCTTTCATCCACCTCATCATTCTTCCAGTTTCTACTTCTAATTACTTCCAAATTTCTTCTACATTTTTAGGATTTTGTACAGCGGCACCTTTCTTCCCAGTATCAAAATCTGTATGAATTTCCTGGGACCGCCATAACAAATTCTTTCACAGTTCTGGACCAGAAGTCCAAAGTCAAGTTGTTAACAAAGTTGGTTCCTTCTGGAAGTTCTCAGGGAGAATCGTCCCATGCCTTCTGGTGGCTGTGGCTATCTTTGGCTTTCCTTGGCTTTTGGCAGCTCTCTAATCTCTTCTTCCATTTTCACCTGGCTTTTTTCCTCTGCGTGATTTTATGTCTCAAATCTGTAATTTTTAAGGATACATGTCATTAGATTTGACTCACTCTTAACTTAATTACATTTGCAAAGACCCTATTTCCAAATATAGTTAAAAGGCAGGTACCAGCGGTTAGGACATGGGTATATGATTTTAGAGCCAATATTCAATCCATTACATATATATGTGTGTCTGTGTGTGCTTATGTGTGTGTACGTGTGTTTGTAATTTTTTAGAAATTCTCTCTCCCTCGCTCTCTCTGCTGTAACTATTTCAGTTGAGTAGCACAAAAACAAAGGCTCTGCTACAGAGTATCAAGACTACTTGATCTTTGGAGATTTGGTAGAAATTCCCTGTGAAATCATTTTTAGTGTTTTAGCAAAATTTTCTATATCACCCATAGAATTTATTTATTTAAGTATTTTGTGTCATATAGGCTAATTGTCTTAGTCTGTATTTCTCTAGGAAATTATCCATTTGATTGTGATGTGCAAGTTTGTGTATATAGAGGTATTCAAAATAACAAGATTTAAGAAAAATTTTCTTCCATATCAATGGTTAATTATACTTATTTCTTATTTTGTATTTTTATGCTTTAGTAATTTTTTTTTAAATTAAGCAAGTTAGCTAGTGGCTTATATATTTTGTAACATTTTTCACAAACCAGAATTTTGATTTATTCATTAGGACTACTCTTTTTATTCTTTGTTCCTTTAATTCATTCTTTTATTATTTCCCCTCTTGTGTCATCTTTAGGTTTACTTTGGTGTCCCTTTTCTAGGTTTGCAAGCTGGGACCTTAATTCATTTATATACATTCCTTAATTTTTACTTATAAAAGTGTATAGTGGTATCAAATTTCCTGAGATCAATGCTTTTAATAAATTCTATAGATTCTGATATATTAATTTTCCATTATCATTTTTGTTAGAAATTCAATCATTTTAACTTGTATATCTCCTATAATACACGCATTGTTCAATAGAAGGTGACAATTGATATTTTAAAGCAAAAAATTATAAACATGTATTACGGGGCATATTAAATATTTGGAAGTAAACCATATAAGAATAGTAGCACAAAGAATGTGAGGGGATATAAATGGAATTTAATATTGCAAGGTTTTCACATTATACATGGTCATATAAAATTAATTTAAGGCAGATTGTGATAATTTAAGGGTGTGTATTCCAATTTCTAGAGCACTTACTTTAAAACACATCAAAAAACCCCAAAGGGGCTTTCCTGGTGGCGCAGTAGTTGAGAGTCCGCCTTCCGATGCAGGGGACACGGGTTCGTGCCCGGTCCGGGAAGATCCCACATGCCGCGGAGCAGCTGGGCCCGTGAGCCATGGCCGCTGAGCCTGCACGTCTGGAGCAGTGAGAGACCCACGTACAGAAAAAAAACCAAAAAGACAAACAAAAAAAAAAAACCAAAGAAGTACAGCTAAAAAACAATAAAGTGTGTAAAAAAAGAATGCTAAAAATAAGCACTTTGTTGACTAAAAGTAGGCAGTAAAGAAGGAGAAAATAAATAAAAGATGGAACAAATTAAAAACAAACTGCAAGATGGTAAAGTTAAATTCAACCACATGCATAATTGCACTAAATAAAATTGGACAAAGCATTCCATTTAAGAGACAGAGATTGTCAATCTTGATTATTCTTTTTAAGAAGAAAGACTCAAGTAATTCCATTTGAAAGAGAGACACTTGAAATATAACAACACAGATTGAAAGTGAAAGTTAAATGATTAAACTACATATATCCTGCAAACTTCAAGTGTAAGAAAGCTGGTGTGGCAATATCAAAAATGAGGACTTCAAGGTAAAGAGGGGAATTTCATAAAGATAAAAGGATTGGTTTATCAAAAAGACACACTAATTCTAAATGAGTATGTAATTAGGAGCATATTTCAAATTAAATGAAGACAGATCACATTCTTTTCAAATTCTTTACATGGAAACTAAATTACTTACTATGGCATTTCTTAGTTACATATTCGGTTGAAAAAGATTTTAGTGCAGTTGTGCAGTTAATGCAGAAACAATAAAATCCAATTGAGAATCATTGTAAGATCTTTAGACTTAACATCGAGTTAACATCAATGAATACAAGAATCTCAATAATTTTATTAATAACTATTAAATCAAAATCATGTTATTTCTAACATATATATTTTTATATTTGTTGAAGCAGAATGAAAAAAATCTATGTTTTGAAAATTGAATATTACTATTTTTTATTTATCTTAGGGTTACCTGCTGTTCTTCAGGCTTACTCAGATATTACCCACTAAAGTTAAATATTAAATTGTGTACTATCTCTTCTCTATCACCTATTTAAAATATTATCTTCAAGATCAAAAATATCTGTCTATATGTGACAGGTCAATTCCTGTCATATTTTGTTACAATCATCTCCTACAACGTGGTAAAGAAATTTATGTTGATATTACACTTCAAATATGGTCCAGGTGATATGCAAGTACATCTCTTTACTTTCCTTTAAGAGTAAATTATTGCTGCTTGTTTTCCTTCCTTAAATTAGGGTTATTTACCTCTTACCATACATAAAAATAAATAGCTTATTTTTATTTATTCTTACATTAATTTTTATTCTAGTGTCTAATTTAAAATCTGTATTTGCTCCTTCGTTTCTCTTTAAATTTTGCAGAAAATGGGGTATAGTCATTTTACTTCTCTTAAATTGAAACTTACTCATTATAAATAGATACAAACATCTGACTATCCATTGTATCTTCTAGTTTTGAAATACACTCTTCTTCCTGTAAAGTACTGCCTGAAAGACCCTTACATTATAATGAGGATACTATAAATTATTTTGGAACTTATATGTGTAGATAGTTTATTATTAATAAATTCTATTTAAACTTCAATATTAAAACAGTCGTTACAAAATATTGGCTAAAATAGGAGGATGTGTCAGGTCTGATAAAATTGACCTCCAATTTAGACTTTCTGTGCAGCAAAACTTAATGATAAGTTTTCATTTTTCCAAGTCTTATTTGCATAAATTTCCTAAATAGGTTTCTCTACTCTTTTAATATTGCATATTTCAGTCAATATACTAACTATTTCTGTTTTGAAATTCTCTTTGAAGACATTAATGTTGCTACTCGGTTTTTTTTTCCATATATGTGTCTTTTTAGAAAATGTCATCCAGTGGAAATATTTGTATCAATCTGTAGGATTATTTTTCAATTAAGAAATAAGACATTTATATTTTTCATAAAATTGAAAGACAAAATTTATTTGTTTCAAAATGCTATGTCGTTGAAAAATCAGTGTACATTACTTTATTCAATAAACAGTATAAAGGGAGCACACGAGGAACCAGAACATCTTTCTCCTGCCTGGTTGATCAGGGGAGGAAGTGTTGTTTGGTACAGAGGATTAAGTTGGGTGGCAGGCTGAGAGAAGGCCCTGCTCTTGTCACCCACCCTATCAGAATTTAGTGTGGATAATAGAACCAACAGACACTTTCTATGAAATTCAAGAGGAGATAATTCTGTCACAAAGCAGCAAACTCATTGAAGGAAAGTGCCTTAGAGATTCCCTACACTTTCTTGACCATTAGCGTAATTGGATTATCTTGTATCCCTGCTTTGCCACCAGCTTGCTTTGTGACCTACCATAGGCATGTGACTTCAACTTTCTTTGCCCCAGTTTCCTCTTATTTTATTTTATTTTTTAAGGTTGCACCATGCGGTATGTGGGATCTTAGTTCTCCTATCAGGGATTGAACCTGTGTCCCCTGCATTGGGAGTGCAGAGTCTTAACCACTGGACCACCAGGGAAGTCCCAGTTCCCTCATCTGAATAGTGCATTCTTCATAGGTATATTTTAAGGAATAAATGAATTAATAAAGTAAAAATTTTGGGTATTCTGAAAATAAGCCTTTGACAAAATTCAGAAATGTTTTGCTCTTTTGGATTTTCAATTGGATTTGCATTAAACTGTTAGATTAGAATTGGAAAATTTGCATCCCAACTTCATTTTTTACTGTCAGTGTGACAGTAATTGGGTAACCTCTGCCTGCATTGTTCTTCCAACTTTAAAATGAACATAATCATGAACAGTCTTCAGAATGATGTCGTAGGAATTTAAATAAATTCATTTTGTAAAGTATTTGGAAAAGGGACCTGGCACATGGAGGGTGTTCCATAAATGTTGGCATTAATTATTAGTAGTAATAATTTTATCAGAATTGCATTTCTTATCCATAAAAGTGGACTGTCTCATTTCTTCAGGTCATCTTTTATATACTTCAACAGTGTTTTTATGTTTTTTTTTAAATTAATTAATTAATTTATTTATTTGTCTGTGTTGGGTCTTCATTTCTGTGTGAGGGCTTTCTCTAGTTGCGGCGGGTGGGGGCCATTCTTCATCGCGGTGCACGGGCCTTTCGCTGTCGCGGCCTCTCTTGTTGCGGAGCACAGGCTCCAGACGCACAGGCTCAGTAGTTGTGGCTCACGCGCCCAGTTGCTCCGTGGCATGTGGGATCTTCCCAGACCAGGGCTCGAACCCGTGTCTCCTGCATTGGCAGGCAGATTCTCAACCACTGCGCCACCAGGGAAGCCCTTCAACAGTGATTTTAATAATTTTTTTCAAAATTGTTTTTCAAATATAAATAGATTTTTTGATATGAAAGTTAAGACTTCTATTGGTATGTTTATTTTTCTAAGCAGCTACTGCTGTTAGAATCCTGTTGGTTTTCCCATGTTTTCATTTATACAGCAAATCTGCCTGCTCTACAATTTGTCTATCGATCCTGTTGCATTTTCTGGGAAGAAAAAAGTATAATTTTAAAACAAGGAAAAATTAGCTTTTTTTTTTCTTGTTTCATTGTTTGGCTTGGAGAAGACACTCTTCTTGACCAAACTTCAGTCAGGATGTTCTTGACAAGGCCTTGACCTTGGCCACATCCTAGACAGATCTGCATGGCCCAGTTTTAGCAAGAATCCTGGTGTCAGTTGAGAGAGACCCTCCCCCACCCTTGTTGTGTGCTCACTCTTGCTATCTACTCAAATTCCTCAATCTCCAGTCTTGATACCTGGTGATGCTGGCCTGCCCTCAGAAAGAATCCAGCCGCAAGAATCCCCCCACCCTTGATATCATCTCTTAGTAATGTTCATCCAGTGACCCCCTCCCTTCAACCCCAAAACTTCTCCCTGGCTGGTAAACCCCAGATGTCTTTACTGTATTCAAAACTGAGCCCCAGTTCTATAAGGAGGTCTCTTTTCTCCCTATTCTAATAGTTTCTAAATAACATTTATTTTTAGTAGTTTAACTAGAGTCTGGCTCTTGTTCTATTTGACAATGGAATAATAAGCGCTAAAATGGTTATGATTTATTTCCACCTGAGTTTCATTGGAATACTTCTAAAATAAAATACTGAGTGTGAAATTTACTATAGGATTTATTAAAAAGATGTTTATTTTAAAGTTGTTTTTGTCTGCTCAGAATGTTTTATCACTAGTATGTATTAAATGTGTCAGAATTTTTAAAATTAATGTTTGTTAATTATATTTTTTTACATATTTTCTTGCATCCTTCTGATTATGGTCTTTTTCTACATAAATCCATTAATGTGGTGATTTACATTAATAGATTTATAATGTTGAAGTATTTTTGCACACCTGGAACAAAATTTGCCTAGTAATGGTTTTTGGCTAGCCTTAATTTGCTATCTTAAAAATTTTGCATCTATGCTCATATACTACTATATTGGGCCATAATTTTCTATTTTTTTCCTTACTTGTCTTATTTTGGTATAAAAGTTACACTACACTTATACAATGAAATGGATAGTTTTATTGCCTTTCATATTCTTTGAATCATTTTGCAATTAGTAGGGATTATTTCTTCCTTGAGGTTGGTAGAACTTGTTGGTAAAACTTTCTGTAACTAAATCCTTTGGTTAAAGAATAAAGGTGACTCATAATTTAATTTCTTCATTTTGTTGTTTTACTTAGCCTTTCTATGCATTTTAAAATATGTATTTGTAATGCATAACTTTTCTAAACTCATTCCTTTCATAATAAATAATAAATTCAAAATAAGATGTTGCATAATTTGTTCAAAGTAGTCTTTAAAATTAAAAAAATATTCTAGCTATGGTCATGCCCCATTTATTTTTTAAATTTCTTTCTTTCTTTTTTAAATTTAATTAATTAATTAATTAATTTTTGTCATGTTGGGTGTTCATTGCTGCATGCGGGCTTTCTCTAGTTGCAGCGACTGGGGGCTACTCTTCATTGCGGTGCATGGGCTTCTCATTGCGGTGGCTTCTCGTTGTGGAGCACAGGCTCTAGGTGCATGGGCTTCAGTAGTTGTGTCACGTGGGCTCACTAGATGTGGCTCTCAGGCTGTAGAGTGTAGGCTCAGTAGTTATGGCGCATGGGCTTAGTTGCTCCGCGGCAGGTCATGCCCCATTTTTATTTCTCATAGTGTTTATTTAGGTGTCTCTATTCTTATTGAATGATTATTGTCTGCAGTGTGTCCTCCAGATGAATTTTGCTGCTGCTGCTGCTGTTGCTGTTGTTGTATTTTCTATTGTCCTTAATACTAGTTGTTGGTTTGTAGATGGTGGGGGACATTGCTGCTGGCTACTTTGTATCCACCCCTTTTCAGCATTTCCAAAAGAGCTCCAAATTTTTCAGTTATCTATTCCTTTCCATAGCACAGGACTCAGAGATCCTGACCCTACCTCATTACAGGGACAGACCTCATGAGGTTAGGGGCAATTCTATCTTCCTAGATAGTAATTAGTTCTCAAAAGAGTGTGTGAACACAGTTTGCCCAATGTGATACCAATTGATCCTTGCAAAGGGATTTTAGAACATTCTTTTTAATTTTTTTCTTAGGTGAGTTATTGGAAGTTATTTTTTGCTTCTTCTGGGATGTGTCCTGCATGAATGTGAGGCCTGAGAATGCTGTGATACCTAATTGCTTGTCTGAAGATAAAGCCAAAACATGGGTAAGTAGAACAAAGAGAACTGGAGATAAATGGGCCTGAAGTCACTGGAAGAAGCAGCCTTGAGTCCCATTCTGACTCTTTTTCATGTGTGAGTATGATGAACAATTCTTTCTCAACTTGGCTAGACTACAGTGACCAGTTGTTTGGTCAAACATTAGTCTAGACATTGCTGTAAAGGTAGTGTTTAGACGTGGTTAACATTTAAAATCAGTTGACTTTAAGTGAAGCAGATTGTCTTCCATAATTTGGGTGGGCCTCATTCAATTAGTTGAAGACTTTAAGAGCAAAGACTGAGGTTTCTGAGAGAAGAAACAATTCTGCTTCCAGACTGTGACATAGAAATTTTGCCTCAGTTTCCAGCCTTTGGACTCAGGACTGAAACATCAGCTCTTAACTATCTCTAGCCTACCAGCTTGCCCTACAGATTTCAGACTTGCCACCAGTCCCACAATTGTGTGAGCCAATTCCTTAAAATAAAAATCAATCTCTCTATCTATGTGTATAATATGTATATAATTTAATTTTTTCATTACCTCTATAGTTCTTTTTCTTCTTTTGTTAATTTCTCCTTTTACCTTTATTATTATTACTCATTATTACCTTTATTTTGATTTTTTCCTCTTTTGGGGTTTCTTGAACTAAACTTATTTAATTTTAATTATCTTTGTCTTCAGTTTTTTCATAAAGTATTTTGTATCATTATATTGCTTAGAATCTTGCCAAAAACTTCAGCTGAATAAATAAATTTTGGCATTAATGTTGGATTTAAAGGATATTTTTACACTGAGGCTATTAGAGGCTTAGGTCTTTGGCTTCAATAAAGATTTTTTAACCAGTACTGAAATTTAAAAACAACATATAAGAGAGCACTTTCAGAATGATGGGGTTAGAACCTGCCCCAAATTTAGTCCTCCATAAAAGCAATGAGAACACTGGTAAAAATTTTCAAAAACAAGTCTTACTGAATTCTGAAAATTGTGAAAGCTTGCAATAATCTGAGTAGTGTTTACTCAAGAAAAGTAGCTGGATCTCCATAAGCCTGAACTTTGTGGCCTATTAAATTGCCCCTTTTCCCTTCTGCTGTCTCTAGCTCCAAGGAAGCTCTAAAAACTAACAGTCTTGTAATGATGGTGGCCATGAAAACCAGCAACCAAGCATCTACTGGAGAGAGAAGAATGGATTTGGTGCTTTTTCAACAACCCCAATAATTGCTATTATTGTACTTGTCTGGCAGTTCCCCGAAAACTCCCCACACAGGGCTTGTTTTTACGGCAAGTGACTCAGAGTTTGCTTAATCCCTTTTTCCTGGAATGTTTGTTAGGAAAAATCAGTGTCAACTGGTTTAACACTGCATCTGCCTTGGCAGTAATGTAGCTCAGGCTAACAAGAAACTGATTGGAAGACTTAAAAGGAAAATCAACACATGAGATAACCATAAAGAGCTCTGAAAAGCTCTAACACATTTCTGGGAATCTAGAGGCTCACATTCCTGTGCAGGGCCAATGCATGTTGAATAAAGGTCTGAGAAGGTGCTAACTTCTGTCCTCTGGCTGATTTTGAGACTTGTGTCAAGTAGGAAATGGAAAATAAGGCAGGATGTAAACTGCCCACCAGAGCATTGATGGCATGCCCCATAACACACACACCCTCATCAAGGGTTGGGACTCTTACTGTTTTAAGAAAATCAATATCCAGTCATGAGCTGACCACTGACCTAACTGAACAGAGATTTCAGTGGCCCCACATGACAAAGAATACAAACTTTGCCAAATTAGTATTGGAAAGTCACTAAAAACAAACAGAAAACAAACAAACAAACAAAGAACAAAAAATAACAATGATAAACTCTGGGTAGGGAGGGATCTGATTTCCAGAGTTGCCACATTATATTACTAGAAATGTCCAGTATTCAAGAAAAAGAAAAGAATGAAATAGGAAAGTATGGCCAATACCCAGGGAAAAAATGAGTCAATGGAAACTGTCCTTAAGTAACCCAGACATTGACCTGACTAGACAAAATTTTAGATTAGCTATTTTAAACTAACTAATGGAATGCATAACTAAAGAACTAAAGGAAAGTATCTGAACAATGTCACAACAAATAGAGAATATCAATACAGAGATACAAATTATAAAAATAAACCAAATAGATATTCTGGAGTTAAAAAGTACAGTAAATGAAATAAATGCTTAACACAATGAGTCAACAGGAGACTTGAATGCAGAAGATTTAGTGAACTTGAAAATAAGTTATTATTATCCAGTCTGAGGATAAAAAAGAAAAAAAAATGAAGAAAAATCAAAAAGTCTCAGAAATCTGTGAGATACCATTGAACATACCCATGTACAAAGTTTGGGAATTCCAGAAGAAGAGGAGATAGAGAAAGAATACTTGAGAAAGTAGTGACCAAACTTTCCAAATATGGTGAAAACTGTTAGTCTACACATACAGAAATGCTAAAAAAAAAAAAACCCTCCAGATAGAACAAATTCAAAGATATTCACACCTAAACACATAATCAAACTGTAAAAAACCAAGATCAAATAGAGAATCTTGTAAGCGACAAGAGAAACAAGAATCATCATATAGAAGGGATCTTCAATAAGATTAACATCTGCTTTCTCATAAGAAAATATAGAAAGCAGAAACAATTGGATGGCATATTTAAAGTGCAGGAGGAAAATGATCATCAACCACACATTCAATATGCAGCAAAATCTTGCTTAAAAAGTGAAGCAGAAATTAAGACGTTCTCTGATTAAAAACAACAACAATAACTGAGAGAATTTGTCTCTAGCAAACTGGGTGTCAAGAAATAATAAAGGGAGTCTTTCAAGTTGAAATGAAAAGACACTAGACAGTAATTCAAGCCCTTATCAAGAAATAATAGTTTTTCTGATCAAGATAGTGGAGTAGGAAGACCCTCAGCTTACCTCCCCTACAAACACAAAAACTACAACTACATATAGAGCACCCTCTCTGAGAACAGCATGAAGACCAGCAGAACGGCTCTTCTACAACCCAGGGTGTGAAAAAAAAAGCCACACCCAGACTGGTTTGAGGGGAAGAGAAGCAATCTAGCTGAGACTCACACCCAGGGTGGGTGACATAAAAGAGGAGGAAAAGATCACAAACTCGGGAATACTCCCTAAGGAGCAAGAAGTCAGAGCCCTATGTTGGGCACTCCAGCCCTGGGGACTGGCATCAGGAAGATGATCCAGTGGGATTGCTGGAGGTCTGTAGGAAGCTAAGGCTCTGCTGTTAAAGGTCATGCACACAGACCTGCTCACTCCTGGTCCCAGCACAGAGACAGCAGATTGAAAAGTGTTTTATATTCTGGCTGGACTCTGAAGACCATCCCAGGGAGCCTCTCAGCCTGCAGTGGGCTCCAGCTCCAACCCTTCCAGCTCCAGCCCTGCTTCTCATCAAGGTGGTGGCTGCCATCACACTGCAGGAGAAGCCATGTCTTATGTCATATTATGGCTCCAGACCCTCCAATGCTGACCATACCCCTCATCAACATCACGATCACCAGCATGGCCTGGGAGAAGCCTTGGTTCACACCAGAATTCAGCCATAGCCCACTTATCACCATCTACCCCCACCAAGGCAGAGGCCACCAGCACACCCTGGAAGAAGCCTAGCCTCCACCAGTCTCCATCTCCAGCATCCCCAGCTCTAGTCCATCTGTGCCAAGGCAACAGCCCTGGCATGCCCCCAAAAAAGCCATGACCTGTGCTCACTTCAGATCCAGCTCTCCCAACAAGGTCACTGGGCACAGGCAGAGGCATAGAAATGCTCCCATATATGGACATACCTTCAAGACTGGGATAGGTAACTGCTTTATTTAATTTCATACAGACAAACCAAGAAAATCAAACAAAATGAGAAGGCAGAGAAATATGCCCCAAATGAGAGAACAAGATAAAACTCCAGAAAAAAAGCTGTAATGAAATAGAGGTAAGTAATTTACCTGATAAAGAGTTCAAAGCAATTGTCATATAAATGCTCATTGAACTAGGGCAAGGAATAGAACAACACAGTGATAACTTCAACAACAACACCATCAAACTAGAAGATATAAAAAAGAACTAATCACAGATGAAGAATACAATAACTGAAGTGAAAAATACACCAGAGAGAATCAACAGCAGATTAGATGATATGGAAGAATGCATAAGCAGCCTGGAAAAACAGAACAATGGAAATCACCCAATCAGAGCAGCAAAAGCAAAAAGAATTTTAAAAAATGAGGATAGTTTAAGTGACCTCTGGAACAACATTAAGTCTACTAACATTCACATAATAAGAGTCCCAGAAGAAGAGAGAGAGAGAAATGGGCAGAAAATGCATTTGATGAAATACTGGCTGAAAATGTCCCTAACTTGAAGAAGAAAACAGATTTTCAGTTCCAGGAAACACAGAGATTCCCAAACAAGATGAACCAAATCATATGATAACTAAAATGACAAACGTTAAAGAGAGAACTTTAAAGTCAGCAAGAGAAAAACAAAGAGTCACATACAAGGGAACCCTTATAAGGCTATCAGCTGATTTTTAGCAGAATTTTGCAGACTAGAAGGGAATGGTATAACATATTTAAGTGCTGAAAGGAAAAAAAAAATCCTACAAACAAGGGTATTCTACCTGGCAAGATTATCATTCAAATTGAAGGAGAGAAAAAGAGTTTCCCAAGTAAGCAAAAGCTAAAAGAATTCAAGACCATTAAACTGGCCTTACATGAAATGTTAAAGGGTGTCCTTTAAGTGAAAAAGAAAAGGCCATAATATGAAACAAGAAAATATATTTAGAAAAAATATCTCACTGGTAAAAATAAATATATAATGAAGGCAGTGGATCAACCACTTAGAAAAGCCAGCACAAAGGTTAAAAGACAAAAATTGTAAAATCAACTATAATTACAATAAATCATTAAGGGATACACATAAATATGTAAAATATGACATCAAAAACACATACCATGGGGAGGGGAGTAAAAAATGTAGAGCTTTTCAAATGTACTTGAACTTAAATGACTATCAGTTTAAAACCAATCAGCATCAATATCTGTATCTATAAACCTTATGGTATCTAAAAACCAAAAACCTACAATACACACAAAAGGAAAAAGGAATCCAAACATAACACTAAAGAAAATCATCAAACCACAAGGGATGAGACTAAAAGAAGAAAAGAACAGAGAAGAACTACAAAACAAACAGAAAACAAGTAATAAGTGCATACTTATGAATAATCACTTTAAATGTCACTGGACTAAATGTGCCAATCAAAAGACATAGGGTGGCTGACTGGATTAAAAAAAAACAACAACAATACCCATCTATATGCTGCCTACAAGAGACCTGCTTCAGAGCTAAAGACACACACAGACTGAAAGTGAGAGGATGGAAAAAAGATTCCTTACAAATGGAAACAAAAAGAAAGCTGGGGTAGCTATACTAATATCAGACAAAACAGACTTTAAAACAGAGACTGTAACAACAACAACAACAAAACAAAGAAGGGCATTATATGATGGTGAAAAGGTCAATCAAAAAAGAAGATATACTGTTTCTAAACATATAAGTACCTAAAATAGCAGCACCTAAATATATAAAGCAAATATTAACAGGCTTAAAGGGAGAAATTGACAGTCATACAGTAACAGTAGGGAACTTTAATACCTCACTTACATCAATGGACAGATCATCTAGACAGAAAATCGATAAGGAAATATTATCCTTGAACAATACATTAGAGAAGATGGACTTAATAGATATCTATAGAACATTTCATCCCAAAACAGTGGATGGTCATCAGGTACTTGAAAAGATGTTCAACATCACTAATCATCAGGGAAATGCAAATCCAAAACCACAATGAGATATCACCTCACACCTGTTAAATGTTATTACCAAAAAGACAAAAAATAACAAGTATTGGTGAGGATGTGAAGAAAAGGGAGACCTTGTACACCATTGGTGGGAATATATTAATAAATTTGTGCAGCCACTATGGAAAAAAGTATGGAGATTTCTCAAATAATTAAAAATAGAGCTACCATATGATCTAGCAGTTCTACTCCTGGTATTCATCTGACCAAAACAAAAACACTAACTTGAAAAGATAAATGCATTCCTATGGTCATTGCAGCATTATTTATAATAGTCAAGACATGGAAACATTCTAAGTGTCCATCAATGAGTGAGTGGCAAAGAAAATATGGTATACCTTGATTTATTGTGCCTTACTTTTTTTGCCTTTCACAGGTATCTGTTTTTTAACGACTTGAAGTTTTGTGGCAATCCCATCTTGAAAAAGTCTTTTGGAGGCCTATTTCCAACAGCATTTGTTTACTTCATGTCTCTGTTTCACATTTTGGTAATTCTTACAATATTTCAAACTTTTCCACTAATATTATATTTTGTGTAGTGATCTGTGAGTGGCGATCTTTGATGTCATCATTGCAAAAAGATTATAACTCTCTGAAGGCTTAAATGATGATTAATATTTTTTAGCAAAAAAGTATTTTTTAATTAAGTTACGTAAATTTTTAAAGACATAATGCTATTGCACACTTAATAAACTGTAGTATAATGTAAACATATCTTGTATGCACTGGGAAACTAAAAATTTGTGTTACTGTCTTTATTGTGGTATTTGCTCTATTGCAGTGGTCTGGAAATATATGTTATTGCATTTTACACCAAATATCTATGTGGCTGGTGTGTGAATGCTACAGAAAGTAGAGGAATGTCCATATTCTCTCTGTCCACCACATTGAATTGTTTTCCCCCCTCTGTATTTCTACTTGTCCTTCAATACTCAGCTGACCTTTGATTTCACCACAATAGCCATCTCTGAAGACACAGCTGTTTTTGAGCCCCTCCTGTGTTCCATGGGTCATTCTGTGTACCTCTAATAGTTTATTATATCAGCACAACAATCTATTACTTTAGCTCGTCTGCCCTGCCAAGTTCCATTTTGTCAGGCATTAAAAAGAAATCTTCAATATCCTTACAAACACTCTCTTTAATACACACAGAGAAACCTGATTTACATATATTTTAAGTACCTAAAATAACTAATAATAAATACTTAGCAAGTAATATTAACAAATATTCTATTACAGAGAAAAATTAAGATGTTAAAATTATAAGGTCATATCATCACAATAATCTTTGTTTTCCTGTAGGCAATAAATCTCTCAGGGTTCAGGTACAAGATCGCTCATGAAGGATGGCCTCAACTCCCAGACCAATTTAACTTCAAAGCTTCTGATATTGGTTATTTCTTAGGGGTTGTGATTTTTTTCTCTGTCACAGCCACAGTTGTCCTAAAGGTAATAATTTTCTGGGCAGGAATCCAATTCTGTTAACTATCTCTGTCAGCATGTCAATTTTGTATTGTACCTGTAAGACTCAGTAGGATCCATCAACATAAGCTCAGATAGTTCTACCATAATACATAAATGTTCTTAAACTAAGTGTTAGAAAAAAGTTAAAAAAATCTGAAAATAGCTACAGTCAATTTCTGAGTTGTGTAATTTACTGTCACAGATAATTATTTGTATATATCATGCAGGTTTGCCTCTTATTCTACCTGCCAATGTCTCTTCCTGAAGAATCATTTTCTACTCTATTGATATACTTATTAAATACATCCCATTCCCTAGGTGGAGTACTTCCTTTAGTTTTATGGTTATTAGTAAAGTTGAATAAAGCATAGGTAATTTGAAAGAAACTTCCAAATTTATGGAGCTGGCATATTTGAATACCCATATGTTAATCTTGGAGAGTGAAAAAAAAAAAGAGATAAAGTAGTAGAAAAAAGGAGAAAGAGCTCAGATAGATATTATCACTGAAGAAACTTGGCTTGGGGCCCAGAAAGACCACCAGTGATGAGAGCTCATGTAATCACACATAATTGTGGGACACACAAAATATGAACTCGATAGTTAGAAACATTCACTTCCAAAGATGTAAATGCGTTAGTTTCTGTTGAACACAGTTCTACCTTGTTATGGAAGGGATCTCATACCAACTCTAAACAGAGAGAGTTGGGTAATTCTAAGGAAGAAGCATTTCTTGAAGAAGGAATGACATTCTGTTTTTTCACATACTGAAGATGGACATCTTTAAAATGCTCAGAAGGAGCATTCATACATTTCCTCCCCCCACCCCCGCCCCGAGGTTATGCCCTCTTCCCATTTTCAGGACAAATATCAGTACAAATATCACTGCACACTATTAAGTCAAAATGACTATTATGTATACCACAACTTAAAACAAAAATCAAGTGGTGTGGAAACTGTGTTATTTTCCTTAGATATTTATTTATAAACAAATGTCTGACTTAAGCTTCCTATACGTTTTTGAAATAAATACGACATACGAATTAAATTGTTCATATGTCCCTCTATCTATTCTTGCAAAAAGACTATAGGTGATACACATGGTGGGCGTACCTGCATATTTGTCAGACAAAATAACTCAGGATTTTACTTTGTAGTGAGGCTCAAGCGAAGAAGATCCCCTTTAACTGAGGCTTACTGCATACGCACTAAATCTTTAGTCTTGGACAATTTTTATAATCTAATAAGTCATATTTGAACGTTGGGGCTGTTCACGAAACAAAATAAACAAAATTATTATTCTTAATATAGCTGATTCCATACAGTGACTCTCAGCAATTTCTTTAACCTGAAATATAGTTTAGGGAATTAAAATGTTATTTCCCACTGCAAGTTAATACTTTAAAGAAAAAACCCATTTGATCTATATTATAATGTAAACACTGAAAAGAAAAAAAATTGACAATTCACTTTCCACTATTTAGATGATTTTCTAATATATGCTTGATATTATGACTCGTGAGTCTGTCTCAAATGAGGAGGGTGTCAAGTCCAAAAATCTTTTCTTATTAGTCTGGAAGTATAAGCTATTTATAATATGAGAATTCTTCATATCTAGTTGTAAATGTAATACATATTTCTCATGTCTTAACATTTTTTAAACTTGAATCAGTTGACTTGACTAAACGGAAGAATACCCAGACTGAATGAGAACATATATGTAGCTTTCCTTCCATCTAAACCCCCTGAGTGGGAAAGCTGGAGATGCTGAAAGACTTCCTCCACTGAGGAGATGGAGCTAAGAGTCCAGGAAGGCCAAGTTGCTAGAGTTTATGAGACAGCAGTACTAGAAAGAGAGAGCTGCTTAGAAGGTTCTCTGGAGAACTATGAAGGGGCCCACTTGAGTATTATTCAGCTAAGTACTGATTAATGTGTGAGGAAGCCACCCCTGAGACTGGGGAGAGACCCAGCGGAAAAGATGAGCAAGAAGGCTGAAGATCACACAGGGCCTGAAACAGTGTGAGCACCACTGGCAAAAAGGAGGAAGTTTTATATTAATGAGTGGGGTACTCACACAAGCTATTAACACTTATCCATCAAGTCTTTCATTTGTGAGTGTGAACAGATATCAAAGAATCACAGCTAGTTGATAGGAACAAGTTGTATGAAAACTAGGAAAGAGATTACAGCCATACCTCACAGATATTGCGGGTTTGGATCCAGACCACTGCAGTCAAGTGAATATCACAATAAAATGAGTCACACGGACTTTTTGATATCTGAGTGTACATAAAAGTTATGTTTATACAATACTGTAGTCTATTAAGTGTGCAGTTGCATTATGTCTAAAAAAACCCACAAGTACTTACCTTAATTTAAAAATAATTTATTGCTAAAAAATGTTAAGCATTATCTGACAACAGAAAACTCCGATTTGTAAAAAACCCAGTATCTGTGAAATACAGTAAAATGAAGCACAATAAAATGTGGTATGTCTGTAAACACAAACAAAATGAACTAAATGTGGAAACAGAAGGATAAAATCAGTAGAATTCATATCTAGAGAAAGAGAGAATAACCACCAAAAAAATAGAATGAAGAGGATACCACATCTATAAAACAAGAATGGGCTGCTATACACAAGAATCATCAATCTAGGAAAAAATACATATGATTGCCCCTCAAAGCCAGTGAAATCACTGAATAACAAAAGATATAAGTCTGAAGACTGATCGTATAGGAGTGGCAAGATCTGAGGAGAGAGTACAAAGAATAACTGAAAAGAGTTATATTGATTTGTGTGCCTCGAATTCCCCTGCTAAGAAAACTTTGAGAGAATTCTGGTAAAACGTCAATGACATAAAACTGTTAGTTCCCACCTTTTTTTCCTGGGACGTATGTAAAAGCAATAATGATAATGTGAAACAAAAATATAAATGTCATTATGGTTGAAATTAGGCAACTATTGTTCCAAACCCAAAATGTTCAGAGCTGTCAAAAGCAGTGGGAACTGAGAAGGAAGACCTGTAAAAGCTGCCAGGAGACAACACCACGGTGCTGCTTTCAGAACAGCCAGTAAATAGTGCTTCTTGGAGGCAAGGTCCACACCTGCTTACAATAACAAAGTGGGGTCTAAAAGCTGGCAGCAGAAGCCTCCCTGGACCCAGTCTGGTTCCAAAAAGTAGAGGCGGTGGAGCTAAATGACTCCCAGACAAGTCATATTTGCAAAAGCCCATCAGTCGCTGTGGCCAAGTGGAAGCACTGAGGATTCACGCTGCAAACCTCCGCAGCTGTCCTACTCTGTGGGGCAGGTCTGCATCCATCCCTATGCCAACTGACCCTTTTGCATTGAGTGGGCGTGGCCACAGGAAAATCTAACACGTTTTGTAACTACAAAATCTTAGAACGCAGTCCTCCCTCTCCCCCATGCCGGTCGCTTCCTCACTGCTGACAGCAGGATCTGGCGAGTCCACCTCTCACCCCTTAGATCTTTGAGGTGTGAGGGCTGACACAAGTGCATGCTTGTCTTCCACTCTTCCTCAAGCTGCATGGATAAGGCACACAGTCATTCCTTAGATAAGTCTTTATGAGCCCTTCTCTTTGACTTAAGATAGTGAGAAATATCTTCACTACTCTCGTTTTTGAGGGGAAGAGGTGGGATTTGAAGTACAACTAAAGATCATCATAGAAAAGTCTTCCTCATAGAGCCCTCCTGCAATCTGCATTCTCTTTTCATCCTGAATGAGAAGGAGGGGCTTATGAGTTACCGGGATTGTAACTGATTTTTATTTGTCTTCTTTCAGCAAATCCCCAAAGATGGTCTGTCTCATAACTCACTTTGGTTTGTTATACCTATACACTTTGGTTTGGTTTGGTGCTCTTAAAAGTTAAATTTAATAATAAAGATATTTTGTGAAATATTCCACAGATAGGATGAAGGCCAGTAGCAGAAATATAGGTATTAGGCTACCTAAACATGAAAGAAGATTTACCATAAATCATTTGTCTTGAGGTAAGTATATGATATTGGACTGAGTATCCAGAAACATAGTGGGACATTAGGAGAACACGGAAGTCTTAGTGGCAATCCAGATACGGTGGACAGTGTAATTGCCTTTCTTACATTCATTCAATACCATCTGACTAGCAGCAGTGTAATGTACAGGACTAACCCCATTTCTAGCCCCCTTTCCCCAAGTCACGGTGACTGGTTTAGGTCTGAGTACCCAACACCCATCTAAGACCATCAGCATGTAGTCTGAAAGTCCTGAACGTTTCAGGGTTAGCATATACCTTATTTTGGTCTGGAGTAAAGCTAAGGGCTTTTGTACAAGTGCCAAACATATAATCCTAAGAACTGTTAGCATTCACCTTGTAGCCATGTGAGGTCACTAATCTTAAAATGAAACCGATCTTTTAGAAGGCAGAACAGAAAGACATAAAGGAGGTAGTCCCTCAGGGATGTCACTGACCTGATGTATCAAATCCCATATATCTCTAAAACTGCAGGAGTCAGAACTTAATCCTTTTAGGTTTAAACTGGTATCTTGTTACTTAAGATCAAAGGTACCCTGCCAAAGCAGTTTTCCAGGTGCTATAGCTAACCTAGAGGTTGGTGGATTCTGGGTCTAGCTTGGAGTAACAATACTAAGAGATAACAAAATGATTACTCAATCACTGATATCTGTATCTATGGGGGTGGTTTTAAGTGACCTTCACTCCTGTCTTTGTCCTGGAGGTGAGTGGAGAAAATACACATGAACCACTGATATACTAATGAATATGTAATTCAAGATTGGCTCAGAATTAAGGTTGTGGACAGCTGAGAAAAAGAGAGAGAGAGAAAAAAAAAAAACAACATAATCTTTGAAAAATAATGAATATGGTCTTTGGCTTGAGATTACATCCCTATTCTAAAATGAGGAAATTGAGCATTAGATAATTTATTTAACTCTCTCAAGGTAATTTACTAGAAAAGTAGATCAAGCATTCAAATTTATGTCTGAAACCCCAAATATATCACTTTACTTGCTGTATAATGAGTTCCCTGAAACTAGGAATATTTGAGCACTCCTGAACAAACATATATCAGGGCTGCATAGGAGTGAGCCTTTCATCAATGATCTCCTGATTTCTTTCCAACTGTGAAAAATCTGCTTCTATTTTAGTATCTAGTGGGTTGTGAGGCAGGTGTCATAGACAGTTCCAACACTGCCCTCTGAAATAGACTGTTGTCATATATTTAATGATTCCTGTCATCATGTATTTTATCAGAATAGAAGGGAAAAATGAGAGGGAGGTTGTCATGATCTGCTAATATGGACTGGTCACGGGCACTCTGGCTCACCTGCTGCCATGAACACACAGAAGCTGCTGTCAGGGTTCTCTCACTCTCTTTTTTCTTTCTTTCTTCTTCTTTATTTTTTCAGCTTTTTCTCAGATCCTCTATACCTTCCTCTATGCATATGTTATTAACACCAGATGTTGTCAAATCTGATTTTCTTATTTGGTATTTGAATGCCTTGTTTATTAGAACTGCTGCCAACACAGCAAAATTCAAAGTAATTTGCAGGTCTGAATTGCCCATATGCAATTTGGACAGCCTGTGGATTATGCTTAGTGTAGACTGACATGAATTCAGTTTCTTTGAAGTTAATTGTCAGCTCTTACAGCTATAGTGACTGCAGAATAGTCAGCAAAATGCTGCAATCACCATCATTAAGAAATTTTGAATGACTGCCTTTAGATGCAGTATAAAGCTTATTGATGTGGGGGAAAAAAGATCATTTCAGAATACTGAACATTTATCATGGTACTGTTGCCAAGTTCCTAATTATATCTTAAGGCATGGCTTTGTGAAAGAAACTGCATAGAACTGAATCTACTGTCAAATTCTACTGATGTTGGCAATGAGAACTGACAGGGCAACATCAAAGCTAACATGCATACCATCCACTGTTGTTACTAATAATTCAATAAACTTTATTATTAAGTAACTCACAGATAAATGACTAAAGAGAGCAGAGAAATTCTGGCTTGCAATAAGTGAGTAGGGAGAAAACTGTCAGTCCCAAGATAAGAGTTCTGCCTGTTACATAATGACAACACTGTCTACAGTTATAACACAGCTGAACTGAAGACGGGGTTCCTGTCAGATCTGCAGCACTTACTCAGAAAACACAGCAATAATTGTGAGCCAAGTCCTAGCAAGAGAACTAGATGACAATACTACAAGCTTTATTGATAAAAACACTGTTTTATAAAACTTTCAATTTATAGAGAACAAACTATACTTTAGCTTCTAAAATTTCTCTAAGAAATTTTGTTGATGTTCTTATAGTGAAATATATGATTGACTTGTATCCTGTTACCTCCTCATAGTGATATTTGTCCATAATTTCCATCTCACATACATGTGACATTCTGATCTTTTGGCTATCTGACTCAGGTTGATGTGGAAATGTTCTGACTAATTTTTGTTTCTATACATAAATTCCATTTTATAATCACTGTGTTCTATTTCCAATGCTTTTTCAGAGCTTGATAGCACTAGATTATCCCATTTAAATCTCTCAAACTACTTGCGAATTAATCTACCTAGTTGTCAGTGAGAAGGCTGACAATCAAGTTAACAATCTGTGCAAAGATAAACAACTAACGAGTGGAAGATCCAGGGCTTAAGCCTAGTCTATTAAATGCAAATTTCATGACTTGTCCTCAACTCTACATGCTGCTTCCCAGCAAGATGGTCTTTATTTCCTTCAGAGTATGCCTTCTATATACTAAATAATTTATCAGTGCACAGAATTTCAAGGAAGGGATCTATGGAATCAAATAATATACACTTATTTCATTTTGCTTTGTGAATTAGCTGATAAAATTGCAGGGTGATTTATAGAAATAAGAATACTAATATCTTTGACTTTCACAAATATAGTAGGAAAATTCCGTAACCCTGTAATAAATACTTATCCTCTTATATCTTACTTCTTTTGACAAAAGTTGATGTTGCCCCATTTTAGGAGGTGGTGGTCTATGAAAAGATGCTGCAATTTAAGGGAAGGAGGAATTGGGACTGAGGAAGAACAGCTTACTTTTGAAATTATGTCTCATAAGGCAAGTGTGAATAACAAATTTCAAACCATGGAAATGAAATTAGTGATATAGTGTATGATTTGAGAAATTCTCAGAATGGGAATTCAAACATGTCGAGAAAGAAACAACAAATTCAGGTTCCAGATTAAGGCCAAGCCTCTGACCTCTGGTCCTTCAAAATCTTGGCTTCTCTGGGATCAACTGCTATCACTCCAGTACTTTCCTTCACTGCTGAATCCCTCACATCATCAAGTAAACCTGCATAAGATCCTCCAGTTTAAAATTTAATCAATGCAACTCCTATGGACTACATTGTCAATGTCAGCCATTGACCAATACTTGGCATCATTGACTGTCACCCGTCACCTCTCACATCACTGGAAAGCTTTGCTAAAGGCATCTGTTACCTCAGTGCCTTTAAATAAATATGACATTTTAAAGGTCTTTGTGCCTGGCTTCTCTATGGCACTCACCACTGTGAGCCATTCAGACTTTAAAGCATTTGGTCTTCCAGGTATGCCTGATACAACAAAAGCTATTCTCTCTCATTCTCTTTTGGGATCTCTCCTTTCATCTCATTCTTAAAGTTCAAGCTCCTTATGCCTCTGTCATAAGCCTTCTCATCCCACATTACACAAGTGCCCTGAATTTATCCCATAAGTGACCTCAATTACAGATATATGCCAATGGCTCATTTATCTGGTTATTCAAGTTATGCTACTGAAAGCCTAGGATGGGCCAGGCCAAACATCATTCCTGAGTCTAGGACTATGTATCCTCATACATACAGAGGTGAATGGCAGTCACTTTAAATTTCACTGATCATATCTCATCATCTTCAACACCAAGCCTGCACCTGCTGAGTGTATCCTGTTTCAGAAAATCCTATGAAAGTTGAACCGATGACGTTAGGGCTTGTTAAATGTCACCAGTATACCTCACAATCCTCTAGTAGGTCTCTCTTCATATCTCATATTCATCACCATTCAGTCTGCTCTACTGTCTTTTAAAATAATGCTCTTCCATAAATGAAAATCTAATTATGTAACTACAGTCTTAAAAATCTTCACTGGTTTTCCATTGACCTTAAAATGAGACCTCCCATTTCAAACATGGAGGAGTATTTGGGTCCCATTTTCCTCTTTATCCTGATCTGATTATTTTGCACTCTCCTTCCCACTCAGTTCTACTACTGGACTGTTTTACCCATTAGGGGAATCAGGCCATTCCACAGGAGAATTTTAGTATTTTTATTGTGTCCCTTCACATTTCCCATGTATACTCCCAGTAACTTATTTGTTGTTGTCACTATCATTACTGGAATCCTTTCCTCTATTATAATTTGTAACTAGTTCTTATTTTTATATAAGAAACACATAATTCAATGTCCTTGGTAGTTGCAGAGAAAGAGAATAATCCTTTCAGTTACTTTGAGACTGTTTGAGCAGGAAATGAAATTTGATGTGGGCCTGAAGAGTGTTCAGGGTGTTATCAGAAGGGAGTTGTAGGAGACGGTTTATCACATAGACGAGACGAAAAGCACAGGATGGGCAACCTAAAGGAAAGAGCAGGTTGTTAACTTTAGTCTAGGTACAAGTGATGTGAGGTGAGGATGAGGTTGGGAAGATGAGGGTCTGTGTTCAAGAGCCTAGAATTGCTTGTGAAATTGTAGATTAGTTAAAGAGTGAGTGTAAATTCTCATTTTCTCAGAAATAATTGGACCTTTCTTAAAATATAGTGCATTTTAAAGATTAAATAATTGAAAACTAGGTCTCCTCTCTCTACTCTCTAATGAGAAATGGAAATTTTTCTCGAAAATGAGATTTTGATGCACTATTATATCACAGGGTATCATATCACATTAATATATGCAAACACACAAAGTTTAATCTCTTTCTTGGAAAGATGTTGAGACACAGAACTTATACAAAATATGAAGATGACCCAACACATCATGGGCAAAGTGGCAAAGCACTTTCTTTCTTTCTTTCTTTCTTTCTTTCTTTCTTTCTTTCTTTCTTTCTTTCTTTCTTTCTTTCTTTCTTTTCTTCCTTCCTTCTTTCTTTCTTCCTTCCTTCCTTCACTCTTTTTCTTTCTTTTCTTTTCTTTCTTTCCTTCATCCTTTCTTTCTTCCTTTCTTTCTTTCTTTTTTCCTTCCTTCCTTCCTTCTTTCTCTTTCTTTCTTTCTTTCTTTCTTTCTTTCTTTCTTTCTTTCTTTCTTTCTTTCTTTCTTTCTTTCTTTCTTCTCTCTTTTCTTTCTTTCTTCCTTTTTTTTTCTTAACTGTTTCTCCTAAATTCATAGACAGATATTTATCTACTGTGATCTTGAAGGGGTGTTTCTATGTGAGAACATCCCTGTGTAGACTGTGTGTGTCCAATATCTTTGCTGCGAGGGATGATTTTGGTACCAGGTCACCAAAGGCATCTTTTTATGAGTGTGCTGGTCATTATCCCCTGAATAACGGATGCTGTTGGCTTTGGAGTATCTAAAGTCTGTGCAGAGTGTCAAGTGGGGCTTCCTCTCTACTTGTGGTTGTTGCCACCCTGTCAGGGGTGGGGTCTGTTCCCCAGCTTTTGGAGTACAAGCCCTGAAGTTTGCATTAAATCACTCTCCTTTACCCTTGAGTAAGTGCCCTGCCCCAAAGGAGGTGATTGCTGAAGCAAGTGAGGCCCCTGTGGTCAGAGAGAATCTATGCATCGCCTGTGTAGGCGTTCATGGTTCCACTCAGAAGCAGCCCAAGGCTGTGTTCCTTCCTATGCTATATGCATCCCAGATCTGGTGCAAGGATGTGGCATGGAGGTGGCCACAGGTTGAGGTGTCTGGGCTTCGGGAATTGAGGTGGCTGCATAGCTGCCTGAAATCTGGGCTGTCTCTGTGGCAGTGTTCTCCCAGGACCTGTCTGCTCCAGATCCATCACTAATCTGCCATGTGGAGTGGGCACACGGGGGGACACTCTTGCTGGGAGGTGAATCACTGTGTTCCTAAGTGCTCTGACAAGGGTCACCCCTGCCCCACCCGGATCACACCCTAGGCACCCCGTTCTATCTGCAAAGGTAGACAGTCTTCCTGGTGTCAGGAATTTCTTTCTTGACCCCTTTGCAGCTTCCTCTTCCATTCTTTCTTGGAATTCTCTCTCCATGTGATAAATATCATATGACTTTAAAAACCTTCTTTAGACAAAGTTTCCAAAATGTTTATTTCTAACTGGAACTAAATTCTAGACTTTCCTATCCAACTACTAATTAAAAATTCCACTTGGTTATGTAAAAAGTATGTCAAAATTAATATGAAATTCCACTTGGTTATGTAAAAGGTATGTCAAAATTAATATGTCCAAAACCAAAATCTATCTCTAAATTCACAGAGGCCTTATCTAAAGTAGTTTCACCAGAACACCTACTTTTCTGTATCTGAAAACCTCTTTGTTATTTCATAGCTCATAAAAATTTTTTAGATTATTTGATTTTTAAAGTTTCCACGATATATGGTAATATATAGGAGGACAGTTTCAGTTCTTTATTGTTACATTACACCCACCCAGAATCATAGAGGCTGAAGCCCACCTTGACTATCCTCAAGTGTGGGTTGATGCAGCTCAGGTAGGTGGTTCCTCTGCTCCCTTTGATGTTAGCTGGTGTTGCCATCACCTGGAGGTTTGACTGGGGTGGACATGTTCCAGGTGGCTCAGTTACATGGCTGGCAGTAGATGCCAGCTTTTAGCTGAGGGCTCAGCTAGGTTCGTCAGCTGGGACACCCCGGTTCTCCTGCACGTGGCTTCTCCACATGACTTATGCTTCTCTCAGCCCAGCCACTAGGGTCCAGACAGAGCCTCCCTAGCACCACAGGCAGATGTCACAGATACTAAGTGGGGTCACCTGTGCCTCACCGTATGGGCTGCAACAAGCCACAGGGCCAGCCAGGATGAAGGGGAGTGGAAATTGACTCTACCTTTCAATAGGAGGAGTGGGAAAGCATTTGCAGCATCTCTAATCCCCAGGGTCAGCTCCCTGATCAAAATTACTTACATTTCTCCCACCTGCAACGTACATGTACCCCTCTTAAAACATCCTGAATTCTCATCCTATATGAATGAATTCTTATCACACTCAGGCTTAAGATACAGGATTTCATCATTTAAATCAGGTTCAGTTGTAGATGAGGTTCTTTGTGTGTCTCTTCAGGTGTAGAGATCTACCTACCTCACCACCAGTCATGCCCAATATGAAATGTTGCAAAAGAAACAGGGTAACTGCAACAGACACTCCTGTGCAAAAAGGAGGTGTTAAGGGTTAAATTGTGTTCCCCCAATTCATACGTTGACTGTATTTGGAGATAAGACTTTTAAAAAGACAAGATTGAGGTAAATTGGGGCCATCAGGGTGGGACCTAATCCACCTACTAATACACAAGGGAAGGACAAGAGCCTCATAACACTCACTGGACTACAGTCTTCTGAATCCAGCCAAGCCCATGTTGCACATTCCCCCTGTTCCTGGGACAGAGAGTGGTCCTTGGTTAGGAATCAGTTCTGTTTAACAGAGATGCTTCCTCATGGCTTTTGGCTCCATCATCTGGGTTCCTGGTGTTCCTGTTCCATAAGAAATGGCCTGTGTTTGCAGCTGAGTAATTTTCTAAGCCTGCTTCCTGACCATAGAAGTTTGGGGGCTCAAAGGCATCTTTTTCACTTTGAAGTGTTTCTGCCACTGTCAGGACAAGTAAAATACCTCCTTTTAATACTGTGGATTAAATTCTAAGTATAAAATTATAATCCACTCTATGATATTAAAGCAATACCCATGAATTCTCACAGATGGGCCCCTCTCAGCTTTGGGAAGCCCTTCACAGTACTGTGCGACACTGCCCTCAATTTCTTAGAAGCCCTTTTGTTTAGTGGAAGAACGGTGGGTAACGTCCTAAAGTTCTAAAGTTTCAACAGAGGGTCTGACAAACCCTCTAAAGTTTCAACAGAGGGTCTGACAAACATACCCTTGACTTAATCTTTACACTGGCAGCCCCCTAGATTTGGTCTTTGCCCTGGAGCCATTTCTTACTGGCCAAACTTTGGATCCCTGGTGAAACTGAGGGAACCATTTTGTTTTTCAACTCAGTAAGTCCTAGTTTGGAAATTCTCTAAATTATCAGCCACTTTTATTGAAAGTTTCTTTCTTTTTTTTTTCTTTTGGATTTGTTGTTTTTCAGTCAGTTAAAGGAAGCCAGTTGGTATTCATTCTTCTTGGAAATCTCCTTTTTCAGATTCACAAGTTCATTTTATACATTTTCTTGCTTCCATCTTACTGATGGAATATTCAGCTATCATTTATACTGTGTATAAGCTGGGATCTCTTTTCTGAAGACTTAAATAGTAATTTTGTAGGCAAATTTCTCGCTGCCTTCCCAGCCTTCACAGCCTGCTCTAAAATTGATCTTCTGCCTGATTCCAAAGCCACCTTCACAAGTACCATCTTCTGTTTCAATTATATATTGATGAATAACAAAAGCCCTCAAAGTTAATGGTGTAAAATATTTATGATTTTTCACAATTCTATGGGTTGACTGACTGTAGATTATTTACATTCTTTCATGTAAAAGTGCACACAGCTGCCACCGACTTCCCAAGGTTCTCGTTCCACTAAGTGTCGGGTGCAGGCTATAGTTGGTGCCTGAGGCTGAAATTCTGAAAGTGCTGAGTCACACTGCAGGCGGCTGCTGCTTGTAACCACTTGGGGCTCCCGAAAGCTGTTGGCCAGGGCACCTGGGTTTCCATCCACCTGAACAAGCCATGATGCTTGGGCTTCTTTCTCATTTAATGACTGAGTTCCAAAAGGCAGCCTTCGAAGAAATGATCTCCTTAAGTCTCTGACTTGGAAGCTACATTGCTTTACTCCCTGCCTTTTCCTAGTTAAAACAAGTCACTGGACTGGCACAGATTCAAGGAGGGGACGAAAGTAGTCTCTACCTATTGATTAGAATAGCGGTAAAATATATTTGCTACAGAATCTACAAAACTGGGTCTTGACTTAGTGTGTATTAAATAAATATTCTTTGAAAGAATGAAGGAATGGAAGAATGAATGCTCTCATCTAAGCCAAGAGCACATTTCATTCACACTCTGTCAGTTGAAAGAACACTAATATTTCAAGACGTATTTTAATTATCCATTCTCTGGGATGCCTTTTTAATTCATCTATTGGATAACGGCTTTCTTTTCATTTTAATTGAATTATAATGCTCTTCATGCCCAGCATAGCACTTAAATAATATATTCACTTCTATCTCCACTGGAATGCAAGCAAGTTCAGAGAAAGTAAGTTTGTGTGTTATTCATATGTTTTCACCAAGTACCTAGCACTGTGTCTTTTATATTAGTCCTTAATAAATAATTGTGAATATTTGGTGTTCTATATTAATAACCTTAAACCATAACTTAAACATAAGCTTACAAAATTTTATGAAAGAAATTTTATTCATAGGAATACATATTAAATTTTTTTATTAAAATGTAGCTGAATTACAATGTTGTGTTAGAAATACATATTGTTAAAATAAACATTTTATTTTATTTTTATTTATTTTTTACTTTTTAACATCTTTATTAGAGTATAATTGCTTTACAATGGTGTGTCAGTTTCTGCTTTATAACAAAGTGAATCAGTTATACATATACATATGTCCCCATATCTCTTCCCTCTTGCATCTCCCTCCCTCCCACCCTCCATATCCCATCCCTCTAGGTGGCCAAAAGCACCAAGCTGATCTCCCTGTGCTATGCGGCTGCTTCCCACTAGCTATTGCTTTTACATTTGGTAGTGTATATATGTCCATGCCACTCTCTCACTTTGTCCCAGCTTACCCTTCCCCATCCCAGGGTCCTCAAATCCATTCTCTAGTAAGTCTGCATCTTTATTCTCATCTTGCCCCTAGGTTCTTCTAACCATTTGCTGTTTGTTTTTTTTTGTTTTTTTTTTTTAGATTCCATATATATGTGTTAGCTTATGGTATTTGCACTTCCCTTTCTGACTTACTTCACTCTGTATGACAGTCTCTAGGTCCATCCACATCACTACAAATAACTCAGTTTCATTCCTTTTTATGGTGGAGTAATATTCCGTTGTATATATGTGCCACATCTTCTTTATCCATTCATCTGTTGATGGACACTTCAGTTGCTTCCATGTCCTAGCTATTGTAAATAGAGCTTCAATGAATATTTTGGTACATGACTCTTTTTGAATTATGGTTTTCTCAGGGTATATGCCCAGTAGTGGCCTTGCTGGGTTGTATGGTAGTTCTATTTCTAGTTTTTTAAGGAATCTCCATACTGTTCTCCATAGTGGCTGTATCAATTTACATTCCCACCAACAGTGCAAGAGGGTTCCCTTTTCTTCACACCCTCTCCAGCATTTATTGTTTGTAGATTTTTTGATGATGGCCATTCTGACCAGTGTGAGATGATCTCATTGTAGTTTTAATTTGCATTTCTCTAATGAATAATGATGTTGAGCATTCCTTCATGTGTTTGTTGGCAATCTGTATATCTTTGGAGAAATGTCTATTTAGATCTTCTGCCCATTTTTGGATTGGGTTGCTTGTTTTTTTGATATTGAGCTGCATGAGTTGGTGGTATGTTTTGGAGATTAATTCTTTGTCAGTTGCTTCATTTGCAAATATTTTCTCCCATTCTGAGGGTTGTCTTTTTTATGGTTTCCTTTGCTGTGCAAAAAATTTGAAGTTTCATTAGGTCCCGTTTGTTTATTTTTGTTTTTATTTCCATTCCTTTAGGAGGTGGGTCAAAAAGGATCTTGCTGTGATTTATGTCATAGAGTGTTCTGCCTATGTTTTCCTCTAAGAGTTTGATAGTGTCTGGCCTTACATTTAGGTCTTTAATGCATTTTTAGTTTATTATTGTGTATGGTGTTAGGGAGTGTTCTAATTTCATTCTTTTACATGTTGCTGTCCTGTTTTCCCAGCACCACTTATTGAAGACGCTGTCTTTTCTCCACTGTATATTCTTGCCTCCTTCATGAAAGATAAGGTGACCATATGTGTGTGGTCTTATCTCTGAGATTTCTATCCTGTTCCATTGTTCTATAGTTCTGTTTTTGTGCCAGTACCATACTATCTTGATTACTGTAGCTTTCTAGTATAGTCTGAAGTCAGGGAACCTGATTCCTTCAGCTCCGTTTTTCTTTCTCAAGATTGCTTTGGATATTTGGTGTCTTTTGTGTTTCCACACAAATTGTGAAATTTTTTGTTCTAGTTCTGTGAAAAATGCCAGTGGTAGTTTGATAGGGATTGCATTGAATCTGTAGATTGCTTTGGGTAGTAGAGTCATTTTCCCAATGTTGATTCTTCCAATTCAAGAACATGGTATATCTCTCCATCTATTTGTATCATCTTAATATCTTTCATCAGTGTCTTATAATTTTCTGCATACAGGTCTTTTGTCTCCTTATGTAGGTTTATTCTTAGATATTTTATTCTTTTTGTTACAATGGTAAATGAGAGTGTTTTCTTAATTTCACTTTCAGATTTTTCATCATTAGTGTATAGGAATGCAAGAGATTACTGTGCATTAATTTTGTATCCTGCTACTTTACCAGATTCATTGATTGGCTCTAGTAGTTTTCTGGTAGCATCTTTAGGATTCTCTATGTATAGTATCATGTCATCTGCAAAGAGTGACAGCTTTACTTCTTCTTTTCCAATTTGGATTCCTTTTATTTCTTTTTCTTCTCTGATTGCTGTGGCTAAAACTTCCAAAACTATGTTGAATAATAGTGTTGAGAGTGGGCAACCTTGTCTTTTTCCTGATCTTAGTGGAAATGGTTTCAGTTTTTCAGAACTGAGGATTATATTGCCTGTGGGCTTTTCATATATTGTCTTTATTGTATTGAGGAACGTTCCCTCTATGCCTACTTTCTGGAGGGTTTTTATAATAAATGGGTGTTGAATTTTGTTGAAAGCTTTCTCTGCATCTATTGAGATGATCATATAGTTATTATCCTTCCGTTTGTTAATATGGTTTATCACATTGATTGATTTGCCTATATTGAAGAATCCTGCATTCCTGGGATAAACCTCACTTGATCATAGAGTATGATCCTTTTAATGTGCTGTTGGATTCTGTTTGTTAGTACTTTGTTGAGGATTTTTGCATCTATTTTTATCAGTGATATTGGCCTGTAGTTCCTCCCTCTGCTATACTTTGGAAGAGTTTGAGAAGGATAGGTGTTAGCTCTTCTCTAAATATTTGATAGAATTCGCCTGTGAAGCCATCTGGTCCTGGGCTTTTGTTTGTTGGAAGACTTTTTTTTTTTTTCGGTACGCGGCCTCTCACTGTTTTGGCCTCTCCCACTGCGGAGCCCAGGCTCTGGACACGCAGGCCCTGCGGCCATAGATCACGGGCCCAGCCACTCTGCGGCATGTGGCATCCTCCCGGATTGGGGCACAAACCTGTGTCCCCTGCAGTGGCAGGCGGACTCTCAACCACTGTGCCACCAGGGAAGCCCTGTTGGAAGATTTTTAATCACAGTTTCAATTTCAGAGCTTGTGACTGGTCTGTTCATATTTTCTATTTCTTCCTGGTTCAGTCTCAGAAGGTTGTGCATTTCTAAGAATTTGTCCATTTCTTCCATGTTGTCCATTTTATTGGCATATAGTTGCTTGTAGTAATCTCTCATGGTCCTTTGTATTTCTGCAGTGTCTGTTGTTATTTCTCCTTTATCATTTCTAATTTTATTGATTTGAATCTTCTCCCTTTTTTTCTTGATAAGTCTGGCTAATGGTTTATCAATTTTGTTTATCTTCTCAAAGAACCAGCTTTTAGTTTTATTGATCTTTGTTATCGTGCCTTTGTTTCTTTTTCATTTATTTTTGATCTTATCTTTATGATTTCGTTCCTTCTGCTAACTTTGGGGTTTTTTTTTGTTCTTCTTTCTCTAATTGCTTTAGGTGTAAGGTTAGGTTTATTTGAGATGTTTCTTGTTTCTTAAGGTAGGCTTGTATAGCTATAAACTTCCCTCTTATAACTGTTTTTGCTGCATCCCATAGGTTTTGGGTCGTTATGTTTTCATTGGCATTTGTTTCTAGGTATTTTTTGATTTCCTCTTTGATTTCTTCAGTGATCTCTTGGTTATTAAGTAGTGTGCTGTTTAGCTTCCATGTGTTTGTATTTCTTTCAATTTTTTCCTGTAATTGATATCTAGTCTCATAGCGCTGTGGTTGGAAAAGATACTTGATACAATTTCAATTTTCTTAAATTTACCAAGGCTTGATTTGTGACCCAAGATATAATGTATCCTGGAGAATGTTCCATGAGCACTTGAGAAGAATGTGTATTCTGTTGTTTTTGTATGGAATGTCCTATAAATATCAATTATGTCCATCTTGTTTAATGTATCATTTAAAGCTTGTGTTTCCTTATTTATTTTCATTTGGATGCTCTGTCCATTGGTGAAAGTGGGGTGTTAATGTCCCTTACTATGATAGTGTTACTGTCGATTTCCCCTTTTATGGCTGTTAGTATTTGCCTTATGTATTGAGGTGCTCCTATGTTGGGTGCATAAATATTTACAATTGTTATATCTTCTTGGATTGATCCCTTGATCATTATGTAGTGTCCTTCTTTGTCTCTTCTAACAGTCTTTATTTTAAAGTCTATTTTGTCTGATATGAGAATTGCTACTCCAGCTTTCTTTCGGTTTCCATTTGCATGGAATATCTTTTTCCATCCCCTCACTTTCAGTCTGTATGTGTCCCTAGGTCTGAAGTGGGTCTATTGTAGACAGCATATATATGGGTCTTGCTTATGTATCCATTCAGCCAGTCTATGTCTTTTGGTTGGAGAATTTAGTCCATTTAAATTTAAAGTAATTATTGATATGTATGTTCCTATTACCATTTCTTAATTTGGGGGAGTTTATTATTGTAGGTCTTCTCCTTCTCTTGTTTTTCCTGCCTAGAGAAGTTCCTTTAGCATTTGTTGTAAAGCTGGTTTGGTGATGCTGAATTCTTTTGGCTTTTTTTTTTTTTTTTTTTGCTGTACACGGGCCCCTCACTGTTGTGGCCTCTTCCATTGTGGAGCACAGGCTCCGGACGCTCAGGCTCAGTGGCCATGGTTCACGGGCCCAGCCGCTCTGTGGCATGTGGGATCTTTCTGGACCAGGGAACGAACACGTGTCCCTTGCATCGGCAGGCGGACTCTCAACCAGTGTGCCACCAGGGAAGCCCTTCTTTTAGCTTTTGCTTGTATGTAAAGCTTTTAATTTCTCCATCAAATCTGAATGAGATCCTTGATGGGTAGAGTAATCTTGGTTGTAGGTGTTTCTCTTTCATCAATTCAAATATGTCCTGCCACTCCCTTCTAGCTTGCAGAGTTTTTCCTGAAAGATCAGCTATTAACCTTATGGGGATTCCCTTATGTGTTACTTGTTGTTTTCCCCTTGCTGCTTTTAATATTTATTCTTTGTATTTAATTTTTGATAGTTTGATTAATATGTGTCTTGGTGTGTTTCTTCTTGGTTTTATCCTGTATTGGACTCGCTGTGCTTCTTGGTCTTGATTAACTATTTCCTTTCCCATATTAGGGAAGTTTTCAACTCTAATATCTTCAAATATTTTCTCAGCCCCTTTCGTTTTCTCTTCTTCTTCTGGAACCCCAATAATTCAAATGTTGGTGGTTTAATATTGTCCCAGAGGTCTCTGAGACTGTCCTCAATTATTTTCATACTTTTTTGTTTATTCTGCTCTGCAGTAGTTATTTCCACTATTTTGTCTTCCAGATCACTTATCCGTTCTTCTGCCTCAGTTATTCTGCTATTGATCCCTTCTAGAGAATTTTCAAATTCATTTATTGTGTTGTTCATCTCTGTTTGTTTGCTCTTTAGTTCTTCTAGGTCCTTGTTAAACGTTTCTTTTATTTTCTCCATTCTATTTCCAAGATTTTGGATCATCTTTACTATCATTATTCTGAATTCTTTTTCAGGTAGACTGCCTATTTCATCTTCATTTGTTAGATCTGGTGGGTTTTTGCCTTGCTTCTTCAACTGCTGTGTGTTTCTTTGTCTTCTCATTTTGGTTAACTTACTGTGTTTGGGGTTTCCTTTTCACAGGCTGCAGGTTTGTAGTTTCCGTTGTTTTTGTTGTCTGTCTCCAGTGGTTAAGGTTGGTTCAGTGGGTTCTGTAGGCTTTCTGGTGGAGTGGACTAGTGCCTGTGTTCTGGTGGATGAGGCTGGATATTGTCTTTCTGATGAGCAGGTCCACATCTGGTGGTTGTTTTGGGGTATCTGTGGCCTTATTATGATTTTAGGCGCCTCTGTGCTAATGGATGGGGTTCTGTTCCTGTCTTGCTAGTTTTTTGGCATAAAGTGTCTAGCACTGTATCTTGCTGGTTGTTGAGTGGAGCTGGGTCTTGGCATTGAGATGGAGATTTCTGGGAGATTTTCACCATTTGATATTACGTGGAGCTGGGAGGTCTCTGGTGGACTAGTGTCCTGAACTTGGCTCTCCCACCTCAGTGGCACAGCCTTGACACCTGGCTGGAACACCAAGAGCCTGTCCTCCACATGGCTCAGAATAAAAGGCAGAAAAAAAGAAAGAAAGAAAGAAGATAAAATAATATAAAGTAAAATAAAGTTATTAAAATAAAAAGTAATTATGAAGAAAAAAAAACTTTTAAGTAATAAAAAAAACCCAAAAGTGGACAGAGAGAACCCTAGGATGAATGGTAAAAGCAAAGCTTTACAGACAAAATCACACATAGAAGCATACACATACACACTCACAGAAAGAGAAAAAGGGAAAAAAATATACATATATCATTACTCCCTAAGTCCACCTCCTCAATTTGGGATGATTCATTGTCTATTCAGGTATTCCACAGATGCAGGTACATCACGTTGATTGTGGAGATTTAATCCACTGCTCCTGAGACTGCTAAGAGAGATTTCCCTTTCTCTTCTTTTTTAACACAGCTCCCGGATTTCAGCTTTGGATTTGGACCCACCTCTGCATGTAGGTCACCGGAGGCCATCTGTTCTTCGCTCAGACAGGACGGGGTTAAAGGAGAAGCTGATTCGGGGGCTCTGGCTCACTCAGGCGGGGGGAAGGAGGGGTACTGAGTGCAGGGTGAGCCTGCAGCGGCAGAGGCCAATGTGACGTTGCACCAGCCTTAGGCGCACCGTGCGTTCTCCCTGGGAAGTTGTCCCTGGATCTCGGGACCCTGGCAGTGGCGGGCTGCACAGGCTTCCTGGAAGGGAGGTGTGGAGAGTGACCTGTGCTCGCACACAGGCTTCTTGGTGGTGGCAGCAGCAGCCTTAGAGTCCCATGCCCGTCTCTGGGGTCCGCGCTTTTAGCTGCGGCTCGCGCCCATCCCTGGAGCTCCTTTAAGCAGCGCTCTTAATCCCCTCTCCTTGCGCACCAGGAAACAAAGAGGCAAGAAAAAGTCTCTTGTCTCTTCGGCAGGTCCAGACTTTTCCCGGACTCCCTCCCTGCCACCCGTAGCGCACTAACCCCTGGCAGGCTGTGTTCACGCTGCCAACCCCAGTCCTCTCCCTGCGCTCCAACCGAAGCCCAAGGCTCAGCTCCCAGTGCCGCCCACCCCGGCGGGTGAGCAGACAAGCCTCTCGGGCTGGTTAGTGCCGATCGGCACCGATCCTCTGTGCGGGAATCTCTCTGCTTTGCCCTCCGCAACCCTGTGGCTGCGCTCTCCTCCTTGGTACCGAAGCTTCCCCCCTCTGCCAACTGCAATCTCCATCCACGAAGGGGCTTCCTAGTGTGTGGAAACCTTTCCTCCTTCATAGCTCCCTCCCACTGGTGCAGATCCCATCCCTATTCTTTGTCGCTGTTTATTCTTTTTTCTTTTGCCCTACCCAGGTATGTGGGGAGTTTCTTGCGTTTTGGGAGGTCTGAAGTCTTCTGCCAGCATTCAGTAGGTGTTCTGTAGGAGTTGTTCCACGTGTAGATGTATTTCTGGTGTATCTGTGGGGAGGAAGGTGATCTCCATGTCTTACTCTTCCGCCATCTTGAAGCTCCTCCAAACATTTTTTTAAATATAATTGTAGATTTACAGAAAAATTGTGAAGATGATACATAGAATTCCAATATAACCGACACACATTTCCCTCTGTATTAACGTCTTACATTAATAGGTACATGTGCTACAGTTAAGAACAAATATTGATGCAATGTTAATTAAAGGTCATGCTTTATTCAGATTATCCTCGTTTTTACATAAAGTGCTTTTTTTTTCTGTTCCAGAATCCCAACCAAGATACCGCCTTATATTTGGTAGTCATACTCCTTTGGCTTCTCTCGGCTGTGACAGTTTCTCTGACTATCCTTGTTTTTGATATCCTCGACAGTTTTACGAGTACTGACTAGGTATTTTACAGAATGCCCTTCTGTTGGTATTTATCCACTGTTTATCTCATGGTTAGACTGTGTTTATGTGTTTTGGGGTGAAGATCAGAGATAAAGTATCATTTTCATCACATTGTGTTTCAAGGGCACATACTAATACACGACATCACTGTCGATGTTAATTCTGATCACCTGGCTGAGGTATGTTTCTTGGGTCTCTCCATTGAAATATTTTCCCTCTCCTTCCACACTGTGCTCCATGGAGGAAAGTCATGACGTGTGGCCCATACCCCAGGAGTGGAGAGTCCCGCTGTACATTATTGAGGTAGGGGTAGTGTATACAGTCAATTATTTTCAATTTAAAAAAAAACACATGAGGTCTGTCTGTTGTCTCCAATTTATGTATGTATTCAATCATTTGTATATATCCTGATTTGAGCATTGAGAGCTCTTTCAGTTGGCTTCTGTGTCCCTTTGACATGCCTCCATCTTTGAGAGTTTTTTAAAAAATCACTCCCTTACTTTCTGGCACAGTAAGATTCTACAGGCTCATTGTGTATATTTTCTGCTCCAGTCCTAGAATCAGCCATTTCTCCAAGGACCCCTGGTTTCTTTGATTGAAGAATGACATAGAAACCAAATCTGGGTGCTAGTGATGCTACTAGTGTTATTGCTTCTAGGTCCTCTGGCTGATAGAGCAAAATGTATGCATACTGACCCATGTATATACCTATATCTATAATACTTCTAGAGATAACCATATGTATCTATATTAAGCTAAACATGTGTTCATACAGATGTCTTAACTCTAGTCTACTACCATGTGAATCACTGTAGTGTCCTCTCCTACATTACCTGTAATCACCAGCTCCATCTGTCATCCATTGACTTTTTCAGTTCCAGGGTACACGTGCAATGGCTTCAGAACTGTTAACCTGTATATTGTGGGAAACAACTTTATCAACTAGAGTACAGTGTTGTGTATAATTCCTTTGCATGTAATCTTACAGACTCTGTTAATTTCCAAAGATACTTAAGTCAGCACCTGCTCCCCCTCACCCTTCAGTGAGGTTGTTTCATACATTTGTAATATGTTTAGTTTATTTTTTTAACAGATTCTGAAATCCATCCCGGGATCCCTGACCTCCTAAATGACTTTTAAAAAGTGTGCATACATTAAGGTTGATTTTTATTTTGTAAAGTTCTGTGAGATTTTAACAAACACTCAGTATGCTACATTTATCATTACACGGTTATACAGAATAGTTTCACGACCCTAAAAATCCCCTGTTCTTTACCTATTCAATTCCCTTCACCCTGAAACCTTGGCAACAACTGATCTGACAGATCATTGAAATCAAGGAGTTTGCAGCCTCTTAGACTGACTTCTTTAACTTAGCAATATGAATTTAAGTTTCACCCATGTCTTTCCCCCACTAGTTTTACTGAGATATAATTGACATCCAGCACTATATAAGTTTAAGGTGTACAGCATAATGATTTTACTTACATATATCATGAAATGTTTATCGCAATAAATTTAGTGAACATTCATCATTGTATAGATACAAAATAAAAGAAAAAAATCAACATACAAAGATATTACATTATTATTGACTATATTCCCCACACTGTACATTTCATCTATGACTTTTTGGAGTTTGATAGCTCATTTCTTTTTATTTATGAATTATAATCCATTGTATTTTGTATCATGGTCATTTATTCACCTATTGAAGGACATCTTTGTTGCTTCCAGTTTTGGGAGATCACGACTAAAGCTACTACTAACATTTGCATGCAGATTTCTGTATGGACATATACATTTCAGATCTATGGGATGAATTCCTAGGAGCATAATTGCTGGATCATATGGTAAAATTAAGTTTTCTTTGCAAAAAAAAAATACAGAAAAATTGGGAAGATAATTCTATTATTTATTTTAACAACAGGTAGCTTTTTACAAATTATAATAGAAATGTAGTCTATTATAAATATACTGTAAATATAGGCTATCAATATAATACAAAATTTAAATAAACCAGATAAATTCAAAGAAGAAAACAAAGTCATCCATAACTCATCATTCAGAGATAATCATACAAAATTTTTACAGGATATTCTTTTTACGTATATTTTTAACTTTTTCTAAAAGCAACACACATGGCATTTTTGCACTGCAGATTTTGTGTTGAGTCATATAACTCTAATGCTTTTCACTGATAACAGATGAAGAACCCCAATTCCCACCATAAGTAATATTTGAGGGCTTGAGTCATTCTTCAATTTAATCTAAAGTACTCAGTAAATTCTTAGAAAATGTTTAGGTTTTTGTGTCTTGAGCTCTTTGTGAAGTGTGTATTATGGTAACATTTTAGAATTTCCACTTATAAAATTATATTGAAATTGTGTTAAATTATAAATATAAATTTCCTCAAATTCCAAAAAAATAATTGAATGCTCTTTATTTATTCTTAATATTGGATTGTATAACTTTTAGGTAAAACTGGGTGTACATTAAAGAGTATTTTTTGGATAAATTATAGGGAGTGAGATGGCTGAGAAAAACAAAGACTACATTAATAGTACATGAAAAAAATTTTAAATAGAGTACTTACTTGTATTTACAAATGGATACTCCTTGATGGTTACTTTTTAGTAGTCAATTTTATGTAATATATTTTCTAATGTTATTTGCTTTGGGTGCATTTATGTCAATGTGCATATGTTGCTTTTCATAATTTCTTATAATTTGCTTCTTGATTAACAAACAAGATTCACTTTAACTTCTTTTTCCAAAGAGAAACAAAAACATCATGGTAATTTAGAAGCCAGCAGTAAGTGTGAAAGTTGAAGAAATTAGAAATAATTTGAAGTTAATTACACTAAAGTTATCATAAGAACCATAGGCAAACGTTGATAATCCCATATCATCTTAGTTCAATTAATTCATAGTTGACTTGGACCATAACACTACATAGTATTGTGTGGTTTATTTAGTCAGCTGAAAGTGAGATCATATTGTGGGAAAATGATCACTTCAAAATATTTTAATTTCTTTATCTTAAAATGATTGGTTGGTGATATTGCAAAAAAAAAAAAAATTAGGATCTTCAATTAAATATTGTGAGAAGTCAAAGTCCCTTGATACATATAACTAAAGAAATAGCTTCTCTCCAGAGGAAATACCTTGAATATACAAAAATGAAGTGTATTAAAGAATCTAAGTTTAGAAACCTATTACATATTCCGTATTTTAAATATTCCAAATATTCCCAGTGCCAATATGTTGTGAATTATTAATAAATGCAAACACTACTGCTTTTTCTCTTATGGCTTAAAAAGAATGTTGGTGCCAGAGAAATGTGTTGGTTGTTCACTTTAGAAATGGCCTATTTGATATCTTCATTATCATTATTAAAAATGCTCAGTTGGGTGGAAAGAATTTGACAACAGTGATGAGTTCTATTGAATGAAGGAAAAGTTTAGAATTGTTTGTAACACATCTGAATCACTGCTGAATATGCAAAGTTTGCAAGCATCTTCTTTTAACACCCAGAGAGGTATTATGATTTATTTTCACTTTAAAGCAATGTTTTAAAATTGTGATCTTTAGAGCAAATATCAGAATCATCTAATTTACTGGCAAAACATGCAACATACAAGCCCAGTTATAGCAAATATCAATGCATATATATGAGGGATATATGAGCCCAGTTACATTACTAAATCTGAATTCTTGGAGCTAAGATATGAGTATTGTTTTTAACCAGCTCATCCAAATAATTTTAAAAAGTAAATTCTAACATTTTCTAAAGTATGTTTGTTTAGATATGTTAGAAACCATGATAGTCAAATATGCATATTAATAATCAAATATGACACCCACACTCACATCACATGTTTTCCTTGAGAATCTAAAAGTTAATCTCTGCAGTGGAAACCTGGACCTTCTGAAGAAGCTGAAAGAGACGCCAGGTAGGTCAGATCCCATAATATGACACTCATCTGGCGTTGATGCGATCCTTATTCTTCACATTCAATAACAACTGTAAGACTTTCTCTCTGGAAATATATCTTGTGCTTTCTACATGAAGGTCATAACAGAAGATGATTATGATGTTTGTTATGAAGACATAAAGAAATTCCTTAAAACATATAATCAGAGAGAAGATAAAGGGTGGTGATAAGAAAGAAATTAATATAATGAAATGCAAACAGAATTAGCAAAGTGAAATATTGATTCTCTTAAATTACTTAATTTTTTTCAAACCTGTGGTGAAAAACAGGGCAAAATGTAAGTATAACTATATGATTGCCTTGGCTGGTAAGCAATCAGTGAGAATTTGTGGGCCAATCATCTGAACATATGGAAGAAGAAGTAGTGAGGGGTGTCTGTTGTTTCAGCTGTTTTTCCCTTTTAAAGTGCTTACTGATTTCCCAAGTTTAATTGGCATTTGAGGTGATAAAGAAGACAGAACTTTTGGCAGGCTTATGGGGGTGGAGTTCAGGACCTGCCAAAAATGAGAGGCCCTTATGAACCTCTCAGGATTCCACTTGGGGACCCAAAGGACTATTCAAAGGACTAATCTGAGCAACCCACAGAGGAATCATATCAGTCCCTCACTGGATTATTAGGGTGATTCCCCCCCCAACTACCTGCCCACTATTAGCAAAAATAAGTCATTTCTTAAATAGTAGCAAATAGAAAATTATATACCAGGACATCAAAAAATAAACTGGCTAGGAATTAGTCCAGCAAAACACTTTATAGAGAAAATAATAAAACATTACTATTAGAAATATTTAAATGCCTAAATAGAATGATATAAGATGTTTATTAATTGTAAATATCCATATTTTAAATATTTTTTTTATTGATCTAAAATTCACTGTAATTGCAATCAAAATGCCTAACAGGTTGTACTGTGGAAATTCACAAGCTGCTTTTAAAAGTTATATAGAATTACAAAGGGACAAGAACAACGAAGACAATCATGACAAAGGATGACTGGGAGGACTTTCATTAATATAAAATCAACACTTATTATGTAGCTACAGTAAATAAAACAGTGTGATATTTTCACCAAAATAGATATTAGACCGATCAAACACCGCAAAGGATCCAGAAACTTAATTGGGTGGAGAGAGTTTTGACAGCAATGACTTCAGTTCAAGGAGTTTACAAGAAGATCAGAAGCATCTGTAATTTATACTCCACAACTGAAGCACCTGTAAAAATCCAAAGCACATGTCTCTTAGCTCCCAGGTGTGCATTGTGATTCACTTTCTTCAAAGGATACAAAAGGCATTAACTATAATGGGAAAGACTGACAAATTGGATCACATTCAAACGTAGATCTTTTTTACTTAAGGGTTCATCATTAATAAAGTCTAAATTAAGCCACTGCGTGGGATTTTGGGATAAGGTAACATCCTTCAGAATTGTTCCTTCTCTCTTATTGTGATTTGACTTTTTCATGATCAAATCAGTTATGAGTCATTTCACCTAAGATACTGTGGGATCATCAACATTATTTAACATTTCTAGGTACCTAATAATTTTTCTGGCTGCTGACTTCTAAGCTATGGCTTATTGTGTTTGATGTCAAAATGTTAAGATGAATCTTGACTATTAATTTAGAAGCAAATTGTAAGCAATTATGAAAAACCACATATGCACATTGAAATAAATGCACAACAAAGCAAAGAACTTTAGAAGATATATCACTGAAAGTTGACTGGTAGAATGGTACCATAGGGAAATATCTATCTGTAAATACACATTAACATCCACCCTCCCTTTTAATTCACATACTATTAATATAGGCTCTGTGCAGTCATTCCTTTTCACAAAATCTATCCAAAGAAACAACAAAAACCTTTGATGAACAGACAGTTTTAACTAAGCAATATTGTTCACAACATTATATAAAATAGTAAATTATTTTTATATAACACAAACTAGTTTTAAGAAAATTATATGAGAATTTTAATTAATTTTATAATTTGAGAAAATTGTGTTATTTGAGGTTCCTTTTTGTAATTTTCTAATGGAAAATTTTTCCATAGTACATGGAAAAAATCTAAATTGCTTTTGGGAAAAAGAGACATCAAAATTTAATCATTTTCTAAAAATAGAATGAGCACCAGAGTTGAAACTAAAGGTTCACTCTGGCCACAAAATATTAGTTATTGTAGCTTTTAGTTTTCTCAGTTGTTATTGGTGAAATGTATGAGTTGTATCTGTTACTTTCAAATGTGAGAAGTAATAACAAAATTTGGAATGCAGATATGTCATGTGTGTTCTTCAAAAAATGGAAGTGCTGATAAAAATAAAGTACAAGAAATCCATCAGAATTTAACTGTGATTAACTGAATGATAAGACTATGGATTTTTTTCTTCTTTTTTGTTTATAATTTCCAAATTTTCCACAACAAGTAGAATAAAAAATATATAATAATACATGCTGTTAAATATTAAAATTAATTCTACTCGTCACAAAGCTTCTTTTGTTAAATTTTTAATCCCATATTTAATTCATGTTGTAATTTAGCATTATCAAGTATTCAAAAATTATTTATTAAGAGCTAATAATATAGATATGGTTATAGTCACTTGGAAATAATTATGAATGAAATATTACTCTTTTCTCAACTTGCTTACTATGTTGTGAAGAAAAGAATTGAATACAAATCTCAAGTTTGATTCTGGGCATGAAAAATGTTATAATGCAGTTAATATGAAGTGAAAGTCATGATTTCTAATGGTGGGATAAAAATAATGTGGGTTCCCAGAGAATGGGGCAATAACCCAGACCTTGAAAAATGAGCATGGGTAAAAATGTATCTAGACTGAGATGTGTATTTATTTTTATATTAATACATATATTTTAAAAGGATTCATTTAATACATACTAGGTCCAGCCCAATTACATGGTCTCTGTGGTGGAATAAAATTGATGGGAAAATTTTGGCCACGCTTCCCATTGTTAGGTAAAATCTGATGCCATCGCCCTTGAGTCTGGGTTGACCCTGGCCCTATTTTCACCAATGAGATGCAGCTGATGCTGATGCAGAGCCTCTAAGAGATCCCAGCTCCTTTTACCACTATTTGCAATGCAGTCTTTTGCAACTTAGCTGTCCAGTGAGAATCTAAGCCACATCAAAAGTCATGTGCAGAATACAACCAAATGTATACTGTATGAGTCCTTTCATACAAATTTCAAGTACCAATAAAACTAATCAGTAATTTTAGAAATCCAAGGGAATTGTTGTGTCTGGGAGGAAGAAAGGTGGTAGTAGTGGACAAAGGTACCTTGGGACTTCTGCTGTGCTGGTAACATTTTATTACTTAACCTGGGTGTTGCTTACATGGGTGAGCTTCCTTTGGCTAAATCACTGAGCTGTACAATTACAGTTGTAAACTTTTCTGTACATGTTTTATATTCAATACATGTTTGCAAAGAATTAGATATGTTTTCAACCCCTGCATAAAATTTTTGAAGAGTGAATCTCTTCTAAATGAATACATTTGTTATATGGTTATCTTCAGATATGTAGTTATCAATACCAGGCTGAGTGAAAATTGGACTGGGGAAAAAAGTAATTGATCATTGAATTTATCTTGGGTAAAGAGAGAAAGGAATTAACATTGAAAGCCTGTGGTATATCAGGTATTTTACTTGAAACAGTAAATATGGCATTTTGTTTATTTTTCATAATGATTTTAGAAGTTCCTTTAAGCTGAAAAGTCAACTTATTGTGACATATTGTAAGATTGTGTACAAAGAACAGTATTTTGTACTTTAGTGATGGAATTGCTGTTGTTTATACCAATGTCAAGGGTGAGCCCCAAGAAGTGTGATGTTGAATTAAAGTGGGAGTGAATGTCACCAGGTGGAGGAGGTGAAGGAAATGTGAGGCCAGTGCAGACTGGGTTGTGCTTGTGTGTGGTGAGGTCACAGCACAGTTGTGTGGAGTTGACCTGTAGATAAAACTGAACCAATGCCAAAATTCACAGCGAGAGTAAAAGAATGATTTGATGGTTGAATAAGAAGTTGCTACTTTATTTTTTAAATAACATGGTTTTCTGCCTTTTCTCACTTCTGGGGACCCTGTCTTCTCTTGTCATGTCTCCCATTTATAACCACTCACTCTTCGTCTCCTTCATGGTTACTGGAAACCCTACCTATCTGTGACTCAGAGCTTTTTCCTAGCACACTGAGTTCCCTTTTCACCCTGCACCTTTGCATGTAGGATGCACCTTGATCCACTCCCCACAAATCAAATGTTACCTCAATGTAATAATCATGCTACTAACAAGTAGATGAAGCAACAGTGAATTACTTCTATAGAGAGAATAAAAGTTTAACATTTTCTAAACTTGTTTACCGTTCAAGATAGCAGATTGCTTACTTTCCACATAGAGTTTAGAAAGCAGGAAAAATAGTTTTCATGATCATTATACAAATATTGGAAGGTAAGAATGGATGCAACCACCAAACTAAGCATTTTGAGGTATTTTAATAAGAAAGGAAGATATTATCTAATTGATAGGAAAACCAGAAAAGAGCAAATCCAAACCTGAACACTGAATATGAGTGGGCTGCTGTACAGTGTTGATCTCCTCCATGAGACTCAGAGAAATTATAAATTCCCAGTCTACAGACACAGGGACTGGCCTTGGAAGATCATCATGAAATTAATGAAATGATTATCTTTAAAGCATCTGAGCCTATATGCCCCACATCTACACTTGTTTATGAAGATTTATTGCCTATGGTTATTCGGCCTCAGGAAAAAGCTGAGCACACTGATTTCAAAATAAATTAAGCCATTATTTGCAGCAAGCTTCTAATATGAGTTTGGAGTCTTTAGAAAAGAATAGAGCCTGGGGCAAATCCAGATGTTACAAAGATCAAGAACAAGACAAAAAAAAAAAGACATAGCTGAGCTATTCTTAGAATTATTGTCCATGAAAAAAGATATACTGATGAATGGGTGAAGCCTTTCTGCATCTTTCCAATAGCATATATGCAAAGATGCTTAGGGCATCTGTGGGGTCTACAGTTCCAGATGTCCCACCTGGGATGGAGGCTTGGCTCCATCACTATATTAAGTAGGTTCAGATTAATGAAAATACTGGACACAAGAGTTCTCTCACTTAAAGGAGACCAAATAAAGTCACTGAAAATGATATATAAGAAGAATAAAAGGCAACCTATGCAGGTCAGATGGAGGTACAAACTTCCAACCTCAAAATTCTCATTAGAGGATGATCACTTATGGATGATATTTTGAATGAGGTTCATGTTTGACCTTCAGGATATTCCACTGTCTCCTTCTAGACTGGACCCGTTTTGTAAATATGCTGGTCTTAAGATATGCTGAAGGTTATTACATATGGTTCAGGTCAGGTCTGAACCTGGACCATTGGAGACAGTAGCTGTAATGATTTCAGGTACATTAAATTACCCAGAGAACTCAACAGAACATTTACTAACCCTACCCTCACTAGATAAATATAGTTCATTCTGTTATGCTTTCTGTTCTCAGTACTGAAAGGCAGAGTGTGACTAATGACCTTGACAGATCTAGGGATCATGCTAAACAGGCCTTGGACTAGTGAGAGGACTGATCCTGTAGCCTGCAACAGCCAAGGAAAAGATGCAGAACTGACCACACTGTGGATTTAATCACTGATTTGGAAGGTAGGATTAGTAGATAGCAAGAAAATTTGGAGCATGAAAGAGTCAATACAAATGAATGAACAGAAAAACTAACCTCAGAAGAAATAGATACTTCAGGAAACAAACAATTGAAATAATTTTCTACTCAGTACTCTCAGGTGGATTCTGAAATATTATGTCTCCTTAGCAAAAGAATATGCTATAATGAAATTGGAATAGAGAACTTGAAAAATATTCTTGTAAATTAAAAATATTGATGCCAGTATATTTTTAAAGAAATTAAATGGGTCAAATAGGAGGACTGATTTAAACAATGCTACTGTCAGGAAGGAAGAAATTTTTCTCTACCCTTCCAGGTTCTTCTGGCTGGTCTAAGAATTAAAGTGACATGAGATAGATTAACAGGAGATAATCAAACAAAAGTTTAATAACATATATACATGGGAGAGACCCAGAAAAACTTAGTAATTTGCCACAATGGCTGAAGTCTTCACCTTAAATATCACATTCAGGTAAAAATAAAAAAAAGATGTTAGGGGGTAGTGGTAGTAGGACTTCAAGGGGGAGAAAGGCGATTCACGTGGTGATCTATGATGACAGCTCCCTTCTTGGACTAGGTCTTCTATCATCATTCTTTAGGCAGTTAAAGGGAAGGTCAAAGGTTCTTCCTGAGTCTTTTGGGGCTTGATTGTTTTCTGCTTGAAATAATCCACAGGCCAAAGAGATATTTTGGGGTGGCAAATTTTGCCCCCCCCACAATAGGAAACACAGAAAAACAATCAGGAGATGGGCATATGGACACACATATTGAGTATAAAAGCTAGAAAATAAAGTATTTGTCCATAAGCAGTCTAGAGAAGAAGGAAAAAAAGAATGATGGAAATAATAATAATAATGATCTCATGACACCGTAGAGAGAGGCACACTGAGCTTTCAGTGTGAAAGGCCAAGGCAAGCAGAGCATAAAGAATGAAAAATGGTCCACAGCTACTGGCAAAATTTCAAATTTATAAGACTAAAGAAAAGGAAATTATAATTTTGCTCAGAGACAGGGGAAGAAGAGTTTAAATAAATGAGAATCAAGTAAAAAGCCCAGAAAGCCACTCCTATTGTGTATGGTATTGATTCACATCAGAGGAGACACTGCAGAGAGAGGGAACGTGTGGAATTTAAAATACATTATATCCGTGTAGAAACAGACACACTGAAGCCTTGTGGAAAATTCTCTCCATCATTAGGGTTCCCCAAAGCCTCCACGTGTTAAGTTTCAAACCTCTGGCTTTTCTGGAGGCATGTTTATTGTTATATTTGATTATTTGATCTTGCAATTATAAAATCTACCTTAATTGGAAGACAGAGCATAAAGAATGCATTGATTGAATATCTGAAAGAAAATGAAAAATTATTAGATAAAGTTGGTAAGAAATGAGATTTTTTAAAAAAAGAAGAGAAAGAGAAGTCCAAAAACAGAAAAAGTAAGAAAAAATTACAGAGATACGAAGAATGATTGTATTTTCAGTTACAAAGCAAGTACATTAAGCAAAACTGAGATGGAACAAGTCATCTAATGACAGAGTATGAAATGAATAGAACTGTCTGGAATAGCAAAAGATGACTCTATCTCTTTTCCCTAATGATTAATGTTCTTCTTGAGGTGCTTGGAATTCTTGGAACATTAAACTGTGAGCTAACAACCATTGCAAGTGAGTGTTTCCCCAAAGATGGTGCTGATGCTGCTTTTTCCTAACAGTTTTACCTGCCCTCTTAGGTGTGCTGGAAAGTGAATGTGTCAGGTATAACAGTTGAAGTCACTGATACATGGGAGTGACTTGGTGCCCAATCTATTCTGCTCTTAACAGGCTCACATTTAAACATGTGCTATTAGCTGCTAGCTGCACTGCATTCAACAACCAATGCTTGTCATTTCTGAATGTGTCTGAACTGGCATTCCTGGTAACAATTACCCTGGGGAAGCAAATTTTCCAATGTGCTAATCAATTTGTTTTGTTGGATAAGCAGTTATTCCAGCAGATTTAACTAAGGCAGAAATGCATCCTGTCCAGCGGGTAGTATGTATTTATTTTAGCCGTGTCTCCGATCACGAGTTCTTGTATCATGGTTACATGAAAACTGTTCTAACTCCACAGACTTTTCATTCACTGAATCAGTCCGTTTATTTCAGTGGAGAAGCATGACTGTGCTGTCTGGTGAGAATGATCAGTATCAGGTAACAAAGGCAAAGCCTCTGCATTGAGATTAGGGGGCCTTGATTTCTAGTTTGGGTTCTTCTCCTAATTAGCTTCTCATAATTCCTTTAAATTCTGTTCAAATTTCAGCATCTATTAATTCCCTATAACTATGGATTTTTAATAAATTTAAATACTGCTATTACACGTTGCTAAATATCTTATAACTGTAGATCTTACATAAATTTGAATAATAAGCATCGAAAGTTAAATTTTCTCTATGCTGAATTATAAAAATCAAATTTTTAAAATATTTTATATATGAAGCTTTTATATACGTAGAAAGTCCTTTCTTCTTGATTGGACAATGTCTTCACAATCAGATTCACTCTAAGGAAAACTGAGAAATAAGCACTGAAAACAATCAACACCTGCCTCCCTCCCACACCCATCTATATACATTACTTTCATACTTTTCATACATAGTTTCATGATGGTGTCAAGTGATCTCATGATGTTCTATTATCTCTGAATCAGTTTGAAGGTAGGAAGAGGGAATTTATGTCAGTCACATGCACCTTAACATGAATTACTTTGCTAATGCCTTACTGCTCCAGGACTTATCCATTTAATTTTTATGACGGGATGAGAAGTTTTACCCTGTTAAAAGAATTTTTAGGCAGCTATAATAAAGCCAGAAGTTTTGATGGGGAGAAAGGTGATACTCTGGATCTCTATACTGAACTCATGAATTTATACCATTAGGAAATGTCGACTCTTTTTCTTCATTCAGTCCTGAATATATGGCATTTTATTCCATACAGGGAGTACAAAATTAATTCACATAAAGGGGTAGTTGCTAAACTGAGTAGAGTTTTGATCTTAAAACAGTAAAGCAAATGTTCTGTTGTTGTGGAAACAACCAGATATTGAGGTATCTCCTTACCTTAGGGGTCACGCATTCCCAGTTGACTTGAGAAAATCACATCATGTCATGCAGAATCCCTTTCTCTGACGCAGCAAAACACTAAAGTGCCTGGTTGGAGAATAATGATTTTTTAGTGCACAGAGGATATTCAGAATGCAAACAATTTCTATATACACTAATTTAAAAGAACTTCCACAGTATAGGTTTAGAATTATGGAAATAAAAGCCTGGTTATAGATTATCTAGTCTGTTGAGGATTTTTAAATTTATTACTGGAAGTATTTTTCGTATCTTTCTCTTCATAAACCCATGTTCTGAAATGTAATAAATCTGTGTAAGTGAAAATATTTATATTTATAGTTTATTAAGAAAAGATATTTTGAATTTGAACTGATCTTTGTAAGGCAACTGATATTGCAACATGAGTTGAAAATACTTTCAGTGCAAAGTAAAATATTCATTTTCCACGAATGTATTTGCAGACTATTGGTGGCCTAGAGCCTGAATTTGATAAGCCTTGTGGGAGTGGAGGCATGGAGGGCAGAAAGAACTTACAATAGGAGGTTCAATCCTTAAGTGTCAGAATGGAAACTGTCCCCATTTCAACATAAAACAACTACAGTGGAAATCAAACTCTCTTTTCCAAATTTACAGGCAATTTATATATAATTTCTTATATGTATGTTATATTCCTTAATGAAGAAAAATGGTAAAGAATCCTATTTATATTATACTATAATACTACTGATATTTACATTGTGTTATTTATAGTTATTATATTATTTTAACAACCAATTCCTATTAAACCACTTGAGAATTTTTATATTGCCTTGAATTATTTAAGTAGTATCTGAGAGTTTAGAGAACCAAAGCAGGAACACACGGATTGATGCAAAAAGATGCCAGAATAAAAGTTGCATTCATGGTCATAAGAAGTACAGTGTAGAACTAGAGCATGTGTCCTTATCTGCCAGATCAGATTTTTTCTTTATACATGATCTTCCATAAAGACCTGGTGGAGGTAGTGGAATTCTCTTGTCCATACAAATCTTATACATCCTTCAGTCTCCTATCTCCTGAGTTTTCTTTCCATTATAATACTCAGAAGTAGGTAATGGTTGGAAACTAGAAAGATGGAAAGATGGAGAGTTGAACTGTTTGTGTTAACCTTTTCTTAATATACTTTTTAATAAATTTATTGATCTGTCCAGATTTTCTGATGGTGTAGATGTGATAGCCACCTTGAATAAGTAGAATGCTTGGCAACAGACAGTCTGAACAATGTGCCTCAATTTCTGGTAAGTCTACCTGCCAGCAAGTGGAATCCTTGGAGCCCGTGGGAAGCTGCAGCTCCTTGGGCTCAGGGGAAGAAGTCTACAGGAGGCTCCACTCAAGCATGTCCCCTTCCAGTGGGTACAAAGGTGGTCCCATTTCTAGCTGCCAGACAAACAAACTAGGACCAGTCTTTGATGGACTCATGGGATAATTCTGGTTGCTTCTTTTCACATGTGAAACTTTGTTCTTTTCTCTGATGCTCATCATACTTCTCTTCCTGAATCTTGGTGGGAAATAAGTCCTTTGTCTCCCAGCCTCCCTTGCAGCTGGTTACTCAGTCACCAGGGCCACATACAGGGACTTCGCATTAGGACTAGCGACACTTGGGTGTGCACAGCTCAGAACCCTCTTCCTCATGGTGTTTGGGGTGGGATTTCAGGGAGAGTGAGCCTCCTGAAACAGCAGTGGAAGCTGAGCTGGAGACAGCAGCAGGGTGAGCCCCACAGTGTGGTGTCCTATCCTTGTCAGCCTTGTCAGTGGTGTTCACCACATACCACCTTAGTGACCAAAGTTGAGGCACTGTTTCTGCTTGTGTAGCAGCCAACATGGTTGTCATGGTGACTCTTTACAACAGTTGATACAGTTGTGAAGTGATGAAAGTGACTCCACGTGGAACCGATAATGAAAAAATGATGTTTCTGAGCTCATATATTTATGGCAAAGAAGGATGAAAACGCTGGTATACAGACTCCTAATCACTTAGATTTCATTTACACCTGCCAACTCTATTTTAATAATAGCAACATTTTTTACCCGCTTCTTTTTTGTTGTTGTTGTTTTTTTTTTTTTTAATTTTTCTGTACGTGGGCCTCTCACTGTTGTGGCTTCTCCCGTTGCAGAGCACAGGCTCCGGACGCACAGGCTCAGCGGCCATGGCTCACGGGCCCAGCCGCTCCGCAGCATGTGGGATCTTCCCGGACCAGGGCACGAACCCATGTCCCCTGCATCGGCAGGCGGACTCTCAACCACTGCGCCACCAGGGAAGCCCTTTCCCCGCTTCTTGTCAGCATTTTATCCATCAGTGTTTGGTTTTCTTTCAGCGTGAGTCAGAAGGAGCTCCTGAAGCACTTCAACCCCATGGGAATAATATAATTTTCATTAAAGAAATAGAACATTTTGTGCCAAATATATACTAAGATGGCTATGTGGCTATATTTTGTCCTTGATAAATAAAGTAATAAAGGAAATGATGATAAATAACATGGGACATATATATATGTATGCATAAAATATATAATATATGAAACTATTAAAATGTCTCATAATTCATCACTAGCAAAACAGAATGCCAACTTTTGAAATTAACTTAAAAATAAGCATTTCTTTTACATATTTTTATTAAAGCAAAAATAGTACAGTCAAAAATAATTAAACTTATTTTAGGAAAAAAATGTGTTGCACAAATCTTAGATTAAAACTAAAGTTGATGTGATGAAATCAGATCATTTTACCCAAGACTGGGGAAAAGCTTAAGTATTTAAATTAACTCAAAGTCACAAAAAGAGCAAATGTCCTTTAAAAAAATTATCAGAGAAGTTCCACTAACAGAGAGAAGGGAGGATGACATAATTAGAGGTGGCCCTCAAAGCTGTCTATTGACGTGGGTGCTGTATTCTGGGTGTTTTGGAGTGCCCCTGACCCTGGGCTTTCTTCTTAGCCCTTAGGGAGCAGAGAGCACAGGTAGGGGAAGGGCATCACTGCAGACACAGAGGAGGTGGCAAGGGAGGAGCATCCACAAGGAAGGACACTTGCCCAGTAGCTGGAACAGGATGGAGCAGCCTGACTCCCTGTTGTGTATTGTTATGGCTCAGTCGGCGTGAGGGAGACCACAGCTCTAGTTTAGGGGATGGAACCAACTACAGCAACATCTGCTGAATCCATCAACGGACAAGAATCATGTGTATAAACCGGGTTCTCCTCTACGAGGAACTCTACCCACAGCGTCAGTGGACAGTGAACAGAGCTGTGGGAAATGCACATATTCTGAGGAAATTCAGTGTCTGGATATCTATTCCTGGTAAGTATAACCAGATAAAAAATAATATTGAGATTCATGAAACAAAATACTGAAGAATAGACAAAGACAGGGATTTCTCATTATTGAAGAAAAGACTACCTGTGAAAATAATTTAATCCCAGGCATCATAAAATAATTTCAGCAAGCTATTTACTCCCTTAATGGACTAGAAGAAGGCATAGCCCCTTGGAATTAGACTAAAAATCCAAGGAAGAATAATTTCACGTATAAAAAATGTATAGTCCCCGCTAAAAAAATGTATAAGTAAAATGATCTGATTTCATCACATCAACTTTAGTTTTAATCTAAGATTTGTGCAACACATTTTTTTCCTAAAATAAGTTTAATTATTTTTGACTGTACTATTTTTGCTTTAATAAAAATATGTAAAAGAAATGCTTATTTTTAAGTTAATTTCAAATGCAAATCAGAGGGTAGGAAAGATTGAAAGCTTTCTAGTGAGTGAAGATGTCTACATGGAAGCAGAAACATCAGAACAAGATGAAAATCCTCACTGGGGACCTCATAGAGGTATTTGATGTGGAAAAGACTTAAACCCTGAAAATTCCTCTAAGAAGGCAGAGGAAAATTAAGACAACTTAAAATGATGTACAAAAAGGTGGCATACAACTATTGAGACTAGAGAACATGATTTAAATTAAGAATGTATTTACGAAGACAAAACCTGTACAATTGCAATGAAAACAATTAAAAATGAAATTAAATGTAGCTCGTGGAATAGGAGAAAAAAGACTTGAGTAAGGTTCTAAAATACTCCAAATTGTACTTCTGATTTTCTGTTTTTACTTACAGAAGCTTTGAAGGTGTTTTAACATTTTATTTTATTTTTTCCCATTTTTTTTGGCATCAGTGAGAACTCAGCTGGGAAAATTCTTCTTACAAACCTAATATTTAAAAAATTTATAAAATTTTCCTTTTATCTAACAAGAAATAGATGATGAAGTGGTGGTTTGTGTTGGTCTCTGCTAGCTAGTTCTCTGCTCAGTCCCAGGGGACTTGCTGATTCAGGGGGGCTGTCACTGACCCTGGCTAGTGAAATGGGAGATGGATCCTGAAAAAGCTCACATTGCGTCATCTCAGCGGTCCTGTCTCAGAAATCATGGAAATGAGCATCTGTGAGGGCCTGAGGCCTGCTGCCCACTTGTCCTGCAAGGGGAGTGGAAGACAGAATAAGCTATCTTCGTGTTCAGCCACTTAGATTCATGGCTGTTTTTTGCCACAGCATAACGTAGCCTGACTAATATGTGTGCTTTGTGCAAAACACATGAAAAAGACCAGAAAGCCCCCAAGGAAAACCTCTAATTCCACCTCCCAACAGTGAGATTTATAAATATCATGGTGCATTCCTTTGCTTATCTTCATTTGCACACACATATATATTTAGCTGTGAATGAAATCTGGTAGCTGTCGTTTTATTTGTCAACACGTACTCTCCAGCCCCATGCTTTTAATATCTGTCTAGCATCCCATCCCATAGATATCAATGACTTTGGTTAAACAAAGAGTTTCTCTTGGTTGTTTCAGTTTTTCCAGCATTTTTCCAGGTGATGGATTCTATTGCCATGTGACATACTCCAAGGGTGGGCGGCACTTTCCTTCCCAGAGGTGGACAGTGCCGCTCGTCTTGCTGCCTTGCCAGGGGGCTGACAGCTGCCCGGATTCCAGTGATGACTTCCTTCTAGATTTGGCTCTGATGACTTGTGGTCCAGGTCACTTTGTCCCTAACACTAATCCCCACCCTGGCTATCTCCCAAGCCAAGTGTTCAGCTCCCTTTTGTGCAAAAATGAAGAACTTTTGGTTCCTTCCCTCTCACACAACAAATAGAAGTGCAGCTCAAGATTACTGCTCAGAGCCTCTGCTTGATGTTGTCCCTTCAACTTACTGCAGGGACATGTGACAAAGTGCCTCCCTTTCTCCTAGAGCCTCAAGTGCAATGCCATCTAAATGCCCTCTGGTTTTACATTTCTCTTCAGGACAGTCCAGCCCTGCGAAGGTCTTTGATACTGTCTTGCTTGCTTGCTCTTCCTTCACAAACCTTCCTCTCCTCGCCCCCCTATTCTGTACTCTCCAGTGTGCTGACCAAAACTGCCTCTTTTCCTTATGGCTGTTCTAGCAGATGGGTTGAGGGGAGAGATCAAGTTTCTTACTAATGACACGAGTCAGGAGAATCAATGTCTTATTCATTGCACATGAAATAATTATTCAAATAAATGGTCAAAATTTTGTAAATATTTTTAAATTTTCCTATGCTTTTCTTTAATTCTCTCTGCATTGAGTTCCAGGTGTCCAGACTAGTTTCTTCATCTGTATGTCTGATTATTGTTATCCCAATTCTGATGAAGTGTCATTCAGATTCCTCTGTCTCCTCTTGATTGGTTCTAGGAAAAACAGACCCACCCCCTCCTCCCACACGAAATTAAGTATCTTATAGCCCATCCCTTTAGAGAGAGGATTTGAGTGGATAAACCAGTTAAAAACATGGTGAGAGACTTACTATGTGATCTTCCTTGTTTTGGGTTTGTTTCTATCTATTCTGAATTCTCTGATAAGAGCTAGAAGGTACTGCTTATCTTAAGAGAGACGTTTCTCAACATCTTTCCCTTTTGAATTCAATTTTAGATCTCATCAAGGTCTGAAGATAGACTCAGAGGTGAAAAAATGGGTGAATAGGGTCTTCTTCCCCCTAAAATGTGATTAGTGAAGCCACACTAAGTGATCCTGGCTGGAAACCTTATACTGGATCACTCAGCTTTGGAAATTTTTCTTGCAATACTTCTCACTTAATTTAAAATAAAGTTAGGTCATTGTGTTTGCCTCCAACTCATAGGAATTGAGTGACAAAATTATTTAAGTTCATGGCACAATTTAAGCTTAAAAATACTAATGAGAATATACTAATACTAATGGCATATACCAATACTAATACTGATGGGCCATACACCTTCACATTACTGCTGTCGTTGAATTATAAACATCCCTTGCATCATCCCCAGAGGGATGAACACATTCATTCTTGCTCTAGGCTTGTTGGACTCTTGTCCTCTTCCCTGTGGTCTTGGCCAAATGAAGTACTTCAAGTTTGATTTCTCACAAAAATTTTAAATATAAAGTTGCCTCAATTTTCAGCTTACTAGTTTCTGAATTTTTACCTAGGATATCTGTGAGGCGCACTTATTTATATAATTTTTTTCTCTGTAAACATTGGTTAATAAACCTCAGGGATTTGGCAGGGGGGTAGTCTGAATGATGATGTTTAGTTTTTATTTATTTATTTTTACTATGTATATTTGGGCTATTTCCAAATGTGCTTTAAAAACCCTGAATTATAGCCAAAGACTCGAAAAAAATCCTATTCCTCAGCATTTTGTTCTTGCTGAGGTTGATGAAGTGAGGTAGGTGGAGAGAGAACAACATTGTCAAGAGACCTAAGAATGCCTAAAAATGGATATATATATATATATACTCTATAATTAAATGGGGTTTTGTTTCCAAACTCTGGGGCAGACCCTTGTAAACTGTACTCACCACAAGGAAATTCATTTTTGGAAGTGATCCTGGTTTTGGAGAAGGTAGACAAATGCCTGTTTTGACTTTTTCCTCCACAAACAAACTGAACTTCAGGGCTTACCACCCAAATGTGCCAGCACACCATCAAGGCAAACTGCAGAATTTCTCACCCAGATCTGGTGTAAAATGGGTCCAAGTGACTCCCACAGACATTTCAGAAAAGAAGTCACCTTTTCAAGAGGACCAGGGGTTGCCAAGTACCCCCTGGAGAGCATGGCCCCATAAAAGGGAAAGAGCAGATGGGGGAGCATGCCCACCTTTCCCCTGGAAGCCCATAGTCCTGGGGAGAACGTCCTATGTCTATTTTGGAGTAAGGCATGTGGTACACTTCAGACATCTTCCCGCAGTGCCATGTATTGGTGATGCAGGACGTGACTGTTAAAACTCCTGCTTCCTTTCATAAATGACTCCAAAAAAGTTGGGCACAGACACTCAATGTGGATTTAGTTAAACTGACCTTGTCCTTTGAGTCTTATCCCTACCTACTTAGGATAAACCAAGATTGTGTCCTCCGAGGGTGTTTGGTGCTGGGTCTGGGTAATGGAGGTTTGAAAAGTACCCATTGTTTCCAAATGTACCACCGACCTGCCATAGCGTGGATAGAGTGGGAACTCCCCTTGTCAACCCTTTATTTGCAAGCTGGTTAAAATTTGTCATGTAGTTATTTCTGGTGGATAAAAACTTGATTCACTTATTAAAGTTTCTTTTTAAAAAATGAAAATGAAGTTGAAAAGTGACAAAAGAGGCAACATTTGATTAAAAGGAGCAGATCAAGAAAACTTTAGGTCAAGTGTGTAGGTGGGATGTCCAGTCTCTTTTCCCAGAGGGAGGCTGTCCAGATTGAAGGGACTGTATGCAAATGACTACAGAAAAATGATGGAATCATGAGGTTGAATATTATGTATTTCAACACTTCTGCTGAAATACGGCTAGTGGAATCATGAAATTGATCCTTTCTGTGTTACCTTTGCTATCTCAATAGAGAGAAGCAATTAAACAACCTCATGACACTAGGTAAGTCTCTGCATAACTTGGCAAAGCTCCCCCTTTTCCTAAAACTATCATCTCCATTTTTGAAATGTTAAAGAGCGTTCAGGTCATTCCTTCCGTTCTGTTTCCTGGGGTCCTAAGGTGCAGGACTCAGGTTGTGTGGCATTTGGGCACAGGACTGGACCTCCAGCTGGACCGCACTTTGGCAACCCAGGGCTCTCCATACTGCCTGGGTCTCAAAAGCTCCGACCATGCTTGCTTTTTATCCTGTAAGACCTGTATGGTTTAATGGTAGATATTTTGGGGAAAAATAAAATCTTAATTTAGACATTATGAAAATCAGTCTAACAAATTATAGGATGACAAGCAAAGATGATATATTCCACATTACATACCTACTGAATGATTTCCAAAAACTATTTATATAAATAATTAATTTTAAAATTTGATTAATTCCTAAATTTCAACATGAGTAACATTTCTACATCTTTAAAAGCAATAACTAGCATCAGGTACACTTATGAATTTCTTCACTCCATAAAAAGAAAGAAGGAAAAATAACATAATTAACAGGACAAATGAAGCAGAAGCCATGTAAGGACAGAGGGAGTTGAGTCAGTGTGCTGTGTTGTTCTAATCAGAACCTGGTGTTTCTAAAAACATCTTTTTCAGTGTGAGTCAATTCCATTAAGAAGAATGATTCCAAGTCTAAAACTGCAGCAAGCCATACTCCTTCCAAAACAGGGCTTTATTCATGGAATTCTGGCATCAGTGGTTGTAAATGTACTCTGTGCCGTCACAGATGACCTCTTTGCATCTCTTGAGAACAGTCCCAGGTGCTGGGAGGAAGATGAGAACAGTGTCCTGCTGTGTGCCTGTCCTAGTTCTCACGTCTGCAGACCCAGGTGAGAGCACCTGGGTTCTCACTGGTTCAAAGACTTGAGACGCCTGTAAACTAAAAGACAGAGCATAGTGACATTCAAAGTGAGAGTCCCCTTGGGGTAGTCATAGTGCTTGCTGGTTTGTCACAGGCATGTTTAAGTCCCCATAATGTCAGGCCAAATGCCATGATGTGATGCAGGGGCTGCCTTACAGAGGTGCCTTTTCAGTTGTGAAAAAACTAAAGAACCTGAGTATTTTCAGTGAAATGTCCATATTCACCTTATTTTTCTATTCAGCACATGGAAGAAACAAGCATTTCCGTGGCAGTGGTGGCCTGAGAATAAAAGACCACAAAGGAAGGGGCTATGAACACGCTGAAAACATCTGGTGGTGTCATTACAGTGACAGCTCCAGAAGAAACCTCAGGGTCTGATGTGGAAATTTGACACTTTTTTTCTGTACAAATGTTAAAGAAAAAGAGAATCAAGTTAAAACTAGGTAAACTCTTTAAGGCACAACTTCTCTTCAAAGCAAAGTTACTCAAACTGACTCAAAGGCAAAACGATTTTCTCAAATTTTGTTGTTTAAATATGCACATATGCAGAACTGTGTGGACGAACATATGGAAAAATAATTGAACATCTATGACAGTTGATTACCGTATATATTGCATCTGGGTGTGTTACAGATCAAGTGAGGAAAAGATGAACACTACCGTAAAAACAATCAACGGACACAAATGCAAATTCACCCCCAAATTACCCATCCTATGAAAAATACCCAATTTTATTAGCAAATTTTACTAAATTCACTAAAACAATAAGATTTTAAGTTAATTATCAAATATAAAGTTAATAATATCTCAGCTTATTTAAAAATACTCATCATTAATTCATGTGAAGAATGGCACATAGTAGGATATTATTTTTAGTGTAAATTGCTATAGCGTTTGCAGAAGTTATTTGACAAATCAACTTAAAATTCTCTGACTTATTCATATATTTAATAGGGCAATTACACTTAAGGAATTAATTGCAACTATCAAAGATTATCTTCAAGTAGATTCATGGAAATATTTCTTATTTTTAATGGCAACAAAGTATTAAAAAGCAAAATGACCAGTAATTATTACTTACTTATGTATAAAATAGATAACTAATGAGAACATGCTGTACAGCACCGGGAACTCTACTTAATGCACTGTGGTGACCTAAATGGGAAATAAATCCAACAAAAAAGAGAGGATATATGTATATGTATAGCTGATTCATTCTGCTGTAAGTAGAAACTAACACGGCATTGTAAAGCAACTATAGTCCAATAAAAATTAATTAAAAAATTACTACTTACCCCAACTTACTTAAATCTTGCTATCCCAAAATATGTTGTCGCAAAATATCCTGTAATTCTTATCATGTGATGATTTAAGGTAATTTTAGTTGATTTCAAATAATGATATCCTACATTGTGAACAAAATGGATTTAAATAATATATAAATCCCATTAACTGAGGGTTTTTTTTTATACATCTTCAATTGCTGGTTTTATAAACTGTCAGAAATATGTCTATATAGTTTAGTTAAGGGAAGTAAAAAATAGTGCACTGTTTTTGGTTTATTTTTGGCTTTCTAAACCAGATCAGCTGAGGAGAAGAAGGACTGAACAGGAGTCACTGAAATGTAACATATAAAATTTGATCATCTTATACAACATCTCAGAGTAGAAGCTGGACGATATAGCCTTAAATATTCAGACTCAGAGGGTGTGGGTTAAGGCCCAACCATTACATAAACTTCTTAAGTGATTGATTCTGTAGTCATAACGAGGTTAAAGAAAAGAAACATGAGTGAAAACACACCGTGCTCCATGATTTGAGGATAGAAGCTATCACAGTCTGTGTATCTTTTCAGGGTCTTTATGTATGCATTTCAGGAAGCTTTCTTAAGTAACTGCAACAGTCCATAGAGGTGTGAAATGCTGCCGATTAACATGAGACAAGCATCAGATAGGAGTCCATAAAACTGGGGAATGTGTACCCCATCTCTCAGGGCTCTGTGGTTTGGAAAGAGGGGACACCTAAGATTACTTCTGTCACAAAAGTTTCCTGGTGAGGACTGCACTGCTACTCTACCCCTCCTGTGCCCTGAAGTGCTCCTAGCTCGATGCATCTGTTGGTCCAGTTTTCGAAAACATAAATGTAAGACTGTGATGTATCCACTGAATGGGAATTTGAAGCATCAACTATAAACCCTACATTCTTAGTCTCATTTGTGCTATTCTCAGCCCACAGCATGGTTTACGATGAAAACTTGACCGAATACCATATTTCAGTGTTAGAGCGTTTCATGTTTTCATGATATAATTCTTCAGTTATTCTAAAATCAAGGAAGTAACTTTAACAAAGGAATTCTAAATTTTAGCCCATTTTGGTGGAAAAACTTTGTTGGGGAGTAAATTCTTCCCATGAGCCTACCACCTTTATCGACTCTTTATAAAATCTTCTCTGATCCCTGGAGGTAAATACTATCTTTCCTCCTTTTAGTTCCCATCATGTATTTTTTATGTCTCACTTGTGAAATTCATTCCCATTCTATTCTGTGTAGTCTCGTGGGTATTTTTCCTTAGCTTCTTACCACCACCATGTATTACAACCACTAAAACCCCTTTGAAGGCAGGGACCCTGTCTAATGGGAATCTGTGTGCCCTGCTCTGACAGTGGAAAGACTAATATAATAGTCAATGAATGTTTGTTAATGTTGGATGACAAATACTTTGGTTTTAAAGGTGTGTTTGCTCAACTTCAGATAAGTGTGAATAAGTTAGAAACTCATTCATTCTACCACCTAGACCTCAGACTGAAGTACTTTAAACTATACAATAAATCCCTAGAAAGGGTTATAAATACATTGTGAAATTTTATGGAATTTCATTTTCAGAGACCAGAGAATAGTTTTTCTTTATTAGAGAGTCTGGATTTTATATTGCTGCTCCTGGTGTTATAGAAAAGAATCTAACTACTGGCATTATCGTCAAGAATCTTATCAAGAAAATTATATAGGTTTTTCTCCAACAAGTGAGATTCCGGATACATTAAGTGAAATAGTTCATGTTCATATAAGATAGAAATTTCATCCTAGTGTAAGCCTGAGATAGCATTTGCATACAGTCTGATCTCAATATTATATATATATATATATATATATATATTTTTTTTTTTTTTTTTTTTTTTTTTTTGTGATACACGGGCCTCTCACTGTTGTGGCCTCTCCCGTTGTGGAGCACAGGCTCCGGATGCGCTGGCCCAGCGGTCATGGCTCATGGGCCCAGCCGCTCCACGGCATGCGGGATCCTCTCGGACCGGGGCACGAACCCGCGTCCCCTGCATCAGCAGGCGGACTCTCAACCACTGCGCCACCAGGAAAGCCCTATAATTAATATATTTTAATTTAACATTTTACTAATAGGAAAATCTTAAAAACAAACAATTCCATATATTTAGAATGTGTTTAAATTAATTTTAAAGTAAACACACAGTATAATACTATGAAGACATTAATTATCATATTTTTAAATGGTTAACAAAGTAGTTAATGAAGTAATTATTAATTGGATAATAAATATGTTCTTAAACTGACAAGTAAAAATACATACTACAAAACCTCTCTAATTTTGTGAGTGACTGTGTGTGTGTGTGTGTGTGTGTGTGTGTGTGTGTGTGCATGTGTAGAAACAGAATGCACTAAGATGTTTGCAATGATAATTTTGAGTGTAGGAATTATCAGAAGTATATTCCTTATTTATATTTTTCTTTATTTTTTAAAATTACCTTTTTTGATCAGAAAGTACTATTTAAAAACATTTTAAAGTAGTTGTACATATAAATATTTAATTTGCTATACCACTTACAGCAAGTAAAAGCTACCGAAAGTTCTCATCTGTGACAAATAACGTGGTTTTCTGAAAAATGATTGAATTGCATACATAAAGGGGGCCACCCTCAGCTAGTAACTCTTGACACAATAAATACACAAGGAGTCATGTGCTACTGTGAATAGATTCAGCTTCAGCCACCATAACAAATAAATCAACAACAAAAACCAAACAAAAAACACACCTTTCTGTTTTGACATATGAATACCTGTAGCTACTTAATTATGATGTGTTGTGAAAGTATACTTTCTACAAATTACATAAATTATATTTGCAATGCTTCCCCAAAACAGATGGTTTAGAGAAAACACTGTCAGAATTATGTGACTCTAACTCCAGTCACGCAATAACATTTTTAAGTATCAATCTGTCAATATATAATTGAATAAGCAGGGACTCATTTAAGTACCATTTTAAAATTTGGAAACAAAGTAGCTTGTAGAAAAATATCTTTCAGTATAGAATTCTTTTTCCAGATCATTTTGTAGCCTAATACATACATAATCTTAGAAATACTTCAAGTTGGATCTTAAGGATTGGTTTTGTTTTTAATTTGGTAGTATAATTTATTATTATTATTATATTTGAAGACAAAGGAATTCAGTTTTGTAGAAATAATAAAATTGGGTGAGACAATTATAATATATTCAAGAGCAGGCTCTCTGATTATACTTTCTAATTTCAAATCTTAACTCTGCCACTTGTTAGCCGGGTTTCCTCTTTTTAAAAATGAAATTAATAACAATAGCTATTTAATATCATTTTCTTGTTGATCGAATGATGTATATATGTAAAGCATTTATCAGAGTGTTTGGCCTATAATAAAATTTGATAACTGTTAGCTCCTAAAAATATTCACCAATAGAACAACTTTGAATGTGATCTAAGGAACAGATCTTGTTTGAGAATCCAAAAAGTCTTTGTGTAGTTACTAAAACTTCTGATATCATCAAAAATGTTTGAGCACTATTACCCTTAAGAATCTCTGATGATGCCATTGACTATATGAAGCAAAGCCAGGTCCTTGAGGGCCGGGTGGTTCTTCATGCCATCCATTCCATTCTTAATTTAAAATATGTCTATTGAGCACATACAGCCTGCTAGATATTCTGCCACATTACAACTATTAAAATATCTAAAGTAGGTCTCCACCTCCTGCCATTAAGGAGCTCTCAAGCAATTTCATGATTGGCATGCAAATTCTCAGCTGCAGAGAGAGCATGAGATCCATTGGATGTTAGGTATTCTTAATCTGGAGGCTCTGAGCTTCAAGCCCCTAATTAGTGTACAAATCTTTGTATATAAGTGTTTAGGTGGAATTCAGAGTCTATAACCTTTATTAGATCCTTAGACATATGTATGGCTTCACAATAGTATAATAACTCATGCTAGATTTATGTAGAAGATGCAGTTATGGCATCAATGAGAAAAAGGGGATGAACTCTGTTTGAATCAAGCAGAGGAGTCTTTCCAATGGAGGCAACCACCGAACTGAGCATTGAAAAGGAACTAAGATTTTACTTGAGAGACAATAGAAGATAATTTCTGACAAAAGGAGCAACATGTTCCCAGCTGTGTGGGTATAAATCAGCATGGCATCTTAGAGTAACTGCAAGAAAGCAAGAATGGCTGGAATGAGGAGTGGGTGCAGGAAAGCAGAGACGCTGTGAAGGTGAATGAAGTAAGTGTGACATCATAGAGGGCCTTTATGCCATAAATAAGTTGAAATTATCCTAAGGTAAATGGCAACATGGAACAACTTCCGTAGGGACATAGCCTGGTTTGTTTTTCTCTTAGAAATACAATTCTGAAAAGAATATTGAAAATGGTTTAAAGCAAGATAGCATCCCCAATAAGATTTATTTACAGAAGTCCATTTGACACAGAAGGTGGGTCTGAACCAAGATGGTAGCATTAGCATGGGAAAGAGGTTTATGGACATTTTCACTTATAGAATAAGAGGAAGAGAAACTATGTATCTAGGATACCACCCAAGATTCAGGCACAGTGACCAAGAGGATGGTGAGGCTATTGACTAAGAAAGAGATCAATTCTGGCTGCAGTAGACTCCAGTTGGGGCATGTAGCTGGAGGGTAAGAGAATGTACTCTGAGACAGAGCTTGGATTGAGGTCCATCTTGGATCTTTACTTCTGTATGACCTTAGCCTCTTGGAGTCTGATTTCATAATAGGCAATGAAATAAATGGATTCAGAAATCATGGGGGAAATATATTGTGTAAAGAGAGTTCTTCTCAACTTAGAATTTCTGAAGAAAATAGTAACCAATAAATAAGGTGTTTCTTTCTGGGTCATCCCATATTGCTGTGTTGGGGGACATTTCACCCCAGGTATCTCAATTTATACTGTCTTTATTTTGGACTCTTTTCATGATGTTTGTAGATTTGATAGGTAGAGATAGTGTCATCTCTAGAAGAAAGGTCAGTCAGGTTTATCAAAAACTTGAGTTCCCTAAGTTCGTGGTTCCACTCATGCGATGCAGTGAATGTCCAGTACAGATGTCACCTGGCTCCTCTGCTGTCACCCTGTGGGAACTGGAGATCTGATCGTTACATGTGAAATGCTGATATCCTGTATTGTCATGAGTAACAATGTCCTGTGTCTAAAACCAAGGGGTCTCGTGTCTTCTGCCAGAATCCATGAAACTGAGGCTTGCTAACTTTTTAGCTTGCAAATTGAATAAAATCTCAGGCTTACAATTCTTGACACACTTTGTTTTTAGCAATCAAGAGAGTTTACTAAAGAAACTAAGAAACGATCCACACTCAGATTTCTCCTTCCCATGATACCAATCTTAACAAAATATTCTCAAAACTGGCACCCTTACAGGACTGTCTTTCCACATCAGATCCTTTATCTAACCCTGATTCTCCATTGGATTTCAATGATCACTGAATGAGATTTAGTCTGCCATAAATCAAAAAATAATTTTACTAGATTAGAAGCATTTCAATCTGAATAATTTCATAAAACATAGTGTTCTCATTTTAAACCCTTTTCCCAGCAACACTGAAATTTCATCATGCAGAAAATGTTTTCATCTTTGAAATCAAAGGGCAATTTTATTTGAAATGATGGAAAACCACAAAGGAAACAAAACATGGAAGATATGTTAGGGTAATGCATCTTTGAAATATTAGCTTAGATACAGGTAGAAAAAATATTTAGCCCAGAATTTGAATAAACAATTTTCAAAAATATGCTCCTTGAAATAATTACCTATTTTCCATGATCATGACTTGAAATGGTCAATAACACCTTCAGGCTCTTGTAACAAACAACAGAATCATTGTAGTTTAACACCTTAGAGATTCCCAACATACTGGGAAAACAAAACTGCAATGGGTAGTTAAGACCATAGAGTTTCATAGAGTTGAGTTAGTGGAGACACAGAAATCAGAACATTAGTTATGATTAGTATTTTATGTCTGAAAAACTCTTAGGTCTCTCTCTCAGACCCTTTATTTATATTTTTATGTATTTTAAATATATCTTTAACTGGATGTTGAATATATTTTTACACTGAACTCTTACTGTCATCTAAATTTTAAAACTGCCATCTTGCTTTCCAAAACCTTTCTACTTCTTAACCTTCTAATATTTGAGAAATAGCATATGTGTTACCCAGGCTCAAAGACTTTGTCAATTTTTCATCATATATTCCCCTCATCTGACAAATAGTTGTAGAAAAAGAGAACATGTTTTAGAATTTGATGAGTCCAATGTCCTTGGTTTATACACAATGTGACCCAGACCCAAATATGTCAGTTAGTTGCCCATAAATTGCTCCTAAGTATCTGTTAGTGTCTGAGTCTGAACTCCAGTCTTCTTACTGGCTGTCAAGCTCTTTTGTGGGGAATGGTTACTGAGAGCGCTTGGCTGGCTCTGTCTTTGGCTAAGTTTTCTGATCTCAAATCTTGCTTACAGTCTCTTTGAGGCCATAATAAAAATACAAATTTCTGGAAACCTCTGTAGTACCAACTTCATGTTGAATAAATTAAAGGTTTAGTTCTTGAAAATATAAAACTGTTAAAAGACTAGTTATGTGAATTATATTGATTGTATCTTGAACAATTTATTGGTGATAATGGGAACACTGGGTGCCTCAATCAGAAAAAGGGTCATGAAAAAGAAACTTTTTTTTTTTTTACTTTTGATTTTGATATAAATTCAGACTTACTGAACATTTGCAAGACTAGTACAAAGACTTCCCAAATACCCGTCACCTGAATTCTCCAAACTTCAACATCTTATTTGCTTGATCCCTTTGTCCATGTTATATACTGGTATTTTGTTTTTCAGGCATTGCAGACATGTGCCCCTTTACTGCTAAATACTGCTAAAAAAATATTTTCATAAATACCCATGGTTTAAGGATCAAAATCAAGAAGTTAATGCTTATTCAGCACTATTTTGTAATCTGAATGTTTAATTTATATTTCACCAATTTCCTATTATGTTCTTTATGGCAGGGATTCCCAACCCCCTGGCTGCAGACCAGTACTGGCCTAACTTTTGGCCTGTTAGGAAATGGGTCCCAGAGCAGGAGGTGAGTGGCAGGTGGCTGAACAAAGCTTCATCTCCCTCTCCCCATTGCTCCCCATCGTGTTGGCATTACCACCTGAACCTTGCCCCCCCAAAAAAACTGGTCCCTGATGCCAAAAATGTTGGGGAGAGTTGCTTTATTGCAAAAGGAAATCCTGGGTTATGTGTTACTTTTAGTTGTTGCCTCTCCTTTGATTAGGAACAGTTCCTCGGTCTAGTTTGTCTTTGGTGACATGGGCAGTTTTGAAGAGGACAGTTTATTCATAGAGTCTCTCTCCGTTTGAGTTTGTCCAGTGTTTTCTCACATTTAAACCCTGGTTATGCATTTTCGACAGAACGTGCTTTTCTCTGCGCATCGTATCGGGAGTCAGGTAATGTTGATTCATCCAATTCCTGGTAATGTTAACTTGGATTACTTGGTTAAGGTGGTGCCTTCCCAGTGTCTCAACTGTAAAGATGCCACTGCTTTTCCTTCTGTAATTACTAAATATCTTTTGGGGGAAATACTTTGAGGCTATAAATTCCCTCTTACTCCTCAAATTTTCACTTACTGATTTTTGCATCCATTGATGATTCTTGATTGATTCAGTATTATTATTAAAATATTTTATTACTAGATCTTAAGACAATATAAAATTACAAAAGTACATTAGGGTTGTATTGATGTAGGCATAGGGAAATAGACCAAGGAGACAGAATAGAGGGTCTAGACATAGACCCACACATATGTGGTCACCTAATCTATGATTAGAATGACACTGTGTGTTCTTTCATTAAATAATCCTGGATCAACTGGATATCCACACGGGAGAAAATAAATATATCTTATCTCATACTATATTCAAATATCAATTCCATGGATATAGATTTAAATGGGAAAGTAAAACAATAAAGCATTAATAAGAAAACACAGGAAGTTGTTTTCCTTATATTGAGTTATGAAAGCATTTCTTTTAAAAAGACCTAAACAAACAAACAAACAAACAAACAAACATAAGGGGGAAAATAGGCCAATCAGGCTCCATGAATTAAGGCCTTCTGTTCACTATCATTACAACAAAGCATAGAGTTCCTAAATATTGAAGTATAAGTTCAAATAAGGACAGTTCACTTTTATATGATAACTTCTACAAGTCAGAGACTGACAGACAATCTGATAAACCAAAGGGCAAAACAATTTGAGCACTCCCTTGGCAAAAGAGGGTGAGCAAATAACCCAAATCATTTGAGAGGTGCTCAGCTCATTAGACATCAGGAAGATGCTAATTAAAACCACAAGGTGATATCACTACACACCCATTGGAATGGCTAAATGAGGCACACTGGCCTTACCATGGCTGGTGAAGCAATTGGAACTCTTGCATACTGCTGGTAGGAGTGTAAATACGCACAGATGTTTTGGAAAAATACTTGACAGTTTCTACTAAAGCTGAAACTATGTATCCTAGCTACATACCTAACAGAACAGCTACAAAAATGTGTCTGTACAAAAACGTTTGTAGTAGCTCTATTCATATTGGCTGAGAACTGGGAATAAAAATTCAAATGTGCCATGACAGCAGAATGGATAAACTGTAGAATACGCATACAGTTGAATATTCTGTATCAACAAGGAAATCCAATCTACTGCTCTATGAGACAATATGAATAAATCTCACAAACATCATGATAAGCAAAAGAATTCAGTCACACAGCCAGAGTCCCTATACTGTGTTTTTCCATTTATATATAGAACCAAAATAGGCAAATCTGATTCATGAGAACAAGGCAGGATCATGGACCTGAGGAAATGGAAGGAAGCAGGTACCAGGAGGCTTTCTGGGGTACTGCTAATTTCTATTCCTTTATCTGGTCTCATGGGTGCATTTACTTTGTGAAAATTCAGAGAAAAACATTTACTATGTGTGCACTTTTTGGTATTTGTTTTATACTTTGGTGGAATAATACTTTAACATTGTAAACAATTGCTCGACATTTTGTCCTGACCTCCCAAAAAGATAGTGACCCCTCCTAGGGAGATCATACTCTTTAAAGGTTATTTACCAATCTTCAGGGACTAGGCATTTTTTTTACCTCTCCTGACTTTTACTTTTCTTAGTCTCTCCTCTCAAATATTCCCTTGGATTCTACATAGTGTCTTAGTAAAGGATTATTATAGTTTTCTTTTATACCACTTACCTAAATCCCATCTCTTCCACCCACACTCAGAGTCAGGAACTAGGTCGAATTTTCCTCACCCTTTCCCAACTGAGAGATTATTCTAAACAATTCTGTTTTCCCTTCCCTCTCTTCCAAACCCAGAGTCATTGTACTCCATATTCTCTTGTCAATGATAATCTTTGTGTTTTGTTTTGCCTAGCTTTACAAAAGTCCCACTCCAAAGTAGGCTATGCTGACTCTTCATATCGGCCCTTTGATCCTGATGGACTTCGCTGCCATATTTGAAATATGAAGCTTTATGGTACACAGAGCACTATTGTGTGAAAAGATCCTCATTAAGGACGATGAATTACTTTACATTATTTTTAATTATTTTGGCATACTAAACTTTTTGGAATTTATTCTAAAATTACTAAAAGCCTTACTCAGGGACATAACATGGTGGAGCCCTAGCCATGAGAACACTTATTGTATTGATTTTCTAGGGTCTTTGAGGTTATTAAGGTTTATGATATGTGGAATTTTAGAACATTTATCTCCTCTCATAATTATGATTTTATATTTCTTTATCCATATTCATACTTTTAGGACTTTTATCTATCTGGCCATCAGAAGGGAGAAAAAAGCTTTGGAAGGAATAAAGGAAATGAATGATATAAAGCTGTATGGTTCACACAGCAATTTTCTTTTTAGCCAATTTTTATACTAGCTCCTTGGCAAGCCATATATGATTTTTCTACACACTTTCATTCCCCTGCTGATTTGTATGGGAATGTTTGAATACACTGTTTCATTTTTCTGATCTTCTAAGGTTTATTCTGCACACCCCACTGAAGATCTGATTGTTACTGAGGACCTCAATGCCACAACTGGTGTTGAGCAAAGGGAGCACGGCATTCAATACTTTAGAACGTGAGGGAAATAGGTTTGCTCTACAAAACTTAGAAACTACAGGTATGAACAAAAGATAAAATAAAGATATGTATTTCTGCCACTCCTGATAACTTTTTGATATACATTTTTCATATTTTTACAAGAGATGTGAATGTCCATGTTACAAATCAGATTTTATTTTATAAAATTTATTTTATAGATATTTCATTAAAAAAGATTTTATAAATGTTATAAAAATTAGATTACAAAACAGTATTTTCATTAACATTGAACTGAAAAGTTTTATGTCCATAAATATATTTTTATCATGTAATTTCAATGATTGGGTCACTATTCCTCAGACCATTTCTGGATATTAGAGGAAAGGTAAATAATTGTATATTGAGCCTTTGTTCAGAATTATTTATGGTCTTTAGCATGAGCCACTTTTATACCTAAAACGTATCCCTGATCCTGGTGCTATCTTTCACTGGACACAGGGTTGAGTGAATAAAAACAGGTTTTTGGTGCCTTTTCTTGCTAACTGCATTCATTGACTTTTTGTTGGTAGTATTTTTTTTTTTAGTATTTTTTTATGCCTTATACAAAGAATGCTGAATTCATTGCAATAAGCATATGGCTGGAGAAGAGTTAACTAAAGTAATCCAGATCTATCCTTTTATTGCCAAAAATGCATTAGGGTTTTTCCGTAACATCTTATGGAAAAACCTGAACGATCTTTTTTGTCCAAGCCAATACCATTCCATGACCGTTGTCCTGTAAGTTATACATAGTAAATTCAAATCCAAAGTATTGTTTAGGTTATAGTAGAAACTACCTTTGAACACCAGGCAAAATTAAAGTGCTAAATTGATAAAAGGAACTGGGAACTGTTCCGATCTTTAGCCCTAACTCTGAGAATAAAGGTCCTGATATTAAATTAAAGAAAAAAGATACAGTATGACTTAAGGGGAATAAAACATATTATATATTACATTGATTGGCTTTTTGGGCATCTAATATTGTAAGCTGGCCATTGTGGAAAATATTGTTTGGAAATTATTTTTTATTTTCCAGTCTCAAATTTGTGGTAAGTTGGTCTGCTCCCTCCCAATATAACCCTTCTATTATTTTATAGATACTCTCAGCCTATAAATCATTATAATCTAATCACAATAATCCAAGACTCACAGGAATCTTCTTTGTTCTAACTCCAGTTTACATTTCCCTGCATTTCTCATTGTGCATGGAAGGTCAGAGTAATAGAGATACAAATCATTAACTCTTAAATCATTATGTCCTATTCAATTGGTAGTTGTCTTAGCCTAGGTCCCATAGAAAACAGAGACCAAGGTAAGAATTAAAAACTATGGCTTTGGGTTTCCCTGGTGGCGCAGTGGTTGAGAGTCCGCCTGCCGATGCAGGGGACACCGGTTTGTGCCCCGGTCCGAGAAGATCCCACATGCCGCGGAGCGGCTGGGCCCGCTGAGCCTGTGAGCCCGGAGCCTGTGCTCCGCAACAGGAGAGGCCACAACAGTGAGAGGCCCACGTACCGCAAAAAAAAAAAAAACAAAACCAACTATGGCTTTACTAACACACCATTGTAAAGCAATTATACTCCAATAAAGATGTCAAAAAACAAAACAAACAAAAAACTGTGGATTTATCTAGAGGTGATCCCAGTGCATGAAACAGAGGGAAAGGCAATGCAAGGTTACATATTAGTAGGGTGGCCACTGCTCAACAATAGAACACAGAGCTCACCGTTCCTCTAGGACACGCCCTCAACCAGGCAGGACATCTCTACGTTGACTGTGCACAGGAACCACGCCTGAGAAAAGTCCTTCAAGAGGAGGAAGGAGAAGAGATTCATCCACCTGACATGCTCTCTCCCATATTTGCACTGGTCAATATTGGCCCCATTGGAATTAACTTTTCTGCCTTTACAGAATGGAACGTTTGACCTTGACCTGCTTGGCAGTTTCTCAAGAAGCCATACCCTCCTCCTCGACTCCCCACCTGGTGATGGGGTGTTTCACCTAAATATAGAAGTGGTGGGACAGGCGGACCCTGAATGTGTGCAGCGGTTTCCTCCCACCCCGCAGGGTGACATAGACTCTTTCAGGTGAGGGACAGAGCAGAGGAGAAGGGCTGAGGCGGGCAGGCAGCTGAGAGGTGACGGCACTAAGAGAATCTAAGGATCACATTTGGTATTTCCACTAAAGTAGGTATAACTGAAGTGTGTGGTGTATGTAAATCTAGTATTTCATGACATTTACGTACTAGTTAGTAGAGCTGAAAGTGGTGGTAAGCTGGACCTCTTTCTAACCTGGTGACTACTCTGTTGATCGAAAGACATATTTGACTTTTGCAAATGCAGGTTAATAAAATTCTCATCACGAACACTGTTTACATGCAAATTGTTCCCTTCTGCAGTAGACCTTCCAGGACACACACATTTCTCAAGACTGAAATGATACTGTCAATCTCTTCCTTTTTTCATCATTTTATGAGATCAGGTCAAAGGCTGTCAAAGTGGCTAACTCACATGACTTTTCAATTCAATGTGTCTTTAACTTTCTCTTAGCCTATAATATCTGTCAAATGTAATCAACTAGGAAATTATCTTGTCAGAAAGCTTCAGGCCTAACATCTTCCCTGGGAGTTTATAGGTTTCTGTATTTGTTGTTGTTATTTTGTGCCAATTAAGAAAGTTTTGTTGATAAGATAAACTTAATAAGCTTTAACAGCATCAAAATTCACAATAGTGCATTTTCTTTTGAATACAGAAGAAACACATGCTCTCCTAGCTGCCTTTCCCTCCTGTCTCCAGCCCACCTTCCAGCACATCACTGCTGCTTTTCCTCCCCTCACCCCCTCTTCCCTCTGTTGACCTTTTACCCTTCCTGTTCCACTTCTTCTCCCTCATTCTCTTTTACATGGGAGGGCTATTCCTTTTCATAATTGCTATAAAAAGCAGTGTCCTTTCAAAGGCAATTTTATCTGGAAATGATATCCTTTTCCTTTAAAGAAGAAAAATGAAAACAATAGGGTTTACAAATAATACATCTCAAACACATTTACCAAAGTCAAAGTACAAAATATATCCACCCAAAAGTCAAATACAGCTACAGAAAAAAAGCTTTCTGAGAAAATGTCATTCTTACCAAGTTGACCTGGTTGGAATATACATTAGGGGTTCATACTGAACTCATGTGCCCTTGGAATAATGAAAAAATAGACTAAAGATATGTGGAAAAATTCTTGAGCAAACCACTACACATCACATTATAGTAAAATTGGATATAAAAGGAAATCTAGGCAACATCCTACCATCTAGGATGTTTTCCTTATCTTTCTCAAACATTGTTTGAGAAAAAGGAGTCACAAAAATGTAAATTGCTCAGTACATAGACAATTATAAACCTCTTCCTCTTATACAGGGGTACTACATAATATTTATATTCTAATATATAAGGCACAGATAATTCAGTTCTCAGATGAAAAAGCCAAATTAATAAGCAAGAAAGAGCAAAATAAATAAATTTAATAGTCCAATTCAGACAGAACAACAAGGGAAACAAAAGTAAGCAATAAAGAAAACAGAAATAAATAGGAAAATGGGAAAAAAGTATAGCTAATAGGCTTATTTCAAGAGCAATTTATTTGAGGAAAATAACTAAATAGTTATTTTGTCAGCTAACTGAATAAAGAAAAAAGGGGAGGAGAATAGTGAACATACAAAATAAGAAATTAAATGTGGAAACAGCCAAATGTTCCAGGGGTGTTACAGACTACTTTGCTCTATTCTAGGCTAATAAACTTGAAATGGATACAATGAATGATTTGCCACATTGTATATTATAGTTTGACCTTACAGAGACTGAAAATCTAAGCAATCGAATTGTCATAGAACACATAAAATAATTTATTAAAAATCATTCCATAAATAACAATATGCTCAGATAATTTCAAAAAGTAATTTTCAAAGATTAGAAAGAACAGATTCTAACACTATAAAAATTCCTCAGAATGTAGAAAAAGGAGTTTCTAAAATGTTTCTGTGCTACTATAAACTTGATACCAAGTTCAAAGATATTACAAAAACAAAAACTACATAATAATCTCCTTTATGAATATTTATGTACAAAGTCTCAATAAAACAGTAAATAAAATTAAACAGCATATTAAAATAACAATACTCCATGACATTTATTCCCATTTTATTGTTTTATTTTTAATACATTATTATTTTTGATGTTTTAAAAACATTTTTTTGATCTATAGGTATAATTACATAATATCCTTTAGGTATGTTAATATATCATCCTTAATATATTTATGTGGAAATTTAATTGGTAGAGGAAACTATACTTTTCACAATGATAAAAATATAAATAAAGGTGCCAGTTAAAGTTGGGTTTAAATCTCATTCCTGATACTACTTAGTTGGGTAACTGGTTGAACTGACACTTTCTCACAGGGTAGAAGTGGGGTAAATGATAAAACATTTATTAGCCGATGGCATCAATAGGTCCTTTAGCATGTTTAACTACAATTACAGCTATCATTGATGAAGGTATTTAATAATGGCAAATCACTTCATTATAATTTCATATTGCATATGTTTACTTTTATCATCTGAAAAAATTGAAGAACTTATAGAATTCAAAAGGCAGCTAATCTCTAGGGAACAGCTTAACAAACAGAAGGATGGACCACCATGAAAATGCCATGCGCGTACTCCACGCTTGAGTTTGTTCAACCAGCTATTCGGAAACCTGTGTGTGGAACTGAGCTACTGGATGAGGGCTTTGACAATATGGCCTCAACATTCTCTCCTAGTCCTAGAACCCAAGTAAGGAGGGAGATACACAGGGGAGCAAAAACAGGAGAAAACCTGCAGGCTTCACTCTGCATTTAATTATTGATTTGAAAAGAATAACCACACATTTTATCAAGTGATTTCCCCGTAATTTGTAGCATAGACAAATTCAATTGAGCAAATATTTAGTGATTTATCTTGTATGAAACACTGTTTAAGCTTATTCTCCCTTGAAGAGACTAATGAGCAGTCTGTTTCATGGGTTAAAATTTCCACTGCAGAATTGTTATTGTCATATTTTATTTGATGATTTACTTTCATTGAACTATTCCCCAAATGGCATACATTTTCCCTCTGCGAATCCGTACTTTAATGAGTAAATGACAAATATCCAACAGGTTTAAACTTATTCTACCATTCACCCATCTGGAGTTTTCACATGATGAAACCAGCTCTAAGTTACAGCATATTGAAGAAACTTGATAAAAATGAAAATATAATTCCATTTATTCTCCAGTTTTTGAAATGAATATTAAACAGCAGATTCAGATGTACAGAAAATTAAAAGATATTTTTATAAAGCACACTCTCCCAATGACACCCTTGCCCTCTGTAGTCAACACCACCTGGATTCCAGCAGTAACAACCTGTGTATTGTTCATCTGAACGAGACTGACTTCACTCCACCATTCTCAGTAGAGCCCATGCCCTGTGGGCTGTTGGCAGTGCAAACGACTCTGTGCTTCTCTCCATGCTCTGCCTGGGTTCACCTTTTGCCTGCATCAAGCACATTGTGATGTTTAGCAGAATTTGGGAGTTCAGTCTATAGGCAGTAGTGAAGTAAACCAGCACATCCAAAGTTCAAAATGTTAAACTAGCCCTACGTTGCATAATTCTCCTAGTTCCCTGAGTGAAGCAACTATGTAAATGTATTTAAAAATATAGTAATATAGAAAAAATATAGAAATATAGAAAATGGAATATTGCAATATTGAGATACAAATTAAAATAATCAAATGGAAAATATTTTTTAAATGCTTTTAAAGTTTGAAAACACTGAATTTATTCTGATTTAAGCATTTTAGAGATTGTAGGAACATAAAAACAAATTGTGTTGCTCAAATCAACAAAAAAGAAAGGCTTTTGTATGGGCCATTCCGAGGTTGCCTATGAAGTCATTCAATAGTTAAACTATATACAACATAGATTATGTTGCTTTATTCTTAATCCTGGCGCCCCTATCAGACAGAGTGCCCAACCCACACGTGCTCCACTGAGGTTACTGAATGAAACTTCCACCTATATACTTAATTAAAAAGTCCATGTGTAGAAAATTAAGGGTCTACTTTGAAAAATCATCTTTCAGGTTTGCAAAAATCGCTTCCAGGTCAGTGATCTGGTGACTTATGAGTTAGAATTCTATTGGTTTCAAGTGACAGAAAGCCCCAAATAACAGTGGCCTAATTAAAATGACCTTTTACTTAACACAGGCATAACATAAATCCTCTCTTTGCCGGAATTCAGAGCAGGGAAGGATAAGCATTTTAAAGCAGGAAAGGGTCTTATTCAGGGGGTTGGCTTATTACTGTGTCACTGGAAGGGCAGAAGGCACTGTTACCAGGCCAGGTGCAACTCGGAGGTGGCCCAGCAGGGGCGGCCCTGCCTCTGATGCCCCCAGAAGCCCCCCTGATGCACAACAGCCTCAGAGCACATGGGGTTGGAGACTGGCCACCCAAAGCTATGACCCAAGGTTTGGGAAGTCGAGCAAGAAATCAGCCATGCCGCAATTGCTTCTGGTCTTCCAGAAACTGGAGAAAGAGTCCTAGGACCTGCTGCAGGAATGCAGGGCCCTGCTGTTTCCTTGTGGCCTGCAGACCCGTGTCTGTCTCCAAATAGCACACAAGTGCCGTCAGAGTCGGGACTGAAGTGATGCCCAAACTCTGTCTATGAGGGATTCTGCAAAAGATAGTGTTTAGCTTTTCGAATTCTCTAAGCAGAAGACAGGGTGTAATGGAGGTTGGGAGGATCAATCCAGAAACGTTCTGGGAGTCTGCAGGCATGAAGTCGCCCTGATGAGGTCCTCAAGTTTGCCAGGCTCTCAGGCTCCTTGCATTGCTCTGTCCTGTTACCCCAATGACCCTGGCCCTTCTTCTCTGCATCTACATTCCTGGCAGCCTCAAAGGCCGGGGCAGGAGGAAAGGGGCACAGGGTGTGTGCCAGCTCCGTGGTCAGGTGGTTTGGGGGAAGCTGCTACTAATTCTCATCTACATCTCATTGGCTACCACCGTAGCACACAGCCACACTCATCTGACAGGGAAGAACACAAAGAAAATATGGTCTGTGTTCTAGGCCACCATGTGCCCCATTGAGAGCTGGGCTTCTCTTCCAAACAAAGAAGGAATAAATCATCTTCCACACAGTAATGGATTTGAGAGGGGACCTATTTACCCTCCGTGGAAGAGCAGGTACTATGCTTGACACTTTGCATTTATTACTTGATTTAATTTTCATAATTACATCAAGTCGGTCTTTTAACACCTCTTGATGAATGGTGAAATTTGGGTAGGGCAGGTTAAAGTTTCAGATTGTTCAAAAAACCATGCTTCAGTACTAATGCATATATACATTTTAAAATTAATTAGCCATCAGACTTGGATACAGTACAGAAAATTGCAAGGATACAGTCTTTTATAAAAGACGAACAACAAAGATTTGCTGTTCTTAATCTCTATCCTTTACCTACCTGAGGTGTACCCACAGTTCCAGGTACATCTGGGCCTGTTAACATCAGGTGCAGTCAGTGAAGCCAGTGGGTGGAGGACAAGCTTTAGCTTGTGGTGGATTTCCTTAGATCAACTCCGCAGGCTTTGCCACCAACACCCTTTCTTTAAAATGGAAAATTGAGTATTTTTCAAGTTTATGTAAATTGCTTTAAAATTACAGCTTCAAGAAAAATACTTCAGTTCTATCTTCTGAGTTGATTGTTGAATCAATCTTATTTTAGGAATTGTGAAGCTACGGCTTATTTCAACATGTTTAAGCATAGTTTTATTGGATACAGAAGAGAGTGCACATGGAATAATACAGAAGGTGCTTTTTTTCATCTAGTTTCTTTTTCTCAAGTTTATGTTTGTGAGTTTTAACATGTTGGTGGGCATAGCAAATATTGCTGAATTAAAGGAGTCCCATTGTTAAATCTATCACAATTTACTTATTTATTTTAATATTGATATATATTGCATACTTTCAAATGTAAAGTTATTATAAATGTGTTATGTTTATCTCTATAGCTATTTTTGTTTTTAAACACATTTATGCATTTATTTGGGGTCATACAGTATATTTATATCCATGTCAGTAGATATTGCCAAACATACTTCCATTCTGGTTACTACATTTTATACTCCCATCAGCAGTGCTTTGAGGATTCCAATCTCTTCCCACCCTCACCAATATTGGTATTATCTGTATTTCTCATTTGAGCCATGTTTTCTATTCATCATTATTTTCATTATGTAGTTCTTGCCGAGGTAAATGGTCTCCATTTCACATAAAAATGACTAGCCAGTCAGAACTGTAAAATGAGAGACACAAACAAGCTAGTTAACACTCTAATCAGAATGAGGGCCCTGACAGACTGATGAGGGCGTGTGTCCTTTAGGTGTAGTCTTAACAGAAGGGGCTCTCTTGCATGTTGCATCCATTGTTAAACAAGAGCATTTCAAGCATCAAAGAAGATTTCAAGCAGGGCTAGTTGGATCAAAGGAAATGTCAAGTGATCTGTGATAACAATATTATTCTTCAACTGACTCATTTTATTTTGATGAAATTAATTTCAGATATTGTAGTAAAGTTTTAAGAATGCTTTAACTAGTGCTGTTTAGAATTAGCCCACTTCTTTGGGGCTAACCTCTGTTTATTCATATGTCAATGAACATTTAGATTGTTTCCACATTTTGCCTGTTATGAATAGTGCTTCCGTGAACATGAGAGTGCTAATAAATGGTATAGCCACTATGGAAAACAGCATTGAGGTTCCTCATAAAATTAAAAACACAACTACCACATGATCCAGCAATACCACTTCTAGATATTTATCTGGAAGAATTGGAAGCAAGCACATCACTTTCATATGTATGTCTCGGGCAAATACTTTATCTAAAGACTTTACAACTCTGCATTTAAGAAATGTCACATGAATTTATTTTTCCAAATCAAATTATATCTGTCCCTGGTAAACACTTGGCAAGGTACTGAGGGGCACTTACCCCTGGGATGCACATTATTTATTGGAAAAAGGGAAGCTCAGCTAATTCTGAGCTAAGTTCATGTATAAGTGTCTTTGATGAATTTGAGAGAAGTGTCCTCATAAATGAGCCTCTCTGGGAGCACAGGGAAGCATTTCCCCTGAAAGTCCTGTCTACCCCTTGGGGGTCCTCCAGTAGTGCCTGCCTCTCCCTGGATGACCCTCATAACTGGTTATCAAGAGAGATCTGGTTACGTAAGTGATGATGTGCTCATACATTGACACACAGTGCAGCAGTAAAATGGAGAAAACAGTTCAGGGATTGAGTTGGCATGATTAACGGAGGGAATTAGATTGTTTGTATCATCGTATTTTTGTACTTTTGTTTATTTGTATCTATTTCTTTAAAAAATTTGAGTGTGTATTTATATCTATAAGTGCCTTTGTAAACGTCTTCCTAGAATATATCTAAAAGGATCCACAAGGAACCAAGAACCTTGTTTTTTTCTGAAGAAGGAAGTCAGTGGATTATCCAACAGACTTTGAAGGGACGTTTTCACTGTGTGAACTTTGCCAATTGACGTTGTATTTCATTTTGAAAACATTTTAGTCTTAGCTTTTTGGTTGCTAAAGTGTTCCTTTTTGTGTGAGTGGCTTTGTATCAACAAAGACACAATTGAAAACTTAACTTGTGGTTCTAAGTATATTATAAAATATTAAGGTCATTATGGATAGAAATAAATATGACTTCATAAAATGAAAACACAAGTGTTGGTAATGGTAAAGAAGATTTGAATATTGTAAACATTTCAGTTATTTTCTAATCACCATAGAGGAAGATAAAGAGGATGTCCCCTAAAACTTAAAGAGAATATTAGTTTATTCTTGATAAAATGGCTTTCAGAAATGCATCTGAAAAAAATAAAATAAAAACAAACATTATTTTGAAAGTAAATCAGGAACTTAGTTTTCAGTGGGAAGCAGCCGCATAACACAAGGAGAACAGCTCGGTGCTTTGTGACCACCTAGAGGGGTGGGATAGGGAGGGTGGGAGGGAGATGCAAGAGGGAGGAGATATGAGGATATATGTATATGTATAGCTGATTCTCTTTGTTATAAAGCAGAAACTAACACACCATTGTAAAGCAATTACACTCCAATAAAGATGTTAAAAAAAATACAGTTATCAGAAAAAGAAATTTAATGTTTAAACATTGATATTAAATTGTAAAAATTTGGAAAGAGGTAAAGAAGTGAAATGTACTGCCTTTTATGCTATCTAATGTTAGAATTTTAAAATTATGGGTGAGGGAGTGGATATTGCAAATCACTCCATATTGTAACAATGTCTTAGCACCATTACACAGATATTAAATCATAATCCTAGCTATATAACAAAGATCATACAAATAAACATAAAAGGCAAAATGAAATAAATTCTGAATAAATTAGAGTCATTTGTATAAATATTAAACATTAGAAATACCAAGAAAATTAAGCAAATTTTGAAAAAAATATAGAGAATTTTAAAGTTAGAATTGACTGAGAAAATGATGATGCAAAATATAATCTGTTTTGTCAACTTAAACATTTTAAAATTATATATATACATAAATTTATATTGTTTATAAATGCCTACATATTCATATCTTCCTAATTAGATCACATAATACCAAGAATATGTTCTCATCTAGCCCTTAATTAAAAATATAAAATAAGCTAATATATTTTCCTATCATAATTCCAAAATGTCACTGAAGTTATGATAAAAATGTACAAACGTTAATAAGTCCAAAGCATCACTGAAAAAAAGAGAGTGCCATATTCAAATCAGAGACATTGAGGATTTCCTAGAAATGAAAAGCTGAAGAAATCTGAGGGACAGGTTATGAAATGTATAGACCATATACGACATAGAACTCTGACCAACACACTGCAGCTACCACCTGGAAAGTCAATCTACAATCTCTAGTGATTGACAAGGAACTGGTCAGAACTTGGACAGTGGCTGACAGCTGCCCCATATTTTCTCCCTGCTTCCACCTCAGGATCAACCAGATAAAGCCAAATGTATTCCCAGACTAATCACAAAGGTGCCCTGTTTCTTGTTAGCTCACTTCCAGCTTCCTCATATCAGCAATGAATTTTGCCAGATTCTGTTCTAAGATTGAAATTACACTAACAATTAATGAAAATGCTTTTCCCCACCACTCTTTCAAAACCGGATGTTTCCAATCTTTTAAATTTTATCAATCTGAGGAGTAAAAATTGTGTCCTGTTTAAGGCTGCAACTTCCTGACTCTTGGTGAAGTTAAATGATTTTTCTATGATCTTATTACTGAGTTTTAATTAATAGCTTTTTTACAATTTTTTCCCAGATATCTATTGGCATGTTTTCCCATTTCTCATTCATTTAGAGATGCTCTCTCTGTATTTGTCCTTCTCATAAATACACTTTTTCCATCTGCCAATTAATTTTACTTTAGTCATAGTATTTTTAGTAACACAGAGGTTATTGATTTTATGTGTTCATATAAGCCAGCTTCTTTTTTCCTGCTAAAGAATATATTTCTATTGTTGGCACACACACACACACACACACACACACACACATATAATTATTTATTTATTTATGGCTGTGTTGGGTCTTCGTTTCTGTGTGAGGGTTTTCTCTAGTTGTGGCAAGCGGGGGCCACTTTTCATTGCGGTGCACGGGCCTCTCACTATTGCGGCCTCTCTTGTTGCAGAGCGCAGGCTCCAGACACGTAGGCTCAGTAATTGTGGCTCACAGGCCCGGGTGCTCCGCGGCATGTGGGATTTTCCCAGACCAGGGCTCGAACCCGTGTCCCCTGCATCGGCAGGCAGATTCTCAACCACTGCGCCACCAGGGAAGCCCGGCACACTATATTTTTAATCAGGTATTATCAAAAGCTTTTTTTAAACATCAAGTAAGATAATCATATGGTTTTCCTCCTTTAATGAGTTATAGTAAGGATATACAGAAGCAGATTTCCTCATTTTGGATACACTTGCATTCTTGGAATAAGTATTTTATTTGGTCAGTAAGATTTGATTGCTAATATTATATTTAGTAGTCAACATTTTATTCATCATTATAATTGGTTAACAGCTAGTTTTCTTTTTTGATGTTACCCTTGTTTGATTGATTATATTTTCAGGTTATGTCAGTCTCCAAAAATAAATTGGAAAGCTTTCCATATTTCTATGTGGAAGAGTTTATATACCATGGAGATTACTTGATCTTTGAAAGTATAGTGAAATATGTCTAATAAAAAGTATTAGTTCTTAATGTTTGTTCCTTATTTTTTTTCAGGTATGGATATTTTATTGCTTTTAAAAATTCTTCTATGATAATTTTTCTATCCTGGTTTTCTATTTCTTGCATTAACTTTATAGATTTAAATTTTCTGAAAAAATAACCTATTTCATTTAGGTTTTCTGAGTTATTTATTAAGTTTCATGGAGATTTTCTTGTAAGTCATTTCTTATTTATAGTCATTTTTTTTTCAGTTTTACTGAGGTATAACAACTTCTGATGAGTATAAAGAACATACCTGGAGGCTTCCCCCATCCCTTTTTTTAAACTATAAATCTTCCCACTCTCTACCTGACTTTAAGTACCTGTCAAATGCCAAGGGTGGCTGACCCCCCTCACTATAAAAATCTCTAAATAAATATCCTCTGTTTGTTCATATTTGAGTGATATCCATTTTTACACAGGTTGTATTTGTACATAATAAAGAGTACAGATATTTTCTACCCATCAGTAATTTCTGGAAGTGGTAAGGAGGAATTTCTTTTTCATTTTGGAGGCCTTGATCATTCCCAGGTGGCCAGTTTTTAGGTATGGAAACCAACGTGGATGGATAATAATCGTGTGATTAATTGGGAGGAAGCCTCTTTAACAACCGGTCTATTTGGCTCTCCCCCTCGCCCTTGCTGCCTCTTGGCAGAACTACTTCTCTCTTTCTCTCAAGGAAACAAACAAATAAAAATAAGAAATAAAAAGAACACTTTGAGAGAAGGGCTAGCAATTGGTTGGCAATTGAGGGAGAAGCAGAACGATTGTGCATATTGTGCATATTGAGATCACTAAACATTTCCAAATTAAGTAAAATTTTAAAAATAATAAAAGAAAAGAAAAAAATGCAGGCTGTGACACAGATCATTCTTTCTTGGATTCTCTTCATTCCAAGAAAAGAAAAGAACTCACCACGTTGGCTTTAGTGGGGTGTGGGGAAGCCTACATCTCTCCCCCTGCTTGTCTTCAAGGGAAGATGGATGGTTGTGGGAAGAGTACCCACTGGCATCCTTACTCTTCAGAGCTTAGTTTTATGGGAAAAAACATAGCATATCCAGGAGAAACTCATGCTACCCACCTTTATTCAAAATAGTTTCTATTTTTCTATGTGAATGGACAATCAAAAATTAACGGATATTTGAGGAAAACTAAAATAAAAATGAAGAAAAAATTGATTCAGGAAAAATGAATATGTCAGAGAAGAAAACATTAAAAGTTGTTGTGTCCTCAGGACATGTCACAATGATATTGTCTGTGAAATATGGTAGTAGCTTGGTATGAAGAAGAAACAAAGAAAACAATAAATAAAAATTTAAAATATGGTTACCTTAAAAAGTCACTCAAGTAAAAAAGAGAAAGTCTAACTGTTTTGTTTTTTTCAAAATATAGAACACAAAGTTATAATTTAAAAGCTGGGGAAAAAGAAACAGAAATGGAGGATGCTGCTTTAGTAGAAGATGTATTTTTGCAATAAAACAACACATACATTACCAGGGGGCTCACATCAAGATACACAAAACACACACACACACACACACACACACACACACACATCTAAAGATAACCTGGTAAAACCTCACAAAACCAAGAACAAAATAGAAATCTGAAAAGCTTCCAGGGAATAGCATGTAAAAATATCAAGTAATTGCAAGGAAAATTGCTGTCAGATTAATCAGCATCAACACCACAGTAATGAAACAATGGAACAATATACTTTGCATCTTGAGAGAAATGATTCTGAACATAGATTTCTTTATTCAATCAAATTTGAAATCAAGTGAAGAAACCAATACATTTTCAAGCAATACATTTCATACAAAGACAGAAACTAAAATTCCTGTATATACTTTCTGAAAATATGAAGAATTTATTCCAGCAAAAGCAGAAATAAACCTATGAAAGGAGTAAACATGGAATTTAAGGAATAGTGAAAACATTCCAGGAGAAAAGAAAGAAAGAAAGCACAAGGTGATATCAATGCTTAGAGCCAGGAAACAATCTATTTAATTAGGAATGGGAATCTAGAAGATTCTCAGATTATTTTCCAGAAAATAGTGGTTCACACATATCAAACTTGTGGACCTTTAGAGACACATTTAATACAAAATAATGCTAGGTTTTAAAGATAACAGATTTCAAAAAGTGATATCAGGCAGACAATAAACTTATTTTTGGGGAAAATTAGTCAAAATTAGCATGAAATAAAGAAGAATACAAGATCCCAGTGAAAACTACAAGCTATCAATTGAAATCCATTGAAAATCACATTTCAGGAGCAAGAACAAACTAGAGATGAATGGAGGTTTGCCAAAATTGCTCTAAGTATGAAGTCTGCACAGTTACCCATTAGATTAAGGTGATGTGGCCCTGTTCTATCCACTCTAGCAAAGGAAAAGGGTAAACATTCTTTGCTTGGAGAAAGCACATCCAGTGTTTCTGCAAGTTACTTTCAGAACTCAGTGAGGAATTAGTAAGTGTACCAAGAGGTATCATCAAGCCACAGAAAATTCAATAAGTAAAGCAAATAAGAGCAATAGATCTAAAGGTAACTTAGATGATGTGTTATCAGGTACAGACTTTTACATGACTGTGACTAATATGTTCAAAAAATAGAAGAGAGAGAAAAATTAGAAATAGGGAATTTCAGTTATAATTTTGAATCTATAAAATCAAATTGAAATATAAGAATAATAAATGCATAATTAATACTGAAAACTTATCAGGTGGGTCTAAAAGTAAATCAGACATAGTATGCAATCAGGTTAGTAAATTAGAAGATAATCAATGAGACATACAAATGGTCAACAAGTACATGAAGAGGTACTCAACTTCACACATCATCAGGGAAATGCAAATTGACATTATAATGATATAATTCACACCTGTTAGGATGGTCACTATCAAACACACAAGAGATAAGTGTTGATGAGGGTGTGGAGAAAAGGGAGCCCTTGTACATTGTGGGTGGGAATATAAATTGATACAGCCATATGGAAAGCAGTGAGGAGGGTCCTCAAAAAATTAAAAATAGAACTACCTTATTATCCAGCAATTCTTCTTTTGGTTATATATCCAGAAGGATATATAAGGATATCCTTTGAGGATATCAAAGAGATATCTGCACCCCATGTTCATTTCAGTATTATCAAAATAGCCAACAATCTAAATGTACATCAGTGGATGAATGGATAAATAATATGTATAAATCTTCTTTTTCAAATCTGCATTTTATATATGTATTTTTTTATATTTTATATACATATATAAACTGCAAATTTGAAAAAGAAGATTCTACCATTTGCAACAACATGGATGAATCATGTTCAGAGGACCATTGTGATAAGTGAAATAAGCCAGATATAGGAAGACAAATACTGCATGATCTCACATATATGTGGGATCTAAAAAAATCAAACTCATAGAAGCAGAGACTACAACAGTGATTTCCAGGGCCTGAGGTGTAGAGGAAATGGGTAGATATTGGTCAAGGGGTACAAAATTTCAGTTGTGTAAGATAAATAAGTTCTGGAGATTTAATGTACAACAATATGATTATAGTTAATATTATTCTGTGTAGTTAAAATTTGCTGAGAAGATAGATCTTACGTGTTCTCACTACAAAAAAAGAAAGAAGAAGAAACAAAGAGAGAGCAAAAGAAAGAAGAAAGAAAAAAAGAAACCATGTGCCATGTTGGATACATTGAATACCTTGATCATAGTGAATATCTAACAATGCACACATATATCAAATCATGAGCTTGTACACATTAAATATATACAATTAAAAATTTTCAACTATACCTCAATGAATCCAGAAAAATATATCTTAACTGAAACACAAAGTGGAAAAGTAATGGAAGAAAACAAATGCAAGAGACAAAGGGAACACAGTGAAAAATTCTCTCATAAGTGGAGCTGGAGTCTCAAGAGGAGAGGAAAGACAGAATATTTGTAGAAACAACAGCCTAGATTTTGGCTTTAAGAAGTACTGTAAGCCCCAAGCTAACCCTAAGACTGAAGGTGGGAATAATAGAGTTGAAATGTTTGATTAATACTAGATAGAGACACTGTCTCTTACAATGTGGAGACCACTCCAAATAAGTCTTTACTGGTGAGGGAAAATCACCTACAGTTGGAAATAGTAAATCCCTACTGTCCCAATCTAAACATATAAAAACATATATAAAATTAATTAAAACTATATGGCAATGCAAAACCCAAGAATAGCCAAGGTAAAATTGAAAAAGAACAATATTTTCACAAATACTGAGAAACACAAAAATGGAAGAGTTAAATGGGTCTATAAGACTGAGTTCAAGCCAATGGAACAGGAGCAGAGATAACAGTTGCCATTTGCAGGCTTGGCCTCTAAATTCTCTTACAAGATTCTGCACATAATTTCTCATCTCTCATTGGCCACCTGGCTTCAAAATAACAAAGTAATTTAAGGCCAAGAGGGTGGTCGTGTCACTGGTACAAGGACTCAGGGTCCGTAGATCATTATGTGAAGAAGACTCTTGTAGGCATCAACATTCATCTCACTGTGACATAAAAAAGAATGGAAACTTTGTTGTTTTCTGGCACTGTAATTTAGGAATTATTTATTCTAGTAGCTAACGCACCCTGACCAATAAATTCTCTCAGATTTATTCAAAGGTAGGGCTGCTGCCTCATGTCCCTCTCTTTCATTCAGGGGTTCCCTTTCCACAGCTCCATGCATTAGATGCTGTAATTCCTTGTTCCTCAATAGAACTGCATCTTACTGGCTTCTATCCCCTGACTCTAGTCCCATAATTGCTGTTATGTTGCTCTGTTGTCTATGAGGTATATACATATGTGTTTATCTTGTTTTTGAGTCTGTTACATTTGTTGAAATATATATTTTATACAAATGTATGTAAAATTGATATATATGGTGACTTTTGGAGGATCTCACTATTATCTTGAACATTTACAGTTTTATAAGTAATCTCCAAAGTTCTTTTGTAACATGGTGCCCAATGTAAATTTATTCCTATTTAGAATATATTCTTAGTTGCTAGTAATAGGATGGGTTCAGGTTAAACAGATAAGGGATTTAAATAGAGTTAAACAGATAATGGATATGAGGTAAATTATAGGATTATAGAGAAGATGAATTAAAAGGACTGAGTTTAAACTTTCAGACACAATGTCCCAACCCAAGTGATACACACATACATATGCGGCAGGGTATAAAATGCCAGAAAATATATCTGTTGCAATTGTTCTCATGCCACGTATGGTACCGGGTCTCCATTGGGAGCCTGGCCTTGGAAACAGGGAAAACCCCGGGGTATAAGTTGCCAGGACCAAAAGCCAGTTCCACACAGAGCATATTCATCATGTGGTTCACATTCCAATAAACATTGTGCCCGCAGGTAACAGTTTAGTGGAATGTAGGTCACATCTGTGTACTCACAGTGAGGGGGCCTGGGAAATGTAATTGAGCAACTGATTTTCCAAGGGAAAAAGGGCTGGGTGCTTAAATTATTGCCCTCTCCTTTAATTTACCTAAAATATATCTAAAAACGTTTTGTTTTTTTTTTTAGTTTGAACAAGTTAAGCCTCAGAAAGTCTTATTTTGCTTGTTGCATTTGCATCTTCTGTGTTGTCATCACCACCATCATCATTATTAATTCAGGTGTCCATGTGTCTCCAGAGTAGGAGACAAACTAGGTTTGTGTTCTGATTGTTGACATGAATTCTCTTCATTCTGGCTTCTGAAGAGCCTCAAATGATCATTTTTGTTATTATAATTTTTACCATTATCTGGCTTCCCTGAGATCACAACTGACGAGTTGGAATATCCTTAATGGTGTGAATCCCCAAGTCAGTGAAAGATAAAAATCACATCTATGGCCCCATAAACTTGTCCTCTCCCAGCATAATAGGTAGGGAAAGTTTTCTGGCACATTTACTTTCTTTCTGAAGGGAGAATGGGCCAACTCAGGCAGGATCAACTTTGACCTTGGCTGCTCAGGATTATGCTTAGCATGACTGGAAAACTCCCTCTGGGAACAGTCAGGCTGTGGGCCCCATGACCTTATATTCTGCTGATTGCCCCCAAGGAGTCATGGGAAGCAGACCCACTCACCTTCACAGGCTCCTGAAGCTGGAACTCTGGGCACCTGATTTAGACAAAAGTGCCTGGGGATGGTGTACGGAGCTAGTGGTCCCCATTCCAAAAGTCTCTTCTAGCCCTGTTACTGGTGACTTACAAGGGCTGTATGTATTTTTATGAGATAAACTTTACAATGTATATCAAAAATACAAAAAATCACTTCTAAAATTGTATTTTGAGAAAAAATATTACAATAGTATGTAGAATGTAAGTTTGAATGTAAGTTTATTTATTGAAGCTTTCTTAATTAAAGGTATTGGAAATAATCTGTAAGAAATAATAATCTATTATTTAAAGAAAGTCTGATATAACCCAGCTGATTCCATTTAAAATTATGTTCAAGGAAGATATTTTGCATTTTTGGAGAAATGTTATGCTATAGCTTTAACTGTAAAATCAAAGTGAAAACCAGTAGGTACACTGTCTTTGAAAAGAAGCAGCCATATGTTTTTCCTACTTGAAATGCTTCTTCCTTGTCTTCTGTGATACCGCGTCTCCTGATTTCCCTCCCAATCTTGGGTTTACTAGTCCTCTTTCCTTGCTGAGCCCTCCCTCCTGTCCCTGATCTTGAAGTACTGTCTGTGGAGCTCAGCACTTACTACACTTCCTCCCCACAGAAGAAACATAATATTAAAACACCTTCTTCTAGAGAAGGGGAAACTTCGAATAAACACATGCATCTCCCTTTAAAAAGTTAAGTAATTAACAGGGAACTCCGAACTGTATCTGGTGGCCCCTGCAGCAGTCAGGGGACACTCAGGGAAGCTACCACCACGAGTGACATGTCACGAAAGTTTTGTTACAGGGTTTAGCCATTACAATTATGCAGTGGGGAGCAGGCAAAGAAGGCTGTGAAAAGCTGCTGTTTCTGTCTGTGGTGACGGGCCTGGAATCACAGGGGCCAGCAGTCAGGAAGAAAAGGTAGGTGCAGAGGAGGAGTATGAGCACAGCCTGGAAACTTGAGGACAAACCAGACTCATACCAGCCACCATCAATGCCAGTCTCAGCCACGTGCACGGCCTGCAGGAGTAGCTGTTCAGGGTCACAGAAAAGCCAAAACAGGGGACACAGACCATGCTGTGGGTCTGCAAAGAGAACCAATGTTGTCAAATCCAAGTTCTTGTGCCCGATGCACAGTGAGGCCAAACAAACCAAAATGTCGGACTTTGGAGCAGAGAAAGGTTTATTGCAGGGCCAAGCAAGGAGAAAGGGCAGCTCATGCTCGAAAACCCTGAACTCCCCAACAGTTTTGGGGGAAAAGATTTTATAGCAAAATTTGGGGTGAGGGCTGCAGGGTGTGCGGCTTTCTTCTGCTTGGTTAGTGGTGATGTAACAAGGTGGAGCTTCAGGAATCTTGTGCTCAGCCTGAAGTTACCATCCTCCTCCTGGGTGGGGGCCTTAGTTCCTGTAGAAGAGCTCAAAGATATTGTTATGCATATCCCTTGAGGAGGGACCAGGATCCTGCCCCAAAGCTGCACTATTGTTTCTTGACTGCTCTTCTTTTGTTTCTGCATCCCCTCTCTTCCCTAATTAGTAACTGCTTAATTCTGCTCTTTGGAACTCGGGGAAGGTCTAGGAGACTGAAGCCTTTATCCTACAAACAAGAAACAGGGGACATAGAAAGGATTTGTACCCAGGAGGGCTCTGCAGGATCCTTCTCAGTTTCACCAGCAGATCTGAAACAATCTGCCTGAGCACAGTGGGCCTGGTGCTCTGTAAACTTGAACCTTAGAAACAGGAGGGGAAGGAGTTTCGGGCAGTTCCAGTTCAGTCCATGTAGGATAAACCACCACAGTGTTCGAACATTGTGTAAGACTGAGATATAAATCATATTCTGTATAAATAAGAAAGGGTAAAGAAATGGACTGTTTTCAAACTAGGAAGCTAAACAATGAATTCATTTACTGACTGAGCAGAAGATAAAATAAAATTAAAAATGACTAGGCTGGTTCTTTGTTGTCAGGGACGGTTTTCTCTGTTGTGTTCCTTGATGCTGTGTACAAGGAAATAAGGAGTCTGGGCTTGTCAGACTGTGAGACTGTCTCTCTCTTTCTAAAATGAAACCCGGATTTCTTTGAAAGAATGTCTAAGTTGTGAATATGTTTTAGATAATTGTAGCAAGTCTTAAAACTTGACTGTGTAGGGTGACCGTTCATACGTTGTACATATGGCATCACTCTAGTCTACGTGGGCTCCCAGGGGACTCACCATTATTTCTCTTCCTCCTTTCCCATATTGCCTGGTGCTGAGGATCTTAGACTCCCCGGTCAGACTGTCTGGGTTTGAACCCTGGCTTCATCACATTCTTAGCCATGTGACCTTGACCAATTTCCTAATATGGAAAATCATAATAAGAATTGCATTTAATATAATAAGAATCACTTTTCTGTGAGGATGGGATGGAATGGAATAAAGATGTAAATCAGCAGAAGAATGAGATCCTGGTACACAGGAAGTTCTCACTGAGTAGCAGATTTTACTTTAACTCTCCAGCTTGAACCGAACCTCTCTGCCCCACATATTAGAGCTCAGCAGAGTCTCTGGTGCCTGGCACAACTGTTAAACTCACAGTCTCTGTTTTCTGGTACACTTTTAGGAAGACTGTATTAAAAGTCCTTTGTTAGATCATGTGGTAGATATGTTTAACTTTATATAGTACTGCCTAACTGTTTTCCAAAGGGGTTGTGCTATTTTAAATTCCTATTCCCATGTAATTTGGCCACTCTACTCCAGGGTATTCACCCAAGAGAAAAAAGAAAGTATATGTGCCTACAGTGACTTGTACATGAATATTCATAGCAGTTTTATTGTAATAGTCCCCAAACTAGTAAAACCCAAATGTCTATCAGCAGGTGAAGGGGTCATTTTGAAATATATACAAACATCAAACCATCATATCAGACATTTTAAACTTACTCAATGTTATATATCAATTATATCTCAGTGATGTCAGGAAAAAAAATAGAAAAAAAACCCACAGGTGAATGGATAAACAATTTAAAATATAGCCATACAATGGACTACTACTCAGCAATAAAAAGGGACTATTGATATATGCAACAACATGAATGAATCTCAAAATAATTGTGCTCATTGGAAGAAAATGAAAAGTTATCTACTATATGATTCCATTGATATAAGACTAAAAATGTCAACTAATCTATTGTGAGAAAAAGCAGGTCTGTAGTTGCTGGGTAGGTTCACATCTTGATTGTGATGACCATTTCATGGGCGTTATGTATGTTAAAACATATATGATTGAACACTTTAAATATGTACAGTCAATTATATCTCAGCAAAACTGTTAAAATAAATAAGTTTTTTGGGCAGCTCTGAACCAATTTGTAGTTGTGTGTATCTTTGATATTAGGCAGCCTCCTCCAATCTTATGATTTAATTACTATAAACATTCTGAAAATTTCCTAATGTGCATTTCCATTTTGAGCTCTGCACTTAAAATGTTCCCAAATGTCTTCCTCTGAAAGTCTCACCAGCAACTTGAATCCAGTATTTCCAGAATAAAAGTCACAATTAGCATCACCACATGCAATATTTCTTCCAGTTTCTACTTAGCTGCTTATGGGAGAAGCCTGGATAATGCTCTAACATGCTTTGCTGCATCCCTTATGTTCTCTGTCTTCTTCCTAGAGCACTACTCTCCACTGCATTTTCAATAGCCCATCTCTATTGGATCCTTAATATTACCAATAAATATTCTCAGTTCTTCGCCATTCTAAACAAAATTTCCTCTAAATCTTCTTCCAATGATTCCACATCTGTCTACTCCTTGGCAATCTGAGTTTTGATAATTCTATTCTACATGCAAAGTTTCATGCTCCTCACATACTTTTATAATTAATCAAAATTAAGTTTTTATATTGTTTCCTCTGAACTACTAAAATAGTTCTTTCCAGGGTCAACAACAACTTACTTGTATTTAATTTCAAGGCATAATTTTCAGCCCCTTCTTCACTGATGTCTTACCAACAGGTGAGACTCCTGACTGCACCCTCCTTCTTGGAAAGCATCCTTTTCATGTCTTTTGTGACTCTACTCTCTCCTTGTCTTCCCCATCTCTCTGGATTCTTTTTTTTTATTTTTTTCAGCCTGCATTTCAGGCTCCTATTCATTCAACTTAAAGGTGAATATTTCTCAGGTTCTCTCCTTGGTCCTTTTCTCAATTTGTCAAAACCCACTTTGTGTCTCATTCATTTCTGTGTATGAGCATTCATTCATGAATATGCTGATGAATAATGAATTTATATCCAAGACAAAATCCCCTGAGTTTAGACCTATAGTCCAATTGCATCCTGGGCATCTCTCCTGAGATACCTCATTCTGAACCAAACTTAGATCCTCTCACCTACACGCAGTAAACCAATCTGCTAACACCACGTTGTGGTGGAGGAAAAGTGCAGCATTTATTGCAGGTGCCCAGCAAGGAGTCCAGGGCAGCCAGTGCTCAAGAGATCTGAATTCCCTAGTAGGTTTCAGGGAAGCATTGTTAAAGGCCAGGTGAGGGAGGGAGATGAAGGTTGTGATAAGCTTGTGCACATGTCTCTGGTTGATGGTGAGGCAACAGGGCAGTGTCACATTATCAACCCTCAGGCTCCAATAGGTCTGGGGCCTAAGTGCTCATGGTCATCAGTTAGTTAATTTCTTCCATTTGGTGGTGGTTTTTGCATCTGCAAAACAACTCAAGAAATGTGCATCAGATACTATTATCTAGGTGCTTCAGAGAGGAACTAAAGCAGAGGATATGGGGGAGGCCCCATAGGGTCATGCTCAGTTATAATTCATGCTTCAAATTCAGTAAATCATTAACCTACTCATCCCTCCTTGCCTTCAGGTACTTCCTTTACAATGGACGCCCCACTGTTTGCCTCCTTCTCTCCTCTTCCACAGCTCAACAATCACCAAGTTCTGCCATTATACCAATTCAGTATTTCTCAAACCTGATTTTTTTTCTCTCTTTATATCTCTATCTACAACTCAAGTCTGGCCTACCAAAATCTTCCTCTTATTTATTGCAGAACCTTCATCACCAGAGTTTTAACTCTGGTCTTTCTCCTTACCATAGATAATCTATAAGGTAGTCAAAGTGATTCTTTTAAATGCAACCCCTCTTAACATTGTAACCCCTTTCCTCAAAACTTTCAGTTTCTCTCTGCTTATCTTCAGGTTAAAAAAAAAAAGTCATACTCACTGCAAGTTTCTTATGGAGGAATCCTCTACTCACTTAATATAACCTGGCAATGTACTATCCCCACCTAATGTTCTGTTCTACCTTGAGTTCTTTCAGTTGTGGGAGCTCAACATACCATTGCCTCTCTTGGGAAGACCATTCCTGTGTCCTGTCTGGCTTATGGCTGGTCTGGCTTTCCACCTGCTACCCTCAGTTGTCATGGAGGGTCTTCCTTATCTCTCTAGGAATAGATTCTGTCTCTGTATTAACTCTTACACTGAACCTTGAACTTTCCCTTACATGGTACAAAGGAAGCTTTAATATTAGTCCTGTTTAACTATTGACATTTGCCAAGAGATTCTAAGAGCAAGGAAGGGGTAAATCACATATCTGTTTTTCTTTACTGAATCTCCACTGCTGAGCCCAGAACTCACATTTAGTAGTGGCTTAACTATTGTTAAACAAATTAACAAATCACTGCTTTATTTTCTTCTGTATGATAGTCATTTTTTTGGGCTTCTCATTTTATTGGCTAAAGAATAAATTAAGAATATTATATAATAGTCTTATCAAAACATTTCTGGTTTTTTATTTTAGTGGAACAACTGTGGAATCCCTCAATAAACTGTGGTTTTAATTATTGTTAGGAGTTATATAATATTTATTATACTAATAAGCCATTGCTTACTTGTAGCATATGAAGAGGTTTTAATTTCTTGATCATGAATCAATTTTGAATTTTATCAAACAGCTTTTTTTTTTTTTAAAGTAATAAAGCATAGTGGTTAAAACCACCTGCATATTTACTAGTTGTAAAACTTTGGATAAGTTTCTTAATTGCTTTGTGAATCAGTTTCCTTGCCTGTAAAATGGACATAATTATAGTAATTAAAGTAAGTGAATATTAGAAATATTTGAATATTAGAAAGTAATTAGATATTAGAAAATATTAGATATTTAATTGGCTATTAGAAAATAATTGGAGTCAGTCAGAACAGGGAATGTTGGCATTTAGAATGTCAAGCAGAGGTAGTCCCAGTGATAACAACATTCTGAAGCTTAGTAGGTCTAAGAAAATGACATGTCATTGGTAAAGGTGATGAGAATACAGGATGCTCTCTCTCACTGTTGGGGGTGAGAGTAAATTGTCACAGTGTTTTAATGGGTAGTTTGACATTATTTGTGAATTTCTAAAATGGGCTTAGCCTTAAATTCACTTCTTAGAAGTAAATATTTTCATATATTTCAAAGATATAACTTAAAGGATATTGCTCTTAACAGTATTTGAAACTTTGAAAAAGGTAAAAATATGGATTTATTAAAAGCATGCTACATTGATACAATGAATAATGTGATGCCTTGAAGAGTGTAGAACAATATGCTCTCATAAGGAAAAGTATCTACAATATTTTATTAAGTACAAAAGCAATTTTCAGTACATGGTATTTTGCTATGATAGTGATTTGCAAATAGATGATACCTAATAATGAAACTTGTCACCATGTCTTTCATCCCCACTCTTACCAGGAGATGCTCAAAGTGTAAAAATATCTGATCTTGTCATGCACCCAATTACAATGCTGCAATGCCTTCTCCTTTTTCAGATAATGAAGATAATACTTGTCATAATCTGCCCTTCCCTGTGTGATCTGGCTCCCACCCAGCCTTCTAGATTCATCTCAAAATAGAGCTCCTCTTTCTGTCTGCACTTCCACAACCCGATCCCTCTGTTCTACCTGCCATGTCTCCCCCACTATGCTCCTAACGCTAGGTCCAGAATCTACCCATTCACCCTTCAGGGCACAGGCAAGTTTCCATCTTCAACATGTGAGTAAGTAAATAAAGAAATGCCTTATTCCTCAGATTACATCACAGCTCCACCCTATCATTTTCATAGAGGACTAGTTTCATGCTATAGCTCTTGTCACAATATTTTGTAATAACCTATAAGGGAAAAGAATCTGAAAAAGAACATATATATATATATATGAATCACTGTGCTGTACATGTGAAACTAACATGACATTGTAAATCAACTATACTTCAATTCAAAGAAAACTGAAACAAAACAAAACAAAACAAACAAAAAAACAGCCAACCAAACAAACAAAAAACAGTGTGTGATTACGTGATAGCATCCAGCAGCTTCACTGGATTATAAACATTTTGAGGGGAAGATCTCATACCTGCCATTGTCCATCATTTTATCATTAAAACCGGAGCACAGGGTCTGGCACATGCATAGTAAGGACAAAATTAATATTTGGTTGATGAGCAAGAGTTGTATTTATCTGATGATTTATTTACCAATCATATGAATGTTTTTCTTCGGAGGATCAGTTTGTGGAGATTCTTACTTTTTTCCTCTATATTGTAGTGCACATTTTGACTTTTTACAATGAACATGCATTTACTCTTACTATTAGGAAAATAAAAATATGACAAAGATTTGTTTTTTTGTAGAAATTGCCTGCCAGACTTCAGGCTCCATGGTTATAAGGATTATTTATCCTTCTATTAGGAAGGGAGTGTCTCTCAGAGAGGTGTAGCTGGAATAAATGAACTAGACTCATTATGTCTTTCCTGTATGTCCTGCAATATATTATTTCAGCCAGAAGATAAGAGATGTTTTTTCTTTTTTTTTTAAATTTTAGAATTTTATTTACTTTTTATACAGCAGGTTCTTATTAGTTATCCATCTAATATATATTAGTGTATATATATCAATCCCAATCTCCCAATTCATCACACCCACCCCCCACCCCCACCATTTCCCCCTTTGGTATCCATATGTTTGTTCTCTACATCTGTGTCTCTATTTCTGCCCTGCAAACTGATTCATCTGTACCATTTTTCTAGGTTCCACATATATGCATTAATATACAATATTTGTTTTTCTCTTTCTGACTTACTTCATTCTGTATGACAGTCTCTAGGTCCATCCACATCTCTACAAATGACCTAATTTTGTTCCTTTTTATGGCTAAGTAATATTCCACTGTATATATGTACCACTCTTCTTTATCCATTCGTCTGTCAATGGGCATTTAGGTTGCTTCCATGACCTGGCTATTGTAAGTAGTGCTGCAATGAACATTGGGGTGCATGTGTCTTTGTGAATTATGGTTTTCTCTGGGTATATGCCCAGTAGTGGGATTGCTGGGTCATACGGTAATTCTATTTTTAGTTCTTTAAGGAATCTCCATATTGTACTTCATAGTGGCTGTATCAATTTACATTCCCACCAACAGTGCAAGAGGGTTCCCTTTTCTCTACACCCTCTCCAGCGTTTGTTGTTTGTAGATTTTCTGAAGATGCCCATTCTAAATGGTGTGAGGTAATACCTCATTATAGTTTTGATTTGCATTTCTCTAATAATTAGTGATGTTGAACAGCTTTTCATGTGCTTCTTGGCCATCTGTGTGTCTTCTTTGGAGAAAGGTCTATTTAGGTCTTCTGCCCATTTTTGGATTGGGTTGTTTGTTTTTTTAATATTGAGCTGGATGGGCTGTTTATATGTTTTGGAGATTAATCCTTTGTCCAATGATTCATTTGCAAATATTTTCTCCTGTTCTGAGGGTTGTCTTTTCATCTTATTTATGGTTTCCTTTGCTGTGCAAAAGCTTTTAAGTTTCATTAGGTCCTATATGTTTATTTTTGTTTTTATTTCCATTACTCTATGAGGTGTATCAAAAAATATCTTGCTGTGATTTATGTCAGAGAGTGTTCTTCCTATGTTTTCCTTTATGAGTTTTATAGCGCCCGGTCTTACATTTAGGTCTCTAATCAATTTTGAGTTTATTTTTGTGTATGGTGTTAGGGAGTGTTCTAATTTCATTCTTTTACATGTAGCTGCCCAGTTGTCCCAGCACCACTTATTGAGGAGACTGTCTTTTCTCCATTGTAAACCTTGCCTCCTTTGTCATAGATTAGTTGACCATAGGTACTTGGATTTATCTCTGGGCTTTCTATCCTGTTCCATTGATCTATATTTCTCATTTTGTTCCAGTACCGTATTGTCTTGATTAATGTAGCTTTGTAGTATAGTCTGAAGCCAGGGAGTCTGATTCCTCCAGATCCGTTTTGTTACCTCAAGACTGCTTTGGCTATTCGGGGTCTTTTGTGTCTCCCTACAAATTTTAAGATTTTTTGTTCTAGTTCTGTGAAAAACGCCATTGGTAATTTGATAGGGATTTCATTGAATCTGTAGATTCCTTTGGGTAGTATAGTCGTTTTCACAATATTGATTCTTCCAATCCAAGAACATGGTATACCTCTCCATCTGTTTGTATCATCTTTAATTTCTTTCAACAGTGTGTTATGTTTTCTACACACAAGTGTTTTGTCTCCCTAGGTAGGTTTATTCCTAGGTATTTTATTATTTTTGTTGCAGTGGTAAATGGGAGTGTTTCCTTAATTTGTCTTTCAGATTTTTCATCATTAGTGTATAAGAGTGCGAGAGATGTCTGTGCATTAATTTTGTATCCTTCATCTTTACCAGATTCATTGATTAGCTCTTGTAGTTTTCTGGTGGCATCTCTAGGGTTCTCTATGCATAGTATCATGTCATCTGCAAACAGTGACAGTTTTACTTCTTCTGTTCCAATTTGTATTCCTTTTATTTCTTTTTCTTCTCTGATTGCCGTGGCTAGGACTTCCAAAACTATGTTGAATAATAGTGGTGAGAGTGGACATCCTTGTCTTGTTCCTCATCTTAGAGGAAATGCTTTCAGTTTTTCATGATTAAGAATGATGTTTGCTGTGGGTTTGTCATATATGGCCTTTATTATGTTGAGGTAGTTTCCCTCTATGCCCACTTTCTGAAGAGCTTTTATCATAAATGGGTGTTGAATTTTGTCAAAAGCTTTTTCTGAATCTAATGAGATGATCATATGGTTTTTTTCTTCAGTTTGTCAATATGGTGTATCACATTGATTGATTTGCATATATTGAAGAATCTTTGCATCCCTGAGATAAATCCCACATGATCATGGTGTATGATCCTTTTAATGTGTTGTTGGATTCTGTTTGCTAGCATTTTATTGAGGATTTTTGCATCCATATTCATCAGTGATAATGGTCTGTAATTTTCTTTTTTTGTAGTGTCTTTTCCTGGTTTTGATATCAGGGTGATGGTGGCCTCATAGAATGAGTTTGGAAGTACACCTTCCTCTGCAAATTTTGGAAAAATTTGAGAAGGATGGGTGTTTGCTGTTCTCTAAATGTTTGATAGGATTCACCCGTGAAGGCATTTGGTCCTGACCTTTTGTTTGTTGGAAGATTTTTAATCCCAGTTTCAATTTCATTACTTGTGATTGGTCTGTTCATATTTTCTATTTCTTCCTGGTTAAGTCTTGGAAGGTTATACCTCTCTAAGAATTTGTCCATTGCTTCCAGGTTGTCCATTTTATTGGCATAGAGTTGCTTGTAGTAGTCTCTTCGGATGCTTTGTATTTCTGAGGTGTCTGTTGTAACTTCTCCTTTTTCATTTCAAATTTTATTGATTTGGGTCCTCTCCCTCTTTTTCTTGATGAGTCTGGCTAATGGTTTATCAGTTTTGTTTATCTTCTCAAAGAACCAGCCTTTAGTTTTTCTGTTCTTTGTTATTATTTTATTTGTTTCTGTTTCATCTATTTCTTCTCTGACCTTTATGATTTCTTTCCTTCTACTAACTTTAGGTTTTGTTTGTTCTTTTATCTCTAGTTCTCTTAGGTGTAAGATTAGGTTGTTTATTTGAGATTTTTTTCTTGTTTCTTGAGGTAGGCTTGTATAGCTATAAACTTCCCTCTTAGAACTGCTTTTGCTGCATCCCATAGGTTTTGGATCATTGTGTTTTCATTGTAATTTGTCTCTAGGTACTTTTTGACTTCTTTGATTTCTTCAGTGATCTCTTGGTTATTTAGTAATGTATTGTTTAAGCTCCATGTGTTTGTGGGTTTTTTTCCCCTGTAATTGATTTCTAATCTCACAGTGTTGTGGTCAGAAAAGATGTTTGATATGATTTCAATTTTCTTAAACTTACTGAGGTTTTATTTGTGACCCAAGATGTGATCTATCCTGTAGAATAGTCCATGTGCACTTGAGAAGAATGTGCAATCTGCTGTTTTTGGATGGAATGTCTTATAAATATCATTTAAATCTACCTGGTTTATTGACTCATTTAAAGCTTGTGCTTCCTTATTAACTTTCTATTTAGATGATCTGTCTATTGGTGTAAATGAGGTGTTAAAGTCCCCCACTATTAATGTGTTACTGTTGATTTCCTCTTTTATAGCTGTTAGCAGTTGTCCTAGGTATTGACGTGCTCCTATGTTGGGTGCATACATATTTATAATTGTTATATCTTCTTCTTGGATTGATCCCTTGATCATTATGTAGTGTCCTTCCTTGTCTCTTGTAACATTCTTTATTTTAAAGTCCATTTTATCTGATATGACTATTGCTACTCCAGCTTTCTTTTGATTTCCATTTGCATGGAATATCATTTTCCAGCCCCTCACTTTCAGTCTGTATGTGTCCCTAGGTCTGAAGTGGGTCTCTTGTAGACAACATATATATGGGTCTTGTTTTTGTATCCATTCAGTGAGCCTGTGTCTTTTGGTTGGAGCATTTTATCCATTTACATTTAAGGTAATTATCAATATGATTGTTTCTATTACTATTTTCTTGTTATGGATTTTTTTTAACATCTTTATTATCGTATAATTGCTTTACAATGGTGTGTCAGTTTCTGCTTTATAGCAAAGTGAATCAGTTATACATATACATATGTCCTCATAGGGGTTTGTTTTTGTTGGTTCTTTTCTTCTCTTGTGTTTCCCACTTAGAGAAATTCCTTTAGCATTTGTTTTAGAGCTGGTTTGGTGGAGCTGAATTCTCTTAGCTTTTGCTTGCCTGTAAAGATTTTTATTTCTCTGCCAAATCTGAATGAGATCGTTGCCAGGTAGAGTAATTTTGGTTGTAGTTTCCAGAAGATAAGAGATGTTTGACTCACGTTTTTTCAGCAAATCTAGCACAAACTGTAGCAGCTTCACTGCCAATATGTACAATTACTGCATTCCTCATGGTAAAATGAAAATGATAAAATTAAAATATAAGCTCAGTTCATCTCTCTCTCTCTCTCTCCCTCTTTTTTTTTTTTTTTTTTTGGCCGTGCTGCTCAACATGCAGGATCTTAGTTCCCTGACCAAGGATGGAACCTGCTCCCTGCATTGGAAGCATGAAATCTTAACCACTTTACCGTCAGGTAAGTCCTAAGCTCAGTTCATCTCTTGATATAATATTTCTCTATTTAATTCATTGATTTACTCTTGTCATTTTTATATGTGTATATAATATTAAGTTTTCTGTTTCTCATTGAAAATAACTAAAATGCATTTTCTATTTTTCTGAATATGGATTATAAAGTTGTATCTCAGAAGGATATAATAAAGCAATTGTTTGCAACTATGGCTTAGGGCAATTTAAAGTTATTGGCATGCAACTGTCTTGAAGATCAGTCTTTGTAAGTGTTCATCCAGAATCTCAGTGGCTCAAAGCAGTTCTCCTTAAATTGCCTATTTGCAGCAGATAAACATTGGAAATTGAAATAGAGGCACACTTACATTGTGTAGATACACCCCTGGGATGTTTGCAGTCTTGTAGTAATGATTGAGCAAAAGACAGAAGGTGTCAGAACATAGAGTTTACAATTGCTGAACACTGAAGCTATTTTCAAAGCGTTTATGTTTGCAAGATGGTCATTATTGCAGTCATTTTAAAGCATCTACTCTTGAATAAGTTTAAATTACTAAAATCTCATTTACCACTAAGGAAAAGCAAAAAGGTGGTTAAGCTCTGGTGAAATTATGTTTCAGTTGCTTAAACATTCCCAACTCTTATTGTTTCCAGACTTATACCAATACCATTAATCTGGGGTGTGTGTGTGTGTGAGTGTGTGTGTAAAATACTGATGTACAGTTTACAGAATGAACTGTTGTAAAAGGTCTGTAGCATCTAAAGAGCATTACTAAATATCATGAGAGAAAGAAATGCGGACTGTCATTCAGGGGAAGATGCATGAGTTTAAGGTTGAAGGGAAGGAAACAGATTTTAGCTAATAAGGAAGACAGAACAAAGATGGAAAGTTCTGAGTGATCTGGACAGACTCCAGTGGAAGTGGGCAGGGTGCTGTGGTACCTCCAGGTGGACACCAGACAAACCATTTCAGGAGACTTGCAGCAGAAAAGTTCTAGGACCAAATTAAAGGGCTCTAAACACAGGTTTACTGAATCAGGATAAAACATAAACAAGAGAGTAACTATAATTTTAGAGATGCCTTCTGTAACCTGATAACATTTTGTGTGTGTATAATCATCGATGGTGTATATCCTGTTTTCATCTCTGCTGTATCAGCCTTCCCCATGGACAGTGGGGTCCAACAAACAGACCCAATATATCCTTGCTCTGTTAAAGGGGTACAGAAGCAAGAAAGTATTGCCATAGCTGTCACTCTCCAAAACCTGGTGAGCAGCTGTGGCCTTCACATGCAAGTTTTTGTGTAGAGAGAGCACTGGGGACCATTCTGAGCATCACTGTGGGTGGCCAATTTATGGAGGCAATGATTACCATAAGTAGTTGGTGCCTCAGGAATATGTGTTTCTTAATTGGTCCCCTCATCCACCTTCCTGTGTATTTTTAGCACACACATGCACTCCTCAATTTGCCTTTAACATGTTTCACAAGCTAGTTGCTCACTTACTCTCAACAGGTTCCATATTTAGTGGGTCTTATCCATCCCATTTGATTTACTTGTTCTTTATAGTTGAAGTGAATAGTCTAAATGACATAGTAAACACATATCACGGGTAACTTTGTGAATTAAGAAGAAAGAATGGGAGTAGAGAATGAACTAGGGAGGCGGAGGATATTCTGGACACCCATGTCCATGTGCTCACAGCTGTTTCTGAACAAAGTGCCTGCAGTGCAACCCACAATTACAGCCAGAATTAAACAGACCATGGGGCAACTCTTGAACTAGCACAAGCACAAGCATCCATGGGCTGGTCAGTACCCATGAAGTGAGACATGAGACTGACGTGAGAACCCTGGTCAGCTGGTATGCTCAACCTCTGGGTCAAATAAGTTTTAAGTGAGTTTAAATGTGAGACTTATAGAGACCCAGAAAACAGCTGAGAGATGGTTTAGAGATCAACATGCCACTCCAAAAATGTATGAGATGGATATAACCATGAATATACCAAGAACAAAAATAAATTCCATCTTCAGTGAGGACAGAAGGGAGTAAAAGAAGTACAAAGAACAGATAAATAAAGTCCTTAAGAGTAAAGAGTGCAGTCACGAGGATAATGCACAATAGAAAGAAGAAAGAAATCGACAACAAAAGCAAGGTGTACCTCCTCAGCTGGATGGATGTTGAATTCTGAGCAGGGTTCTAGTCCTCTCTTAGTGGTTTCTTGCTGTTGTCTTTGTTAGTTTTCTGTGGTCTGTTTATTTTTTATTATTTTGATATAAATAATTTTCTAGTTCAGACAAAGGGACAATATGGAGAAGATTCTCTTTCATAAAAGAATTCCTCGAAGAGCTGCCTTTTCTCCAGCAAAAATTAAGACAAAGATAGTTCTATTATCCCAGTCTAAAGTGTAGTAAGACTCTATTTTATGTAGCAGGATTAGCAAAGCTGCTTCTGCCCTTGGAAAGCAGAGTGTGGAGAGCTGAGCACTAGGAACCCAGAGATTTGTGAACTTAGAACTACTTCAAACAGGTGTTTACCAAGACAGCAAGGCTAGCAGACTTGTGTTCAACATATGGTGGGGAGGGGCGGTCTGGATTTATATAGATGCTGAAGCTCCTCCAGATCCAACAGTGATGGAGAGATACTTATATTGGAGAAGAGTTTAGGAGAACGGAGACTGTCAAAGAACATCTGTGTAGAGAGATGAGGGAATGGCAGAGGCCATGGGGTCCAATGTTGGGCAGCAGTGCTGGTTGGGCAGGTGCCAGGACAAGAAAGAGTACCCAGTGGTACTAAATTATAATTCACAAAGGAACGATCTTTAAGAAGCATCTACAAGCAGCAATAGTTTTAGAATCATCAAAACACAGTCCTACCTTTTGGGTTTTGATGACCTTCATCAGCCTTCAGAATGAAAAAATTCTTAGGATCATTGGGTAATTCATAGGACCTGTGTCAAGACTAAAGTATTGGGCTTCCTGCTAATACATCCTATATGAAGGCTAAAGCAATTAAGTGAAGACATAAAATAAATGCAATCAAATTTCCACGTTAAATTCATGAAGCAAGTCATAATGCTTTCACTACTAATAAGGCTAATTATCTGTGATAATCTGAGCTTGTCTAAAAGTAATGCCTTGAGACCTGAAGATGCCCACACAGAACATACAGACACAGAGACTATGGACAGCAGAAATCTCAAAGAATGAAAGTGGGGTGAGACAGGAAAGTAAGGTCAAGTGCTACCACTGAGAGAAGGGGTATTGGGAAAATGATGGAGGGAACACCAACTAAAATGCCCATTTCCCTTTTCAATGTTTAGTGGTCCCCAACACTAGGGTCCCTGTAAACTCTAAGGAAAACATACCTGTAGGCAATCCTTCCACTAAAGGAAACATTTCAGTGCCTTTCACCCACCCCCTAATGTCTGGGACTGGGGCCTCCTTTCCCTGACTCCCGGTTTTTCAGGAGGAACATTCATTAGAGTGACAGCCCTTTACTTTCTCCCCCTTCTCCACCCCGCCACACCAAATTTCACTCTGGGAGGAGGAATTTACCTCTTCCCCTCTGCCTCTTCTGCTTTGGAGGAAGAAAGGCAGTTTTGTTTTCAAGGTTTGTCAATTTCTATTTCTTAACAAGCCAGGGTGGTTTTAAGGTCTGGGGCATGGGGATGAACATTTAGAAGAAGAATCTGACTGTTATCAATTTAACATTTCAACATATACCCTGCCACCATGGACAGAACTCTTTAAGCATCTCTCCTTTACGATGAGCACAATGTTACTTGTGGGAGTAAAGGGCACCCTGCTGTTCAAGGTCGGGGGTTGGGGAGAGGCCAGCAGGCCCAGAATTTGCGGCCCCTCAGCAACCTTACAACCTCGACCTAGCCTGGCGATAACCTTCCTACAGCCTCGCTACAAGGAAACTGGGGTCCTGAAGACCTCCGGCTGCATTGCTGCATCCCAGCTGCAGCTTCCTGTTCAGCCTGCATCTCTAGGCCCACATCAGCACTTGCTGGTGACCTGAGAGCAGGTGCTACACTCTGAGGGCTGCATTTCCACTGCTCAGTGACTCGCAGACGAGATCCAGCCTGGGTGAATCTGTACACTTCCTGCTCCCAGGGGCTCAACCCACCTTCCCCAATAAGGTTTGGTGGGTGTCATCTCTCCCAGATTTGTCCAACCTGTCTACTCTCCTTCAGCCCTAGAGGCACATGGTTCCCTTATATCCTATCATCACTTTTGTATTATTATTCAGCATTTAGCAATTCTTTCTATTAAACTTGTTTTACCCAGTTTGTATTGTTAGACCAATACAAAGCCTGAGTAGAATTTAAGGGAAGCAGTTGCTGATTTCTGCTTTCGGCTGGGTGAGACCCCAAGGACATTTGCTCTTGGCTGTGCACAGTGGTCTGTGTGGGGGCCCCTGACTCGCTTTTACCCTTTCACTGTGGATTTAAGTCACTGCAGCTCATCAGGACTTTGAAACTTTAGGGCTCATGTGCTTTTGGCTTCAGCAGGTCCTGCAGTTTATAGCTGCTTTGTCCAAATGTGAGTGGCAGGTGTGTGGGGATGAGGGTCCCTCAGCCACAAGGCAGTGGCCCTCAGGCACAGAAAGCTGCAGTCTGATCTTCAACAATGGACGTGCAGCCTGGCTTCACACGGTAGGCAGGACTGAGGCAGGATCTTGCCTAGAGGTTTTCAGACATCGATGGGTAAAACAACATTTTATGCCTTTAAAAATGCAACACCACTGGGCTCTACATCCACTGTACATCATCCTTAGGGTTTACCTTTAACCTATTACAGCATAGTCAGGTAAGTATCCCCAGACTAGTTTTGTTCAAGGTTAAGGGGGAGAAGAAGAGGGCTCACCTGCATCCCTTTAGATGCTATTTTATTAATTAATTAATTTTTTGAAAACTGAAGAAAATTTTTTATTTTGAATGCTTATTCTAGTATGAACAGGGTATCAAAAATGCTTGTATGTATCATATAAATTCCAAAGAATTGTTTTAAATAAAATTTCACATGACGATTGGAGTCAAGCCTCAACTATGACTGTGGCCCTCCTGCTCCCACCAGCTCTCCTTCAGTTTCTCCCAGTTCAGGAGAAAGAGGGTGTATGTTATTGTGCTCAGTTGTTGAGAGAGAAAGAAAGCAACAATAATGGCAGACTGATGCTGCAGCCGTGTGGCTGACAGGGTCTTGGTGCTCTGGCTGGGTGTCAGGCCTGGACCTCTGAGGTGGGAGAGCTGAGTTCAGGACATTGGACCACCAGAGACCTCCTGGCTCCACGTAATATCAATCAGTAAGAGCTCTACCTGAGATCTCCATCTCAAAGCTAAGACCCAGCTCCACTCAATGACCAGCAAGTTCCAGTGCTGGACACCCCATTCCAAACAACTAGCAAAACAGGAACACAGCCCCACCCATTAGCAGAGAGGCTGCCAAAAATCATAATAAGTTCACAGACACTTTGAAACACACCACCAGATGCAGTCCTGCCCACCAGAAAGAAAAGATCCAGCCTCATCCACCAGAACAAAGGCACTAGTATCCTCCATAGGAAGCCTACAAAACCCACAGAAGCAACCTTACCCACTGGGGGCAGACAACAAAAACAATGGGAACTACAAACCTGAAGCCTGCAAAAAGGAGACCCCAGATACAGTAAGTTAAGCAAAATGAGAGGACAGAGAAAAATGCAGCAGGTGAAGGAGCAGGTAAAAACCCACCAGACCAAACAAATGAAGAGGAAATAGGCAGTCTATCTGAAAAATAATTCAGAGTAATGATAGTAAAGATGATCCAAAATATTGGAAATAGAATGGAGAAAATACAAGAAACGTTTAACAAGGACCTAGAAGAACTAGAGAGCAAACAAACAATGATGAACAACACAGTAAATGCAATTAAAAATTCTCTAAAAGGAAACAATAGCAGAATAACTGAGGCAGAAGAATGGATAAGTGACCTGGAAGATAAAATAGTGGAAATAACTACCACAGAGCAGAATAAAGAAAAAAGAATGAAAAGAATTGAGGACAGTCTCAGAGACCTCTGGGACAACATTAAACACACAAACATTTGAACTATAGGGGTCCCAGAAGAAGAAGAGAAAAAGAAAGGGACCAAGAAAATATTTGAAGAGCTTATAGTTGAAAACTTCCCTAATATGGGAAAGGAAATAGTCAATCAAGTCCAGGAAGAGCAGAGAGTTCCATACAGGATAAATCCAAGGAGAAACATGCCAAGACACATATTAATCAAGATAGCAAAAATTAAATCCAAAAAAATATATTAAAAGCAGAAAGGTAAAAGAACAAATAAAATACAAGGGGATCCCCAAAGGTTAACAGTTGATCTTTCAGCAAAATATCTGCAAGCCAGAAGGGAGTGGCAGGGCATATTTAAAATGATGAAAGGGAAAAAAACACAACCAAGATTACTCTACACAGAAAGGATCTCATTCAGATTTGAAGGAGAAATTAAAACCATTACAGACAAGCGAAAACTAAGAGAATTCAGCATCACAAAATCAACTTTCCAACAAATGCTGATGGAACTTCTCTAGGCAGGAAACACAAGAGAAGGAAAAGACCTACAATAACAAACACAAACCATTAAGAAAATGGTAATAGGAACATACATATTGACAATTACCTTAAATGTAAATGGATTAAATGCTCCAACCAAAAGACATAGACTGGCTGAATGGATACAAAAACAAGACCCATATATATGCTATCTACAAGAGACCCACTTCAGACCTAGGGACACATAGAGTCTGAAAGTGAGGGGATGGAAAAAGATATTCCATGCAAATGGATATCAAAAGAAAACTGGATTAACAATTCTCATATCAGACAAAATAGACTTTAAAATAAGGACTATTAAAAGAGACAAAGAAGGACACTACATAATGATCAAGGGATCGATCCAAGAAGAATATATAACAATTGTAAATATTTATGCACCCAACATAGGAACACATCAATACATAAGTCAAATGCTAACAGCCATAAAAGGGGAAATCAACAGTAACATAATCATAGTAGGGGAGTTTAACACCCGATTTTCACCAATGGACAGATCATCCAAAATGAAAACAAATAAGGAAACACAAGCTTTAAATGACACATTAAACAAGATGATTTAATTGCTATTCATAGGACATTTCATCCAAAAACAACAGAATACACTTTCTTCTCAAGTACTCATGGAACAATCTCCAGCATAGATCATAAGTTGGGTCACAAATGAAGCCTTGGTAAATTTAAGAAAATTGAAATTGTATCAAGTATCTTTTCTGACCACAAAACTATGAGACTAGATATCAATTACAGGAAAAAAATCTCTAAAAAATACAAACACATGGAAGCTAAACAATACACTACTAAATAATCAAGAGATCACTGAAGAAATAAAAGAGGAAATCAAAAAATACCTAGAAACAAATGACAATGAAAACATGACGACCCAAAAACTATGGGATGCAGCAAAAGTGGTTTTAAGAGGGAAGTTTATAGCAATACAATCCTACCTCAAGGAATAAGAAACATCTTAAATAAACAACCTAACCTTATACCTAAAACAATTAGAGAAAGAAAAACAAAAACACCCCACAGTTAGCAGAAGGAAATCAATCATAAAGATCAGATCAGAAATAGATGAAAAGAAATGAAGGAAATGATAGCAAAGATCAATAAAACTAATAGCTGGTTCTTTGAGAAGATAAACAAAATTGATAAACCATTAGACAGACTCATCAAGAAAACAGGGAGAAGACTCAAGTCAACAGAATTAGAACTGAAAAAGGAGAAGTAACAACTGGCACTGAAGAAATACAAAGGATCATGAAAGATTACTACAAGCAACTATATGCTAAAAAAATGGACAACCTGGAAGAAATGGACAAATTCTTAGAAAAGCACAATCTTCTGAGGCTGAGCCAGGAAGAAATAGAAAATATAAACAGACCAATCACAAGCACTGAAATTGAATCTGTGATTAAAAATCTTCCAACCAAAAAAGCCCAGGACCAGATGGATTCAACAGCGAATTCTATCAAACATTTAGAGAAGAGCTAAGACCTATCTTTCTCAAACTCTTCCAAAATAAATCAGAGGGAGGAACACTCCCAAACTCATTCTGTGAGGCAACCATCATCTTGATACCAAAATCAGAAAAATATGTCACCAAAAAAGGAAACTATAGGCCAATATCACTGATGAACATAGATGCAAAAATCCTCGATAAAATACTAGCAAACAGAATCCAGCAGCACATTATAAGGATCATCCACCATGATCAAGTGGGGTTTATCCCAGGAATGCAAGGATTCTTCAATATACACAAATCAATCAATGTGATACATCATATTAACAAACTGAAGGAGAAAAACCATATGATCACCTCAATAGAGGCAGAAAAATCTTTTGATAAAATTCAACACCCATTTATGATAAAAACTCTCCAGAAAATAGGCATAGAGGGAACCTACCTCAACATAATAAAGGCCATATTTGACAAACCCACAGCCACCATCATTCTCTATGATGAAAAACTGAAATCATTTTCACTAAGATCAGGAGCAAACAACGTTACCCACTCTCACCACTATTATTCAACATAGTTTTGGAAGTTTTAGCTGCTGTAATCAGAGAAGGAAAAGAAATAAAAGGAATCCAAATCAGAAAAGAAGAAGTAAAACTGTCACTGTTTGCCGATGGCATGATACTATACATAGAGAATCCTAAAGATTCTACCAGAAAACTAGTAGAGCTAATCAATGAATTTGGTAAAGTTGCAGGATACAATATTAATGCACAGAAATCTCTTGCATTCTTATGCACTACTGATCAAAAATCTGAAAGAGAAATTAAGGAAACACTCCCATTTCCCATTGCAACAAAAAGAATAATAAACATAGGAATAAATTTACCTAAGGAAACAAAAGACCTGTATGCAGAAAACTACAAGATACTGATGAAAGAAATTAAAGATGATACAAACAGATGGGGAGTTATACCATGTTCTTGGATTGGAAGAATCAACATTGTGAAAATGACTATACTACCCAAAACAATCTACAAATTGAATGCAATCCCTATCAAACTACCAGTGGCATTTTTCACAGAACTAGAACAAAAAATTTCAAAGTTTGTGTGGAAACACCAAAGACCCCGAATAGCCAAAGCAACACTGAGAAAGTAAAACTGCCTGAAGGAATCAGGCTCCCTGACTTCAGACTATACTAGAAAGCTACAGTAATCAAGACAGTATGGTACTGGCACAAAAACAGAAATATAGATCAATGGAACATGATAGAAAGCCTAGAGATAAACCCACGCACATATGGTCACCTTATCTTTGATAAAGGAGACATGAGTATACAATGGAGAAAAGACAGCCTCTTAAATAAGTGGTCCTGGGACAACTGGGCAGCTACATGTAAAATAATGAAATTAGAACACTCCCTAACACCATACACAAAAATAAACTCAAACTGGATTAGAGACCTAAATGTAAGACCAGACACTATAAAACTCTTAGGGGAAAACAGAGGCAGAACACTCTATGACATTATTGACATCAAGATCCCTTTTGACGCACCTCCTAGAGAAATGGAAATAAAAACAAAAATGAATGAGACCTAATGAAACTTAAAAGCTTTTGCATAGCAAAGAAAACCTAAAATAGACAAAAAGACAACCCTTAGTATGTGAGAATATATTTGCAAATGAAGCAACTGACAAAGCATTAATCTCCAAAATATACAAGCAGTTCATGGAGCTCAATATCAATAAAACAACCCAATCCAAATATGGGCAGAAGAACTAAATAGACATTTCTCCAAAGAAGATTGCCAACAAACACATGAAAGGATGCTCAACATCACTAATCATTAGAGAAATGTAAATCAAAACTACAGTGAGGTGTCATCTCACACCAGTCAGAATGGCCATCATCAAAAAATTTATAAAAAATAAATGCTGGAGAGGGTGTGGAGAAATGGGAACCCTTCTATATTTTTAGTGGGAATGTAAATTGATACAGCCACTATGGAAGACAGTATGGAGGTTCCTTAAAAAATAAAAATAGACCTATCTTATGATCCAGCAATCCCAATATACTGGGCATATACCTTAAGAAAACCATAATTCAAAGAGAGTCATGTACCATAATGTTCATTGCAGTACTATTTACAATAGCTATGACATGGAAGAAACCTTAGTGTCCATTGACAGATGAATGGATAAAGAAGATGTGACACATATATACAATGGAATATTACTCAGCCATAAAAAGAAACAGAACTGAGTTATTTGTAGTCAGGTAGATGGACCTAGAGTCTGTCATACAGAGTGAAGTAAGTCAGAAAGAGAAAAACAAATACTGTATGCTAACAAATATATATGGAATGTAAAAAAATATGGTTCTGCAGAACCTAGGGGCAGAGTAGGAATAAAGACTCAGATGTAGAGAATGGACTTGAGGACATGGGGTGGGGGAAGGGTAAGCTGAGACGAAGTGATAGAGTGACATGGACATATATACACTACCAAATGTAAAACAGATAGCTAGTGGGAAGCAGCTGCATAGCACAGGGAGATCAGCTCCGTGCTTTGTGACTACCTAGAGGGATAGGATAGGGAAGGTGGGAGGGAGATGCAAGAGGGAGGGGATATGGGGATATATGTATACATATAGCTGATTCACTTTGTTATACAGCAGAAACTAACAAAACAATGTAAAGCAATTATACTCCAATAAAGACAGTAAAAAGAAATTTCACATGACATATGAAATTATTACCAAAATAAATTTTTAATGAAGCAATCACTTGAAATTCCCTAATATCAATTACTGAGGATCAAGAATGTCAGACTTTAAGAATGCTGAAATTTTACCTAATCCAAAACATTTGTTTGACACATGAAGAAACTGAGACTCCGATGAGAAAAACATTGGAAACAAGATATTAAGACTCATTTTTCCCTCCAGGTGTCCAGGTTTCAATGAACCATAGTAAATATATATATATATATTTAAAATTATGTTTAAGTATAGTTGATTTATAATGCTGTGTTTAATTTCCGCTGTACAGCAAAGTTGCTCAGATGCTATTTAGATATAATAGTGGTCTGTGGCAGCCCCGGGGATGGTGTTCAGGGGACAGAACCTGCCCTGGGCCTCCTGCTTTGGGGAACAGGCACTGATGCATTTCTCAGTGTCGCTGATGTGAGGCCAACGTTGTGATCACTTTTTGTTTTTAAATACCTTTATTGGAGTGTAATTGCTTTACAATGGTGTGTTAGTTTCTGCTGCATAACAAAGTGAATCAGCTATACATATACATACATTCCCATATCTCCTCCCTTTTGGATTTCCTCCCTCCCACCCTCCCTATCCCACCCCTCTAGGTGGTCACAAAGCACTGAGATGATCTCCCTGTACTATGCAGTTTTAACTCTAGAATCTAAGATGTGAATCTCATTAAGAGATGTGGTGTTAGATCTACTTTTTCCTTTCTTAGGAGGACTTATTTTTTATTTCTAAATTTGAACTCGAGGGTTTGTAACCCAAGGAATGAAGTTCAAGCTAGTTTTACACACAGGTCTGAAAGCAAGGATGTCAAAGGTTTCCCTTTTTCTGAAAAAAGCTCTGATATTAAATTTAACTAGAGATTTTATTTGGATTTTGCCAGTTTCTCCACTAATTTTTTCCTGTTTAGAACCTCATCCATGCTGCTGCAGTGCATTTAATGACCCTGTCTCCTTCCTCTATGTCAATGGTGGCAGTCTGTGGGCTTTCCATGACTCTCACACATTTGAGAGGTCTGCTTAAGTATTTTGTAGAATGTCCCTCAATAGGAATTTGCATGATGTTTTCTCAAGATTAGACTAAACCTATGTTTTCTGGGGGAAGAATAATACTGAAGTGAGCCTCCTTCTCACTCCATCTTGTCTGGGGTATAGGATGTCAACTTTTATCCCTTGGTTAAGGTGGAGTCGGCTAGATTTCTCCACTGTAGACTCACTATTTATTCTCATCCTGCATTCTGTCCAACCCAAGTCACTAAGCCCTGTGCTCAAGGAATTTGTGGCAGTATAACAAAACCACCCTAGTAATTAATACATATTTTAGTGATATGCTTTCAGGCTATGCAAATATTCTGTTTCTCTTTAAAATATTGCTCATTATTTTGGAATTCACTCATGGATTATGCCTGCAGCAATTATTGCTATGCGATTATAATGGTGATTTTCCTATTCTTCTTATCCTTATATATTTATTACTTGGAATTTTTCTGTAAGAATTTTGTCCTTACTTTCCATTTACTCATATATTTAATCATGTATTTACATTAACATGGGCTCAAGGATACTTACTTTATTCTTTGGTACATAACACAACACCATCATTATTTCTCTTTGGGGACAGTTGTTCTGGCTTTGGTCACTTGGAGCTCTTTCAGATGGGCTCCTGTGTCCTTTTGACAAGCCCCTATCTTCTATTTATTTATTTTTAAAGCACTTCATTATTTTCTGATACTTCAAGATGATCTACCTCATCTTGTGTTGTTGCTGCCCTAGCAGGAAATCATTTGAAGCCCTGAAATCAATCTTTTATGAAGGGAGCTCTGGTTTCTTTTGTTGGAGAACGGGATTAAAAAATCAATACAAGCACTGGCTGTAATTGTTGCTGCTGGAGTGGTACTGTTTCTAGGCCCTCTCAGTGGAAGACCTAGCAATACTCCTGTATGCTAAACCATGCACACACAGGATTTTAATTATCTTGTCTAGCTATCCACCTACCTACCTACCTTCCTATCCCTTGTCTATCTGTCCATCTACATATAACCTCTCCATCTCTCTATTAAAATGAACAAGAGTTTATACTGACACCTCCTATTCTAATCCAGCATCACAGGGCTTACTCTACCCTCTCTCCCTTGCTTATTTGCAACCTCCTTCTCTGACAGTGAGAAACCCTGTTTCCCGTTATCCACAGTTTGTTTACTTATTTGTTCCATCCTTGAATATGTATTGAGTAGGTTCAGAATGGCTAACCAGTGCCTCTGGGAGAAACATACTTGCCAGTTAGAGTATGGTGTTCCTGTCTTCCACCTTCAAGTGTTCAGCTGAAACACTGCTTTCCAGAGACACTTAGGTCAACTCTTTTTCTCCCACTACCTTCAGTGAAGTTATGTCCTACATTTGTGGTACACTTAGCTCATCTGTCACAGTCTGCATTCCGTCCTGGAATTCCCCATCCTTCTGGTGGTGGTTTAAAGTGTGCCTACAGTCAAGTTCACTCTTTGTCAAACACATAAATCCTATGGGTATGACAAATGCATGGAATCACCCATGTATGAATCAACCCAGGACCGTATGGAAGAGTTGCTTCAACCTAAATATCCTTAACAATATACTTTGGAGACACTATACAACCAGCCTTGTGAGAAAAAACCCAGGCCACAGCTTTGGAAGGAACCCTACCTCTAATCAAGCATCGATGACTTGTTTGGCTGAGGATGAGATTAAGGAATTGAGGATGACTTACTCTCTTTATAATCCATAAAGACAGGTCATGTGGTATTGATTTTAATTCTCTTGCAATTTTATATTTTGGACTTCAACCTAACTTAAAAGATACTTAATTTTTAATCTTTATGTTTTCCTTAAAATTGATAAAAAAGTGTGTATTTAAATTTGGGCTATCTCCGTGTTGTTAGCATTTTTTTGATTGGGGTATATTTATATTATCATGCAATCTCATTGCTGAATTGCTGATGTCAGATGATATAGCTGAACATAATTTGGGATGGGAAATAGAGCAGAGAACATTCATGCTTGGAGGTTAATTCAGGCACTGCACTGCTCATGTGAAATGATCCCCAACAGAACAGTATTTGGGTTTCATGTTTTGATATTCTTGAGATTTCACTTTTTGAGATCCAGTAGAGTTACATTTTCTAACCTTTTTTCTCCCTTGTGATGGTTAAGTTTAAGTGTCAACTTAACCAGCCATGGAGTGCCCAGTTTAAACATTATTTCTGGGTGTGTCTATGAAGATGTTTTGGGATGAGATTAGCATTAGAAGGGGTAGATTGCCCTCCCTAGGGTGGGTGGGCACCATCCCATCCTCTAGGGCCTGAATAGAAGGAAAGGCAGAGGAAGCTGAATCTTCCCCTTTTTCTCCTGCCTCACTGCTCGCGCTGGAGCATCTCATCTCACCTTTTCTGTCCTCCGATTGGGGTTTACACTATCAGCTCCCCTGCTTCTCAGGCCTTCAGACTCAGACTAAATTGTAACACCCGCATCCCTGGGTCTCCAGTTTGCAAACCAACAGCACCTTGCACCATCTCAGCCTCCATAATCACATGAACTAACTCTCTCTCCCTCTCTCTCTTTCTGGTTCTGTTTCTCTGGACAACGCTGACTTACATCTCCCTTGTTCTTTCAGTCTTTTCCCTTTGGGAGGCATAAAGTTTTTGTGGAGGAAGAAGAACTGGGCAGACATACTTTTGTCCCTCTCTTTCCCCTGCATTAGTTTACACTTGGAATCACTAAACTGGGGCCCCTGAATTGAAATCCTTCCACTTTTCAGTGCTGTCAATAGTAAAGTGGGTTAGTTCCTATTTTGGAAACGATTTGTGGCTACAGACCTAAACCACGTTTACAGCACCTTTAACAGTAATAGAGGTCACATTTAACCTCCATCTTCTGGACTCATTTGTCCTTTTTATTTGGTTTTTATCTCTGGCAGGAAAACAAGTGTGTCTAACACATAGCACAAGGAAGGATGTGGGTAAGGATGAAGGGAAGTGGTATTTGTTAAAATCGTATTCTGTATCAAGCTCTGTGCTGCACAGTTTATATATGCTCTGTTTATTTGATCCTCACAAATAATATGTTTACTCTCTGGCACTTTATTAGTTTTTATTTCCCCTCTTCCCTGTTCAGGTCCTGAGAAACAATTTAAGTGTAATACTTGATTCAGCAGGGGACCCAGGTAGTACTCTGAAGACATGGGGAAGAAAGACTGGAAATTGGAGAACCAGCCATTCATGCAGGTCTGAGAATGTCACCACCAGCGGCACCTGGGGCTGAGTGCCACTGGGGATGTCCCGCTGAGAGGCCCTGTGGAATGGTTCAGAGCTGTGAACGGCGAGCACTGAGCTACTTACCCACCAGTTATCATCTCAGGTTCGGAGATTTGCTCCTGGACCACTAACTCCTTAGTGCTCTTAGCTTGCCCTGCCCAAGATGGGGCGGCTCAGCAGCCCATGATAGCCTCTGATGGAGAAACCCAGGAAGCCAGAGGCATATATGTAGATGGAGATAACCTTGGGCAGGATATTGACAGGGTCTATTATAAGTACTATTTGCATTTCACTCTTTACATTTCACTATTGAGGAATCTCAGCCCCAAATATTTAAGTAACTTGTCTGAAATCACATGGCTAATAAGAGGCTAAGTTTTTAAACCTAGGTCTTAGTGAGATTCACCCGTACTCCTTTCTGCTGTACGTGAAACCTTGCCTGACATCTGTCTTACCTCTCACTTCAGGGCACTGAAAACAAAAGATGTGGCATGGTCTCTTGGTGAGGGCAGTCAAGAAATAATAGACAATGAGATGGAAATCTAGAGTCATGGGAAACTGGATGCAGCCTGGAGACTGTCATGCAAAACCCAGCTCTGCCTGCACCAGTTGAGCACGTAGGAAAGCTTAACTGAGCTCTCACGTGTCTCCTAACTCAGTTTAACACAGAGGGATATTAGCGGAGACAACTCTGAAATCAATGGCCTGGAAGCTTTAGATGTTTTTGTGGATTCTGAGCTCACTCCCGTGTAGTCTTCAACCTTTCAGTGTCCAACTGCTAGATGCATAAGGTGAGGAGTAGACTCCAGCCACAGCTGCTCTAGAAAACCAGAGTGGTGAGGAAAACGTGCATTTCAGCTGGGCTGTCATGCTGGACTTGAAATGTGAGAAGGATGCATGAAGTGCCAGTGAGAAGAGCCTCTCTGTTAAGAAGCTGAGCCCTGAAAAACTCTGATCTCACTGTTTGACTTTCAAGGGTTGCTTCTAAATAATGGGTGGCATGAGGTCAGCTTGAAAAAATGCCATCATGCGTATATTTGCTGTATTGTATCTTGTAAACAATATTCCTTCTCACATGGATCTCAATACCCAGAGATCCATGTGTGTCCAGTGATCGGCTTTCCTTTGGCAAAGCCACCTGAAGACCGTGGGATGGAAACGGCGCTGTCTAGATGAATGGGCAGCTGAACCCCCTCAGGCTGAAGAGGACTTGAGTTAAACTCATTAGCAAAGGTCGTAAGGAGATATTACTTTGAAGAAGTCAGTGAATCTCATTGGGGATTGAAAGATTATTTTTTGTTTAACCAAATAGTAAATTGTTTATATTGAGAAATACAAAGAAAAAGAAAGAAAAGAAAAATCAAGTTAATGTGGTCACCTAGTATTAAAATCTGTGTATGTGTATATGTATACACACACACATATATATTATATTAATATAATATATAAATATATAACTAATACTGCATGTCTAAAATCACATATATGGCCTATGTTCTTATATATTTATATATATATGTATATAGCTATACATATACATATTATATATATCTTCTACATTAGGAAATATATATGTAATTTTTTATAATCCTGAGATCAGAATGTATATAAGTTTTATAATATTTTTTATCATCGAATTATGTATGTTTCCTTCCTTAATTTTGTATTAGATACACTTAGATACTCATATTATTTGTAGACAAGAATTGAGACTATGCCCTTTAGTAGGTGAGGTTCTGTTTCCTGATATTAGCAAAGTTTATATATTCTGATACCAATATATTTCTTTTAATTTTTCTGAGTTTCACCTGTTTTCTTCTTGTATCTCTTTTTGACGGTTGGATACAGAACAAGCCTTAACCGATTATATCCTGAAGATCGGACTCACTAACTTGAAGCTTCATGACCAGGCGTCTTCCTTTCAGAGGGCCGGGCAGCTAGGGACCTTGTGGGGAAGGTTCAGAACCGGCCTTAACTTGCAGGGGTGCACATCCCATCCTTGACTTTCTCAGCCATCTGATTTATGCCATCTTGAATGCAAATATTACAGGTCTATTATCTATTTTTGTTTATTATTTATCTATTATTGTAAATTTTGTATGGTCCAAGCTTATACAATAACTTCTGAAGTAGCAGGCTAATCTCTGCACATCATATACTTACAGTGGTGTCAGCCCCCAGACAGGTCCTGAAGGGTGCATAGTTCAGGCCCCCTCTTCCTGTGAATGTCCAAAAATATAAAATCTATGTTTTAATGTTATTATTAAAATATTACTTTGATTAATATTTGGTTCTTTTGACTTTTACCTCTTTGTGAAAATATGTTAAATATTTGCTTAGATTTAACCTCCTTCTGTATCTGATGTATTTCATGACTGAGCACATCCTAATGTGAGTTCCTATCTGATCCATCTGTCAGCTAGAGTTCAAGTGCAGTTATGTAAACATATGGGTTTGTGAGAAGGATTTTTCTAAGAGCATTAGATATATGGTTTTTTCTCTTATTTTTCTACTAATGTTAGCAACTTACTTTGATGTAGAAATATTTGGTAACAACCTAATCTCCACAAGGCTCTGTGTATACTTCATTATATTTATAATTTGGTGCTTTAAAGTATATACAAACCTGAAACTCTTCTGATTTTAAAATGTATTTGTTGATTTATGCCTGAGTACGTACTGAACTTTTTTTTCCAGTAAGGTTGCAACTTAATAGTTTTGGGTTTTACTCACTAATTGTGGAGTTATTAGGTGAGTTAATTTTCATGTCTAGAGTGCTGGGCCTTCAGAGAGAGAAGCCTTATTTATATCGCTAGTTGTATTCTTTCTATCAATCTGTTCTTTACTCAGGTAATTCCCATGAAGAAGAGCTTCACTCTTTATCTTCTAAGATTTGTATTTATTCTCCATAGCTTTAATTTTATTTATTACAGAGATAACATCTTTTATTTCACTGATTTGATTTTGACAGAAATTTATCTGCTTTTCTTTGCCTTATTTCTACATTTTACATTGGGCATGGTGCTTTTGATCCCATGGAGGGTATTTTACTCTTAGAATATTACCTTCTTACAAATTCACAGGGACCTTTATCTTTGTTTTGTTTATATTTTTTGCTTGCTTATTTCTAGGCAGAACTTAGAATATTACCCTGGTTTTGTGCTTGGTAGGTTTACCTTTATTTTTGACAAGCTCAAATTTTGCTCTTTTTTTTTTTTTTTCTTAAGGCATGCCATCTATGCGATCATCTCTCAGCTCTCTGAGGAAAGGGGACAGATCTCTCTCTGTGACTTTTGTATCCCCAGTCTCTATAACAATGCATGACAAAGAATATTATTCTCAGTAAATGTTGGTTTATGAAAAGTACCATGAAATCATTGCCCAGTGTGATATATAGCACACACTTGTGGGGATAGACTAAAAGTTCACATCCAGTGAACACATGGATGCACATAAGGCAATAGCTCAGGTTTAGAAAACATATGTAGGATGTCTCTAATAGCAAGCAAAGTGTCCTGACCAGTGAAAAAAATCAAGTTGAGACCATTTCTTCTGAAAAACAACAACAAAATCATTCACTCTGCTAGTCACCATTTTTCTCTTTTGGTTTTGGTGCTGTGCTACAGACAAAACTGTAGCTTTAAGTTTCAATGTATAAAAGGCACAAGCAAATTCCAGAAAATACAAATCTTAATAGTTGAAATGGATTTTCAGAGGTATATTAGATACTAATGAAGTCAGGTAGAAAAATGAAATTTTACAACTCAGAACTGTTGATTAAAAAAAAAATTAGGATGAATGAGACAATACAAGTTTTATTCAAAATAGCAGTTATCTATTAATGATATGGTAAAAACTAAGGGGTTATTTCCAGGTTTTTATGAGACTTATAAATCAGATTTATGAAAATGTTATTACTTCCAGCACATCTTTAATCTTAATATATTTTTCTCCCTGAATAGTCTGATAAGAACTGCAAAAGTAATATAAGTTTTTGAAAGAGCAAATATTTTGAGGGAATTATTAGTATTAAATAAAACACATTTCCCAAGTATGTCATCAAGATGTAATCTACATAATAACGTTAGATTTAATATCCCTTCCCTGGCTCTGCAGGTGTTATTGATCAAATCCATATCTCTATGTGGGATTTCGGATTAGTGAACTTGAATGGAAGATGGGCTACATTTTTCATGTTTCATCTGATATTGCAGTGATTTTATTAGAAGTTGATGAAATATATGCTGTATTTAATTCTATTGATTAGTGCATTTTACTCATGAAGTTACATTTGGGTTCAACTCCTTTGGGACATTTTTTTACTCCATTGTCTGTGATGGCCTGATAATGGTAATTGTTGAAATTTAGAGACAGAGTGATTTAGGTGAGTTACCATCCAACTTGTCTTGTCATTCCAGTGAATTCATGATTTATTATGTTGAAATTCCATTAAATAAAACAATATAAACTTTGATGGTAATTTATTAGTTTTTCAATTAAGTTGAAAAGATAAGCAGATAACCATCTCTATAGAGACCTGGCCGATACAATCCCTCCTTGTAACTGTAATATACAGAAAGACAATCAGTGATGAGTTTGACTGATGACTATGGACTCTAAGCAAAAAAAGTTATGATTTAAAGATTCATAACATCACATTATGAAAATCTGATGTAACTCTGTCCTCAGCATGCTTACTGAAGCAGAGGGAATATTGTGTCTAATTTTCAAGAGTAACATCTTCCCAAGAGGATGCTTTTTGGGTTTTCTCTAGGACAGTTGTTTTGTTTTTTCCAAGCTGACAATATTCTTGCTTCTAACTGGCATATTTCTCTTCTACATTTTTCAGTTAGATTATGTGCTAGTCTTGCTCTGACTTCTAAACTACTCTGTCTTCATAAACTAAGTGTATATATTTATGATCCAATTATTTGCATATTCTGTTGTCCAATTATCAGAAGGACATCTTATTTTTTGATTCCAAGTTGTTGGGGGTATATGTGTGTATGAATCCATGTAAACTGGCGTGAAGGAGTAGAATATCATCTCTTTAGTATACATCCTTTGATACAATGGCAGAAGCTAATATTTTACAACACTCAGATTGTTCAGCAAATTTATCATCATATAATGCTACGTCCTATGTGAGTTTTCACATACTTATAGCAGGAATAGATTTTTTTTTTTTTTTTTAGTAATTGTCATACTGAGTGAAGTAAGTCAGATGAAAGACAAATATCATATGATATCACTTATATGTGGAATCTAAAAAAGAGGGTACAAATGAACTTGCTTACAAAATGGGTGTAGGAAACAAACTTATGGTTACCAGGGGATTTGGGGGGTTAAATTGGGAGATTGGGATTGACATATACACACTACTATATATAAAATAGATAAGTAACAAGAGCCTGCTGTATAGCACAGGGAACTCTACTCAATACTCTGTAATGACCTATATAGGAAAAGACTCTAAAAAAAAAGAGCAGATATATGTATAACTGATTCACCTTGCTGTACACCTGAAACTAACACAACAGTATAAATCAACTACACTCCAATAAGAATTTTAAAAAAATAGTGTTTTCATTTACTCAGTTGTTACATATTTTTTGTACCTCAGAAATTGTATGGGATAAATATTGAAAAGTAAGAATGAATCAAATCACTTTAAACGTCTTTTTTGTCTTATGGCTATTATTTGAAATCAACATTAATAAATAGTTTTATTCTCTGAAAATTTCAGTAAAGGTTAAATGTGAACACAAACAAAAACAAGGAGGAACGCCCAACCCCTGACCATTTGACAATTCCCTCATCCCTAAATTCAAACATAATTTTCCACAATAAATTCTGTTTGAACATTTTCCATTGTCCTCTGATTTATGGACTTGACATGAAGGATAATTGACAATATTCAGCTGTCATAGCGGTAACCTTCTGAAGGTTTACACTTTATGAACAACCCTCTTTCTGAATTAAAACTTCACTTGTTTGCTGGATTTACATCAAAGTTCTTATATCTGGGTAGTCTGCCACTGTTAAAACCTGTTTCTTTATTTTACTGTATTAGGGATCATTCTGATTTCTCTTTCCCCAGGGAAACCTCGCCTCTCAGAGGGTGCCATGTCCACTCTGGACAAATGGACAAGGGCTCCTCTGACCTCTAAGTATTTATGATGTGGCGTCACAGGCCCTGAGGGCTCCTGAACCGTCCTTTACCCATTGTATGTCCTATAAGCCTCTCCAATATTGTGGTTCAGCACAAACCCCTCAGTGTCACTTTAGCTTTCCCTGTGGTGTCCTCGCCGTCCCAGCTCACCTGCCACACACACACTGCATGGCCCCGGGGCCTGTTCCCGGGAGTAGAAGGGATGGTCCTCTGCTCTATTGCTTGCATCTTAGATTATTCTTTTGTACTACTTGGAGCTACCTGGCACTCACCATATGTAAAATATTTTCAAATAGAAAAATCATATACAATAGCAGCAACATAGCAACACTGTTTTTACAATCTCTCATCTATCTACCTATCATGTATCTATCCTTCTATTTGTGTGTGTGTGTGAGGGAGAGTGGGCGATTCTATTTTTACTTCTCAAATATTAATTCAATTGAATTGATCCGAACAATTTATACATTGTTATATTGATACATTTTCAGGATAGTTATACATTTGTAGGATAGTTTGGAAATCCAGAAAGTTATGTCAAGCATAGAAACAAGCATATTAGATCCAGCTCTACATAGAGGTTGGAACGTAAATAGCTTATGCTGTCAAGTAGGAGAGCCCTCTAACAAATGTGTGTTCCTTGAGAAGTGGTTCTAGCCACTCGGGAAACTGGTGAGAAGTGTGGAGGGCCTTAGAGTTGAAAGAATTGATATAGGGGGCTTGTTATTAAGCAGGGATCCATTCTTCAGAAATATGAATGTGGGTCACTGAAATACAATGTGATGCTTTGCCCTAAAAACAAGAGAGCAATGGGAAATGAGAACAACTGAGGATAAGCTTCAGGTGGGCATGAGGGATGTGCAGTCTGTAGGCTGAGTCCTGAGCTCTAAGCTTTCAGCCATTAGCTAACGGAGCAGGCAGGAGCACAGCCTGTGGGCTTCCCCCAACTTGGCCTTCAGAAAGTCAACTAACTAGTCATGTCATGGTTTGAGTTCTTAATTTTTAAAATTACTAGATTTGCATTTATGACCATTATGGAGAACAGTATGGAGCTTCCTTAAAAAACTACAAATAGAACTACCATATGACCCAGCAATGCCACTACTGGACATATACCCTGAGAAAACCATAATTCAAAAAGAGTCATGTACCACAATGTTCATTGCAGCACTATTTACAATAGCCGGCACATGGAAGTAACCTAACTGTCCATAAACAGATGAATGGATAAAGAAGTTGTGGCACATATATACAATGGAATATTACTCAGCCATGAGAAGGAAAGAAATTGAGTTATTTGTAGTGAGGTAGATAGACCTAGAGTCTGTCATACAGAGCGAAGTAAGTCAGAAAGAGAAAAACAAATACTGTATGCTAACACATATATACGGAATCTTAAAAAAAAAAAAAAGGTACTGATGAACCTAGTGGCAGGGCAGGAATAAAGACATAGACATAGAGAATGGACTTGAGGACATGGGAGGGGAGGGGGAAGCTGGGGCGAAGTGAGAGTAACATCGACATATACACACTACCAAATGTAAAATAGATAGCTAGTGGGAAGCAGCCGCATAGCACAGGGAGATTAGCTCCGTGCTTTGTGACCACCTAGAGGGGTGGGATAGGGAAGGTGGGAGGGAGGCTCAAGAGGGAGGGGATATGGGGACATGTGTTTGAATATGGCTGATTCACTTTGTTGTACAACAGAAACTAACACAGTATTGTGAAGCAATTATACTCCAATAAAGATTTATTAAAATTTAATGAATGAATGAATGAATTAATAATTTTAGAGCAGGTTTAGTTTTACAGTAAAATTGAGCAGAAATTTCCTGTATAACCCCACTTTACCCCACAAAGTTTCCCTTACTGTTAATAGTTTATATTAGTGTGGTGCATTTGTTACAATTGATGAACTGATATCTGCACATTACTTTTTAACTGCAGACCATAGTTTACATTAGGATTCACTCTTTGTGTTGTATAGCTCTGTAGGTTTTCACAAATGCATACTGCCATGTATCCACCATCACGGTACCATACAGATTCATTTCACTGCCCTGAAAATCCCCCATTTCATCTATTCATGCACAAGTCCTTGATATCTGCTGTTCTTTTTACCATCTTCATAGTTTTGCTTTTTCCAAAATGTCATATAATTAGAATCATATAATATGCAACCTTTTCAGAATAGCTTTTTATACACAGCAATATGCATTTAAGGTTCCCTCATGTTTTTGCATGGCTTGACACCTCATTTCTCTTTATCACTGGGCAATACTCCATTGCATGAATGTATCCCAGTTTGTTGATCCATTCACCTACTGAAGGGCATCTTGGCTGCTTCCAGTTTTTGGCAATGATGAATAAAACAGCTATTAATAGTCAGATGCCTGTTTTTGTGTTGACATACATGTTTCACTCATTTGGGTAAATACCTAGGAACAACGTGCAGGGTTATGTGGTTAAGGCGAGGTTTAGATTTGTAATAAATTGCCGAACTGTCTTCTAAAATGGCTGTACCATTAGTAGTCCACCAGCAATGAGTCAGAGTGCCTTGTTGCTCCACGTCCTTGCTCGAATTTGGTGTTGTCAGTATTTTGGCTTCTAGCTAACCTAATAGGCATGTAGTGATAGCTCATTGTTATTTTAGTTTGCAATTCCCTAATGACATATGATGTTGAGCATCCTTTCATATGCTTATTTTCCATCCATTTATCTTCCTTGGTGAGTAGTATATTAAGATATTTTGCCCACTTTTTCATAGGCTTGTTTTCCTACTGCTATGTCCTTTGATTATTTTGGTTACAGTTCTTTAGATGTGCGATTTGCAATTATTTTCTCCCAGGCTGTGGTTTATCTCTTAAATTCTCTTAACAATGTCTTTTACAGAGCAGAAGTTTTTAACTGTAATGAAGTTCACTGTATAAATGTTTTTCATGAATCATGTTTTTGTTTTTGTATTAAAAACTCATTTTCCTGCCCAAGCTCACCTGGATTTTCTTCAATGTTATCTTCTAGAAGTGTTATAGTTCTACATTTTACATTTAGGTCTGCCAACTAAAAATTGGCAACTGACGTCTGCCTCTGCAAGGATTAGGTCACTAACTGTGGCAGTCACCGAACTTCAACACACCTTGAAAGGAGTCCAGGGTGGAGATCAGGAATGAGGCCCTCTTTGTGCTGGGAAAAACTGGAAGAATAGTCATTCAGATAATTAGATATTTTCAGGAGAAGATTTTATGAGCCCAAATTCTTGTATCTTATCATATCTAGAAAAGCACTAAAATCATTAATGGAATATATGCTCCTGTTTCTAGCAGTAAACTTCATGAGACCAGCAGCAAACCCCTGCCAAAATGTGTGCTTGATTGCAGGTATCGCCCTTCACCAAAATTACGTATATACTGACCACCCCTCCACCTCTTCAGAGCAGTTCCTCAGAGCTATCTGAGATGCTGTCTCCAAGGCTATATTCCTCATTTTGCCCCAATAAAACTTAACTCACAATTCTCATAGTGCAGGGTTTTTTCCAGTCAACAGGTCTGTGATTCATTTTGAGTTAATTTTTGTGAAAGGTGTAAGGTTAATGTCTATATATATATATATATATATAGCACCGCTTCTTGAAAGCACTCTCCTTTCTCCATTCAACTGCCTTTGCTCCTTTATTAAATTTCAGTTTACATTTAAATTACAGGGCTACGTTTTTATGGTTCTATTTTTGGCTTCCTATTCTGTTCTATTGATTTATTTCTATATTCTTTCACCAATACCACACTACTGTTATAGCTGTTGCTTTAGAATATATCTTGAAGTTGGGTATTTTTTTCATTTTCTGACTTTGTTCTTCTTCAATATTGTGTTGGCAATCTGTATCTTTTGTTTTTTTATGTAAACTGTAGAATGAATTTGTTGACATCCACAAAATAGCTCACTGGTATTTTGATTTAGATTGCATTACATCTGTAGATCAAGCTGGTAAGGACTGACAACCTAACATTATTGAGTGTCTTTCTTATGAACATGGAATATCTGTGCCTTTAGTTAGACTTCCTTTGATTTCTTCCATCAGAGTTTTGTAGTTTTTCTTGTATAAATCTTATATGTATATTTTGTTAGATATATACTTCAACATTTATTTTTCCTTTCTTTTGGTGTTAATGTAAATGGTGGTGTGTTTTTAACTACAAATTCTGACTACTAATTGCAGATATGTAAAAAAGCAATTGACTTCTGTATATTAATCTTTTATCTCACAACCTTGATATAATCACTTATTAGTTCCAAAAGTTTTTCTTTATTCTTTGGTATTTTATATATATATATATATATATATATATATATATATATATATATATATATATATACACACACACACACACACAAATATGTCATATATGAACAAATTTTCATTTCTTCCTGATATATACCTTTTATTTGCTTTTCTTTTCTTATTGCATTATCTAGGACTTCCAGTATAATGCTGAAAAGGTAAGAGAGAGGGCATTCTTGCTGAGTTCCTGATCCTATGGGAAAAGCATGTAGTTTCTCAGCAGTAAGTATGATGTTAGATGTAGGTTTTGTGTAGTTGTTCTTTATCAAGTTGAAGAAGTTCCTCTCTATTTCTAGATTTCTGAGAGTTTTTATTATGAATTATTACTAGATTTTGTCAAATGTTTATTCTCCATCTATTGATGTGCTCATATGATTTTTAACTTTTTTATTGCTATGACAGATTACATTAATTGATTTTAAAATATTGAAGCAGCCTTGAATATCTGGGATAAATCCCTCTTGGTTGTAGTCTATAATTCTTTTTATATATTGTTGGATTCAATTGCTAATATCTTGCTGAGGAATTTTGAATCTATGTTCATAAGAAATACTGGTGTACAGTTTTCTTATCTTGTAGTATCTTTGTATTGTTTTTATATTAGGGTACTGTTTTTGTCTAGTAAAATGAGTTAAGAAGTGTTCCCTCTGCTTCTATTTTCTACAACAGATTGTAGAGAATTGGTTTTGCTGAGTTTCTCATTTTTTAATTGAGAATATTTATACATAACCAATAGAATAATTCTGAAGATTATAAAAGCTGATGTGTTTAGAATGTTTATTACATTTTTGGTCACTCAACAACAGTCAAGAAACTGGAGGCTTTGTAATGAAAACATTATTATAACACTGGCTGCTGATATGGCTTGCACTGGTACTACATTTTGTTTTTTTAAATTAAATATAATTTTTTAAAGAGTTTATTTATTTATTTTTGGCTGCATTGGGCCTTTGTTGCTGCATGCAGGGCTTTCTCTAGTTGAGGTGAGTGAGCGTACTCTTCGTTGTAGCACACAGGGTTCTCATCTCAGTGGCTTCTTTTGTTGTGGAGCATGGGCTCTAGGTGCACGGACTTCAGTAGTTGTGGCATGCAGGCTCAGTAGTTGTGCCACACAGGCCTAGTTGCTCTGCAGCATATGGGATCTTCCTGGACCAGGGCTTGAACTCGTGTCCCCTGCATTGGCAGGCAGATTCTTAAGCACTGCGCCATCAGGGAAGCCCTGGTACTACATTTTTAAAATTGTCATTTTCTTCAGCTTGGCATAAGAATTCAGAGTGTTTACTTTGGAGGCAGACAGACAAATGTCCTCTTGAATTCAACATTTATTAGTTACTAGTTGTATAACCTGATCAATGTACTTAGTCTCTCTAAACTTCAGTTTCTCATTAAAAGTGGAAATGGCAATAGTCTCTAAGGGCTACCATGGGGTTAGAATTATGTGTGATAACCCCTGTGATAGACTCAGCACACCAGAGGCTCATAGGAGGTGCTCATGACACAGAAAATATAATCATTTTCTGGGCTCTAGGACGAGCAATACTGAAGAGAACTTTTCTGAGTTTATCTCTCACCTTTGAGAAATTCGTCACTTCTCCTTTGACTAAGAACAGATCTCAGAACTTAGAACTTCTGGGTTTATGTTTTATTGTGTACAGGGGGGCCTGGGAGTAGGTAGAGGAGGAAGATAGTGTGAAGACTTCCTTACAGATTATTCAACGGGCAGGTGTGAAATACTGATGGTTTTGTTTCTATTTTATCTAATCCAGAAAAGAAAGGCCTAAGGGTGTTGGTCATATGTTTTTAATGCTCTCTAATTTCACACTTCTAACCAATCATACCTTCTTTAAATAGAGTGCACCCTGTAGACTCCACACAGATGTAAAAAGATTATGATGATGATAATGATGATGATGGATATCATCACACTCTTGTTTCAAGGGGAGAAGAAAACGAATTTGTGCTTATTAAGAATACAAAGTAGGATTGTCTTCCTTTGAGAAAAATGGTAAAATTACTGCTATATATTTGCATATTGTTAAAAGAGACAGCTGAAATACTGAACAGCCCTAAATGTTAATGTCCCTGTTTTTCTGCCCATCACTCTGTAAACAGTGTCTCTAATCACTCTGTCATATTTTAGTCCTTCTTAGTTATATTGACTCATTGTTATATTTTATAGAACATCTTTGTTGCAAACAATGCTAAATAATATGAATTTGAAAATAAAACATTTTTGGACTTGTATCTAACACGCATAAAATGTGAGGTCTAGCAAATATAACTTTTCATAATTTTTGATTGCCAAAATCTAAATATGTAGACAAGTAAAAGGCTCTTTTCTTTTTTGAGGGGTTGAGAGAGGGAAATCAGGAACATAGAGCTGAGGTGATTTTAATCCTTAACTCATGGTATCATTTTATCATCACTTTATACAGTGTCCCTTCTTTTATTAGACTATCAATTATTAGATTATCGGTTGTTCTCCTTTGTTACCCAACAAAGTTGAGTTCAAATAAAAAGAAAGCCCATCCTCAATGATGAGAGGACACTCTCTGTAATACCTCCTTATTGTTTTTATCTTTAGTAAAATATGCAGAGCTTTCTTGAAATAAAATAAATATTGATAATGTTTATGTTTTATAATCTGACTCCTTTGCTCAAAGTCATGTTAATTAAATAATTAAGTTAGTATTTGATAAGGAAAAAGGGTCTCATTTTTGTTTTAGATTCCATATACATACATTAGCATATGATATTTGTTTTTCTCTTTCTGACTTACTTCACTCTGTATGACAGACTCTAGGTTCATCCACCTCACTACCAATAACTGAATTTCATTTCTTTTTATGGCTGCGTAATATTCCATTGTATATATGTGCCATATCTTCTTTATCCAGTCATCTGTCAATTGACATTTAAGTTGCTTCCATGTCCTGGTTATTGTAAGTAGTGCTGCAATGAACATTGTGGTATATGTCTCTTTTTGAATTATGGTTTTCTTATGGTTCTGATGAACATATTGGCAGGGCAGGAATAAAGATACAGACATAAAAAATGGACTTGAGGACACAGGGCAGGGGAAGGGGAAGCTGGGGTAAAGTGAGAGTAGCATTGACATATATACAGTACCAAATGTAAAATAGCTAGCTAGTGGGAGGCAGCCGCATAGCACAGGGAGATCAGCTCAGTGCTTTGTGACCACCTAGAGGGGTGGGATAGGGAGGGTGACAGGGAGACGCAAGAGGGAAGGGATATGGGGATATATGTATGCATATGACTGATTCACTTTGTTGTACAACAGAAACTAGCACAGCATTGTGAAACAATTATACTCCAATAAAGATGTATTGAAGAAAAGAAAAGAAAAGGAGTCTCCCCCATATTTGGCAAAGCATCCCCCAAGCTAGCAGTATCAATATGGTAAACTATAGGATACATTCTCTTTTTCTTTCAGGGTCACATAGAGTTCTTTGGAAAGCAAAGTATCAGCCATTTACAATTAGAGATACTTGAGAAGAGTAGTACACCCCAAAACTGTGTTTAATACTAGTGATATTTCACATTCTGATATGACAGAATCCTAAAGTGGGAGATTAAATGAAGGATCAGCTGAGGTTCTCCATTAGGAGAATACAGAACATTCAAAACTTGGGTAACTGTCCCCTGACCCCTGTTTCTCTCTCTCTCTCTCTCTCTCTCTCTTTTTTTTAGTATTTATTTAATCATTTTTTAATTTATTTGACTGCTCCGGGTCTTAGTTGCAGCACACGGGATCCTCGTTGCCTCGTGTGGGATTTTCATTGCGGTATGTGGGATCCTTCGTTGCGAGATCTTTAGCTGCGGCATGCAGGCCTACGTAGCAAACTACTCCAGAACTTAAACAACAATTTTTTAATAATTTGTGGATTAAGATTCCAAGCAAACCTTACCTGGGCAATCCCAGTTCACATGGTGTCGACTGGACTCACTTGATGTGAGTACTTGGGCTTGACCATAGAGCTAAGATTGTTGGGACAGCTGGAGAGCTGGGCTCAGCTGGGTTCTACACTTTTGCCATGTGGCTTTGCTAGAATACTTGGGTTCATTTCAAGGCAGCTCAGGCACCCAAGAAACCAAGACAAAAGCCGCCAGTCTACATAAGGCCCTAGTTTCAACTCATATAGTATTCACTCTACACCCCTAACCCAAGCAATCCAGCCCTGATTCAAGAAGAAGAGAATCAGAGCCTACCTCACAATGGAAAAAGTGTCACAACGTTTGGCCATCTTGAAGAGGCCCCAGTCCTGTAGGTCAGAAGCAGAGATGCCTTTCCTTTGTCTGCCAACCAACTTTGCACTTGAGATACAGAACAGTTCCCAGATGGTTAGCAATGCTTGGAAAGGAAAATAAGTACATAAGGCTGGAAGATTCCAAGCTCTATGGATCTGAATCAAAATCAGGCTTATCCTATCCCCAACTCCTACTGAGCAGAGTAGAGAGCAAAGTCCCAGGAGCCACTTCTATTTCCCTCTCCAAGGTATGGAGGGCTGCAGGCTTAAGGAGGGTGAGGAGCTTCAGGAGAATTTGAACTGCAGATGCACTCACATTTAAGATTATCTACACCAGGAAGCATATGCAGCAATTCAACAAATACAGTACAATGTCTTATCCTTTATAAACAGCTTTAATGTAACAACCACAGAAAGTTTCCAGAAATGTGAATCCACCCTAAGACATAGGGAGGTCATTTCATCTATATGCCTATAGTAGGATACTAAGGTCAAGAATAGGGAGGAAGGGACTTCCCTGGTGGTGCAGTGGTTAAGAATCTGCCTACCAATGCAGGGGACTCGAGTTCGAGCCCTCGTCCGGGAAGATCTCACATGCCGTGGAGCAACTAAGCCCATGCGCCACAACTACTAAGCCTGTGCTCTAGAGCCCACGAGCCATAACTACTGAGCTTGTGTGCCACAACTACTGAAACCTGCATGCCTAGAACCTGTGCTCCACAATGAGAGAAGCCACTGCAATGAGAAGCCTGAGCACTGCAACGAAGAGTAACCCCTGCTCACTGCAACTAGAGAAAGCCCACGCACAGCAACGAAGACCCAACACAGTCAAAAATAACAAAAAGAATAATAATAATAAAAAAAAGAATAGGGAGTAGGGAAAGGAAATACAGATGAATGTAATTTAAAAAAATTAAAGTATTTATTGAAAAACTGAATAGATTTTCTGAATAGGAGTCTGGACACTGCAGAACAGCAAATTATTAAGCTCAAAAATGAAACTGAATAATTGCCTTAGAATGCAGCACAAAAGTTGAAAGTTGGAAAATATGGAAGAAAAATTCATAAAAGTAGAAGGGAATTCCTGAAGGGAAGAACAGAGTGAATAATGGGGAAGGATAAGAAATAATATCTAATAATTTATCACAATGACTTGAAAGGAGATTAACAGTTGCTGTGCAGAATAAATTAAAAGAAACTCATACATACACAAACTGTAAATAAACTTCAAACTGTCAATTATAAAGAAATATTCTAAGCTCCAACAGTGATGGAATAAATATGTGCCTAAGGACCAGGAATCACATTGACATGGCGAAGCTGCAGAGCCCAGTGACGCAGAGTGTGGGTGCTGAGCTGGCCTGGCTCACCACCTGTGCACCACTGGGTGATTTACTCAACTTTCTGGGCTCCAGATTTCTTATGTGTAAAATGAAGACAATAATTACTTGCCTTATTAGACAGAATATTAATTTAGGTGATATTTATAAAGTGATTAGAACAGTGTCTGGTACACAGTGCTAGTTTGTTGTGATTGTTATTTTCATCAATTTCTACTGACACTACCTGTAATAGGACTATGAAGCAATATTCGAGTATTTAAGAAAATCAATGTTTGACCCAGAAGAGTGGAACAATCATTTGACTCTGAAGGTGAAATAAAGATGTTTCAGATATTTAAGGACTCAAGGAGTTTGTCACCTACAGATTCTCTTTGAAAGAACTACTAAAGATGTACTTCAGCAGAGAAATATAATAAATCTACGTAGAATAAGGGAAATGCACAAGGGAATAAGGGAATAAGGGAAATGATCTAAGAAATGAGTAAAATATGCTTTTGCCTAAATAAGGTAGTGTTGTCAAGATAAATGACTTACAACAATGAAAAACGGAAATACCTTGTGTTAGCATTAACAAAGGTAGAGGAGGGTAGTGAGGATAGGATATAAAATATCTTATGTGAGGATATAAAATAATACCAAGTTTAAAAAATCTTATTCTTGAATAAAATAACTGGGTTTTGACTTAAAAGAGATATTTTTTAGTACCTTAAAAATGACCAAAATTTCCTGGTTAGGGTAAAAATCCCAAATAGCCCAAGTACCATTAAAGAATGTCTACCATCAAAAAAGAGTACCAGGCAAATTTTATGAGACGTTGACCATCTGCACTTTAAAAGTACAGATAAATTCCCATTGAAATTTCTTCCAAGACACAGAAAATGATGTCCCAATGTTATATTAAGAGTCTAGAGTAACTCAGCTATCAAATTCAGAACAGGACAACTTTTAAAAAGAAAACTACAGGATAATATCTCGTAAATATATATATATATGCCAAACATTATAATATTGAATATTAAAATATTATGTTTCTCTGTATATTAAAAATAATAGACTAATAAATTTTACATCAGTAAATAGTTATGCTTCATCATTATAAATGGGTCAATATAATTCATTACATTAACAAATGAAATAAGAAGGAAAAATAACATTGCATAAAAATATTTAAATTTAAATGTATTAAAACAAACAAAGAACTCTTGGAATTGAAAGAATAAAAGTGAATATTCTTGAATTATTAGGAGCATTGACCAGGAAATACAGAAAATATCACAGTTAATTATGAAATATTATGTAATCCCATTGTTGTTAGAAAAGAAAACAATCACAGATTGACATTATAAAGATGACTTTAGTGGTGTTTGGTGGTCTTTATTAATGTAATTGGCAAAGACGAAGAGGCTAATATGTAACAGAGATAATACTTGTGGCATGTCTCCTCTTGGAAGTTAAGTGTGGCCAAGTTGTTTGCTTGTTGACCACTAGAATGTTAAAAATGATTTGCCTCACTTCCATGACAAAAAATTAACAGCCAGTGTGCAATATGTTATGTTTTTTTGTCTTGCCACACAAAATGTGAACTCAAGTGGTATGATAACCCAAGATGAAGAAACCTGGATTTAGGAATCACACATGGAAGACACCCACCCTGGATGGCCATCCAGAGTCTTGGAGAAAATTGGATTAATGAAAAATCAACTTTTCTTGTTAACTGCAGAGAGCTTGAGGTCATTTTTACTACAGGAAAATCTCATTTAACCCAACATAAAATGCATAAAATTTGAAAGGAACTAGCCAAGTTGAACTATTTGGAGGAATTATGGTTATTTACCTAAGGAAAAAGAAATGAACATACTTGTTTTTTAATTTATGAGAGTTTAGCAAGATAGAGAGAGCTATGATCAGAGTCTAACACTATACATGCAAACCTGAGTGATTTTCTATGTAGAAGTAAAAAGAATTCACAAAATATATTAGAATAAAAGATCCCATTCATAGCAGAAAAAACAACTACAACAGAAACAAAACTATGATAGACGCATGCATGTGGGCATGGAGTAAACCCTGCAAAAAAATAAGCACACCTTCATGTAGATAATATGCTTTACTAAAGAACTCAAAAGAAATCTGACTAAATAAAGAGAATATTCAACATTATAAAGAAGTTGATTTCTCTAAATTAATCTCTAAATTCAGTGCACTTTTAAACAAAATCTCCTATAGACCTTTGCAATAAAATCACACAGTAATTTATGAAAATCACCATGGATGCAGAAAGTTTCTAATGAAACATAAGCATGCCAATTCTGCCAAAGCAAATTTGAAAAAATAATCACAAAGACATGCTCTAGCATGTATTAATATATTTTTTTAATATCTTGTTTTGTAAATATTTTCTTAAGTTAGAAATGAAAAACAAAACTGTAAAGAAAAATAAATACATTTTATTATAACACACTTCGAACTACCATAAAATGAAACAGACCCTATACAAATTTGAAAGACAATAGAGTAAGAACAAATGTTTGCAATATACAAAGGCAAATCTAAAAACTATCCTTAATAAGAAAATGACCAAAAGTGTAATAAAAAAATATTATCATATCAGTAAAAAATACAGATTGAAAATAGACTCATTACATTAGGAAAGTATTAAAAGGTTCATAATACTGTATTATTGAATTCATGAGAAAATGTGTTCATTTATATCCACACAGTGGCAATATGAATTGCAAAATCCTTTTGGAATATGTTTTTATAGCAACACATAATATATTTATTTGCTATGATACAATGTGGTATTTTAAAAAGAGTGAAAAAATACAAAGCTATATGTATAAAATTCATTTTCAGTCTGAAGAAATAGATGCCAAACTTGTTACCTTTGGGATAACAAATTTGGGAAAGGAATAGACTCCTTTTCAAATAGGGGGTTTGCTCAATGTATAAAGTGGTAATTATTTAATAGAAAATAGATGAATAGTTTATGTATTCAATTAAAATTTAACTTAACAAAATATATACATATGGTGAAAGATCATTATTGCACCAGTGTACAGATGTTTGGTTGTCACAGATGCAAAGTAACAAGCTACTGTGGAAGTTTAAGTAAGGTACCGTGTGATTTGATAATAAAACTGTGATGTTGAGAACAGAGAAAACTGGTTCTATGTTAGAGAAAGTTAGAAGAGAGAATGAGCAGTGCAAAGATAGATATGGGGTGAAGGACAAAGATGATGGCAGAGTGCCTCTAACTTCCATGGTAATATTACATATTTTGATGTGCCGTTTTCCAGTAATATTTTTAAGAGACATTTTTGTGGTGTAAGCTGATTAGATTAGCTTTGAGTTAAATATGTCTATGGGGGAAAAGATATCTTCAAAAATATTTCATCAGATTTATTTCTGGCTGTCAAGAGAGTGATATTAATGAGTGACATGACCTGAATAAATTATGGACTGCAGTTGATATGCCAATATTGGGTCATTGTGACAATGGTACCATAGGAATATAACAGGGGAAACTGTGTATGTGGCTATGTGGTTGGGGGGAGGTTTATTAAAACTCTTTCTACTATCTTCTCCTTTTCTTTGTAAAACTAATGCAGTACTAACAAATTAAATCTATCATTGTTTTCAAAAATAGCTAGTGGTCAAATGCCCAATAAGGCTTACAGTGTGAAAATTATAAATAACTAGGATTTATTCTAAATTGTGTCATTAGGAGATCACCAGGAGTGTTCGCGAGCACATTTTAGTGAGATGCTGGGGTGGAGGTTGAAACAGGAAATTATCAGTGGGGTGGAAGCAGGCTTGTGGACCAAGCAGGCTTGAAGACACTTTCAAGGATGACATGCTCTCACTTACAGTTTCCTGCTTTCAAGTTTATTTACTCCAGTAGACGGTAAACCTACTGGAAGCAAATGTTAATTGTAATTCTTTGTTGAAGGACCTAGCAGAGTGATTTGCCCACATCAAACATCCAATATAGATTGGTCAACATCTGAAAATAATGAAATAGATAATCATTACTTGCCATGGAGTGTGAAGGAACAAAGATGGCTGACTACTAGGGGAGATGTTTTGGGCTGTCCTTAAAGTTATTTTTCTTAAAGTAATCTCATACATCTATCTGTTTTATATTTCAAATTTTGGTAAGTCTGTCAGTGAAATTGTTTCACTATTGCTGAAACAACCTCTTTGCATATTTCTTTTTTAGGTAGAATCCTTTAGAGATACTGTGTAGATTCATCTCTTTAGCTATAAATGTTCAATTATATTTTGCTTAAAAAATAAGTTGTCTCAATTTTTTCTTCTGTGTTAAACTGTAAAAAGCAAAATGATACAAATAAACAAAAATCTCTTGAAGGAAATCCTTTGTGGGGCACATATGCACATTCAGTAAAGGATTGAAGTATCTCAGAAGAGTGCTTTACTGACAGTGTATAACATATGTCTATAATATATACTGTAATATACTGTACATAACATTGCATGCATGTGTATATATATGTATACGTGTATGTGTACAAATATGTACTAATATATCACACAAAATGATAATCAATGTCATCATTACTAGCACTATCAGAAGTAAATAAGTTCATTCAAAGTGGTTATGATTAGAGAAAGCCTAGGTGAGTGTACAAATCAATGGTTCCTGGGTCATATAAATGAGTATTTAAGACCTGGTGTGACATTGACTTGTTGTGTGGATTTCTGGTCAAAAATAATTTATGTAGACTCAGCAACCATGTCTTTCAAATGGGAACAATTATTTTACCTACTTCTATGCCATTCAAGTATGAAATTGACTGAGTAAGAAGGGCTGAACACATGGCCTTACATGACATCAGCAGCAAAGGATCTTCTTGTTGCCACATTGTGTATCTTCTTTGTTTCCTCTATATGCTCAGAATAGAGGGATGCAGTTGATTAGATAAAATTCTAAGGGGCACAGACTAGAAGACTAAAACTTCTAAAAATCAGTATAAAAGTAACTCCTCAGAGATAATCTTGATATAATAAATTTCCTCTCTTTCCCCAAGTATGAAGAATAGAAAAAAGCAAACCCCAAATATCATGAAAACACGATGTTTAATGTCAGTTCTTGCCAAACTAGTTATATTAGGGGAGAAACAGCCACAAAGGAGCATAAGAAAAATCTATAACAGGATATTCTGCTCTAACACAGGGCAACATTTATCACTGTTGAATCAATGATCTTGCTAGTTCTTCATCAAAGAATAATTAAAAGCATTCAAATTTGGAAGCATGCATGTTCCATAATTTCATTTATTTGATTTTTTTCCCTTGCCTTTATGTAGCACCTTAAGGCTAAATTTAATAATGGTGAAAGTCCGCTGACAAAAACTATGCTTTTTAAATCGTAAAGTTACTTCAGTGTCAATCAGGAAACCAGCTTACGGATTAGTTTATACTACATATTCATAATAATGGTGCAACCCCAGAGAGAGACATTTTACTTTGGCAGACACATCTATGTCATATAACGTTACTATAATGAAAAAGTGGGGCAGATATTTTTAGATGAATTTGATCCTGCTAAGTCAACACAGGATAGTTGTTTGATAAGGGCATACTATCCATGCTGATTACCCAGCTGTTTTAGAGCACTTTAATATTCTGGTAAATTCAATAATAGGAAAAGAGAGAATGACATCCCTTACCTTGGATTTCTGAATTTATATGAAACTTTAAAAAAATTGTTTGATATTATAATCGGGTTCAAATGGAAATATCCAACACATTATTGACAATATTGAAATTTCTTCATTCATAATCTTTTAAAATAATCTATCTAAAGCTGACAATGTTTAATATTTTATGTAAGAAGTTATCTGATTTTATCATCGATTAAAAACATATTTAGATAAATAACTACATGATAAGGACAGCTATCAATAGAGAAGGGACATCAATATCTATCAATAGAATTTTGGATGTGAAAAAACAGATAGACAAGGGGTAACTTCAGTACAGGAACGGTTGAGACCGGAGTTTCTGTGGGGAACCAAAACAAATGTGGTTCAGTATCCACAGAGGCTGAGAGCTGGGAGGCACCAGGTGCTTCACAGGAAGGGCTATGGGATGAGGAAAAGAAGCTTTCAAGGATCCACTGAAAATACCAAAATTCCACACCTCACCACATCCCCACCCTGCAGTCCTTGCAGCCAGGGACTGCCATTAGCTTTCTGGCATAAAACTGGAGGTTTGCATTCTGAACAGGTTTTACCTTTCACTTTTAATTTTTTAATCATGTCGAAGTAAAAACGAACAGGAAGCAAGAGATAGGAATTCAATTTTAATTTTCCAGATTTTCTCAATACTGTTCACTAATATATCTGTCCCCTCTTGAAATACAGTATTATCCTCAAAGTATATTATTTTCACGTACACCTGGACTTGCAACTCTGCTATCTCTTATTTTGATTTTCTTTGAAATACCTGTTTTCTTCCATGTATCTTTTTGTTCCAATGATAAATGCATTTTTAATACTATAAATTGAAATGTATTTTAAATCTGATAAGTTATGTACTCTCCTTTTCACTGATCTCTTCCAGGTCACGTAGGTATTTGGGGACCTACTGTATGTGTATATGCTGTTAATACTACATATACACTGTATACACACAAACATATATATAAAGCTTATTGAGATACTCAAAATATTCAGCCTATATTTAATTGGATTGTATTTATAAATTACTTTCCTGAGAATTTACATTTCAAAAAGAGTAGTGGAATAGTTCATCTATTCATGTCAACTGTCATTTCCATTATTGCAGTTGTGAAGTCTTTGCTGTGGTTTTCATGCATCTTCTTGGTCAATAATTTCCTAGATACCTTATAATTCTATTGTTTCACTAAATAGTGCATTATGTTTTCTGAATCAAGATTACTGGTATGCAAAATTTTTTATAGTTAAAGCATTGGAAACATTTCTGACCTCACTAATTAGTTCAAACAGTGTATCTGTTGTTTCTGTTGATTTTTCCAATTAGAGAGACAATCATACTATCTTGATCTAAGGGTAGTTCAATCACTTTTCCTTCAAGCTGTACAGACCTTATTTGGTTTTCCTCATAACATTTGCCAGGAATTATAGCACTTTGCTGAGCAGTAGAGGAGAATGGAAGCATTCTTATATTGTTCCTGATTTTGAAGAGAATGCCTCTAATGGTTCCCTGATAAGCATATAATTATGGTTTACCTCTCTCTCTCTCTCTCTCTCTCTCTTGCTAATGTCAAAAAAAAATCTATGCAAGGATAAAGAGTTAGCTTTTCCACTCTTAGTTTGTTGATGTAGTTTTTAACAAATGTAATTAATGTAATAATTACATTTATGATGTTAAACCGTCTTGGAATTCCTGGGATAAACCTCAATTGATTATAATGTATTACATTTCACTTGCTGTTGTATTTACTTAGCTAATATTTTATTTATGATTTTTGTATCTATATTCATAGCTGGAATGATAATTATATTCTGCAATAAAATTGGCAGCTATAGTTCTTTTTTATTTTCTATCATGAATAAGATAGGATTTTTTTAAAAATTTAGTAACATTTCCCTATTAAATCATCAGGGTCTGGGAATTTTAGGGACATGGAGAGATTTTCAGTACCATTTCACATGTCTTTAACTGGTTTATTCAAGTTCCAGAGGTAGTTTTTGCCAATGTTGAAATTATATGCGTTTTTAAAATCGTCCCCTTTTGCATAGGTTTTCAAATTTATTAGCATTCAATTCTTGATAACATTGCCCTATTGTTGATGTTCTTCTGTATCAGTAATTACGTCTCGTTTTTCATTCAGCATTTCACTTGTGTGCATCTCTTTCCTTCTTACCTCCATCCTTTTTTTTTTCTTTCCATGATTAATTTTGCTAGCACCAAAAATAACCTATTAATACAAACAACAGCATGGATAAATCTCAAAATCTATATTAAGTAATAGAAGCAAAAAAAAGTATATATTTTGTGATCCCATTTGCAAAGAATTCTAGAAAATTCCAACAAAGCCACACTAACAAAAAGCAGATTGGTGGTTGTTTGGTGCCAGTTCAGCAGGAGTGATGGACAGCAAAGGGGCAAGAAACATCTTTTGGGGTGATGGAAATGTTCTGTATCTTCTTTTTTATGAGAAGTTAATGTGTGCATACATTTGTTAAGACTTGTTAAGTGGTACGGTCTAAATGGATTTATACTATATTGGTTTGTAGTGTATAAATCATAACCCATTAAAATTGATTAAAAAAAAACTTCATTATCTTCTAATCCCTATGCTGTTACTGAGAAGCTCAATATGAATATGATTCTCTTTCCTTTGTCGATAATCCGTTTTTTATCTACAGTGATTTCATATTTTTCTCTTTTCCTTTGCAATCATTACATTTTATCATAGTGTATCAACTTTTGGTTTCTTTACTTACCTCTCACATTTTAGGACTCCATACAGCTTTTCAATTTGAATGTTTTAATTTTTTTTTAATTTCAGAAACGTTTAACTTCATGATCTATCCAAATATTTTGCATTCCCTGATTTTTTCTTTTATTTCCTTTTATTGTGAGGGTCTTATTATCTTGAGTTTGACAACACTTCTTCTAACAATTGTATTTTCTATTTCTTTATTCCTTTCTGCTGCCTTATAGGAGAATTCTGCAGTGTGAGTCTCCAATACTAATCCATTTTTAATTGTATTCACCTTGCTGTTGTACAAATTCTTATGTTCTTTCCTCAATATATTTCACTGTATTTAGGAGAGATAAGTAAGACTATATATCTATGTATTGGGAGATATAAGAATATATATGTGTATATATATTGATTATATATTAATGATATTTATTAATGATTTATATA